>NW_027094086.1:68534210-69180044 GCF_029207755.1 Chamaea fasciata | reverse complement strand
AATGATGTCTTTTTAGGTGAGGTCCAGATTTAGTATTCAAACCAATCATTAAAGACCAGTAAGCTGCATTTTCTCAGTTGCTTATTCTTTGGGGTTCTCTCTTGGTTGCCCTTCAGAAACTAATTTTTCTATTTTTAGTATGGAGTAACTTTTGCAGTTTCTTCCATGTTGCAAATTTCTTCTGACCCCTTTGACATTTCCAAATGGCTTTATACATGGTCTGCTCTCCCTCTGCTGCAAATCTCAGGGGAATCTTGTTCACAAACATCAACTCAGCTTCCATTGCTGTGTTGATCTGTTTCCCATTATGCCACCCTCTACTGCTGAAAAATACAGCATCAACCTTCTATTTTCACCCTAGACATCTGTAAAACATTTACATCTTTTCTTCCAGAATTCCCACTTTACTTCTCATGATGAAAAAACTCAATACAAAATTTGAAATTAGTGCAGCACTAGCCTGAGTAACATTTCTGTTCATGGAAATGTCTGATGTTGCCTGTTTCCTTCTCCTCTTCCACCTTTCTGTACACGTCTGTTGTCTCAAGTGGGTCGTATATATCTCCTCTGATGTGTTTGTGTGTTTATGCACAGCCCACCTATGAAAAGCAGCCACTGCTGCCCATTCTGCAGTAGGACATGACCTGTGTTCTGGTACAGCCTGCAGCTGAGGTTTCTTACTTATTTCCTCCCCTATTAAAGGTTTGTTAAAGAGCAAGGCTATGGTTGTTAAAAGTTTTGGCCACTAAGAAAAGTTTGTATGTTGGCTGGATTAATTTATTCTTAGATCAGTCTCAGTGCAGGAATGAATAGAAATATCCCATGTCATTACCGTGGCTAAATATTTTGAAATGTCAAACCACAGCCCAGGGCTGTTGGAGTGAATAATAAATAATATATCTACTTTGCCTGAAGTAGCATATTGCATGCAATTTTGATGACTTTCCAGTACTTGGTACTACAGAGGGCAAAGATTGTGAATATATCCTTATACTTCTAAGTATGAAAAAAAGAATAGTAATCCAGTTACTAACAGATTTTAAAGGTTTGATTATTTGTTTTTTTTCCTCTGAATCTTCCTAAAAAAAAAAAAAAAACAACCCAAAAAAAACCAAACCAAAAAAAAGCTGTTGGAAATTGATTTTTAAACTTATGAAATGTCTAAAACAATTTAGGAATTAATTTAAGTATCACATTAAAACTAAATGTATTTTAACTTCATCCTATGTAGTTTTTCATTTCTTCATTTTAAACAAGGAGTAAAGTATCATGGAACCATTAACTAAGTAGTAGAAAATTAGAAGATTCAATTCTGCAGAAGGAGAATATTTAACATAATTCAGGTAACTAATCCAAATACAGCTGAATATAACACATCTAATTAATATATGAGTGAGGAAAAATTGTATTCTTCTACACTCATGAAAAATATGTGTGAAATGTGTATCTAGTCTGGTTGGTTTAATTTTTACAAAGGGAAAGTTTTTACATCCTGAAACACAAGTTGTTACAATAGAAATAGCATGTCATTGTATATGTTTCCACAATTTTTCTGATTGTTTCAAAAACTAATACTGAAACAGCTCCTGTTGGTTTTGTTTGTTTTCTGAAAAAGTGAAATTAAAACCCCTAATTTTTTGCTACTAATTAAATGGACAATTGAAGAAATGGAAAATTTCAGTGGTAAAGACTGCTTTGTTTTTTTGTTTTCCCAAGAGAGTTATGGTTTTACCTAAGTCTGAAATGGACTGAAGCATTTAACTTCTAAAATAGACCTAGTATCCTGCTCAATTTGTGTTTTTGTTAAGCCTGGTTACAAGCAAAGGGTATGAATGAAAGTTTGGCTTTTTGGTCAACAGCACTGATTTCAATGTAGCCCTGATTTGTTTAGGATATGCAATGTTGTATTGAATGCTACGAGTGCCTAATGATTTTGTTTAATGGATGATCTTAGTAAATCATTATCCACAAGGACCTGCATGACACATTTGTGAAGTAATGTCAGAGTGAACACCTTGTGTAATAGAATTATTTTAGATAGTGGGTTTCAGTGTAGATTCAGACCCTATTTTCTCAGGGTTTTAATTAGGTTTTAGACCTGCAAGATAAAATTCACTTACAGATATGAAGGTCTGCATGTGTCTGGATTACATTTCTGGGACCATAGGACTTTTTTGTTTCCTAGGCCATTACAGTCATGAGTACGAGTAACTATTTGAATTTGTCCTCATAGTTGCCATCATTCTTCCTAAAATACCCTCCATGAACTTGTAATCTTCAAGCATTGTTCCATCAGTAAGAAATCAAGAATTCAGCATTGGGAAGCTCAATATTTCTATCAGAGTACTCAAAGCTAGTTAAATCCCTCTCTTCATTTCCCTACCTCTAGCCTAAGCATTTGACGCTGTACAGAAAAATATGGAGATCAAATTTTCAGCCTATTTTTCTATACCAATTTAACAGTGCAATAACCCAGTACGTATTATTTTTGCCTTTTATCTGTTACTGAAAAACAAGTTACTGAGGTTCCAGAGACAGAAAAAGTTTCTAATTAACCTCTCTGACTGGACATCTGGTGTCTAAGCAGCTATAAATCACAGCAATTGGAAAAAGTTACATTTTGCAAAAGGGTGTGGTGACACTCCCATGTGGTAAGGTACAGAAATATTATATTGTTTTACTTTAAATCTTTCCATCCTGATAATTGATGCAGATGCTTTGTCTCTCAGGAGATACCAGGCACTAAAGGTTTTCAACTGTGAAAATGTGAGTTCCCTCTGCTACTTCTATTTGATTTTATTACTTACAGGACTGCCACGGGTGCTGACAATAACTGCTAAGTTCATTATGTTTTATTTTATTTCTTTGTGCTGTCTCACCTAACTCTCAACATCTGATAGCTTGAGCAAAGTCTTGATGCAGGGGAGGACAGACACCCCTTCTAGCTAAGACTTCCATGGGAATAAGAGACATTCATTGTCTCTACCAGAAACTGCTACAAATCTAGTAAGAAGGAGCATCCTATGTCCCTAAGAGCTTCAATCTGAGACCTAAAGCAGGGTTCATACCGTCTCATAGAAACCCAGAATAAAAAGGGAGATTTTAGTCTTCAAAAAAATTTCACTATGAAATTTCAAATCAACTACAATTTAAAATGCTGGCTTCCTTATACATTCTTTGAAATTGGCATCCAAATCAATGGATTGAATGATCAACGATAGGATAAGAAGTCAAGACTGAGAGTGGTACATTATCTAAGACATATTTTCATACATTGCAAATAAAAAAAAAAAAAGTAATTTGTATCAACCTGGAAGAGAAAAAATAAAGAAATGAGGATGATGAGATGCCATCTTTTGTGTCATTGCATTCCATAGTATTTAAACGGGGTTATCAAGTTATATTGTGCTGACATTTGTCCAATTGTCAATTTTGCCTGTGTTCATGGGGACCAGTGTAGTATTACAAGGCAAAATTTAAAGTTTGAGAGCTCATGAATAGAAATTCAAAGCACAACCAGTGCTTTCTAAACAGTTTTACAGGCTATTGTGTCTTCAGTTCATTTTTTTAATGAAATAGTGAAATACAGAGGTGGATATTAATGTAAACTAAATCTTCAATTTCTCTTTGTAAGCCAATTGATCAAATTGTAAAGCACATTTGCATAAACACACAAAACACCTGATCCTCAAAACATCTAGCTTTCAAGTAAAATTAGAGACATCTTGTGTAACCCATTACATTGTTCATTTCCTTCTTCAAATGAGAAGAGATCTATCATCAGGTCTGTGATTCAAATGAAAAGAACACAGGATAATTTCTTCTCCTTACATTATACTCATAGGTGACAGGTTTGAGCTATGTAGCATATTACCGTGTTTGCAAAATAAAAAAATAGTATTCAAAAAATTCAACTGTGGAACTATCATTTTTACTGTTTTTAACATAAAAAGCTCTTAAGTGCTGAGTATATTTGTTCTCTATTGCTCCTGACTACCTCTGTCTGTTACAAGGAGGAAGAAGTATTATGAGTTGGATGTTAGTGATGGGTCTTTCCTATGGGAAGCAGTTTCTGGAAACTTTTCCTTAAGTGGATAAATTGAGTTCAGTTACTTAAAAAATTAATAATTAATTAAAATATCAAGATCTCTATGAACAATCCATTATATCTTGGGTAGCATTTGTTAAAAAAAAAAGGGATAGTATATTATAATTAATAAACAGCATTATTGATAAATAGAAATAGCTCAGATGTGTAAGAAGTGAAAATTCATATAAACAGGCTAATATAAATTCATATATACAAGCTAAGCTTGACATGCTTTGAAACCAAGCCTCATTTTCTTCTGTCATTTGCTTTGATTCCTATGAACTCCTACCAATTTATCAGTATGAAATTTTTCTCTTTCAAGAAGTATGAGTTTTCAGTTAGGCTCTAGAAACATCTGCACCTTGGAGGGCAGGAGTGAAAAGATGGAATCCCAGTCCAGCTGCCTGGTCAGTCTGGTATCTACAAAGTGCTGACAGGTATGTCTAGCACCTGACTTCCACTAGTTCTTATATGCCTGTGCTGTGAAGATAGAAAATCTTGGCCTAGGGCTTATGCTTCTTTTAAGCTATTACTGTTTTTCTGTAACTCTGCAGTTGCTGCCTCTGATAGCTAAAACCAGTTTACTATGTGTGGCTGCACAACCTTGAGTTACAGGCCAGAGGGTATGAGCCAGGTCTCTGCATGCCAAGAGGAGAAAAAGCAATTTTAAAGATGACTTCTTAAGTGGATAAGGTCACTAAACATTGCAGTCCTCTGGCACTGAAGAAAAAAAAAAATCCTTCCCTTAGTGACACAGTTTTGCTGTATTTTTAAGCAAGGTGTGGAAAATCATGCTATCTGGGAAATGCTATATGTTAAAAGTGATACACCACTGTATAAATGAAGAAACGAAGATGTGTGAATTAGTTAGACACATCTGAAATACCAGAAACAGAACAGGGAAAGTGGGACTTGTTTATGTAGAATACTGATTGAATATTGCCAGCTCTAGAGCGACAGATTTTATTTTCCTTGCAGTATTGACGAGATTCTCAAAACACAAGGTCACATTTAAGAGTTCAAAACCTATGAAGAAGTCCTTATTTACAAAAAATTCAAATTTTCTTATAGGTACTAAAGAAAATGTTCTTTCACTTTATTGTTTTATATTTTTTTATAATCCAGCCATGTGCTTGCAGTTACTGTGTTGCCTTGGAATGGCTAGAAAAAAACAACCTGTAACTGGTAATAATTTTGTTTGCCTTAGCAGCCCATGTCAAAATCCTTTATACTGAAGGTCTTTTCTTGAAGGCTTTTTGTGAATATAATTTAATTAACTTCTAAAAAGTTGATGTTTTTTGTCCTTTTTCTTTTAGTATTTATTTGTAAGTGCTTCCCTTTGAAGGTATCAGTCTCATCATAGTGAGACTATATTCTTGTTAGCAAAGACTGCTGGATGTCCATGACTGACGCACAGAGAGCAGATTGCATATTTACAGAGGTGTTAAACCTGAGCAGCCTGTACTACATTTAATATTGTTCCTTACCAGTGAGTTAATAATATCTGTTGTGAAACACAAGGCATTGCTTTGTTCATCACTGACACTGATAAATATGGTTTTCAGTGGTTTTGGTCATTTCCTCATTTGGTCTCTAGTCCTCAGAGAAAAAAACAGTTAAAATTATTGCCAGCCTTTCCTTCTGATGATGTTGTCTCATTGTTTGTTTGCCACCACCATTTGGTCAGGATGGAACTACTGGGAAAAATAACCTCCCTGAAAATGCAAAGTGCTGCCAGCTTTGAAGAGAAATGACACACAGTGGATATTTGCTGTTCAGTGTTTGCATTTCCAGGGTCTTTTAGCAAGGACAATTTTTTCAGCCACTGTTCATATAGCTGACATATTTGCTGGATGTGAATGGCAATGTTATCAAACATGTCTAATGCAGCCAGTGACATTCAAAAATCTGATGAATCTGTGACCCAATTTGGCAAGGTGTCTACATGAAATAATTTCAAAGTCCACTGATATTAAATAGGGGTAAAGCTGGCTGTGTTTCTGTGTTTCTGCTAGGGTCATTCAGTATTGCAGGTTTCTCTAGCTTTATTGTTTTAACATGGCCGCAGGACTTTTGATATCCATCCGGTGTGTTTCAAACTTTCTTTGTTGTTTTCCAATGATTACACACTAAATATACAAAATAGCTAGAGATATCTCCAAACAGGTAATTATCAATAAAGCCTGTTCAAATATAATATACCTGCTGGCAAAATTTGTAAGTAGGAGCTATTGAAACAACTAAAATTGCAAATTGTTCTGTTTGGCTTTTATTCATTGCTAAGCTAAAAGAAGAAATTGACACTTACTGACTAGTAATGAATAATTAAAAATTTCAAAACATAACAGCTTTTTTTCACCTTTGTAAATAAATTCCTTTTAGGAATAAATTCATAATGTTAGATTATATCCTTATATTTTCTCCTCTACTGGAGTATTCTACCTACTTTTGCTGTGAGTTGCCAGTAAGTGTTTCAACACAGCAAAAAAGGAATGAATCGAGGCATAGTGTTGCCTTAATTTTATTGTGAGTCTTAGGTTACTTGTAGTCTTAAGTGTCAGCCCCTGGAGTTCCTCCCTAGAAGAAGACTAGTTTGACTATTAAAAAAAAAAAAAATTAAGAAACCTGCATTATTTTTGGTGGGCAAAAGCTGGAAAATGTACAACTACAGGCTCAATGAACAGATGGCAAATTAAAAACATACGGGGATATATAAATAAATAAATCCTTCAATCTGCAGTTTTATGTTGCATCAAAACACTTTGGGGGTCTGATTTTTAGTGTTACAAACTGAAAATTCATGGCAAATATAACAGGAATTACATGTGGTAATCTTATCTTTTGTTTATATATTTTCATTTTGACCAAAACTTCTATGTAATTTTTTTAACAAATATTTAGGCTTTTAAGAAACCAGCATTATGAAGTGTGAACTTACTGATGAGCTTGAAGGGCAAAATGAAGTCCCTTTAAGAAATAAAAGTAACCAACTTTAATGTTGCATACAGAATGGTTGTTGAACTAGCATATTCTATGAACAGGTCAAGATACTTTTCCATTTTGCTGTCATGTTCCCACTACTGGAAGACCAAGGTTCCTGGGATATCACAGGCTTGCTTCTGTACTGTGATCCTTGTCTGTACTACCTGGCATTTCCTCTGCTATATGATTGTTCGTTTCTTTAACATGGAATGTACACTTCTCAGACACAAATACTTTTCATACTGGCTGTCTTTCAAAGTACAAAAAGTAACCAAACATCTTTACAGTTCTGAGTCTTAGCCATGACAGATGTCCTGCAGCACCAAAATATGACCTGTAGACTTCTGGATATTCAAAACACCTTCGATAGATGGTCAACAGGGTTTTCAGTAAGATTTTAAGGAAAAAAAAAAAAAACAAACCCTTGCTATTAAAAAGTCACAGATACTATGAAGGTCTGTTTTTCCAAATCATTTAGAATTTTAATGATTTTAATCTGCACTTCCTAGAGGATCTCCGTTCTAAATGATACCATTTGGGGGAGCTGTTTCACTGCAACTCTGCTAAACTTGCAGCTTGACTTTGTCCCATCATAAGCACAGCAACACCAGGTAAGGGCAGGACAGGAGACAGTCTGTGTAAAAAGGCAGGAGTTGACCTTGACAAACTAGTAGAAAAGAACATATTATGTTTTGCAAATAGTAAACAGAATGAAATAAAAACAACCAACGGATTTGCACAGTCAAAAAAATCTGAAAATTTGCGCTGGGCATTTCAAAATTTCTGTGAGACTTCCTTTGTTCAGGAGCTAACCAAGCCTGAAAGATGCCACTACCAAAGAGTCCTAGGTGGTCTAGAGAGCAAAGGTCAAAGGAAAAGCAGAGCAGTAATCTAGGTAAATGGATTCAGAACTTAAAAATACTTTCCCATCTCTCCAGTTTCTCCAGCCTCATGTGCTTGAGTAAATAAAACCGATTTTAGATTCAAGGCTACTGCCTTTTAGTGTATGTTAATAGACTAGGAAATATTTCAGCAACAGAAACCTCTTGCACAGTTTGATGTGCGAAGGTCAGTTTCAAAGTAGTTGGCAGTTTTGCTCTCATTTCTCCATCTGAAATTGCAGTCAGAAAACAATCTTTCTTGGTCATGTTTGTAAGTTTCTGCTCACTCCAACACTGGTATTTATATTCTCAACCATCACATATTTATAGATAGTAGATATATCATGTTTTGGTGTTCCTTTTGTGGGCCAAAATATTTCATTTATTCTTATCTTGAAAGGTATGACTTTCGCTCTCTGTGATGATCCATGTAAAGTTGTGGTTTTGGTTTTTTTTTTTTTTTTTTTTTTTTTTTTTTTTTTTTTTTTTTTACCCGAATTACATGCAATTATTATTACTACTACACTAATTATGGAGAAAGCCTGGTTTTGGACTTCTTTTTTTTTTTTTTTTTTTTTTTTTTCTGTGTGATGTGCCAGTCTCTTGTAAAACAGCTTGTGCTTTCCAATCTTTTTATTAAAAGTGGGCATTGAAAAAAATGCATTTGATAACTCACATTATTTAGAATGTTAGTTTTACTGAGAATCTCACTCTGTGACAGTATTTTCTCTGAAGGTTAATGGTTGTTATCAGTAGCTTCTCCTCCATTGCAAGACTTTCTGTCTTTTCCAACCCTACCAGTTTTTCATGTCACAAACCAATTATCCAATGAAGTACAATTAGATTATATTTCTTGTATTTCTCTGATTTAGGAACTTTATTTGCCAGATTATCTTTGCTAAGACATTTAATGTCTCATCCCATTTGCTTTAACTTCCATATCCATCGTTGCTCTTGACATAAAGTTTTGTTATAATCCCTTGCACATTGCTGAGTTTATATCAACAGTTCTGATGTTTGGATCAAATAACTCTCCTCTGAATTATGGTGGTTTTGTGTTTGTTTTGTTTTTTTATTTTTTAAATTTTTACTTTCTTTTATTATCTGCTAGAGTTACTCTTCACTAGGTATTAAAAACAAACCCAAAATCGTTATAAGAATGCTTGGTGTGTTATGCTTATGGTTGCACTCCATGATTTTAAAGGTCTTTTCCAACCAAAATTACTCTATGATTCTATACTGATTTCGTGTGTCAGATATGAAACAACTTGTGGGATGAGATCCTTGGTTCCAGCCAATCTGGGGTCATTAACTCTTAGTTTTCCTTCCAGTTTTGTTGTGGTGGATTCTGTTTTCCTACTATCCTCAAGTTCTTCTTCTCTTTCTCCCCAAAAAAAGAACTGCATCATTTTGAATATTTACATACTAACTTTTTTTCAGAGCCACATTAAGTTTATCTTTAATCTTTTTTCAGAACCCTCTTCATAGTAATTTTACTTTTAATTTTTTTTCTGTATACTGAAGAGTCTTTATTTGTTTTAACAATCTTTCCTGGGTCTGACTCACCTGCCTCTTATCTTTCTGTGCTCTGATTACTAAAGCATAATTTTCCTAGCTAACCATGTTGTTTGTTTGGGTTTTTTTCTGTCTATATATAAGTCCTTCTGAAGGATCTATTGATTCATTTAAGACCTTATTTTCCAGAAGATTTTTTAAACTCTTTTTTCTATCATTTTCCCTCCATAAATTGCTGCCAATTTTAGTATCTTGGACTTTAGAAGTACAAGGCCTCTATCATATCTGGGGTCCTCAGACGTACTTCTTTCCCTACCTTTTTGATATTCAGCCTTTTGATACAGGGAAATTAGGATTCAAAATACAGCTGAGCCTTCTAAGTATAACATAATGAATAATAAGTGGTGACAGACAAAATAAAAGCTAATTGACTATACACTTCAGACGTTCTTTTCCTGTAATAACTACAAGCAAAAGTTTGAAATTTAATTTAATATGAAAAGCAGAGTCATTTCCTCTACAGAATATTATTTTTATATTTTTGGCTTCCAAAATTGTAAGCAGGTAATGTTCACATTGTACATGTTAGTATAAGAAAAAAGGTCCTTGGTTTTCTGTTACTGTCCTTGTGGTGTCTGTGTGTACTTCTGAATAATTGGATATTTCATTACAAATTTGATAGTTTTCACTGTAGTTGAGTACCCTGAAATGTTATATGTCTCTACTGAGGCAGTGGCCAGCAAGAGATAATTCTCAAGCAGTGGCGGAGAGGAATCATAAAGCTAAACAGTACATTTTTTCAGTGATTAAAAAGAGAACCCAAGTAGCTCCAAACGGAGACCTGGCATAATTCTTCGGTCACATGGATGGTTAAAGGTGGGGTAAACTCCTTTCTTCTTGATGAGGAATTAAATGGGCAAAGAAAGTAGACACCACAGCTGTTGCATGGAGACATTCATAAATTCTCTTTGTGGATTACCTTGCTGGAAGGATAAAGACATTTAGGAATATTCTCACTGCTTCTCATTCTGTATCAGCCTGAACAGGCAACCTGTTGCCCTGTTTTCCAGGGTCCACTCACCCTCTTATTGTTCTGGACATTGAAAGAATAATGGTCTTTTTGAAATTACACAGCAATTAAGCCTATCACAGAACAAGCATGTTTCTATTTAAGAGTGAAATCAAAGTTCATAATCATTTGTTGGCAGAAACATCTGTCGATGTTACTCATTGGCCCACTGGACATATTTGTCCTTTCTTCTTTATGATTTCAGTTTGAAGGTTTGCAAACCAACTTTTCTTTTTTTACTTTTAAAAATTTTTTTCTTTATGATTTCGGGCAAAAAAGTTTGCTAGTGAACAAACTTTCAGTTTGCAAAAAAAGTTGATGGTCAAATCTCAAATGCATTCTGATGTGTTTTCCTGTCTAAATCTGCAAAGCAGCTGTAGAAGTAACTTGGCTTGGGTAAAGCCTGCAAAGTATTTACATGATTACGTAAAGCACTTTAAATCAAAATTTACAAGCAATCAGAAGACTTAAAAAAAATGCAGTTAAGAAGTACAGCATAACATCCTTCTCCAATTTCCCCTCATTAACTACTTCATTTTTATGCATTCTGAACAGTTCCTGATCTTAAGTCAAAATGTGTCCATGATCACATCCAAAATGAACTCTCTCACAGTCTACATAATACTTTGCTAGATTAATTGCTCCGTTTGTATGAGTCAGGAACATTTTCCAATCAAAGCAATTTTTGAAATAATATTATTTTGTTTTTACCATGATTAATTCAAATAAGTTCAAGTGAAATTAGTATCCTTTGTTTTTCACAGTACATGTTGAAGGGTATTGGATCCATAGTCTTACTTTAGTCTTGAAGTCAAACAATTTGCATAAGCATTAATAAATTTGCATAGCTCATTTTCCCATGACAATCTGTCAAGTAATTTGAAAAGAGTCGTAAATGATGACAATCAGTTTCATAATTGTAATTTATGTTAATAACCTCTCTATGGCTCTAACTCTTCTCTGCATTATGGACATATTCAAATGTTGCACTCGCAAAACAGTAATGTTTTTATTGTCTTAGTTTATTCAAAAGTATACACTTTAACAGAATAAAATTGATTAAAAATATTATTTTGAAAATGAAAACTTCATAATTTCCAACGTTAAGAAACGGCAAATGCCTACAAATAACTTGAACTATCCTGCTGGATTCATGCTAAACTTGTAGTAGACTAACCATGTAATATTTTTTGCTTCCTAATTTCCTCGTTTTAAATTAGTTGATAGTTTTGTAGATAATTTTGTCTGTGTCATTTGCATAGGTTTGTTTACGCTTGTAGATTTTATTTTGTACATTTTGAAGATTTGAGCATAAATCGCCTATTTTAATAGGAGAATGCTGAATAATAAAAATATCCTTAAATCTTACTTTTAAGCCAGATTTTTTTTCCCTTGAACAGTACAGAACATCAAAAAAATGAATGTCATCATCTGATGTCATTACGATATCCCAGATATTAAGGCCTCTCATGTTAAGGACAGGACACCTTTCTGTTTGTCTTCATGAAAATCAAAGGGATATTCATGAGAGTGCAATGAAAAGGATTATTTAAGGTAATGTTTTAAAAAAGAGAATGATTCTGAAATAAGAATATGTGGTATCAGATTTTATCATGATTTGGAATCTAGAATTTGCTGTATGAAACATCATTAAATGCATATTTGAGCCTGATGAAAAGATTTGAGGTTTCTACTCCTACTGAAATCACTTAGATTTGTGTTTTATTTGACAGCAGAAAAAATGAATTAGGTTATTGATGCTTAATTACATTTACATGTCCTACAAAAAAATTCTTTGATCTATACCATATCACAATTTTAAGATACCCCAAGGAAAACTAGTAATTCATCAGAACAAAAAGAGAGGGATTACAGAAAATTCCAAAGTGTACAGAGGTAAAATTCAATTTTGTCAAACCTCCCTCTTCCTATATGATGTCTCTGTGTACCTTATATGTGTTTTTAATAAACTTGGAAACTAAGCTGGTAGTAAAACTGTGAAGAAGTACATCAGAAATTGCCTGTAGTTCAACTCTTTATTTTACATCGTGTCACCTGGTTACAGTGAACTTGGATAATAACCAGACCAAAGAGTTGCGCTTGGAGAAGAGAAGAATCATTGTTACAGATTTCTTCTTTTTTTCTGAGGAAAAGAAATTTTCACTGTGTTGTACATAAATATGAATGATTTTGGTGAATTGAAAATTTCTGAATAATTTGAAATTGATCTATATAAACATGTTCTGAACAATCTGAATAACTGAATAACTCAGCTTCTCTTTTCCAAATAGACATTCTCTTCCACTGAAAACTGAGAAAACTCTGCAAAAGAGGTTTGGGTATTTGTCATTCTTCCTTTGACACTGATGTAATAATTGCCGAAATTTAAGCTTAGCTCACTGTATATGTTACATTTTTACCATGTCTGGACATTAGTCTGCACATTTTACCAAGTCTGTAAATAGGAGAAGTTCAAAGTCCAGATATAATTTCCATGTATTATTATTTAATTTTTGACTTTTAAAAATTTTATACATGTGGTCTTATGCAAACGTGGATCAGCAATTTATATTCCTGTGGGATAAAACCAAAAAATTCCAAGATTTAAAAAGAGCTAGAATAAGAACTGTTTAAAATATTTTGGAGTCTTTTACCAAGTGTGTTGGTGTGGATTATAAGGTTTGGAAGCAGGGGGCCTGCAGGGCTGACCTCTGTAGGAAGATGGCTGGAGCTGCTTCCAGCTGGAGACAGACAGTTCTAGCAATCCCTGCAACAAATCCACCGTAGGGGGGGACAGCTGAGTACATCAGCCACATTTTGGGCATCTCTGGGAAAGTGCGTGTAAGAAAGGGCAGAAAATACCACACAGGAAGAGAAGGAAATAAAAAGAGTGAAACAACAGAAGGTATATCAAAGGCTAAAGACCAGGAGAAGTTTTTCCATAAAAGAGAAAGTATTCCTCTGCAGCCTTTAGCAGAGCAGGTAGTGAAAACTTTTTATTTACCACACTGGGGAGGGAAGTGAGCGTGCAGCTTGGTGGGAGATTGGCTGTTCTTCTAACTAAACCACCACAATTTAGCATTATTGTTTTCTACCAGCAATTTATTAAGAGATCTCACTAATTATAGACTCAGTAAGATTCTTATTCTGAAGTTATACACACCCATTTATAGCTAATATTGAATATATAATTTGTGGAATAGCAACCCTTAGACATAAAGGATGAAGTGATGTAACTGGTGTCCCTTTTTCTTGGTCTTGAGGCATCTGTGTTTGCCTCAAGTAGTAGCATCTGTGTTTGACCAAGTAGTAATGTTCTTTGAACACAAATGTCATAATAGTTTTTTCCATAACTAATCAGAGAAACACATGGTACTATGAAGATTTTTGGTAAATATAATGGAAAGTTTACATAATGTCCTGCTTGAAACCAATAGCCCTCATCTCAGTTTAAGGCAATTGTCTAAATGTCAGGAAGATTTTTTCCTTGTACTGGCTTTTGTCTTGCATTTGGGTTTTTTTTGGGAAATAAAAAAAGCTCCCTTGACAGGGTATAATACCAGTTACAAGTTTGTCAAAAACTTTATCTCCTTTGAAATCATTTCTACTGCCAGTTTCCTCTCAGTCTCATTGGTTTTTCAAAACTGCTGAAATTCACTTATTATTCATTTGATAGTCTTATATAAGAATAAATTTGTGAATTTTCAAGCATTATATTTAAGGAAATGTGATTTTGTACATTTCTACTCCTCTGCTATACTTTTCTGCTATAAAATACATGAGTATGTCTTCCTTCCATAGAACACTTTTCTATATCCTTTTTGAGTAATATTTGTATGCTTCACTGCTCTTCCTTCTATTCTTTCTTTTCCCCTCTACCTCATGTAAATGAACTGGAGGATTTTGGGATACTTGGAGAATAGGACTTTGTCAAAAATAATTCCTTCTTCATTAAGATAAAGCTGGAAGTCTGCCACAGAACTGCCAGAGATAGAGATTTCAATTTTCTTGTTGGCTGAAGCATAAAAGAGAGGAAAATAAAATGCATTCTAAAATGCACCTTTTCTTTTCAACTGAATTAATTATGATTTAAGGTATCTGTTGTCCTGTGAATGCTGTACTAGAGAAGTCACAGTGGGATTGCTAAACCTTGTCTAACATGTTGGTTTCCTATGTGTTCTTTTATTAATCAAATTGATTTTGTTCTTTAAGACTGAAAAGATGCTGGACATTGCCTTCTTATGTGCTTATTTATTGCTAAGAATGTGTGATGCATTCATGTTAGAAACTGTTTCATATAGTAAAGTTAATGTGCTGCCAGGAAACAAAAGAATTGTTTCCTTGTTGCTTTCATTGGTTGCCCAACTTCAATATAGAACTACAGCAAAAGTGTCTGCATTGCAGTCAATCCAAACTGCAATAGTTCAAACAACCACATTTGTAGTTTGTTAACTGAAGTGAAATAGACATTCTAGGCCATCCCTGATGTGTTTTCAAAAGTATATTCATTTGATGAGAGTACTAATGTTCAAAATTATAATGATCTGATTAAATTTTACCAGTATTCAGCTAAGGGTTTACATTATGAATTTACTTCAGGGAGTGACTGACTCTCAGAGCAGGCCAATGTGTAGCAGAATTTGACTAGTTAAGCCTCGGTTCTGCTTTTCCCTCATGCCCATGTCCAAAAGATAGGGACTTACAAGGTGAAAGCTAAGATTGGCAAGAAATTAATTTCAAGTCATGCATCATTAGCTCACTAGTTTTCCTGAATCCTTATCTAAGAAACAACTACTACTAACTTCACATATATAGAAGACCACATTTTTAATGATGAGAATATTTAAAATTCGTAAAGCTAAGCAGTTACTCTCTCCCACTACGTAATATTTTCTAATGTATAAGCAGAATATTCAATGGAATGAAAAACTGAAAAAAAATTTGTTATATATATGTTTTAATTATTATCTGAAACAATTAATTGTTTTACATTTTTTATTGCTGCAACTAAAAAATATTAATGAGGAATAAAAACCTGGTATGAAAGCCAGTGTGGGTTATACAAAGCCCCTTCAAACCAGATTAAAGAGAAAATTATTTCTGCGGCTAGATTATGTATACAGAAATACTATCTTAATACTCTCTTACTGAACCTTCCTGGGTTGTTAGGAAGTTGGAGACTGTATCTATTGGAATAATACTCTTAGAAATTAATGTATTTTCTTTTTCTTTGTCAAATTTATTAAACAGATTTTGCATCATAAGATTTACCAATACTTGTTGTATGTGAATGTGCAAGTTATATAACTGAACACATCAAACAAGATATGTAAAGCACATGGTGCTGCCTTTAGATAGCTTGTTCTCAATGTGCATAACATTTGTTACCTAATTTCTCCTAAAACAGGCAAAGCTGCCTACCAGCCTGTTTTAAGTGCAGTTTATTTTGTCTTTAGCTACTCTGACTTACATGACTTGAATAAATTTTGTCAATGAATTAAAGTTGTTTATCTCATATTTGTGGATTCACTCTTCTAGGTATGCAGAGATGAAGGCATACACACACATATGTAGGATATGGATATTTCCTGACAAATTCAGGAATCAAAGTCATATGGAGTGAAAAAGATCTTTTCATTAAGTTAAATATATACAGTACAAGGTTGCTTGGTTTTTAGGTATCTGCATGCATTTGTAGGGTAAAAAGATGGAACAACTAACCAGGAGATCATTGAACCTTCAGAAGAAGGGAATGATTATATTAGTCCAGACAGGGAATTTATTTGGTTTCCCTATTCCAATAAATCACTCTTCCATACTGCTTAGTGCAATGGATGGGATCACCCAGGCAGTACTGCATGCAAAACCATGCATTTGCCCAACACAAATTTATAGATTACAGAGTTTGATTTATGACAGTCTATTAAGAGCAAGAAAAACTGGAGCACTATCTGCAATTATCAAAAGAGGATCTTCATTTTTTGCTGAGAAGAATTATTCAAGGTGCAAAAAGGATACAAAAAAGCACAAAATAAACGAGAAAAACAGAAAACACAGAAGAGAAAACAAAATAACTTCTACTACAAGAAGCAGTGGAAGAATCAGAATCATAGAATATCCTGACTTGGAAGGCAACCATAGGGATCACTGAAGACCAACTCCTGGTCTTGCACAGGACAGTCCCAAGAGTGACATTGAGGGCCTGAGGGTACAAAGTTCTAGAAAAGTTCAGATCAAAAATTACAAGAAAATTGACCTATTTGGTAGGGATTTAAGTTAGAAAGTAGAGTTATTTTCTATCACTCATTCAACCTGATATAGATTATAGATTGTGATCTGTGATTTTGAGTCTGGAATTTGATGGATGCCACTGGACAACAGAGATTTTATTTTTTAAAACTTATAGAAGCTACTTGTTAAAATATTGACTGTGTGTCATTGCTCAAAGGAAGATTACATGGCAGAGAAGGGTATCTAGGTTCATGTATAGATGCATTCTGAAAGCTGTCACAGCAATTTTGACAGGAAGAAAGGCTCCTTTATTGTTCATTTTTGAAGTATCAGAGTATTTTCGTCTCTTTGGATACATGCTGCTCTTTATCTTTTTGAACTAAATGCACCAGTGATCTACATTTCCTCAGTAAGATCCAAAGCTTAAGAATTACTGAGAAAGTATTAACAATAAGCCTCCATATGGAAGTATAAATAATTCACACGTTGTGTGTTTTGTTCCATCTCTTAGGGAATATAAACTTGGCAACAATCAAGGCGAATGTCATCATTAATTATAGTTAAAATGCTGAAGTAGAGATACTTTTCCTGACAAAGCAATGCACATAGCCAAACTTTAAAAGAAGTTTATAAGGGGGCTGAATGGAAATTAAAATTATAACACTTATGTAGTTAGTTTTTTAGTTACTGAACGCTCAATCAGACATAAAAGCACAGTTGCTGCAAACACTAGAGATAATTTTTATGTGCATGATACTTTTGCAGGATTCAAAGAGGCATCTGTGCATTTTAAAATCATGACTACTATCACTTCCACAATGTGTGCTGAAAATATTTGTTCAAAAGTATCTCTGTCCTCAGTCTCCAAGCTCAGCCAGACAGATTTTGCTAGAAAATACTGTGCTTAACATTAAAGTGTTAACATTTTGAGAACATTTCAAAATATTTTCAAACTGTGCAAAGACATTCTGTAGTGCTGTTTAACTCTGTTCTAGGGTATAATGTCTTAATTCAGTGCTCAAAAAAATGGCTAAAGTTTTTCCTTCCCTTCCCATTTCAGGCAATCTGTATCTGATCATTCTCCCTGTGTAAGTAGCTTGTGTAACCTGCTGCAGAAGCTCAAGCTACTTTTCACAACTGAAAAGGAAGAGCTTTGTTATTCCCTTGGTCTCTTCCATACTACTGAAGGGACTTTGCCACCAAGCAGATGCTGCATTGTTATGGGAAACTGCACTACAAAAAGACAGGTGAGCATCTTGGGCCTGGGTGCTCTAAATACTTATGAAGCCTGTAGTAATCCCAGTAGCTGATTAGCATATCCCTTAAACTCCTCCCCCACCCCATCTCCAAAGCCTTGCACCTACATAAAACCAAATTCTGAAGCTGCAATAGGGCTATAAGGCAGACACTCAGGTAGGCAGATAAAATTATCATAGGATTCATGCTAAGCTTATGCATCAGCAAACCCGCAGCCATAAGGGCCCACACAGATGTTCTCTTTTTTTTTCCCTTCTTTTTCATTGGCTCCAGAAAGGATCCAAACAAATGGAATTTTAATGGGTTTTTTATTCACCATTTCTTTTACAATTTCAGAAAACATAAAGAGTGTAAATCCCTTCTGAGAGTTTTGATAGGTTTTATATTTTTTACTTTTGCTTTTTTTTCTTAGGATATATTTTTCAAAATGCATGGTTTGGGGTTTCTTTCTGTAATCCACTCAGAAGATAATGAAAATATCTGAGCTATTTGCTCATGACTTCTATAGAACAGAAGTTTGCAAAACCCTGTAAAGACTCATGATTCACTCCTGAAGTGTTTTAATTATTTCTGCAACATCTTTGAATATATTTTTTTGCTTTTCCTGCTACCTTTGTTCAACAGAAGTGTCTGGTTGAACTATTTCTATTACTAAAATCAAGCAGTGACACTGATATTATGAACTGCATTTCAAGATTTCATATTTACTTTTATGTACTTAAAAGTTCAGAATTATGTAAAGTATCCAGGAACAAGAGAAACGGACAAAAGTAGTTTCTGGCATGGCTATTCATTATTAAAATTCAGAGCTAGTAATACAAATTTCCTCTAAGATGTCTTTGAATCAGAGTAAAAACATCTTCCTGAAAATTTCTTTTTGAACAGGAAGTTCAGTGTCTTTATCTCCAATTTCCCAGTCATTATCTCCTTTATCAAAACTCTTGAGATATCAAAGGATCATTGTATAGAAAAATTTTAAAATTGTGGTTTCAGATAATACTGAGAGCACATCTTCAATCATTACTTAAATAAAAGTTCTTTTGTACTGTGATCAAATGTCTTGTGCACTCATCATATGAAACACCCTAATCAGAGAACTTGCGTTGTCATTTATTTTGAAGTCACATCTATATGATATTTTTGATGGAAAATATCTGCGATATTTGAAGATATTTTACAGTACCTTTTCAGTGTAGATTTGCAGATTTCTCACTTAATGGTGGTTTTGTTAGATAAGACAGAATTTTGAAGAACCATCTTTTCATCTACAAGATTAAAGGAACCACATCAAAAAAGTTTAACATTCTGAAGTTGAGTGATTACACAAGTCATTCAAAAATCATTTACTGCATGGCTTTGATATAATGTATTACTATGCTTCTTTTTTAATTTTTAATTTCAATAGTTAGTACCTTTTTATAATATCACCTATGTATGAAGTACAGAACGATCAAACTTTTGCAGAAGAAACAGTATTGTGAAAGGGTCTATTGTATGACTCATACTCTAAATTTATTGTTTCATGGGAACCAGTCATCTATGCTAATGTGAACTGTAGGTTTTTATTCCCTTCTATCCTTACTTAAGATAATTTAGGCATGCTTGCTAAACAATAATAAATTCACTGTGGCATGAAAGCAATCAATGACAGGTACTTAGAGGATCTGCATTTTGTCCTAGCCCAAATGAAAGATGTAGATTTCTCCTTGTAGTTACCATGTTGTGCACAAGAAATAATTTTTGTCAGCCTCTTTGTTTTTCCATTTGTAACTGAGAACACAAGTATAGTACAGTATGGCAAAAGTCTTTCCCTGGGCATTAATAAACAACATTCAGAAACAAATTTATGTGCAGACTTTACAGCTTAAATGGATGTTTTAGATTCTTAATATCACAAGCATTTAATCTGTTTGGTTTTATGGAATTAGCTGATAATTTTCAATTTAGCTACAACATTTCTGTCTATTCACTGTAGCATTTAGTTGCAAAAATAAGCTTCCTTTACTCTGGAAAGTGTCTTCAGTGTTTAAGTCCCAGGACATCTCACTGTGCAGTACCATATGCTTTCAAAAAGTTGCTAAAAATGTGCATTAATCACTACCCAGTCAAAACAACTAAGGTGATACCCAGAAATCCCATTCAGGTAAATATCTTTGGCAATATCTAATGTGCAAAGTCAATTTAAGACCTCAATCCTGCTGTATCATGCAGTCAAATCTTCTAGTCAGAGAACTTCATCTACAACTGTCATGAAAAGTTAAAACTTCTTAAACAGAGAGCACAGGTATGGCACTAAGAAATTCATGCTGGATTTTGGTTCACAATAGTTTTGTGAACCAAATACATATGCTGATCTTTGATTATCTTTGATTAGTATCTCATTATACAGGAGCCTTGTATGTAGAAAGCAGTTTTGGCAATTACTGGAAATGTTACAGACTGTACTAAAGATGTTTTAGTATTCAATTTATATAATTGATTCATTGAAAGATAAATAAGTTGCATAATCGAGACAGGCATTAATTTTTTTATAGATCTAGACATTATGGCTCTATAGATTTATAATGAAAATAAGTTTAATAGATACAAACCTTTGAATAGTAGTTTTCAGATGAGAAATCTGCTCTTTTTGCTTAGAAAAAGCTTAGTGTGGTTCAGATTTATGGAAACCAACTCTGAGCACTTCTGAATGATGCTTTTAGGCTTGATTGAAACCCCCTCAAAGCAGGAGAAACTTAGATGATAGCAGTTATGGTTCAGGTTTTTTAATAAGCACACATCTAAGGTTTTCAAATTGTGAAGTAAAAAATGCTGATACACTCAAGGCAGTACATTTCTGTCAAATATATTCTCTTTATTGAAATTAAAATAAAATGAAAGAAATTAAAGTTTTAATGAAGAACTACTGAAAAAGAGACACAAAATGCTGTGGGACCTCAGTCCAATTTCTAGGGATCAGAACAAAGACACAACTACAGCCGAGGGTGTCTGCAGAGAAAATACATCTACCTCAGAAATATACTAATGATATGTTGTAGGTGAGGTTAATAGTCATGTAGAGATTTAACACTTAACAGGTAGGACTGCAGATTGATAGGGACTTTATTTTTATGCTAGTGACGAAATTGCATTCTTTCCAGCATTTTTGTTTAAATAGCTTTTCTTTGAAGTCAGTTAGGAGTGTAGCTTGAATTCACATGTTTTTTACTGTGGGGGCTGTTTGCATGTATAATAATTTGTATGGAGCAGTTAAATAGCAAGAGTGATCTACCATCATGTAAGTGAGGGAGTTTAAGTGGCTCGCACATGCTATGCTACCAGACGGAAGACATTGGCTCCACCATGCTAACAAGGCTGAGCAAGACAGAGAGAAATGTAGTACTTTTTCATTTGTGACAGGGGAGGAAAAAAAATGCCCTCCTAAATTTTCAGCTCATATACAGCCTTAAAATACATTGTTTTTCCCCCTTTTCTTCATTCATTCGTTAAACTGGTTTGCAGTTTCTGCTAACTGTAGTCTTGGGCAAGGGAATGTGTGTGGGTCTCCATGTGGTGATTTCTATTGGGAGGTTTTTAGACATGTTGTTTTCTTTTTTCTTTTTTCTTTTTTCTTTTTTCTTTTTTCTTTTCTTTTTTCTTTTTTCTTTTCTTTCTTCTTTTCTTTTCTTTTCTTTTCTTTTCTTTTCTTTTCTTTTCTTTTCTTTTCTTTTCTTTTCTTTTCTTTTCTTTTCTTTTCTTTTCTTTTCTTTTCTTTTCTTTTCTTTTCTTTTCTTTTCTTTTCTTTTCTTTTCTTTTCCTCTCCTCTCCTCTCCTCTCCTCTCCTCTCCTCTCCTCTCCTCTCCTCTCCTCTCCTCTCCTCTCCTCTCCTCTCCTCTCCTCTCCTCTCCTCTCCTCTCCTCTCCTCTCCTCTCCTCTCCTCTCCTCTCCTCTCCTCTCCTCTCCTCTCCTCTCCTCTCCTCTCCTCTCCTCTCCTCTCCTCTCCTCTCCTCTCCTCTCCTCTCCTCTCCTCTCCTCTCCTCTCCTCTCCTCTCCTCTCCTCTCCTCTCCTCTCCTCTCCTCTCCTCTCCTCTCCTCTCCTCTCCTCTCCTCTCCTCTCCTCTCCTCTCCTCTCCTCTCCTCTCCTCTCCTCTCCTCTCCTCTCCTCTCCTCTCCTCTCCTCTCCTCTCCTCTCCTCTCCTCTCCTCTCCTCTCCTCTCCTCTCCTCTCCTCTCCTCTCCTCTTCTCTTCTTTGTCTGATGTAAAATAGAGTTTTGAGTTTTATAAAGAACGCATAACAAAAGAAACACATAGGAATAAATTTGAGTAGCAGGAAAAAAATATGGCTAAAATAAGAATTGTATGTTCCCTTTACTAGTTTTATAGTGGTTCAGTGTGTTGGATTAATTTATATGGAATGCATCAATACAAAAGTTACACTAGAGTCCTATATAAAAAAACTATGTAAGTGCAATCAGACTCCTAAGTGTTGAAATGATACTAGTTGTATTTTCCCACTATCCCTGCATTAAGTTATAAATTGAATACATATTTAAGGATGTTTGACATGAGATTTAAAGTCTTAATTGAAGTCTAGAGAAGATGACATCTTAATCCTTGTGGGAGGAGCTAGAAAAATTTTCAAGATGATTTTTATGACTTTGATTAAAAATTATCAATTGACTAATAATATCAGTATGACCCTCAGAAGGCAGCCTAGGCACCCCAAGGGAGCACAGAATCTGAAAAACATGAAAACTAAAACTTAAGGCATCACATTGGTAACTCTTACTGCAGTAGAAGTTTATAAGAAAACTATAGTTAAGACTTCAAATCACATGCATTTCTGGGGGGAGATCACTCACCAGTTACCATTAAGCAAAACAGACTTGACTTGGGAAAGTTATTTAAATTTATAAACCATCACATCATAATAGTATAATAAGAAATAAACTCAAATCTTTAAACCATTTTCTTCTACCTGTCCCCTTTTCCTGGGCTCAACTTTACGCCCATTTTTCTCTTCCTCCTCTCTTCCGAGGGCTCAGTGTGGTGGGAAATGTGGTCAGTCCATCACACTGTCTCTGCTGTTTCTTTCTCCTCAGGAGGAGGACTCCTCACAACCTTTCTCGGCTCCAGCATGGGTTCCCTCCCACAAGAGAAAGTCCTCCATGAACTTCTCTCACATGAGTCCTTACCATGGGCAGGAATCCTTCCTGAACCCCAGTGTGGCTCCCTTCCACAGGGGCATAGTTACTGCCAGCAAACCAGCTCCAGCACTAATTTCTCTTTCTAGAAGAACATGGGCAGAGTGGAAATTTCTGGCAGAATGTATTGCTACTTGGAAAAAAACACAACCCTCTGCATATAATGGCAATATTTTAAATGTATTTAAGGAAGGGCAGATGGACGACTGCCTGGGTCTTCAAGATAAGTATAAACTGTGTATGAATGCCTTGATTTTGCAGAAGGTGCTCAGTATGTTTTGCATATGGGTGCTACTTTATAAATTTTAGGGACAGCTCAAACACATGAATTGTCATGTTATCAGGTAGTCTGTAGCATTATACAGATAATAATATTGCAACAGCTTAAACAATATGCTGAATGGGGTGGGAATATTAACTTACCCTAGTTATAGTGTAAATTCACTAAGTGTTCCATGCAAATAGTGACTTTCAATTTGAAGCTGGCTATTTAAAAATGTCAAGCTTTTTGTATTTTTTATTTCTTGCATCAGGACCTTGTCTGCTTATATGCCTAATCTTGATTAAGAGTCTCTTTCATTGATGAAAGTAAATAACATAAGAACTAACTTAAAGATACCAATAGTTGTTAAATATATTTTTTTCATATAGTAACTTTCCATCATTGGGACAATATTTTGTTTTAATTTGCTACTGTCCTGAAAAATTAAAAAATTTAAGAGTACTAAAACATCAAGGAAAAAGGTAAATTCTATCAATTCATATACTCTTTAAATTAAGTGTACCTTTAGCTTGTGTTTAATTTACCTTTAAAAAATGTGATTAATTCCTTTTAATTAAAATAAAAATCATTATCATCAGGCCTATCATTTCAATATTAACAAAGAGCTTGTAGTTAGAAGGATTAAAAACTAATGATTTTTAATGAACACTAATAAAAGAAATTGGCTTGATCAGAAATACCCATCAGTTGTCCGATTATTGCTAAGGTACACAAAAAATCTTTAATGAGAAAGAAATCTAAGAGATGTGTATAAAAGAAAATCTGTTTGGAGGCTTTAATAATCCAAAATGCTATTCAGTATTGAACAAACTCCAGATAAAAGTTTAACACTTTGAATCTATGTTTATACTGATGAAGTAGATCTTGCCAATAGAAATACAGCTCTAGAACAAAGCAGTGGTTCTGAGAAGCCGATATGAGCACTGTAGGTACTTTAGGAATTTGCTTCTACTTCCCAGTAGCTTTAATTTTTTTTGTATGAACTATACATCCCTTAGCAGTTGGAGAGCAGCTTCTAGGAGTTAATTTCATATGAAAGCAATCTAGCCCAGTTGCCTTGAGATCATTTTACCATATAAATCAAGTAAGAAGGGAGAGCTGGGACATTAATTTCTAATCCAGACTAAACCCATAGTGTAGATGAATCCCCAAACCCCCAACCCCTTTGAAGAATTTTTAAATGGTATTCTAAACGAGTGGGACAGGAAGAGAAAAATTGTCACTGAAAAGAATATCTCGACATTTGGGCACCTGCCTAGAGGTGGAACAAGGCCAGTGTTCTACAAGATTACCACTGGGATCCAGTCAGAGATGATTAGGCACTAGTTCATCCACTACCTCCTGCTCCGAATTTGACTTTTAGAAGTATTAGATTGAAATGACTTGGAGTCCAATTAGAGCCACCAATTTTCCCCTTACTATGCTTTTGTAGTGCTTTCTTTATAACCCCTTCTATTTCCCCCACTGAGCTCCAGAGATCTGACAGTAAGACACAGCTTAATCCCCCTTTCACTTATGCTAGGGTAGCTCAGATTTTTTAACTCGTCTCTGAAAAAAAATTTCCTATGATTTTTCAGTTCTTTACTCAGATCACAGATATTTTTTATCAGTGGATAAAAAGAATGTCTGCTCAGCTGGGAATGTAAAAGATGGAGAAAGTTGTGAGATATTGAGTTTTGTCTTTGAAATAAAAAGACGCAAGAAGAAGAAACTATTGTGTGTTTGTGTCTGCCTTCCTTCAACTTCTACATAGATCAAGAATCTAATGTGTACCCTTTAAAGCTAGGTAGGAAGTTATTTGAAATACTTCCTGTGGATAACTTACAACATGGCATAGTAAAACCTTTGGAATAATTTTGCCTGGATTACACTTGTGCATTTCTCTGGTGAATTAAGTATCACATCCAATGGTTATACCAGGTGAAGCTTTACTGTTGATAATACATGGTACCTCTTAAATATTAAATTATATATACATATAAGAGGGAAACAAAGCCTTTTGAATGTTGATCATTTAAAGGTTGATGATAAATAATCACTATCCAACTAAGATAGGAGCTGTGAAGTTCCAGTTTTCAGGCTAATGACCCAACTTGAATGTGTTAATAGGTTTATGATGATTTGTTGCTCATCTCTTCACACATAACAGTTATCTGTATATGTAGAAATGTTATCAGAGTTTTCACCTTTTAAATGCATGATGAGCATCATTTGTGCAAGAGAGCTTTCATTTTCTAAGGTGCATTTGACATAAATGACCTAAACCATAATCTTTAGAGGCTTAAGGTGGGTATGCTCTTACCTTCTTAATGACTATATGCTTTGCTAAAAGTAGCGAAACCTTAGCCAGGTTATTTCTGGTTTATCTGAGTATTTCATATAAAAATTCAGATTAAGTTTGGAGTCTTGACATTACTGCTGAAAGCATTTTGTTTTAGAGAGTTCCTAGGCTGGCTGGTGTGGAGAAAGTAAGGTGGAAAAACAGAAAGACACATAGGAAGACACAATGTGAAAACTAGTGCTCTAAAGCACTCCCTGAATCAATACTTCATGACAACTATCTCCCCCAACTTTTCTTATTATTTAAGGCAACTAGAGTTAATTGTCCTCTGAAAAGCTTCTAACTAAAAAAACCAAGGACTGTAAAGTCATGCTGAAATGAAATTCCATGTTATTTTCCCAGTGGCCTTAATAAGTACTGTAATATTTTTTTTAAGTTATAATTATCTTGGACCTCTGTTCAATCTGTTAGTGCAACTTGGAGCTTTTTATATGTGCCAAAAACATTGCAGCTGTTCAGAATTGCAGTTATGTAATGACCCAGACAGTGACAGGTGGATCACATTAGTGGATTCACCAGCTAGAGCAGATGTTCCCTGTCAACTTGCCACTTATTAGAATAATTTATGTGCTCACAGGTTTTGAGCTTTCAAACTGATGATACAGTAGGTATATGCTGGTAAATCCTATTGTGACACAGTGTGACAGAGTTATAGTATCTCTGGATATTACAATGACTAACAATCACACAGTGATGTCCAGTACTGTGATTTTCTTAAGCTTGGGAAGAAAATGTCTTAGTGAATAGGGTTCTTTAATCTTCTTTTTAAAAAGAAAAATGGTGAAATGCTTTTCGTTAAAAGTAAAAAAAAAAAATTTTTTTTTTTTTTTTTTTTTTTTTTTTTACTAGATCTTCAGGTAGGAATGTGCTCCTATTGGATTACCCAGAAATCTTACCCTACTTGTAGTAACTTACTAAGATAGCTATCCCTCCACAAGAAAACCTGCTACTTTGTGCAGCTTGAAAATTCCAGCATGCTCAGATAGAGAACAACAGCTGCAGGAAGCAGACATGCCTACTTTGGCCTACGGTCCGGACACCAGAAAACAGTGGGAATCAAACCTAGAGATTTCCAGATCTGAGACATTCCTGATGTAATGTGGCAGCTGCTTGCAGAGCCCCTGCTATCCTGCAGATGGCTGAGGCAGCCAGATCCACTGACAGCAGCCAGGTCCCAGCTTGGATCTCTTCCTTGCTGTGGAGGACTATGCCACCGCAGGCAGTCCTGCTAGCTTTGTGTAAAGGCATTGGGCTTGTGCTGGCATATTGATTCTTGCATAGAGCTCTCATGAAAAGCTGCATTAATGGTTGTTTTATAAATCTTCCCTCTGGACTGTAAGCAAAAATAAAAGAAATTCAACATTCTCAGTTTTATTGGTAATTGCTTTTTTATCTAAGAACAAAAATACTGATCTTGATGCATACTGGATTTTTGTCTATTTAGTTTGATGTGCAGCCTCTTTTTTACTTCAGTTTTTTGAAACAGAAAGAAGTTGCCTTTTTTTTAAATCGGAAAAACTGTGTTGACTTTACCTGATTCATAAGTGCTTACAGATATTTTGTGTCTACATGGGACTAAATAAATGTGGCAATTTTCTCGATCTGGAGTACATGAAACTACAAATATATATTTTTAGGTACATAGGCTGACACTTCAGAGCATCAGAAAAAAACAGAAGAGTCTAAATTATCATAAACCCAGAAAGATTGAGTCTTGAAGCATCTCTAATTTGTACAGATAAATCTACAGGGTTCCATAATAAATTGAGCTCATTTAACGGTTAAAAATATTCAATATTATGTTGTTTAGCTCTTACAGCATACAATGTTGAAGATATAATAACATTAAAAGTGAAATCAGTGGCTACTATAATATCAGAGATTATTGTTAGGGGGAAAAAATAACCCTCAGTCTTTATGTAATACTGCAAGAGCAAACAGAAATAAATCATAGTCATTTTCCATCTTCCAATTTGAGTCTATAGAGGCTTTTGCTTCTTAGAAGAGTATCTCAGCTGCAGCTTTTTCAAATCAGAGTCCTGCAGCGGTCTGTGAAAGTGACTGACAAGGTGTCCGCCAGTCATCTGAGGATAATGACTCTGGAGATGGTCACCTTCTATGAGCTGACTAGAAAAACCAAACTGCACAAACACTGCACAAGTCAAAGTCAATAGCAGTAGTTTTCATGTTTTGAGTAATCATGAATTATCCAGGAGGCTGATTTTGATTTGCTTTCACAATTTTTCAGAGTATGTCCCTGTCCTCCCAACTCTGGCTCCTCAGGAACAGTTTTATTCCAACAATTATTCAGGGACTCTGAATATACTCCTCTCCAAAAGGCTTGGCCTACTGAAGAGTAACTTGAAGTGCCTCTCTCCATTCCTTTCAGATGACAACAACGACCAAGTTGTAAATGGTGTTTAGAAAAGTTTTAATGTGTGTTTGATAGTACGTGAATGACAAAATTCCTTTGAGGATGGACTGCAGAGAGGATGCACTGATTGACTCACAAGCAGGTGTTTCTTGCAACATTTTTCAGAATAGCTCCAAAGGAGTAAGATCTTTAGTACATAAGGAATTAAGGGATGAAAAAGTCTCACAGATCAGGACTTTAATGCAGACACCACAGTAAAGTGGTTCTCTACTGTTTGTTGACCACAGGATCCAAGGAAAAGGCACAGCAACCAATGTCCAGAAGCTCTAGATATTTGAATGGGAAAACCTGAGTGCTTATGTATGTACCAGAGACTGGGGAGTTTCATGTCATCTCCTTGAAAGTGTTTTTGAGATGTTGCTAGGCTCATCAGAATGCATAACAATTTATTGTCTAGCTTTCAGACGCATTGCCTTTTTTACATGCTCAAAGACTTAATATTTTACTGTGAAGTTAGAGTCAACCTTTAATATAGGAACAACAACGCCTTTGAAAAATTTGACTTAGTCATTGGAAATTCATAAATTTGTTTTCTGCTCGCTTAGGTCTTCAAGAAAAAATAATTCCTTCCAAAGCACCCAAGGCTCCTCTTTTTGTCATATGTATAGTTATTGTCATATTACATTGTATTGATCCTTTGTATGAGGCTGGCTCCTGTCAAAATTATTTGGATCTATCCCCAGTTCTCCCCCTGTGAATGACTGTGTTCATATAACATGGCCCTAAGAGAGCCCCATGCCTCAGTGAGCATCCTGTGGATTTTTTACATTATTGCTACACTAGCATGAAATACCTTTTATTTTCCCCACTCAGGTTTTCCCTCACTAAAGAGAACGATGTGATCACAATAGCTGTTTCTTGAGGGCAAAGTCTTTTGCAGGAAGGGACAGCAATGTTAAAAATTTCTCACGCTTGATTCTGGTGACACCTGAATTTTCTGTGTACAGTAAATCTGGAATTCAGCAGTAGAGCACAATAAAACACACAAAACCACCTCATTAATGAGTTTGGGTTTGTTGTAAAACATGTACTTCAGGATGTGTACTTAGTAAATCCCTTATATAGCACTTAGTATATCCCCAAAATAAATTGTTAAGTCTTGAGGTTTTACATGATGCACCTTCAACAGATTCTCATTTTGTACAAAGTTTTATGTTGGAATGTATACAGGGAAAAAAATACAGCATGAAAATAGACTTTGATTAGTATTAATTTGTAGCTTGTCATGATAAACAAAACATTCAGGTCACCTGCAGTCATGGAAGTTGAAAATTAGTTGTGGATACGTGGGTGCCTGGCACATACACTGAAGAGTGACTGAAATAAATGATAGTTGCTTTTTATACTGCTTCCTGCCATCTTTCCTCATTGAACAGCAAAACCAAAAGGTTGTTGTGGGCCTTAAAAAGAAGCAGAACATTTTGTTTTAAAATTGAATAGCACAGTCTCACATTTCCCTGTCATTTTAGATGTTTATTATCATACAGTTTTTCATCTCCATCTGAATTACAAAGTGCAATTACTCAGCTGTTCATTGAGGTCTTATTTTGCTGCCAGCTTATTGTATATAATCTCTTCCATTTATGTCATCTTCATAACTAATAACATATATTTGGAAACCTTCAGGAAATTTAGGGAGAGAATGTCAGAGTAGACATTGTTAAACATTGTCTTCAAACTGAACCACAGCATTTTTATCTAACCTAAGGAATAATTTATCTCTTGTGGGCATAATAAAGAAAGATGGGGAAAGTCAGCGTCTGAGTAATTTATGTTTGTGAGCTGAACAGTTGGACCCACAAACTTGCTAAAGTCATGCTTTAATAAAATCATACCAGCTGTGGTAAATTATGTGGGAGATACACGAAACAGCAAATTGAACAATAAATGGGAACTTACTCTAAATATGAATGCACTTGTGGTTTCTCCTGAACTGTAATAAATGCAAAAGTTCATGTTTATTTTACATTCACAGAAAGCTTAAATCTTAGTCTGGGATCTGGTTTCAATTCAGTTGAGGATTTTTTACCAGCTTTTTTAGCTTCATTATAGACAATCCATTGGAGAAATATTAACGATGATGTAATAATTTCCCTTTAAATTTCCATAAATAAAGCGGAAAATTCTCTGTGTGTATTGAATTTTAAGAGGAAAAAAAAGGTGATTCTATTTCACTTCCTGATGACTAATCATTGTGATGGCAAATATGTTTTGTGAATATGATTTGTGTCTATTCTAATGTGTCTTCAGTCTTAGTCGTTACTAAAGCTATGTACTGTTTGGGCTTCCTAAGGTCAGCAATTTAAGAGTCTTCATTTCCTAGCCACCATTTGTTAAATTATTGTTACTAAACAGACAAACAGTTGGTAGTAGCTTATTCCAGAAACAGATTGCCAAAACCACCAATGCACACACAAGCCATTGCTGAAGCCTCCCTGCAGTTGGAGTTTGCATTTTTGCATGATGTTTGTCACCCACGGTGCGTCACCAAGCGGCTCGATGTGACACCAGGGGTGGGTTAAGCAGGACACAGCAGTGATATGGGAAGGTAAATCCTCTGCATCAAAGTCAGAGAAACACAGAATAATTACAGATGGAAAAGGCCTCTAACATCATCCAATCATTTACCCAGTGTTGCCAAGTCCACCTCTAAAACACGTTCCCAAGTGCCAATTCCGCTCATCCTTTAAATGCTTTCAGTGATGGTGATTTCACAACCTCCCTGGCAGCCTGTTCCAGTGTCTGGGCCCAATTTTCATTCAGAAAAGAATGTCCACCCCTGCTGCCCCCCTTACTAAAGTTGATTATGGGGGCACTGCTCTTCTCCCCTAGATCAGAGACCACTTGCACCAACTTTTTGCAGAACATGCTGCCAGGAGTAGTTCTCTTCAGACATTGTCTGTAAAGGTGCAATATACATTTGGAAATAAGTAGTTTTGCCCAAGTGTGCAAGGGAAAGAGGCAGTGGTCTCGTCCTGGAGCAATAGTTTTTGAAACGAGTTTACAGAACTCACAGCCTGACTAAAGGGAGCAGATTGGCTTGGAAATCTGCTGTCAACTACAAAGCAGTCACAGATTGCGGTGCAGGTTCCTGTTACGGTGGCTAAGACAGAGGCAGACCTCTCCCATGGTTTAGAGACAAAATTAACATACTCAAGTATCTCCTTTTTACAGAACTGCAGAACCTCTAAGAAGAAGCTGGAATAACAAGAAAGTGTTAGATAATCTGCTGGGTCATCTCAAGCAGCAGCAGAGCAAAAAGCAGGGGCAACTAAAGGGCAAGAGCTGGTCACAGCACAAGCTTCATGAATTGTGTGCCTGACACACCCATCAAACACCCAGCACATGACAGCTGTGCTTCCATCACGCAGCAAGAATGTGACAATCATGCATCCATCTGGCACTCATTTTGCACTCAGCAGACACCAATCACGTGCCCATCATGTGTCAATCATGTGCCCATCATGTGACAACTGTGTCCATCACACTCCTGGCACCTGGCAATCACACCAGCATAAGTCTTGTGATTACTCCAAGTGCGCTGCTGAGTGGGTGCCACCAGCAGCAACAGCTGGTGCCACAAACGCAGTAATGAACAGGTTGCTCTTGCAAGGTGGGGCAGACAAATGCCAAGCACAACAGGTATTATAACACAGAAATTCCTTTTCGTAAAAAATGAATTTCAGTAGTATTGGGAGTGAAATGATGAATAAACAAGGTAGGATGCTTCAGGCATCTGTCCTGACCAAAATTCAACTCAAGGTTTTCATTAATTACTAAGATGATAAAATTGAGGATGCCCCTCTGTTTTACATTCCTATTTAATTGAGATTCTCTGCTGTGGAAATCATTTTTCATACAGAACTAAACCAGACCACTAAATTGAGTAACTGTGTTACAGCTGAGCCCACTGGTGGAATCTGCAGTGATTTACTAAAGCACTTTTATGATAGGGACAGATCTCAATATTCATGTACTAGTGAGTAGATGCCCAATATCCATTAATAAACAATCTCAGTAGAAAAATTTTTATAAAAACACGGGGCTTGTTTGTCTAATAATTTTAAGAAACACATACACAGAACACCTAGCTGGGAGATAGGTAACATTTATGAGGGAACAGGAGAAATTACATTTGGATTGATTTGGCAAATTTTCAGGTAGATGAACTCAGTGGACTCTACAAAATTCTGATGAACCTGAAGATCCTGATTTACTCGCCATGGTTCCTAACTGAACAGTGAGAAATTGGCTTCCTCAACTGTTTTAAGATGGCACTTATAATAGTGACCCTCATTCATTGATGACATAGTTGTAGCCTACCTTAAATATAATGATTAGCATGCATATGTCTCTTTTTCATGTGATGACAGAGCCCAGCTCTGGTCCATCAACCAGATACTGAATTCTGGACTAAGAAAATGCTCATAGCAATCATGACCAGACTTCTATAAAAATAAAATATCTGCTTCAATGCCATTGCATTTGTATAGAACAAAAATATGAGAGGTGAGGTTTTGTATCTGCGGAAATCAGAAGACATAAGAGAGGGTTTATTGTTTAACACTGGCTCTGTCCCCCATTGAAACACAAAATAAAAACCCCAAAATGAGAAAAACTGTATTTTATGGAAAAAAGGTGTTGTCAGAATTTACTTATGTAGGAGACTAGTGCAAAACACTGAATCATATTTGTTACATTTTAGGCTGTTTTCTCTACACTGGTTCATAACAGTGTTTTGGAACAAGTATGTGGTCATTTTTCTCTAAAATGTATTTACAGTATTCCATAAGCACCGGTGTACCATCTAATGTAATTTGTAGACCATGTTTGCTGCTTTTGCCTTTTAGGTACCACCCAGAAAAAGGTTTCTGTCCAGTTTGGAGTGTCATGTTTTCTTGGTACACACTGCCTGAGCTAGGTAAAAAGCCACCACAATAAGTTAAAAAATAGACAAAACTCCCTTTTCTAGCCTACCTGCTAACTCCTATAATAAATGTGACTAAACTGTCAACTTCCCCAATCCACATTTATCCAAAGTACAGTTCATTAGTTTAGCAGCTATTCTGCACTTTTTTCCCAATGTCTCTTTGCACTTTATCCTGGCCTGAAATTTTCCTTTCCTAAATTGGCCAAGGCAAGCCTCCACATCTACTCCACCTTCAAAAGGACCTGATGCTGAAATGTGTGAGGCGCACTTCTGTTCCGAGCTCAGTATATGGTGGATTAAATCATGAGGACATCCCTCCTGGGTGTGTGACCTTCATCAGGAGCAGTGGCTGCCAGCAGTCAGTGTGTCGCAGCTCATTTACCTTGAAAAGCCTGTCCTGAATCTTGAAGTAGGTTGTGAAGTAGAAGGAAAAAACTTAGAAAGATTATGCTTTATATACTGCTGATCATAATGTGTATTCAATGTGCTAAGACAAGTTTCTACTCATATAAAACTAATTTTGTGGAAGCAGGCTCTGGCCCTCCTGGTTTGCACTGATTTTTTATTGGTAAACTTTTTTTTTTTTTTTTTTTTTTTTTTTTTTCTACTTTCTGTTCTATATTGGAGAGCATATTGTGGTTGTTTGGAGACAAATGAAGAAGTTCTCTTGATATTTTCTTCCAATTCGTATGTAAATCATCCAGCCAATCTACAAAGCAAAACTAAAGGTGTGAAAATGAGAGTTCTTCTTCTACAGCTGAAAGAGAGTAAAGAGTATTTAAGCCATATTCTGTTTTGAAAAGATTCTTACTGTTTTTTCTAGGACTAACATAACTAAATAAATACTGTTGCATCATAAAGAACTGTAGATAGGCTGCTGGTCTGAGAAAATTAGAGACACTATGCCATTATTTAGATAAACATGAAGGGTACATTATCCAGGTCAGTACTCTGACTGCAGGATAGTGGTATTACTGGCAATGGCAATACCCCAGGCTGTGAGCTACTGCTATATATAATATGGCTTTTCTCTTTACAAGCATGCAGATCTGCTCCTAGATTTTAGTTATTACAAGTGGATAACTCTTGAAGGGTTTCTCTGTGAAGTCCTAAAGAAATGTGAAGTGATATTATTGAAGCAATGCTAGAATTATTTTCTCCTCTAGGGTACTAACTATAGGACTTCCACAGCTGGACATACATTTAAACATAAGTCATTTTTGGGGCAATTCAGAAGGCCATACTCTATGAAAAATATGTAGAAGGGACATCAATTAATGAGAAAGTGTAGAAAACTAGCTGACATTCAAATTATAAGATCCTATTTTCAGTTTGCCTAATACTCTGTTAGGTTTTAAATATTTATACTTTTTCTGGCTACAAATCTGTTTCAAGATGAATAGTTTTAAAAACATCTGTGAAAATAATTTTACTGTTTCACTGTCTCAGGAAGGTTAGAGAAACATATTTTCTTGCCAACATGAAAAAAATCCAAAGTTTTTAGGTCCCTAATTCTCTTGATAACCTCCCATCCTGTGAAAAATGGATTTGAAACATGTCAAAGAGGGAGTGAATGGTCAAGTTAATGAAACGCCTTCAACTAGCATTGAAGTTTGTCCCAACTCAGTTGGTTTTAAGACCTTTAAAATATTATTTTGTAAATATTCCCTGCAGACTCTGAAAGACTTAAGCAAGTTTGCTCTCTGATTAGGTAGTGCATCTTCAGTCCACCTGTCTCAGCCAGGACCCTTGGGGCACTCTGGTTCTTGCCATGCCTGTCCCTTTGCTTTGTTACCCAACTATCTCTGGAGCTGATAGCAGAGACGTGCATGTGTCATTCCTGCTGGGAACACACCAAGGGTGAAAACTGACTGCCTTTTTCTTATGTCGTGCTGAGGAAACCAGGTTGTTGTTACCCAGCCCTGCGAAGTCCTCATCACTCACAGTGCCAGAAGTTGTTTGCCCCATACTCCATAAAGCACCTATACTTAGAATGTTGCACAAAGGAAAGCTATGAAATAAAGCATTAATACCAACAAATCAAATGCATAAAATCAGAAAACGTGGCTAAAAATGAAATTGACACTGAGCTAGCCTGGATAATCTTAAACTGTCCCTCATCCCTGAATGTTATGATGCCTGAATGTTATGATGTTAAATTACTTATTTTCAAACTGTCATTTCATAAAATTTCTGGGTTTTTTTTAGTATGTATGTGAAATAATGCCTGAAGATACATTGTAGTGTTATAAGAAATGATAGAAAAATCTGTCATTCCTCTCTCTTGTTTACTGCGAATATTAGACAGTACTTATTGAATGCCTACCCGTCGGAAGAGAATCAAATTAAGATTCAAATTGTAAATTTTAATGGAATATACCTTGTAAATTATCTTCTGTTTTAAACTGGAAAACAGAAGGTACTATTAGGTGCTGTTTATGCAAAAAAGAAATGTACTTATTAGAAATGGACAAGTTATAATTCTTGGCATGTAGACCTAGGAATTGACTCAGCTGAAGGATCCTTGTAGTTTTTATTTTGTTTTTCTTAAGTCAGCTTCTTCATTAACTATTAAAGAAAATTAAAGTTATGCCCACTGGTGAACCAACATTAAATCCAGATTGTTTACAGATCAGCACTTAGGCTCTTGTCTGCTGTCAAGTATGCTGCAAGTTTGGTTTCCTTTGCACAAAAAGTAACAAATGGGAAAAGAAATAAGTGCTAGAAATGAGGGGCAATTTTTAGACTGGAACATTAAAAAGGCTGTTGGGGAAGTTGCTCGTCAGTATGGGAATTCTAGTTCAGAGATCATTTGCAAAGTCAATGTTGCATGCCTAGAAGTTATGAAAATTGGGCCCATTTTGCTGTAAATTTCTAAGGTTGCACAAATTAAAATCAGAACCATACCGTTGTGACTACAAGGGTAATATACCCCATGGAAAGCAACATGTACACTTGTGAACCCCTGAACCACACAACCTTCATTTAAAGTGGAATAAACCAATATCGAAGGGAAAAGTCAGTGCATGGCCTTTGCACATGAAAACATGCATTTGCTAATGATCCTTACAAAAAGTGAGAGAAGAAAAATAAAAGAAATAAGCTACAGCATGTTACAAGGGATAAAAAATATAAGAGGATGCAGTGATCGTTGTACTTAGTGACACATGACATGCTCTAATGTGCAATGAATAATTTTACAAGAACAATTTGTTAAAAGTCACGTGGATGTTTTTGACCACCTCAATTTGCTGAATCAAGTGGAGATGTGATGCTGAAAATATTCGAGACCACTGACCCAAACTGGCCGGAGGGATATTCTGTACCACAGAATGCTCAGAATGCAAACTGGGTGGAGTTGGCTGTGAGTGGCTGATCACTGCTCAGGGGCAGACTGGGCACTTGCCAGTGGCTGGTGAGCAATTATATTGAGCATTGTGTGTTTTTCTTGGGCTTTATTCCTCTCTCTTTTTGTTAGCTCCCTTTTCTTTTCCATTATTATTTCTATTTATTATCTCTATTTTCATTTCAAGTTAATTATTATTATTTTTATTGCTCTTAGTTAATTATTAATAACATTTATTTCAGATATTAAATTGTTCCCAGCTCAACACATGGACTTTACCTTTTTCTGATTCTTCTTCCCATCCAATCAGGGGTGGGAGGCATGGAGAGTGAGCAAGTGGTTCCATGGTACTTATTTGCCAGCTGGGGTATATGATAATAAATAAATAATAGTATGACACTTAGTTATCTTGCATGTCAAATAATCCTATGCTGCAAAGATTTGAATCTTTTGAAAAACATGTATTTTCATGATGGCTCTATTTTGCCAAAGAATATTGTTATTAAGGAACTTGAAACATATTACATACCTTACTAAAAAATCTACTCCTATGAAATAGGAAGAGAAAGCTTGAATGCAATAGAAAGCAGAGGAGAGACTATGCATTCTCAGATGTTTTGCATCCTGCTAAGGGCATTATTATGTCGATACACCCAAAAGAAAACATAAAATTAGGATGTGATACTTTTAAAATTCCAAACAATTCCATAGATCATATGGACCTACTAAGCGTTGCAGGTCTCATTTCTCCAGCACCCTTGGTTCCAGCTGAATACAAAATGGTATGAATAGATTGTTTTGCTGACACTTTGGCATCAAAAAGTGATGAAGAATTCCTAGGAGACTAGATAAAAGTTTTGGAGTAGCTTCTGGAAACATGTGTGACAGTGATAAATGGTCTGATTAGATATCCCTAGACTTTTTATAATCTTTGATCCAACAGTTTCACTTGTTCTATCTTCTATTTTAAACATTTATTTTCTAGGATAAAATGTCTGATGTACAAGGAATTTGGTAATAGGAAGAAAATAAATAAAACAAATTACCTTAAATAAAAAATTGTGCTCCAGAAAATGAAAAAGCACCTTATTAAAAGTTAAGACTGAAGGCTGTGCACAATAACTAGCTTACAAAAACTGAGAGAAGAGAGCCAACTTATTCTGAGCTTGGCACCCCAGAGAGGAGAACAGTTCTGTCCTGACAGCAGTGGAGGTGAGGGTAGCTAATCAGAATTGTTAGATCTTGAAATTAAGTGCAGTTTGGCATAAATCCATCCTGGGTCCTCTGTGTAAATTTGTTGACCATATTACTGTCATATGGATTAAGCCAATTTGCAAAAAGGAACAAAAAACTTGAGGAACATCGCAGTTAGTGGTACTTGTTGCTCTACTGTAGGCACTCAAAACTCCTTGTGTGTATGCAAATCTATTTTTGCATGTATGTATAAAAGGAAAATAGGAGAATTAAGCTCTTTAAAATGGATATTAGAATGTCAGAAAGTCTCTTTACCAAAAATGCCTCTGAAAACTGCCAAAATTATAAATATAGATCCATTCTTCCAACAGCAGATGACTGATTCTTCAAGATAGTCCGTTTCCATCCACAATTTGAAATCATGCTCTTTCTTCAATAATTGGGTATCTAGGAAGTGATAGTCCCAAAAATGAGAAGGTACTAATTTTATTTTATTTAGTAGAGCATCTTCAGGTGTGAACAGTCATCTAGGATGGAGCTGCAGTTCCCTTGTTACAAGCTATTCCATGTTTGGAAAGGAGCCATCTGATAACACCTATCCTAAATGTCTGACATCTAAAAGGTGGCATCTGAAATATAAAAATAGTCCTTGGTTTAAGCAGAAAGGGTAAGTGGATGGGTGTGATGATATAGTAATATTATATAGAGCTTATAGCATTCAAAGCATTACATAATTAAGTTTTGGATGTTTTGGAAATATCTAAATTTAAAGAAAATGTATTTTACTTCTGTTTCAAGAGATCAAGAGAAAATTGGACAAAAAGGTTTGTTTGTAACCTTAGATGAATGACCTGTTAAAAATGTTTCCTAGCCTGGAGAAACCGCAGGAAGAAATTTTAGTCAACCCAAATACTGAAAAATTCCTTAGCAGTTATTTTAGAAATGTATGTATAAGTTGCCAAAAAATCATATTGGAGAGGCAGATGTTTTAGAGGAATTAGTTTTGACTCAGGAACATGATACTGCAAAAGATTGCAATCACAACTAGGTGAGAATTTCAGGTAAGTGAACACAGGACATACATGGGCCTTTTTCAATAGGGAAGGGAGATTTAGCAGAGATAATTCTGCAAAATAGGAAAGGCATTGTCAGTGCCTACACTGCAGAAATATCAACAACCCCTCAGATGCCCATGGCTTCTAAAAATTAAGAATGCAAAGATAAAGAAGAGGTATATTGTGAGAAAATAGGAGGCAAATGTGACACGAGATACTTTATGACCACTACTCAATACTGTTTGCGTGCATCCAGACCTAGAAGCATCAGTGGTATTGAACTGAAATTCATTAACTGAACTTCAAGTTATGAGGATGAAAAATTTTTGCATTTTAGATGCATATATTTAGACAAAAAAAATTGAATTTATTTTATTACATTTTAATGATAAAAGTTGTAGCAAACCATAAATAGAAAAGAGAAGAAAGGAATAGAAATTAACCCTACAGTAGTATTCAGAATAGTAAAATAATAATTTAGAAGAATAGAAGAATTAATTTTAGCCATCTAAGTAAGCTTATATAAACTGCGTGTTTTGTAAAGTTCAGTGGCACGTTGTTTTTTAGATATACATAATAAAAACCCTTTCTTTCTTGAAAAACAATGAGCAAGAATTAAGGAGATATAGAATTTTTAAATATTTTTTATTTTATATTCCTTCCACTACAAAACAGAAAGCATCAGCAAAAAATACCTGTGTCTTAAATTTACCTTTAATTGGTTTTGCTACAGTAGTAAGTGTAAACTTCGGAGGATGTTTCCAGCAAGGAGAACTTATTTTCAGAAGTGCAGAGAGTAGATTAATTCAGGCCAGGTTGCTTGAGGTGACATGGGTTACTCACCAGTTTGAACACTTTGACAGAACTATCCAGGCTGGAAATTTTCAAATTAATGACTCTTCATTATTTTTCTATTACAATCTGATTCTGGCACAAAAATGCCACCTTTTTCTTTGTAAACAATGGTGCCTAAATAAAGTAGTGTTTGACTGCAAAGCATCTCCTGGAAGCCTCACAGCATAACATCAAAGTGTTACAGTTCAGTTATGTCTCTATAGTTACTAAAATGTTGATTTCTTCACAGTGCCAGTTTTTATGGTGATTACACACAAGTTTATGGAGAGAGCCTTGAGACTCTAAAGCCTTCTGTTCATAAATAGAACAAAATTTTGTAATGGCCAATGATCCCCTGCTTCACAGTCTTTGCTTGTGTTCTTTGGCATTTTGCTTCGGCTCTTGGGTGGAAATCCAAGTTGGTTTCACTTGGGTTGACATTTTGTAAATATTTATATCTAGGGCTATGTTCAATTCTTATTCAAGAAAAAGAGAAGTTTAAGAAAATGGACCTTATCTATTCAAAAATGTTATTAGTTTGATCACACTTAACTTACTCTCCTTCACAAATGATCATGAACATGTCTGGATAGCCTTGACTGGGTCCAGACTAATAAGGCAGACAAGACGTTTTCCAGAATGTTGCTCACCCATGCATATCTTTAGCACTGCAAAGTTTTGTGGTTTTTTTTTTTTTTTAAAGGACTAAAATTTTGAATACTGAATAGGCAAGCTCTACATGCAATGGCCAGCTTCTGTCCTCTCAACAACAGTTTTGAGGTGTCACAGATGCAATTACCATATGAAGGTTAGAACATTAATGATGGAAGGAGTAACTAATGGGCTGTCCTTCAGCCTAAGAGGCTTAGGAGTAAAAGAATACAAATATACATTTGTTATAAAATTTGTCTCTAATATTTGATGACTTGTTCAAGCAGAAGAAAAGGACTTGTTTTCTTTTCTTATGTATAAACCCAAGCAAATATTAAGTATTCAAACTGGGTTTTGTTTATTCATAGTAAACCATATAACTTGTCATTGTATGATTAGGAAAATATGCTGCTAATAAAACGTTTGCCCTAAACTATTCACATAATGAAAATTGTCTTTCAAGGTATTTTTTTTCTTTCCTAAAGAACAGTCATTCTGGACTATAAAATGTTATGCTTTAATAGTTTTTATAATAATAACAACCCCATCTATTTAAAAATGAGATAGAGGATTGTGTTAGATGCAGATCTAGTTGGGGATGAAGTAAACTTCCACAGTGGACTTGCTGGGCTGGGAACCTAAACCACTTGATTCAACAAATTTAGGATCATCTTTTGCTTGCTTTCTTACATTTATCATCTGTTCAATACCTTATAAGTACCATATAAATGTCATGGTTGAGATATAAGGTACCATATAAACTCAATCACATTTAGACTTACCTTATAATTGATTACAAAGATTCTTCATAAAGATTTTTTTGTTATGGACGTTTTATCAGTTTCACAACAATGGCAAACTTTACTTTGGAAAGTTTACTTTTCATTACTTTTCTCTAGAACCATGTATTAAATCATCCTTCACATATTACACCTTTTTTTAATACTGCAAAAATATGGACAAATCTCACCTGACGTACTGAAATTGAAGAATTTTTGTTCTTCATGTATCCACTGAAAAAAACATTTTTGTTTTTCTGGATTCAGTCTTTTAGAGTACAAAGAATTGCTCAGGATTTTGATTTACAGTTTATTAGTAATAATATCTAGTGGGCTTGCATATTAACATTTTTATACATAGGCAATCAGCAATGATCCCTTAGATACTGTAAGGAAGTTCAATTATTTCTGATCTCTCTGGTTATGATCTGTGGCCAAGATAATTTTCTTTCTGGCAGAGGAAAGTGCCTATATGGATTCCAGGGCTGATTAACCTATAAGATACGTGGTATAAATAAGAAAATTTCTCTCTGTCCAGCTGGTTATTAATGAAGAACAAATCCTCGCATGATGTCAACAGCACTTTGTTAGGATCAAAGTCAAGCTGGTGACTGACCATCTGTCTCTGTGCATAGGTATTTCACATAGTTCATGCTTTACTGAGCCATCAGATCTCACCTTGAATCAGAATATTTAACAACATCAAGACAATTTGACTTAGTCAAGATCCCAAGACTTTTACTGTTGATCTCAATACAGCCAGGATCTCTCTTGGTCCTGGTCTCATATAATGGTTTCTGTTACCTTGAATCACTCAATAGATTTTTATTTTGGGTATATAAAAGACCATATTTATTCAGCTTTTTAAGAAGCTGTCATAATTTGCTGTGTAAAAATTACATTTTACATTATGCAATGAGGGTTGTTCTCAAGCTGCTAACTAGCAATGTGTTATATACTATTAGAGAAGTTTCACTATTATTTCACTTCATTGCAGAAAAGTTTTTATTCAGCTAGAGGTTTTTAGTCATTGCTTTGAAGTATGGAATAAAAAATGGACCTTTTCTGTAGAGATTAGTAGGTACTTTATTTGCTTACAATTGTGCTCCAATAGCATAGAATGGATGATAGAAGTAGTTGCATTTTCAGGCTTTTAGTAATGCTTACACAATGCAAGATTAAAGCTGGGACTTGCTTACTGCCACCATCTCGCCTGTTTTACATAGGATGATCTTTGAAAAGTTCAAAGTGCTTAAGTCAGGAAATCAGTATTATTAGAATTTATTTATCTATCAGTATTATCCCAACTAGTCAAAGAAATAGTTCTTATTTTTATGGAAGCAAAAGTGGAAAGAATTATGGAGAGAATTACATCTCATTAAGCAATTAAACTTTAAAGGGGAATCAGAAGAAGGCTAAAAATATAAAGAAAAGGATTTTGTTTCAGATCTTGATTCACTTGCCCTATAGACAAGTTAAAAAACCCAAAACTCATTATACTTTTAAAGTTGGCTGAGTTCTTGATAAGATGAAAAACAAGCAGGCAGCCCCAGACAGTGGGAAATATGACTCCATTTGGAGGAGCTGTTCTCTGTGAGGAAAAAAGGGGGCAGCTGTTGACCATGTTTTTTTCTGATCGGTAACTAGCTGGGAATTTTTATCTCACGGCTGTTAGAATACTACCTTTAAGAAGCTCTAAGTTCCCTCAAAAGTTATAAGGAAAAAGAAGTCAAGAGAGACGAAAATAGTTTTATTTACTGAATGAAAAGAAAATCATTTAGCATAGACTTTTTCATGTTTATTTTATCTCGAAGATCTATCAAAGCTTAGTCAAATTAGTTTTATGATAACTCAGGCAAGACACTGACATTTCCTTTCACATTTAATCACAAAGTGTTTGACCTGGGGAAGCCTTTTTTTACATCAGAGGAGAGGGTTCAGAGAGGCATTACAGGAAAGGGTTGGCTCTAATAGACACTTCACTGCCCAGTCCAGCATAGGGCACCCTGGCTGTCGACAGGATGATATGACAGTGACCAGATCAAACATGTAATCCGGTTAATGAGGCATATCCCAAAAACTTGCCCAGAAACTGTGTGTGAGAGATATGGGTACTTTGTCATGGATTAATAGAATATTAATCAAGGCAAGGTTCATTTTTATATCCTGGTGACAGAAGGATTAAGCAGCAAGGGAATGTTAAAGCTTTGAGTACCTTTAAGAATGCACGGTCTATCTTCCTTACTTTTGTTTCAAGTGAAATGAATAAATCTAAATATCCTGCAATTAATGTTTATAATTTTGAATGGTTTCCTCAGCTATCTTATGGAAACTTGGTTAAAGAGCATCACAAATTCTGTAAAACTTCTCATAGGAACACCTCCGCTATGTAATACTAAGTCAGTTTTTTTTCTGTTTTCACATTTTAACCTCTTCAAGGATGGGCCACTGAATACTTTTCTGTTTTTTAAATAGCAATGTAGAATTGCTAAATCTTGATCAACAATTAATGAGCTCACAGTCTGTTTTTTCCTGTGGTAGTCGAAGCATCTCAAGTAACTGGTTTTGGAAGTTGCAAAAATAACTTTGATAAAAAGGTGTTTTTTAACAAAATAAAATATAGTTTAAATATATTAAGATTATTGTTGCTCATAGAAGGTTTCTAGATAATTATTAAAAGTCATGATAATTATCAAAGTCTAGATAATTATCAAAAGTTTTGCCACTGTAATAATTTTGTTTTCCAGCTATTCATTCCATTCACTGGTACATCAGAAATCTATAATGAAACAGTACATACAGTCTCATAGGCTGGTTTATTGTTTTGTTTTCCTGCTCATAAACATCATGAAATTGAAATTCCAGGAACAATGGGACTTCCAACAGTGACCAGAAATGTATTCACTAAAAAAACCTAGCATTCTGTCTGCAATTAAAATACATTCAGGTCAAGCTACTAGTATTTCTAAGGCTATTTTTTGTTTATTGAGATGGAGAACTGTATTCTTTTAACATAATGAAGCTTGCCACAGAACCGCTTGGCACAGATCTTAAAATTAAGACAGACAAGTAGCATAACATTTGAAGCAGCATCAAAAAAATGGCAAAGATAATGTCATCCGTTACTTCCAGAAATGGATATAGGCTATTGGAGGAGCCCAGTAAAAGAAAGTGTACTTCCTTATTCATAGAAAGTCTACTGACTGCCTGCTAAATTCCTACTGCATTTGAACTATGTGTATAAGGAAAAGGATACCCTTATATCACTAATTTTTTTTTCCTTTTCTGTTTTTTTCAAGTTAGGAAGAACATTAGGCTAAAAAAAATTCCTATCAGATACCTCTCTCAGATTTATTGTTTGTATATTTTCTCTATTTTTAAAAGCTATACATTTTAAAATGGAATTTACAGCAAATCTAACACAAACATTCAGGTCAGTGGTATGCTTTGTAACTTCAACTATATATTCATATTTATTCTTTTTCTCCATTTCTCTATTTTTCCATGCTTCTGCAGATCTTTTCCCATTCACTGTCCCGCTTGATTAGTTCGGTAAATCAAGATTCAGTTTCAGTTTCTGCTGTAGATATCTACTGGGTGATTTCCTTACACTAAAATTTGAGCTAAAAGTTAAGTGTATGGTTGTAGCTAAGTTGTCTAGTGTATACAGGTAAAAATGTCAGATTCATACTTATCCAGCTAAGGTTCAACATCTGAGAAGATTAGAAAAGATTCTGGGAAACTTGTATAGATTTCTGAAAACACAGACTTAGCATCATGAATTTTCCTCCAGCTCTCTTTGACTACCTTTTGAACCATTTTACTATGTACATTTTTCTTCCTGACTACATTTTGTGGCTAGAAAATGAAGAAATTTCTTTCAAACTATTTTGGTAATGAATTAACTGGAAAATGCAATGTTTGCAGGACACAAGTACTGGCAAAATACACAATCAAATGGACTCGCTTGTAACTGCTTAAGACATAGTATAAAGAAAATTAAATATCATCATATTGTGGACTATATAAGTTAGTGAAAATTGAACTACTTTATAAAATATGGTGGAGACTTCTTAGGGATAGAAAAACATTCCCATACATTCTATTTCAACTATTAAAGAGCTTTTCTCCAGTTAAAAGTAGTTTCTTTTAAACTAATATGAAATCAAATAAAACTGAAACTAAAGGCAACCCCCCCCATTTTTAGAAGAAAAATATTTTTAAAGATGTTGCATAATCATCAAATTTAATTTAATATTTCTACAACACATGATTATTTTTTCAGAATTCTCCACTTCATATATTAGAATTCCTATCCTAAATAATTGCTCACAGTCGTTTTCAAAGACACTCAGAGCCTTTTCATGGGATTTCAGAGAACTTTTGTTGAGCTGAGTAACTGATGTTTGATCAGGCTTCCAAGCAGCTGACTAGATCCAGCTAACCTGAATTCGCTTAACAATATTGGTGGGGTTTGTGTTGCCAGCTGGTTAGCTACCAACAATATTTTCCAGGTTAATTCAATTTAATATCATCAATATTTTACCTGCTGTTAAAAATACCTTTTACCACCATAATTTGTTATTTTAATTAGAACACTTCTAGGGCTGCTCTGTATTGCTTACTTGTGTTCCCAGTGATGGATTATTTTTAATTTTATTTTTTTGGATGGAATAGATCTAGATGAAGAAGTAAATTATGATTTGTATATCTTGTTAAAAAATAGTTATGCTGCCTTGTGAATCAGCCAAGTAGACTATAACAGCTTCATGATAAAACTGAGAGATCAAGAAGTAGTTTGGAAGTAAAAGCTGATGCATGGTCGTCCATAAATATATGAAATAAATTCCTAAATATTGCCAGTTGTAATATGACTACATTTGAAGGATAAGCTCATACAAAGATACTAATAAAGCACCCGTCCCAATGGGCAGATTTAAAATTATCACAGAAATGTAAAGAAATTGAAAAAGAAAACAAATTTAGAAGAAAATGGCCTAGAACTCTCCGTGTTCTTGTAATTTTATTTATTATTCTACTGCATTTTATTTTGCAACTTGTTTTTTGATCTTTCACAATTCCGATTGTGAACCAGTAAGTAATTGATATATGCAAGCATCTCTGACATTTTACCCACCTTATTTGCACTTTTTTTTCCAAGCTGGGACTTCTCTTTTTAATTTTTAGGTGAAGACTGCTGCCTCTTCTGCCATGTTCTTCTGTAACTGATTTCTGATGTTAGTGTTGCTCAGACGCCTCTCCAGGATCCATGTTCACCCTAATCCAGTGACTGACAGACTCTCATGCAGATCCTGCAGCTGCATATGCTTATGTCACCCTAAATTCTGGGAGTTATAAGGAAAATAGGATAGCTCTGCCAGTCATACAGAGGGTTTGTTTGGTTTTGATCAAGTGCAGAATAAGTAAGGCAACACCACTGAATAATGTAAGAAAAATAAATATCGATGAGGCGACATGGTGGAAGGCCCTAAGGAGCGTAAGGGAGGACCATTACAGAATTAATTTGAGTTTAAGCTGAATTTTCTAAATAATCATCCCAAATTCATTCTCCCAGATCCTAAAGTTAGTTTCAGGTGTAACAAGGAAATACAGTGGCAATTAAAAGGGACAGATAGAGTGCTGCTTATGGAGAAGGAGGAAGGATCCAAAACACATAATTATTTATTTGGATCACAGAGGGTTATCTTTGTAAACTTATCAGAAATTTTTCTTGGAGAAGGTCTGCAGAGGAAACACGAAAGTTCTCTGGCTCCCTACTATTTGCATCTGTGAGCACAGAGAAATCAAACTAATCATACAAATTACCCTCACTATCTCTCTGGCTTTTTTTTTTTTTTTTTTTTTTTTTTTCCTGTGACTACATACATGGCAGAATAACAAGGTTCAACATCAGCAGTCAAAAATGCCTAGGGAAATGTTGCTTAAGTGCCAAGAGGAAAATATTGTATTTGTTATTTCTGATAACTGCTGCCATTGCAAAATGTCCAAACTGGCTGCTTCTCATCACCTGCAACAACTTCTGCACATTGAAAAGTACAGTGCATCCTTGAAAGGACAAAAATCCACTAGAAAAGAGTAGGTGGCATAGTTTATCAAAAAGATCTGGTTGTATTTTTTGAAGGCACTCCCATTAAGGTGTTTCCCAGCCAATAGAAGTCATACATATTCTTTTGGAATATTTTAAGTGTCTACCTTTGGATTCAGGGAGGAAAAAAAGTTATGGGTATGTTAATTTCAGAAAGGCACACAGAGTTAAATTCTTCAGAAAGAGGAACTGAGATAGACTGCCTTTACAGGCAGTTGTATTTCCCATTGTTTAACAAAATCCCATTTATAGTTATGAAGAAATGTGACTCTGTGGTTCTACCTGGGTAACACTCTGGGGCACAGATCTGGCCGACATGGTGGCAACTGTGTATATGGCACCAGGCACACTTTGCCCTGATATTGGTATTGAAGGATGCTTTTAAGAACGTAGGTGTTGAAAATAACAGAAAAAAACCACTTCTCTACTTGTTGCTACCAATATCTTTATGTTCTATCTATTCAGCATTTACCACAGGATGGTGGTTGCCCTGAGCCATACATTTGGTCTCAACTCTACCGTACTCTAAGAAACCATTTAAATTTTAAATTGCTGAGCAAAAACAAATGACATTTTGCTCTTCACAACCTGGAAGAGCCTTAGGTAGTGAACAGTGTTTCTTCACCTTTCTACCAGTCATTTCACTGCTTCACTGGTGGTCGTTTGGTGTGTTTGAAGGGTTGCTTCCACAGTGGAGGAAAGAGAATGTACTCATAGTGCCAAAGCAGGAAGGGAAACATGGTAGTCACACTGCCCAGTTTGATGCTAGTGGCATCAACCTTTAGGGCTGGAGGAGAGGAGTCTAGGATGGGTGGAAATTACAGGAGGAAGAGAACAAAACTCAAGTAATTTATCAGTAGAGATGTCTGCTATTTGGCTGTAGACAGTATAACTTTGAGCACTCTGAATGGTTGTGATGGACTAGAGGCACATTGGCAAATCCAGTCTGACATTAGTTACAGTAATTGCCAGCCCTATGTAGCCTAGTGCTGTCATTTATCCTGATTTCCTCCTCGGCATTTATTTTTAAATGGAAAAGAGCTGATATTATTTTCATGGTAGCATCATATTGTGCAAATTTATGCTGCATATTACCTCACAGTAATATTATGTTACATTATTGTATGTCACAGTAACATCCAGAACAACAATAATAAAGTATCCAGAATTCAAACAATTTGCTGAAGTAACCTTATATTTTCTCAGTTGATTCTGACTGAGTTGATTCTGACCTTGCACTTCCAAGAAGTGAAGCATTTTGGATTTCAAAATTTTAGAGTTGCCATACAATGCTTGTGGTGGAGACTTGTGTGGTGGGGTACAGAACGTCATACAGCAGGAAGGGAACTGGTAAGACCTGTCCTTCACCTTGGGCTTTAAAATTTTAGCACTTAAATAAAGCTGAACCACTTTGAATGCAGCACCAGCATATAAGAAACTCAGAGGATAATGAAAGAGGCTGTTGGGCAATGTATTGTAGATAAATATATTTATCATAATAAGGATGAGGTGTTTGTGTTTTATAGTTGTAATTGTCCTTTTTCTTTAAGGAAATGGCTTTGAAGGAGGCATTTAATTATATTTTACAGTCATCCATTTTGGCAGTGGAAATAACAGTTATAGTATTTAAGCATCATATTTCATGAAAATGCAGATAACTATTGTATTGTTGCAAATCAGTTTGTCTCTATCCATTGCTCACAGGAAAAAAAAATAAACAAGAAGAAAAATATTATGTCCTTATATACAGCTCAGGAGTTTAATTCCTAAATGATTTTTTGCATGGATTTTGTATCCATTGCAAGGAGAGTATTGAGTTGAAATTTTATACATTTTTTTTTGTCTTTTTTCTCATAATTTTCACAAAATTTACAAGAAGCAGCAACTCAGTGAGGGATAGCACTTGCTGGGACTTTTTGCTGTAGTCTGTGTTCAAACAGATATTATGATAAGTACAGTGACATTTGAGTTTGTGATGCACAGGCTGAACTCTGGGCTGTTCTGAAGAAATGGTTCTCTTTTTGATCTCTGTCTTGCACAATAATTTTCAGTTTGGTGAAATGTCATGCAGGAGGAACAGACTGCTGCCTTAATCTGTATAATTATCTTAACAAATTATCAGATCCAGTTTCTGTTGAAATGAATAGAAATATTTCAAAGGTAATTAGATCAACTGTGTATTTTTTGGAATCTTCAGCTTCGCTGATGCCACCAGATCTGATGGCACATCCTCTTCTTCTGTAACAGATAACAGAGAAATGTAGTTTTTCCATTCTCACTGGAACTTATTTGAGTTTTATCTGCATTGCTGAACAGGGATCTCTATGAACTTTGAGTCAACTGTAATGAAAATTATTTGCATGACTTGGATTTCTTAGTATTTTTCAGTGAGGAAAAATTAGATTGATTTTGAGCCATTATCAAAATACACTCTGATGCTCTGTTCATCAGTTATCTATTTTATTATTGCTTGAAAATACTGATAGATTAATTTTGTCCATGATAGTGTGTGCCATCATTTTAATAATGTTTCCTGTTAATTTGAATAACTCCATGGAAAATATATGCAGGCTGGGATTTTGAAGGCTGATCCTTGGTTTGAAACTTGAAAATTCCACAGTTCTCTCCTGAACATAAAAGTTCAATGTTTTTTTCCTTTGACTTTTCACCAGCTCCTCACTCCATACCCCCAGTCTCTGATGGTCTACCAAGTCCCTTACCTAAGGAGGTAACTTTTTACCACTGAGATTCACAGAACCAGCAAACAACTAAACCACCTAATTTAGAATTGATCCCATTATCCTGTTTTCATCTGAATAGAGTTAGTTTTCTTTCTAGTACCTGACTGAGTGCTGTGTTTTGCTTTAGCATGAGAATAATGTTGATATCACACTGATTTTTTTGCTATTGCTGAGTAGTGTTAAGTCAAGGACCTTTTCTCTTACTGTGCTGCCCTGCCAGTGAGGAGGCTGTGAGTGCACAAAAAACCAGGATGGCTGAATCAAGCTGACCAAAGGGATATTCCATAACATATAGTGTCATGCTGAATAAAAGAAATGAGGCAGGGGGAAGGTAGTGGTGGCCCACTGCTCGGAAATCAGCTGGGCATCAGTTAGCAACTGGTAGGCAGTTGTGTGGTGCATTATTTGTTTTTTTTTTTTTACATTTTTAAATCATTATTATTATTATTTTCTCTTTCTTTTCTGTCCTATTAAAATATCTTTATCTCAATCCAGAAATTTTGCTTTTTTTGCCTACTCTCTCCCCCACCCCACTGGGTTAGAGCGAGCAAATGGCTGTGTGGTGTTAGGCTGTCTGACTGATTAAACAAAAAGACCTCTTTCCCTAATCCTTTAAAGCAAATCAGTCTCATAATTGTACTAGTGCACAGCTAGCAGAAGAACACACTGTCAAACCGTCTGAATAGGAGACGTGACGGGAGGCAAGCTTGAAAACCTCGCTGATCATTGGAAACTGTCCTACAGATCAGTGGATTTCAGCCTATGATCCACAGACCCCAGGGATTTACCCATTCTTTTAAATGACTTGCAAAGTTGACCAAGAGGAATAATTTAATGTGTGCAGATACACCAGTCTGCATAGGATGAACTTTCAAAACCTAACTCTCCTACATTAAAAAATTCCTTCAGAATCATGAATCAGAGAAAGGTTGAAAATGACTCCATACATAATAGATTCTAAATAATAGTTTACATGTTGAAGACCATGAGAGGTATATTAAGTGAGGAGCTTTTTACCCCTTATTTTCATTTAGTATTAATTTCAGTTCAGGTGATACCAGAGTTGCAGAAAGAGTTATTATTTATGTAGGATTTCAGTGGGTAGTCTTTCAGAATCTGCTCCTTGGCTTTAATTTTTCAGTCCTGCATATGGTGCAGAACAGATCCTAAATTGATGTTTCAGTCTTAAAACTCTTTAAACCTGAATTGCAGCATACAGTGTATCATTTGGAAGATGTGGCAATACATTTAGTAGTAGGCAGCAGGTGTTGTTAAAAATGTGGTCTTTACTTTTGAAGGTTGAAAATAAGGCTTGACATACACAGCTGACAGCTGATGATTACTTCTGGGAAACCACAGAGTTTCGGGGATTTTGCTAATTTTGGCAAACAGCTCATAGCAGGTAATTTATATATAAAATTCTACCTCCTTTTGTTCGTTAATATCCCAATTCCCTAAGATCATTCTTTAACAAAAATGCTCAAGTGTTTGCTAAATGCACCAAAAAATTAAACAATTAAGGTCTTATCAAAAGCCTTCTATAGTTCATAAAAGTAATTCAATTACTTTAGTATGTCTTGAATATAATGCAATTGTCAGCATAATTATCTCTGTATAGTCTTATTTTAAGTCAGCCAGTCTCTTGATAAACATACATTTTTTATAGTGTGGAAGAAGAAATTCAGACTCATCACAAATAATTTTCCCAGTAATTATTTATCTCTAAGAGAAAATTGAGAATTTTTGCCCCAGTTGTGCTAAGAATTTTAGGTAGACATAGAAGTCATGTGGTACATCATTGTTCTCTAACTGAAGGGACATAAAAGTACAAAGGTTCATATTTGCAAATTCAAATTTAACATCTGTGGCTGTTCTTTATAATACTCTTAACATTTGCTGTGTCTGCAAGTCCAGTAAATTCAAAATAAAACTAGGGAGCAAAAGGGAAACAATCTGAACCAAATGGGATAGGAAATATCTTTCAAACTGTATCAACCGGATTGGCTCACCTTTAAAAACACTTTCTTTCTGGCAGCTCCATTGCTGTTCATAATAATACAATTATAGAATTGTTAAGGTTGGAAAAGACCTCCAAATTCACCGAGCTCAACTTTAACTTGGGACCACACTGTTCACCACTAAACCCTGTCCCTGCATGCCATAACCCCACAACTTTTGAATGCTTCTAGGGATGGTTATACCACCATTTCCCCGGAGAGACAGTTCCAATGCATGGCCACCTTTTCAGTGAAGAAATTTTCCCTAATATCCAACTTGAACATCCCCTATTGAAGCCTGAGACGATTTCCTTTTGTCCTGTCAACTTGTTACTCAGGAAAAGAAACTGACCCCCTCCTTCCTTTATGTTGTTGTAGATAGTGATAAGGTCCCCCTGAATGTCTTTTTCTCCAGGCTAAGCAAGTAAACAGCTCTATCCGCTGCTCCTTATAAGCCTTGGGTTCCAGACATTTAATCAGCTTCAGGGCTATTTCTCTGGCCTCACTCTCACACCTGAATGTCCTTCTTTTAATGAGGGACCCAGAACTGAACACAGGATTCAAGATGCAGCCTCACCAGTAACAAGTACAGGGGAATGATCACAGACTCTGCTGGCCAACCTATTTTCTTTACAGGCCAGGATGCCATTTTCCCTCTTGGCCTCCTAGGCACATCCTGACGCACATTCAGCCCTCTCTGCAGGGCCATTTTCTAGCCACTCTTCTCCCAGCACACGGTTGTTGTGACAGAATAGTAGGACCAGCACCTGGCCTTGTTGGACCTCATGCCTTTGGCCTTAGCCCATTGACCCAGACTGTCCAGATCCCTCCTATGCTCCAGCAGATCAGCAATACCATGCAACTTAGTGTTTGTTGTCCATGAAACTACTGAGGATAAGTATCCACTCATCCAGATTGTCAATAAAGACATTAAACAGGACTGGTCACAATACTGAGCATAGCTAGATGACTTTGAAGCTCTCCTTATATATCTGTCTCTATATTGGTACCTTTAATGGTGGTGATCTGCTCCCATCCCTGAAGCTGTTGTACACTGGTTGCTAGAGGATGAGAGCTCTAGGAGAGAATCTCAGTAAGATTTTCTACAGCTGTACTGAAGAGAAAGGTAAATTAAGTAATTTTCTTCTATGGACTATACTAATATTTTGGCTAATAGTAAAACTGAGCTGTGCATTTGTCAGCCAGACTGGACTCACTCAAATTGGCGTCAGATGTTAAAGAATGTGTCTGATTCCATTTGGCACGTTGCTGTCAGTGACTTCAACTGTGTCCAGCCATGAGAAAGCCTGTGTTGCCCTTCAGGGTTTGTTTTTTCAAGGTTAAAGCAAGATAATAATGCATTTCATTTCAGCATTTTCTGTTAAGCTTTTCTAATTCTTATGTTTCCATGAATAAATAAAAGGTAAATTATAGGATTTGGGTGTTCTGCTAGACAGAGTTTCTATAGGATAGCATTATTTTGAAGACATTTTCAATAATGGAATGTTTGTCCTCCTACCAGTATCTGTTAAACAAATCTTTTGCAAATTGGGTAAAAATCTACAACACAAGCCTGTACTCATACACAGTGTTAAATTGCTGTAAAATCAGGTAATATGTGCTAGATACATATCTTCATCTTGCATAAAATACAAGTTTATGGCATGTGATTATCTAAAACATAGTTTCTAAAATACTATATTTACTACTTCGAGGGGGAAATAGGGGTTTTTTTGGGTAGATGTTCCATATGTTGATTCTAAAATTACTTGCTGTTGAATGAAATGGTAAACATTAAACTGTCACCACACCATGGACTTTGTCTCTGATGTTCTGTGTGTTAATTTTATTGCAAATTACAGAGGGAATTATTTTTTCTCTTTAAAACTCACTTTACTAAGTCTTAGTTTTTACTGTAAAAAAATGAATTAGTAAAATGTGAATTCCAAGGATATTACCCTGGTTTTGAGATATCCCATTCTGGCTTAATCAGTAGGAATCTCATAAGCAACTTTATTCATGTCTGTGTAGGTATTAATTGTGCAGTCTTTTTTTTCTGTATGTAGTACATTTTCTTTCACTAGGAACCTAGAAGTACAAAATTAATTTTCTTTTCTCAGACAACAATATTATATTTCAATGAAATCCCTTTTTTAAATTAGTTCTTTCTAATTTTGCAGTCTCATAAGGAGTGATGTGAGTGTTCATGAGGGAACAAGACTCTAGGCATGGGAAGTCTCTGTATCATTTTGGTTTTAGACTTTAATGTGATGTTTGTATGGGTTTTTGTGAAGAGCCCGGTGTGTGTTCTGCTGTTTGCTTAGCTCTCTCACAGAAGAGCTATAGATTTCCTCCCTCAAGTGATCATTGTGCTGTGGTAATAGCTGGGCACTCTTGGAAGTGATATTCAGGAAGTGACTATCTCACCTTGTGAAACCAGGTGATTTTCAGAGATCCTGCATCAGATGTTCAGAAATTATTCTGCTTTAGTCTTTTTGGCTTTAATTATCGATAGTGCTGTGCCAAATATTTCCAAAGCAGAAAAGAGTTACTGACTTGGGAAGTTTATTAATCTCTGTGTTTGTCCATAGTAATAGTTCTGTTACTTGCTATAATATAATTCTACCCTGGAAGGCATAAATATTTTCAGTACAGTCTATTGATTTAAATCTTATTCTGGGCTTCTGGAAAAACCCAGAGAAATGGCAGTTCCCCTTTATTTCTTTCTTACTATTCATTGTCTTATAGGATCATTTGGCAATACATGGAATACTATTTTCTAAAGTGATTCTGTAAGTCGTGGCAATAATTTTTTTCACAAAGAGGTGCAAAAGAGCAACAAAGGGTAAAGTGAAGAATATCTGAATTGACATTTGCTTTTGGCCAAAGAGAAGAGCAGCATAAAAATTGATTAAACTTAAAGCAACAAGATTTAGAAGCAATAAAGATGTAACTAAATACATTTGTAGATAATTTGCAATAAGACAATTTGGAAAGACAGGACAATGATCTGTACACAGTGACCAGAAGTAAGTTTTAAAATGGTATATCTGCTTTGATTTGTCTTTTACCTGCTCTCAGCCCACTCTTTGTTCATGTAGAGTGTCTTCCACAGGGCTGAAACCTCATATTTTTTTAACCTTATCTCTAAATTTTCCTAAGACAAATACTACTTCCTAAAGTGGTAAAGACATGCAAAGTCTTTAAAGCTGGTCATAAGCAAAGGGAAACTGAAACTTTTGTCTCTGAAACAAAAGGAATTGTACCGAGTTGAGTAGGGAAAGAACACAGAACTGCCTACTGTTTTTGGAAGTCACTATTGACTCAGAACCAGAAGAGAAAGTCACCACAGAACAAAACAGATTGAGAACCATAAGGACAGAACTTTAAAATACATTTTTAGGTATCAGAAATGTAGGATAATTTGGCAGGTGTCTGGTGCTACATTCTGCTCAAGAAGAAAGCAGTAATATTCAAAATATGGGTACTGACTAGTTTAGTCCACCTACCCCCCCCAAAGGAAAAAAAAAATAGTACAGAATAAGAGAAAAGATAGTATGTTTTGACAATTATCCAGGTGTCACACTAGATAAACTTACAGGAAAGATAAATGCAGAAAGCAGGTGAACCAGGAACACAGTTCTCTTTTCACACCTGAAAATATTGAGATTGAAGCTCAGTCAAAAGAGTCAAGAGTAGTACTCGAAAAAAGTTCATTCTGACTTACTGAATTTTCATAATTTTCATAATTTTATTTTCATAAAGAAAAAAAAATCTCTTCAAGCTGTCTTCTGTAGCCTTAAGTAGTCAGGACTTTTCCCCTTCCACTTGTAATTTTCAAATTTGTGTTTTACAATTAGTTCATCCCTATCTTCCATGATCTAACAAGATCAGTACATCAAGCAATTTATTGTTTTAATGATGCATCTTATCAAATACATATTTGCTATTTATTCATAATTGTGCTAAAAACTATTAAATTTTCACACGGTCAAGAAATACATAAATAATTTAAATTACATTGCAAATTCTTAATAATTTTAAATATTCAGTTCAAATTAAAACAACACATAAAAAGGGACCCATTTTTCTCAAGAGTTTGTACATTAAAAAAAAAATCCTGATCCTTCGGAACTCAGAACTAATTTTTTTTTCATAAAATGAAAAAATAAAAAAAATTCTGGTCAGTTAAACTCAGTAATTTTAAATATAGTGGGTTTTATTCAATTTTAGCTACTCATAATCTGTGTAAACAAGTTTTATAAGTATTTTTATTTTGTAAATAAACCAAACTTAAATCCCATTAAGTTGTTTTTTATACTCTCCCCAGTGAAAAGAAGGAAGGGAAAAGGATGGAGAAGAAGAAGAAGGAGAAAGAAATGGAAAGAATATAGTTTGAAGTCTTTGTTTCTTGGTAATGTCAGGGACACAATGCTATATTTACTGGTTCACTATTATTTTTCAATTGTGGTAATTTTGATGTTCCCTCATGTTAACTTTCCTAAGTGCTCTGTAATAAATTATATCAGAAAGGCCACTTTTGTGTTCAGATCATTCTACGGAACTTTATAACTCTCTGACTCTGGTAGTTTATCTAAAATGAATTTCTGAGCTCTCCTTGCTATCAAACTGCAATTTTTTGGAAACACTGATTGATAAGAAAAAACCATTATGGCACAGCAGGAAATAAAGAAGTGTCATTTAACACTGACTTTTTCTGTTCAGCCAGAATGGTCATAAAAAAAATGTGCTTTCAAATATTTCAGGTAAGAACCGAAGTTGACAAAGGATATTTTTTGGAGTACTTTACATATTGTTAACTCAAAGCAACTTCAAAAATGTTAAGTATATTTCTTTCTTTCTGCATGCACAGTATTTCTTAAGAATGTATTCCTCCAACCCCCTCCCTGAAAAAAACCCCAATCCTGACAACTTTATGCAAATAGGGCCTCATTTAGTATTAAATGTCTGGCTTGTAACCTAATATGATGTGCAGTGAAATGGTTATCAAGTTGAATTATCATTTTTCAGACCTCAAGGTTAAAAGAAATATTTCCTCTGACCATATTTCATGTTTTGAATCTGCATGAAGATAAAATACATTACGGTGCTACTGCATACATCCATGACTTTCCTATCCCTGAAGTTTAATTATTTTTATGGACAATGATACATTCTGCACTTACTGTTAATCTGCTCCTGGTGGATAGCCCACTCCTTACAACTTGTATAAAATTACCTTGGATTATGCTACTTCTGAAGACTATTTTATTCAAGTGTTTTCTCCTGTGCATTATTTTGGTTGGATTTTGAATTAAAAATGTCTGTGAAAGAAATGCTTCTTATTCTCATGGAAATAAATTATTTGAGCACATAAAGACCCATAAGAATAATACTAGATCCACTGACATCAAACAAAAGTGAATTTCTCATAAGAAGCCTGTCTGAACTAAAGATGTGATCAAGGAATAGTCAAAGCCCTGATGAGTCTTAGAGAAAACACATTAGTAAATTTTACCTACAAATAATGGATTTTTACTCATGAAACTTATTCTAAACCTTCCTTTCTTCAGGTACCTGACAGTTTGGAGTACATGAAATGGAAACTGGAAGTTATCTATTTTTTGCCCATCTATTCTGCATGTATAAATCTGAATACTATTTTCATCTATTAACTGGTAATCTGAACTGGCAGCTGTCAGAATATGATCCAAATACTTTCAGGAAGTTTAGGCCCTTCACAAGGGCGTTACAGTTGGCCTTTTTGCAAAAGAAAAGTGCTTGTGATTGAAAATACTGTTGCCCTTAACTTGTTATTTTAAACCAAATATTGAGAAGCTAAGAAGTTGTAAAATTACTTGCTTTATTTACAGAACTCAGTTTCAATTAACTTTTGAAATGTCTTTCTAAACTTCAGTCTGAGAAATGCTGTTTGTTTCAAATTTCTTTATTGGGAATGTGTAAACACTTCAGGACACTTGACTTTCTATTGGGCATTATTCCATCATGACTGACTGCACAAAGGGCAGCAATAGAAATAGCTTTTGAACAACATTTAAGACAAAAGCAATGCCAGGGTACAGCTGGGTATCTTATATCTGGGGACTGAATAGACAGGTTAACAGATAAGTTTCCTTTGATTACTTGGAGTCAGAGGTTCATGTCCTTTTCTGTATACACATCACTGTTTCAAATATAACAACAATTACATGCTTTTGGGGCTCTTAGGATGACAAATGTATTAAGAAAGCATTTCTGAGCATCTCTGTGGTTTTTAAAATATATTACATTCCAGAGGACATTTTTGGTATAACATCTTTCGCTGCAAGACATGCCATATATGCTCTTGTAAGATAAGGGGAAAAAAAAATTAATTAACATCTAAATGGTGTCTATATTTTCATGCTAATTATGCTTAATTAATTTATGAATATTTTTTCATAAATCACCCAGTAGTTTTAATAAACTGACTTTTTATTTTTTATTAATATGTATATATAAATACCCCCAAATGTAGTTTAAAAAAATATAATTTAAGTGTTAAATAATTTCTGTGGCATGCTAAGATGAACACTGCAGCTGCTCACAGAAATATTAACTGCATTATCTGTATTTTTTGTTTGTTTCGTTTCCTGGGTCTTTTAAGCTTTGTCATTTTTTAGGCATTATTTTTAGCTTTTAAAAGGATTTTGAATATGTTTTGCTGTTTATCCATGGCAAATAACTGTTTTTGGACAGGTAGGTCACATCATAGAAGATGGTCAGAATTAATGAAGGGAAAAATCAATGGACATTAGGGCAGGTCTCTGGTAGGCACATATAAAAAGACAATATTGTCAATATTTCTTAATATTGGCTGAAAAACTAGGGGCCAGAGCAGAGGGCTTTTCTACGAGTCATTAGCTTTCAGTTGCTTCTTTTGTTCAGACTCTCCTACTCCCAGATTCTTTTGCTCAGAGCTATACCTTGCTGCTTGCATTTATGCTTTTTTAAAAAAAGTGTTTGATCTATTAGATATAAATTGTGCTTCCCAAACACCTGTAATAAAAAATCACCAATCTAGACCAAAACAGCAATCTTCCTTTTTGTTTTTTTCTATGTACCTATTTTTAAATGGAAGAGCAGAATATGTTAACAGAACTACATGGGCTTAAATTCAGTGCATTCAAATGTAGTTCTTGATTGCAAAGGAGATATCCATGCAAGAAATCTTTTAAATGTGTGATTCTGGAATGACCGACTACAGGTCATGATAACTTAAGAAGATAAACTCAGCATCCTTTGAAAGAATGGTCTAAATTATCTGGGATACCTAGGTATATGTGACAGCAAGAGACTCAAGACTTCTCCGACTGAGCATAGTATAAAATTATTATTTGTCTTAAAAGAAACATCCTTTCAAGCACAGAGGAAACCTATTGTCCAGTTGTGACCACACAGACAGAGGTGTCCAATTATACTCTTTTATACTTTCCCGTTTTCAATTATACTTATATTTTCTAATTACAGTGCAGACCTCACTTTCATTTTTGAAGTAATTCAATCATGATTTGTGCTGAACACAGGGTTGATGATACAGAGATTTTTTTTGTTGCTGCTGAGCAGGGCTTACACAGAACCAAAGTCTTTTCTGCTTTTTGTACTTCTACATTGATGAGAGGGCTGGGGATCCATGGGAGGTTGGGAGGAGACACAGCCAGGAACAAAGGGATTTTCCAGACAATATGACAACATGCTCACTGTATAAAGATGGGGAAATAAAGAAGTGAAACATTTGGAATGATTGTGTTTGTCTTCCCAAGTAACTGTTACACCTGATGGGACCCTGCTCTCCTGGACATGGCTGAAAACCTCCCTGCCCTTGGGAAGGAGAGATTTAATTCCTTGTTTTGCTTTGCTTGGATGCATGGTTTCTTTAAAATATCTTTATCTCAGCCCTTGGGTTTTCTGGCTTTTACCCTTCTGATTCTCTCCCCAGTCCTACTGGTGGGGGAGTGAACGAGTGGCTGTGTGGTACTTAGTTGCTGGCTGGGGTAAAGCCATGACAATATGTAGCACATTACTTATAAAAATCTATACTTACAATAATCTATGTTATTGTTCTGTTTAAAATCAACTGATTTCTCTTACCTATGCTAGATTAGCAATTGGAATATTCTAAATTATTTAATAAATGCAAATAATCCCATTAATTCTGAAAAAACATTTTTATTGTGAATAGCTGCTCAGTCAAAGAGATGCTTGAATAAGTTTTCCTTGTGTGTGTGTGCTGGGGGAACTGACGGGAATATAATAATTTGAGTGATTTTAACAGCAAAACACCTGAAAAAACCCCTTCAATTTTGGTACTTTTGATATGCTAATTTCTTGATACTAGAAGAGTTTTAGTATAGGTTTAGATGATACAGAGTCCTGTAAGAGTAAGAAAGATTGAGTAAGAAAGTAGGAAAATGTAGCAAGGGCCTCTTCAGTTTTACCCATAGAATTTTTCTCATCAGCAATTACAACCTAATATATTTTGGAGGAGAGATATAAAGACCAAACCCCATTGTGACATGTCTCTGCATGGCAAGTCATTACCAGTTCAGTGACAATTGTTTCAACTAGCTTTTTGATGGAGGGAAGAAATAACAATCTTTCATAGGAGTTCTTTGGTTGATAGGAGTGATTTGATTGATAAATCACTTTCAGGTTCTAGCTTCTAGCAGAAATGATACATCTCTGCCCTTCAAAATTATGACTACTATTCCACAGCAATCTTTTTTGTGTCTGCTGCTATTTTCAATCTATTTACATTATCTGGATGACATAATTTTCCATGTTCAAGCTGTGAGACCACTGTTATACTCTTGATTTATTGTATTCCATAGTTTATGCCTGCTGAAAGTGTTTTACAGAGTTAGGTTTGACAAAAATAAAAGAAACACACAGATTGCACACATTTTCATTTCCAAACAGAAATATTTCTATTTCTGGCTGAATGAACATTTTTCCCCAGCTATCTGTTTCTTTGAGAGAGCTTGAAAGAAAAGCTGTTCATCTGGAATCTCGGAAGACCTTGGTGAGGGAAAAAAAAAGAAGGTTGTGGATTTCTGAGAGAAATTATGCAGCATTCTTTGAAGACAGCAGAGAAGAATTTGCTTTCCTGGCTATAAATGGGGTTTGTTTTATTTGGGTTTTTTTTTTTTTGTTTTGTTTTGTTTTGTTTTGTTTTTGTTTTTTTGAAAAAAATTCTGCAATTAAAAATAAAAAAGGTAGGGGAGTTAAGGATGTGTGTACTGCAAATACATACAATTGTCTTATGTTTGACAATTTTTCATTTGAAAATAAAAAAATATATACTTTTTTTCAAATTAATTACTTCAGGGCACTGAGGCCGTATAAGTTCTCGTTCTTTCTGTTTTAATCATTCAAAAATAAGAGTAGGGAAAAAGTGTGGAAAGTTAATAGAAATACATATAATATGGAATAAGAGTCCTATAGCAGAAGTACTGAAATGGTGGTGTTAGCAAATTCTTGGATATATGGCCTGGGATATTCTGATGGTTTACCTTGGTTATTCTGTCTGAGATATTTCAAAAGGTGATGTGGATTATGCTTTAACCATGGCTACAGGCACTGCACAAAGAACAGCCATGTCATCTACCCCTAGGTCTGGATTTGGCTGTGGTGATAAATAGTGAGATGGCTGACACTAAGGAACCATGGTGGAGTGACACTAAATTAGCCATAGAAGGAGTTGGTATCACTGGCATAGTTTTACAAGCTTGCATTTGGGCTTGTGTCTCACACTTTGAACATGTCCCGTGTTGAATAAGAGGAGTCTGTTCCCTGTTCACTACTCTAGAGCTTTTTAGAAAAAGTAGATCACTATAGAGATAACTTAAAAAAAACCTGCCATGTACATGAGTCAGGAAACAATTGTCTAATGAGAGACAAGGGCAAAATCTACCAGAAAGTCATGAACCAGGTTTAAAACACCAGAAGTGACTTGATTTATAGATATCTGCAGTTGGAAACTTGTTTCATGTAAATCTCAGTTGTTCCACCAGAAGAAAATTAGGATATCAAAACTTGCACATAATTTATTAATTTAGTTTGTATTAAATATGAAAAAAGGCTTAATCTTAACATGATTTTCTTGATTTGCAGTTTATTGCTGCTCATTCTTGAATATTTTTAAGCCAAAAAAGCAGTGTAATTTCATGGGAACAAAACTTTCAAGAAAACAGAATAATTTATTTTAATGAAAAGTACTTTTGCATGATCTTTCACAAAATTAGGGTATGTTCTGCCTGTAAAGGAATAGAAAAGGGAAAGATTAAGAGGAAGAAAATATTTTTTTGGTTTTTCTTGTACTCAAGAAAAGTGGAACTCAGGAAAATTTAGAGGGGAGAAATACACAGGTTTTTGGGAGAAGAGTATGTAAGGAGGCAAGAAAAGGTAAGAGACAACTGGGGGGAAAGATTGAGGCATGGAACTTCTAATCTGTGGAATAATTGTTTTTAGCACTCATGGTACCAACCATGATCTAAGTAACCATCATTGTTTACTTTTCAAGCAACTACAACAGTTCAAAGTTGTTAGCTTTTTCCATATTAATTTCTACAAATATATCACAGTAAATTAGATTTCAAGATCTTCCACAGTCATATGAAGTAGCAGTACTGATTAATTTGAGTTTATTAGTCATTTTAATCTGTGTAATATAAGAAATGGCAACCTTTAACTTTTCTTTGGTACATGAAAAAAGAAATTACAGAATCATAGAATCATTTAGACTGGAAAAGTCCTCCAAGATCATCAAGTCCAGCCTTTGACTGATTAACCTTTTCAATTAACCATAGCACTATATGCCGGGTCCAGTCATTTCTCGAACACTTCCAGGGATGTTTCCAAATACTACTTCCCTGGGCAGTCCATTCCAATGCTTGGCAACTCTTTCATTAAAGAAATTCTTCCTGATATCCAACATGGTGACTTACCTCCATTGCCACAGCTTGAGGCCATTTCTTCTTGTCCTTAGTTAACTGGGAGAAGAGGCTGCCCCCACCTGACTATAACTTCCCTTCAGGTAGTTATAGTGATAAATCACCCCTGAGCTTCCTTCTCTCCAGGTTAAACAACTCCATCTCCCTTGGTCTCATACTACTCACTCTCCAGACCTTTCAATACCTCCATTGCCCTTCTCTGGACACTCTCCAGCACCTCAATGTCTTTTTTGCAGTGAGGGGTCCAGAACTGGGCACAGGATTTTTGGACTTTACCAGTGCTGAGTAAGGGAGACAAACACTGCCCTGATCCTCCTGGCCACACCATTCCTGATACAGCCAAAATGGAGATTGAGTGGGCACACTCTTGCTCATGCTCAGTCGCTGTTGACTGACATTCCCAGGTCCTTTTCTGCTGGTCCTCTTTCCAGCTACTCTGCCCCCAGTTTGTAGAGCTGCATGGGGTTGTTATGACCCAAGGGCAAGACGTGGCATTTGATCTTGTTGAACCTCATCCAACTGGCCTTGGTCCATGGATCCAGCCTGTCCAGGTCTCTCTGCAGAGCCTTTCCATCCTCTAGCAGAACAACACTTCCACCTAATTTAGTATTATCCTCAAACTTGAGGGTGCACTCAACCCCCTCATCCAGATCATCAATAAAGATATTGAACAGGAGCAGCCCCAGTACTGAGCCATGGGGAGCTCCATTAGTGGTCAGCCACCAACTGGATATGGCATCATATTGGTGGACTATTGTATGGCTCTGCTTCTGTCTTGGGGACACACTGATTTTATAATATTTTTCTTTCTGGAGGGCTAGAATAAAATCAGAATGATAGTTGTTACTTAGTGGGCGAGCTACTACACTTCAAAGATGTGGTTAAGAGTTATTTAGAATTTGAGTTGGTTTTTTTGGAAAGCGTGGGCTGCTATTTTTTGCAAACCACCTGCTATTTTTGCCTGGTAAATGTTTTTTTTTCAAAAGAAATATTTCAAAATATTTTGGAGTCAGGTGAACTCATTATGATAGTTCTATGGCAACAAAAGTGATATATTTTTTTCTCCTTTGGAAGTTAGAAATTTGACAATTCATTATGCTACAGAAGCAGATTCCCCATTTCTATGAAATGACATATAATGAACTCTTCTCTCTCTATCATGATTCTGTACAACTAGAACGTTGTTTTTAAAGGCAGTTACCAACTCCCTGATATATTTATTTCCCTTCTTGGGGACAAAAGCAGATTTTTTTTGAAAATTATTTATCTGAGAGAATTATGTAGAATTTAGAATGAATTAAAATATTTCACGTTTTGGAAGAACAATTACATAATATTTGATTCCTTTTTTTTTCATGAATGACAGTACTGTAAAGCTATGCATTTACATATACAGACATTTCAAGGCAAAGATTAACAAAGATGCTGTCAGGTTCCTGAATCTTTTACTTTCAGGTCAAAGATCTGACTTTTAGGTCAAAGAGAGTATATAATACATTGTTTTTGTGTAGTCCTCCAAGATTATGAAGCATAAATCATTCATTGTAACACAAGTAAAAAAAGTGACTTTTTTTCCTAAAATGATGTGCAAATACATCTTGAAAAGACACAGTTTTTAGAAATTAAATGTTTATAATGAAATAATTTTCACAAGCAATGTATACTTTAATGAGTCAGGATATTCATGTCTGTATATGGCACTCAACTTCCATTGAAATGATCAAATATTGAAAGGTTTTGATTGGAATGAGGTAAGAGAAAATAAAAATGTGTCAGAAATTTTGTAAATATGGCTGAAACTCAAGATTTAAAATGTCTTTCTCATACAGTAGTACACCTGACCAATCCAGGTATACTATAAACATCTTTGTTTCTTTTGCTTGATTATGCAGTTTGTAGAACATTTATGACAAATGGAAAATTTTATTCTTCTTTAAATAATTTCTATTTTTTCATTGTTACAGTAGAATCTGCTCACTTACAGACCCCAGAAAACTGTGAGGTCAAAGAATCCTTTTTGTTTATATGTGGTTTTATCCTGGGGTTTATTACTCAATTTTACAATATTTTCCCCCTTCTCATTCATGATTTTTTGTGTGAACCTTCCTGGAGATCATGATTAAAATAACTCCTGAGCTTGAGTAAAATGAAGAGGGAAAATTCATATTGTAATAAAGTTTCAAATTTTTATCAGAGTACTATAAACTTTTCTGTAAAATATATGGTGAAGACATCTTAGTTTTCTATATGTATTGAAAAGATAAAGAAATAACAGTGAGTGCTCTTAAATCAGCATGCTTTCACTTAAGCAGGAGACAAATATGACAGAAACAGTATTTTTATGTGTCATTCTCTTAAATACCTGTTCAACTGTCTCCCCCTCTAATTAAAAAAATCTAAACAAAATGGAGGAAAAAAAAATGGAAAAATTAAAGAATTGGAGAAAAAGAATTTTACTCTAAATATATCCGGATATATTGGATATATTGGATATATATGGAGGAAGACAGTTACTATAATTTTGCATCTCATATCATAATAAGGAATGAATTAATGTATCACAGATAGAGTGGCAATTTTACCAATTTGATACAAAAATACACAGAGTTTGCAGGGATTTGCTATACAAACGATCTTAGTGTTGAGTAATAAGTGGTTCGCATCTGTTTAGTTTTAATTTTTGTTTCTTTTACACAGAAATCTGAATGGCTGCTTCTCAGAGAATTGACTTGTGTATGTGGAAATGTTGGTCCCCAAGGCTTGTTTAAATATGATATTGTTCTTTAATTGCTACTTATTCAAATACCAGCACATAATGTGTTATAATTTCTTGTTTTCATAGCAAAAATTACAAGAAAAAAAACCTGTCCTGTTTGTTTGTTTGTTCGTTTGTTTGTTCGTTCATTTGTTTTCCCATTTCTTCTTTTTTTCTTCTTCTTCCTCTTCCCTCCTGTTTTCCTTTTCATTTCGCTATAATTGTAACCTCTTTGGGGGTCCGTCACTACTCTTTCTCCTGCTACGGCAGTGTGTGGTATTAGGATAGTTCACTGCAGCTCATTGCCCCTGAAAGCTAAAACATTTAATTCTTGGATGTATGCGTTTGCTGAGAAACAATGAACAACTAATTTCTAGTTGAAATATTTATTTTCTTCTGGTATGGCTTAACATAAAACTTTTTACTTCCTCGGATCCCTTCCACAGCAAATTGTCACCAAAATTTGAGTAACAGCTGAGATATTTCTCTCTGTAATCTTAGCTCTAGAAACACTCATCTGGGAACTCCAAGTACAGAGGCATATGTATGGAAGCATAGAAACATACTCCATTAACGCAAGCAGATCTGCACAGACTAAGGAAAGGCAACTATAACTTTGGCTTGCAGATCCAGATGGTTTGCAGAGATAAAATTTGATTTTTCCTTCTGTAGTATAGAGGCAGAATAGGTTAGGACTAATAGACATTACACGTCAGACATAAAGCAGTATCTTGTAACAGAATGTCTTGGCATTTCCAGAGCAGTTTTTGATAGGGAAGTACAGGCTGGCAGCAAAGTGTGCACACATCCCCAGATAAGGCACAAAGTACCTTCTAGGCTGTGAGTTTTAAACTGTGATGAGGTGCTAATTGCTTCTCACTGAAGTACAAATTGATCTGACACAACTATCCTCCTCCAGTGGACTATCACCTAATCTGAAGAGATTCAAGAGCTCAGAAAGAAATGAAAGTGGAGAAATGCGTTTCATTAGTTTCTCCTTGCTTGTAGCTTTGCCTTGTGATTTAAATTTAGGAACAGCTGCAAAGGGATCTTCTTAGGATGTATCAGTATATTTGCCAACATGTGCTCTTGAGGAGATGTGACCGAGTTTAGTAGTGACAAAGAACCTCTAAAGAGAAGCTTAATGATTTACAGTTAAAGGCTGTGCATAAATTCATTTCTGTATAATGCCCTAATGTGAAGAAAATATTCTCATCCCTTCAGCTCTAGTTTGGGGAAATAAAATCTGTTGATTGTATCCCAGTCAACTAGTCCACTCATTTGGAGATAATGCAAGCATTGCTGTACTATACTGTACAGGGACATTCATGGAAACAACAAAGAGGTCAAATCTCCAGCCCCTTTTCATACCACATTTTGAAATTATACATCTTGAATTTTAAACTATATTGTTCAATGGATACCTTTTAATGCGCATAGCTATGACCTGGGAATGGAAAACATTATAGGAATATTTTATGGTATGGTTACTAGTAATATGAATAATTTGTTTTTACATTGTTAGCCACTAATATTATTTACTAGTAATAATTGACTAAGTTTTCCTTTTCCTTCTGTCTTTACACCTCACAATAACTTTGTGCTTATAAAAAAACTGGTATTTTTATAAAGATATGTCAGCAGCAAGGATGTTTATATGACATTTGGAAGCAACATGGGTGCCCAGTATTGAGCTGGGTATGGTACAGAAATAAGCCTGGCTGAGAAATTGTGTCTTTCCAGAGAACTGGAAAATAACACAAGAAATAATGCTAGTCTTGAGGCTGCACGCACAGTTTTTTTCTTTTAATAATGCCAGCAGTCTGACTTTGTATGTGCACCGACATTTCATATATGAAAAATAATGAAACACATAAGGTGAGAAATTGGGTACCTAGGCAGTCCTTGTTATTTTAGCTACATTGGTTCAACTCTCTCTGATATAAATGCTCCAAATGTAAACTGCTCCCACTTTCTGAAGACAGTCAAAAAAGTTGATCATTGTAAAGGAAACAGTACTATGAACTGATATGGAAAGAAAGAAAGAAAAAGCGATCCTCCAGTAAAAAAAAAAAAAAAAAAATCTACACCACCATTGAAACCTATTTCTTACAATAGTCAATGCTGACATTTAATGCTTGTGTTGATCCTGGATATGCCACACATCACACCTCCTAAAAAGCAGGGAATATAGCATTTTATTAACTTTCTGTGACCCATTGTTGCTTGATATTGGTACAAAAAGGTGTAATGAAACATACACCAAAGGGACTAGAGAAGACAAAACTTTGAAAGACAAACCATAAAAGATGAACCTTTTGCTGCAGTGGTATTAGAAGTCTTTTGTGGCAAAGGAAAAACTAAAACAAACAAACAAAAAACCCCACGTATGTGAGATCTTTAAGAATTTTCTGATGTTGGAAAGAAACTGCCTTTCAAAGGAAATGTAGGAAGGAGAAATCCCTTTCCTTTATCTGCAGCTGCCTTGCACTTACTGGTTTGCGTTGCTTGTTAAACTACACCATGTTGTCATTATCTTAGCTGCCGTGGTGAGCAGTCCTCTGAAAGCTGAATCCTGAGTCTTTACAAGTCATTAAAAAGATTCTCTGCTCTTAATGTTCAAATTTCTGTTTGAGTACTCAGGATAGATTTGGATTAGTTCTATTGTCTGATGTTTACTAAGTTTAAGCACATGAAAATTTAGCAATGAACTAATGAACTGAACTGAAGACTAGAAAGAGAAAAGCAGAGAAGACTTTTTTCCCCCTAATTCTATGCACTTTTCTTGACTTTGGCACAGACCACGTGTCAAGTAGCGATCGTGGTACTACATTCTTGTCTAAAGGACTCTTATTTGCACTAGTCAAAAAAACTTTTTGGTTGAGTATGAATCTTTATTAAAAAAAAACCAAAAAGCCATACTATTCATTGGCTTTCCACATTTGGCCTTCTATATGGGTTTAAAAAAATCTTCTTTATGTTGCAGATGACCTCTGCTGACACAGAAGTGGGCAGGTGAAGGGAGAGTTAACTTTGAGGCTTTTTTAATAGATAAATGCTTCAGGTTTCAGATTCTTGTACTGAGTTCTTCTCTGTAACCTTGAGCAAAGTGTTCAGTATCCCTTCTTTCTAGCAATCCTCCAGACACTTTATGTCTGAACCTGGTATTTGAATCAAGACAGAAATGTTGAGTGGATACTCTTAAACCATCTCAGAGTAAGGGCAGGCATAACTTTTGATTGTACTTTGCCTTGAATTTTCAAATTTGTTCCTTTTAAAATGGGTCCTAATTTTCTTGGAGAAATTCAGGATTTGAAAGTTAATGACCATTTTTAAGAATAGCTAATTTTCTGTTGAGTACCTAGCCTAGACAAAGTTTGCTGGATTTTCAGTAGCTCTGTCAGCAACCTGCAACTGCCACTGAGAGCTGTTGAAAATCTGTTCACATCATTAAGGTACTTGAAAGTGATCTTTAATATCTTGAAATGCTAGAATTACAGACTATAAGAAAGATGCATTATTCCTTACAGAACACTGTGTCACTCCCTTGGTGTTTTGGAATAATAATGTTAATAGCTGCTGCAGAACCCAGTCCTGTGAAAGCAATGGTCCTGGCATTAATTGTGCTTAAACAAAGAATTTTAGTGTAAACCATTGAGACCTGTCCTCAGTAAATTATACTCAGGATCTATATATCTCTTTAACTCTCCCTGGCTACTGGCAGCCAGCTTACTAGCCATCTGCTGTTTTCCACAGATGAAGGCTGTTCTCAGTTTCTAGAAAGCTAAATAAGGTTTCTGGTAAAATTGCCTGCTAACTGCAGACACAGTATTCTTAAGGGTTGCACAGGGGGCTCACTAAAGAGTGATCAAAGTTTGGTAAAGAGCAGACAGCAATTCCAGAAGGTTAGTAATGTCAGCCATCCTTAAATCTGAATGCAATGAAAAAAAATAACTGCCCAAGATTCATAAGCACAGTAACATGATCATTTGTTGATGTGCAGATTAATAATCTCAGGTTCTCAGTGTTCTGAACTGCAATAAAAACCACAATGACCTTGCTAAACCACCTGAACTTTTTGGTTTTTTTTGATGCAATATCAAACTATTATTATATGTGACTCAGAAGCATCCACACCTTGGAGCTCAATCTTGACTCAGGTTCTTAGAATGAATTCTTTAGTTTAAATATAAAGCACAACTAAGAAGATGAACTGTTCCTATCTTATAGCTAGCTTCATCTTTTCTTCTGTGTTATTCTTTTTTGTTCTCCATCACATTTCCTTATAAAGCCTTCATTTCTCATGCTTTTTTCCTTTCCATTAAAAGTATTGCAGTTTTCTCTCCTCTGTCACTTCCGACAGCTTTCTCTCTTTTAAAAACACTTCTGATATTTTTCTTTCCACACCGGTCCCACAGCCTGGCAACAAGGTAGGGAAGATCCTTTTTTGGAGAAGCCCTGGACAGCTCAGCCTTCATTTATTGATGAAGAACTGAGAAACTTTTATTAGATGTCAGACTTAAACCAATAGTTAAGTCTGCAGTAAAATCAGACTCCCAAGCAAAAAAAAAAAAATCCCTAGGTGTACAGACTCATATGAGGGTGAATTTATGTGGATTTTATGGAAGGAAATTCAATTGTAATCATCAAATAATGTCCATCTAATAATCTAATAATCATTGACCTGTTGGCAGATGTTCCTCTTGCAAATTTTTGTAAGGTATTATGAACCATTAACAATACTTGTGTAAAATAATGACAGCCACAAAAATTTATTAAATGAGTTTGTATATATTTAAAAACAAGTGTTTAAATAGTTTCCAAATTTTCATCTTTGATACAAACTCAGATGTTGCCCAAGGTATATTTAAGACTGGATGCCTACCTCAAAAACTTTTGAAAACTTTTGAATTATTTTTTGACAAAATTGCCTGGTGTTAAAAAAATAAAATGAACACAGTGAAATCTCTGAAAATACTTATCATTTGACAAAGGGAGGTGTACATTTTCACCATACATTACCAAAGAACATTTTGAGTTAAAAGGGACCCACAAAGATCATCGAGACCAGCTCTTGAGTGAGTGGTCCACAGGGGCTCAAACCCACAACTTTGGTGTCATTAGCACTGCGCTCTAACCTGCAATGCATGGCAACTTAAAACCCTGGATAATTTGGAGAAATGCACTTAGAGATTCTTCTTTTCTCTATGTTTCCATTCCTAAAGGCCATGTTACCTTTTTGGTATGTTTGAAGGAAATGAGAAATTAATCTTTATGTTAGAAGAAAGTGTTTAAGTCCACAGATGAAAATGCAAAAGTTGTTGGAAATATTTCCTGTGTAACTAGAAAACTTTTTTCATGTCTGTTAATAAAACAGTAGACTTTCAGGTATGCCAAATGAATATTCTTAGGAATTATCTTTCTCTCACTGAACAAGGTAGGGAGCTTTCCTTCCACAGACAGATGAGGAAATGACTAAATTGCTCATATTCATCATTAGCACAACTGCAGCAAAAATAAGGGCTTGAAAAATTTGGTTCCCATCCTAAGCCATTTCAGCATGTACATAACTTTGCCCACACACGTAATTCCATTCAATGTTATAAAACAGGTACATCCTGTGGACTTCATTAGGTATTTGTTTTTATATGCTACATGAAAAAACATTGTTAGCTACTTCATATTTCCCCTAAAATCTGACATGCAAATCTATTCTGTTTGAAGGTCACTAGTCAAACTTGTACAAAATTCTGGGCTTTCAACAATGAACAGAATAAATACCCACAAAATGATTTATGCCATTTTAAGATCTCATGGCATTGACCAATAGTCTGCATAAAACCACACAAAAATGATTTATGTCTCTTAAATTCCCCTGGTTAGAGAATAACAAGGAAAAATAGAAAATTGAGGTACTTCCTCTTGAGTATAAATGTCCACTAGGGCAAGAAGGAATATGGTCAACACTGAAAATATTTCTAGTTTAAATCAGAGAAAGAATTTTCCTTTCTTATGGATGCATGTTTTATTTTAAAGGATTTCAGTTACATCTGGTAACCAAACTTTTACTAGTCTCCATAGGTATCATATATACCAGTGTAAGTTTGGAAGTATAGAAAAGTAACTCTATATCAACCATTTACAAGACTTATAATTTCCTCCTCACCTTAATCTAAAACAGAGAAATAATCTTCCTTCAAGAAATATTTGTGCAGTCTTATATTTCTGAAATTGTCTCCAAGGTGCTCACAATTTAAAACTGAGTATAGAAAATCTGGGAATCTGTCCAGCATTTTCTTATGTTTTAATCTAGAGCCACATTAGAATATACTAGTAAAAAGTGAAGCTATGAATGTATTTAAATACAGTCCATTGGGAATTGAAACAATATTTTAAATTTAAAAAAGTATTTTAAATACATTTTAATCTGTTTTATGATGTTGTCAATATTCCTGGAATGCTTTAAATAATATTTCTGCTTGCTGCTAACAATTTTTTCCATAATTTTCATTTTTATATTATTTTAATACAGGTTTTATTTATTTCACTTTTTTTTCAGTTTCCAGAGGGATATTAGCAAGAGACTCTAACCTGTCAGTTATCAGAAGGGAGGCCTCTCATAAACTATGTAATCTATTTTAATAATCTGAAAATAGGTCTTTTGGAATACAGGCAATAATACTCCTGAACTACAGTCCAGTTTTCACCTTTGCATTCTGCTCCCTACTGTTTTTAAATAGAACTCAAATCACTTCTAACAGAAGTCAAATCATTGCTAACAGATGTCAGATCCCAACATTTCAGGGGACCTATGAATTAAATCTGTCTAGGGTTTGTATTACATTACAGATACAGAAATAGGTGAGAATCAAACTGTTTATCTAACTTTACCTGCACTTTGAATTCTCCTCTAGGATAAGATTCTCTATATCTTAGTCATCTATTTTTTTCCTTTAAAACTTTCTCATTCAAACTGCGGTGCACAAAGATTGGTGATGATTCTAGAAGTTTTGTATCTGCATCCAAATTTTAGTTCTGTAATTCAGACACATCCTCAGAATTAATACTTTTTAAAAATGTTCTTAACTCTCTTTTGGGAAATTCAAATGTATTTTAAGAGATAACTGAAAACTCACACAAATGATCAGGGATCAAGGAGTCAATGTTAAGGTCAGTACTTTTTATTTGGATATTTAGACACCTATGCAGGGCTATTGATTTCAGTAGAGCTGTGCAAATGCACACCAAATGTGGATCTGGCATTGACTCTTTCCTTTAATCAGTATTTCTAACAGATGACCTGTTAACAGAATATTATTAAACATTACTCTTTCCAAGCACTCATTACCTTTCTACCAGAAAGAGAACTTTTCATAGCACAATGAAAAATACACCTGCTTTTAGCAGTAATTGCTTTGGTGCTGTGTGCATAAAAGAATGAAGTGTTCTAGCCTACCTGAATATAAATGGGGTGAGACGCGTGGGCCACTTGTTATATTCTGGATTTGTAATTAATAAGAAGAAATCTATTCCTGAACATTAGGTTGGGCAAGGTGAGTAGTAAACTAAGTCCATGACTGATAGCAGACATCTATTGAAATGAAACCCAAGCAAGATTGCCATTAAAAATATATCTGAAATGGATTTTGCTTGATTAACCAAATTTTTATAGTTTATAAAAATTTGTTTGCCCTGTTTAGTTAAATTAAAAATAAGAGGCACCTTAACAGCAGATGAAGTTTGCAAAACATCACCCTGGATGTGACTCAATGTACATCACTGGCTGACTGGTTGTGTCCTGGGCTTCTTTTTCTTTCTTTCTTTCCCTAGGGGTATTCTACAAGATACTAGTAACTACTTCAGGCACATTACAGAACAAGATGGATGAATTGCCAGATTTAGTTTGGAAAATCCTATATAGTAATCAGTCCCTCTTCCTTTTCAACGCCACCTGAAGCTTCAAGTTTTAGAGCATGGATCATTCTGACTTTAGTGACTAGGAAGAATGTGCTGTTGCTGACCTATTCCAGATTACTTCTTCTGAAATAGCCAGTGTTCATTTTCAGGTCCAGTTCTTGCACAAAAGTGATCCTTAGCTGACATGAAACATCAATACGTATACCTTTCTATACCTTTGGTCTAAAAACACAGGGGATATACGTAGATATACTGAGTCCAGACTTCTTGATTTGTTGACAACCTGTGTATATGGTTTCCTTCATTAACTTTACTAATTAGATGAAGTAAACTTTCCTTTACTCATGTACTGAAATCTTGAAATCTCTTGACATTTAAGTGGGATAAATACATGCACTGGTAAGAGGAGGACCATGGAGGGTTACATGGGGTGTCAGCTGGAGCTATATTTTTTTATAACCCTGAGAAATCCAGTTGTCTGCTGGCTCGTAGCAACTAGAAAATACTACCAGAAAAAAAAAGTATAACAATTACCTTCTATTTCACACAGTATTTACATTCACAAATTTTTTGACTAAGCAGCCCTCAAGAATAGCACAATTGCTTGTTGTGAGACATCATAATTCATTCCTTGACTGGAAATTTCCCTTTAACCCTCAACCTGATGGCTGAAAAAGAAAAAAAAAAAAAAGTCTCACATTTTTTTGCATGTGTTACATCAACAAAGTTAAATATTTGATTGTCCATACTGTATGCTTCAATTATTGGTCTCTTTTCTGGATTTTTCACAAGTAAATTGAAAGTGAATGGCTGGATTTCTTCCAGTAATGGCTATGCTGTGGGTAAACTTAGGTGAGTCAGTTTTAGACTGTGTAATAGTCTGGTAATAGTATCCCAACATTTTCTCTCTACTCCCAGCTTTATCCTCTACCACTTAAACACATAAGTCACTAGTCTAGAAAAAAAAAATCAAAATAATGTTTTTAAGTTCCAATGAGTTGGAAGGTTTATGAGACTGCAGGTGGGTGTAATGGATGGTGGCACCTGAATATACGCAGAAAACAGGATTGAAACTGCTTGCCAGGAGATGGAGAAAGCTTAAAAAGTGTGGGGAACTACTCCCGAATTATTAGATATGCTGAGAAACCTCTCACAATTTCACCCTAAGAGGAGATACACTTAACTTCTGTGGTACTATGTGAAATGGAAAAAAAATATTCAGGAAGTTTGGGTGAGAGTGTTTGCTACTCTTTAACTATACAGGTAGTGGAACTAAAACCAAGCATCAGTTTCAAAATTGTGAATATTTCTCTGTGTAACAAAGAGATATTGTAGTTGTTGCTCGTCTACCTTGCTAATCAGATAATATCAGAGAATTATTTTTCCTCTGTTACAGAGAAAAGAGAACACATGCTTCTCTTACACATGAGAAGGAATACTTGCTTTTGAAAAATTCAGCCTTCAGAGGATTTATCTATTTTTAATTGCAATTTTGAAATTTGCATAAAATGCACACAATTTTTAAAACAAATTTAAATATATTTTGTTACTGATGTCCTCTCATCTGTTTTTCTTTGCTATTTAGGAGATAATTTAAGGTTGAATATAATTTCCCTTCAATTTTTTTTCTTTAGAAAAAATTCCTTTCCTGTTTGCTGAAATTCTAAATTTGAAGCCTGTAACATTAAGCCATTTTGTAGACAATAAATAGAGTAAGCAGTTTGCTCTGTTAAGGTCTTTTCTCCTCATATATGCCTTTCTTTCCATTTTCTGTAGTCAGATCCCAGACTTCTCCTTTGGACCCTTCACTGGTATGTCTAACATTAGGTGAGATACAAGTAGACATTTGTATTCACCCTGTGCTTTGATTTACAGTTACAGCTACTAAGATTTATATTTTTTAGATATATTTGTCACTTTTCCCTTAATTATATCCCCTGGCAATCATGTAAAACAAAAAGCTAAAACTTTGTTCAAATGAACATATAACCATGGATAAATTGGCTTGAAAACACCTATAGTGGTTTTTATAATCCTGCCGTTGCAGAATGTAGAAGAGCTAATTAACTCTGATACGGACTGAAATGTACATCTCATCTTGAAAAGGAATTAATTTAGTTTCATAATACAAGTAAAATGCACATTTTGGGAACAAAAGACAGAATAGTAATCCACAGACCAGCAGCTAGCTTCCTGGGCATATAAAAAAAGAACTGAGAAGAGCAAAATCATTTAAATCTTCCAGTATGTGAACAGAGTCTGGATGCAACCTGTGCAAACAGCAGGAGACAGAGGAATATATCCAGTATTTAACCAGGATCACAGGCGTTTTCTGAGATTCATTAGATTCTTCCATAGTTCATGTGCCTTCTTGGTCCTTAGAGCCAGGCCAAAGGGTATGTTCTGAAACCATAGAGAGGAGAAATTAAAGGCCTCAAAAAGGAAGTCAGAGCAGGAAACCACTATATGATTAAAAAAAACCCCAACAAAACAAAACAAAAAAAACCACCACAACAAAAAACCCCAGAAAAAAACCCCTTAAAAAACCCCAATCAACCGAACAAAAAACCCCTGAAAATAGAGATATGTATTAAATGCCAACTCCTTTTCCAGATTTAGGGACCTCTCAGTGTTTGTGTCTACAAGCACTCTTTGGAACTAATTTACTGAACCATTTCAAAACATATAGGTAAATGAATATGGAATAAAGCACTATGATGATGCAGATGATGCTGTTCTCCTCTCCATTTTGTGCAGGAACACAGTATAAATCCTCCGCCTAGCCTTTCAATGCATGTCTTCCAGCAATGAACTCTTGTTCATTGTTCTATTTAAACATTCATTGGTCCCAGAAAAGCAAGAGTCTGCTGTGCACTGAGTCTGGGCACTGCATTAGGAAGGGAACAGCTCCTAGAGACAGGGATTGCATAAATCATTGGTTTGTCATTAATAAGTGAATGTCTCCATTCTTGGGCTAGTCCAGTGGATTTGAGTTTGCTTGCTCTCCCCCTGTTAATATTTAAGTGTTCCATAAAATATTGTGACACTTCCACACTGTTCCCCTTGATTTGATTTTCCTCCTGATTTTTTTTCCCCCTAAGCAGCCCATAGACTGCTGGCTAGGCCATTCTTCTGGGCTGTTGTTCTCTTGCATTTTCTACGTAGCTGCTTCCCACCATCAAACAATTTGTAATTAGCTTAGAGTTACTAGATCAGCTACACAGGAAATCATATTTTATGTCATCTTTGGGCTGATAAAGGTCAAAATATTTGTTCCACTTCTTAAAACATCCTAATCACAAATCTACAGGATAAATTAGTGTAGGAATATTTCTCTCTTCTGCTAATAAACTTTGTCACTATGCTGAAGGAAGCAATACATTGTATCATTCTGAAAAAGCAGAGGATAAGAAAAAAAAATTCAGTTTTGGGCACAAAATCAGTGGTAATTAGGTACTCAGCAGAGTTTTTAATTTCAGCCTATCGAGGATACCTTAAATAGAAGGTAGTAAATCTTTACTTGTTCATTTTGGTATCAGATTTTATTACTGCTCATCATGAAAAGTTCTTCTGATGCTAATGTTTTTGTGATTAATGCATCCATGGAAGTCTGATTGTTGCTTAACATCCAGAAATGTCCAGTTTTCATTATGAGTTTTATTTATTTTTTATTTATTTTTTTTTAATGCAGACCACAGAAAACAAAGCTGAAATGTAAGGATAAATCTAGACAAGAAAAAAGATGAGCAGGAGATAGTTAAGAAGAAATTATAATAATTGCATTCAACAAAATCTAATTAAGAGTTCAAGTAAAGATGCTGTTCATGGATTTATGTGATGATAATGTAATAACAATCTACTTGTGATATGTAGACTTGTTACTTTACAAAATCTGAATGAAGTTCACAGAACCTATTTAAGCCAGAGCAATATTAGCTGAGTTCACTATCTAATCAATTGCTTCATAATAAATGGGCCCCTTGTTTACAGTAATGTTTTAATTCAAATTTATCTTCGCAATCTTAAAAAGTGTTTAATTGCTTTAATGATATTAGCTGTCTCAGCCTTTATTACAACACTGGACATAATTGCCCTCTTTAAAGGTAATTTATCGACCTCATTAAAACTCTTGCCTCTCTACCATGATTAAAAATCTCCTAAGAATTGAAATCTCTCTGAACAGTAAGAGAATTATTGTGATTTATTGTTTGCCATTGCTGAAATGAGCACAAAGCTGATTTATTATAGCTGATCCCTGCTGAAGTGATTAGAATTGTACTGGGGAAGGGGAAGTCAGAAGCTCTTGGTAAAGCAGTTTACTTCTCTCTGTCACAGAGTTGCAGTTTAATATGGGTCCTGTCATTTGCTTGCACAGGAGCATAAAGAAATCTCTGGCAAATAAAGCTACAGTAATAACTATCTTGAAAAAAATCTCACCTTTGCTAAATAGAGAGCAATTATATTTCTTTATTGCAAATTAAACCCTCTGACACACCTTTAAGGTCTCAACAAGGTGATATTTACATAATTTTTACATACAAAATATTTGAAGCCATGAGAGACGTTGGACTTACTGGTTGGACAGAAACAACCTGTAGTTTACCAATAATTTACATTTTGCCTTTTTGTAAAAGGGAATTTATAAATTCAATTTATTTAAAAATGTAAATCTACACTACTAAGAAGCTGACCGAGTGGGTCAAAAGCATAGCCTCATAAAATTTAGTGTCATCTTTACCTTATCCCCTTAGTCTATTAGATATGTAATATCTATGTAATATTGAACATTTAACAAAGTGGTGAAATTCCAATCACAAAAAAATAAAGCTGAAGAACTTACTTTTAATGTATTACATTAGCATACCTGAGGAAACTCCTACCCTGGCTGTTCAGTATACATAGTTCGCAAAATAGAGAGAGTAGGGTCATCAGTTTTCTCCACTGATGGATGAAGGTGGTACACACTCTGCTTGGGGCCAATAGAAAGATTTCTTCCAAAAAAGTGCGAAGCATCCAGAACAAGAGAAACACAACACTGTTTGGAATAGGGTCTTTTCCTAGGCCTGTATGCTACAGATCTGGTGTTATACATGACATATACGCACTGTGTCCCCTGAAAGAGCTAGGATATTCTGCTTCCACAGCTGTGCAAAAAGCATGACTTCAGGGGAGGCTAAAATTCCTTCAGGAAATGCAGGCAAGCATTAAATGGGAGACCTTCTCCCCTATGGGGCATACACTGCTTTCCATATTTCACAGAATTTAGCTTTACATAATGATGAACTCAAAGACTAATTACTCATTAATAATACTGATTGAATCTTTAGCTGTTCAGAAAAATAAATGCTATTCAGTGATTTTTTGATATGATATTGCATTGATCTTATCTATGAAAAGTAAGTGTTTGATGTAGTTCTCTAGAGCTATTTATAAGACTAAACTAATTGTTTAAAAATTGGTTTTGAGAACATGGTTATCTGGTTTTCCTCACTCTTACTATGAATATGGATATATTTACTCTGCAATGCAATATATTTTGCAAATTATTTATCCAGTGGAAATCAAAATTCCAAAAAGTGATTGCTGGTAAAGCACTAATGCCTTGGTTTTGATTAAACTGTCAACCAATTTATACTGAGTTTCTATTTTTATGGAACTGACAATTTAATACAAATACTGATAGGACACAGCATTGTGCATCTGTGGGTCCCATATATATTTCTAAATAAAATAAACTTACAGGTAAGAAAATTATTTGTTCTGGTTCCATTCCATTAAAACTGCACCAACCTAGTTATACTAATTTTGTATTATTCTATTAGCTCTATAGGAAGTTTATATCTGCTCTAAATGGTATTACAAGGAGCAATTTGTCTTGATTTGTACTTAAAAGAAACTATGTCAATATAAAAATCTTTCTTTGAAAAGTTGAAGAAATGTAGGAAGAGCAAGCAACAAAACCAACATTGAGCTGGTCAAATTTAGAGATAATGCAGTATACATGAAACCCTGTCATATGTACGATGGACAATGCGGGAGGAAAGTAGGTCTACACATTCAGTTAAAAACAAAAGGAAAGCAGAAATTCCTTCACACAATCTACATAATTGTGCTAGTGAAATTCCAGAGCACTATTTCTTGAATTACCTTACTGCTTGCTGTTTTAATAGTGGAGTGTATGTGTGCTGGTACATAAGACATTGTTTTAATATTGGTAACATGAGTTTACAGTCAACCTTCATTTTTATATTTTTATGTTTGAAGAAAATATGTATATTATACACTTCAAAATTTAACTTGCTTTTCCATACTTTTAAGGCTAGAAAAAAACCTTGCAGATGCTATGTACTTTTCTTTTCTGATTGTCACCTGTCATCTGTGAGATTTTCAGATCAGTGAAGCATTTTGGAGGACAGAGAGTTTTAAATGTAACAGCTGCGGGCAGCTGAAAAGCATTTCATGAAAAATTCAGTTGTTCAGATGTGAAATATAAACTTTTGTTGTGATACAAAATATTACTATTTATTGATTGTCCTTTTACCTCTAAAGCTTTCTCTTTATTTTCTTTTATTTGGAAGTTATGGAGAATAAAATTTTCAACTGAAATAATTTTTGAAGGCAATAGAATATAGATGTAAAGTCAGAGGTCTAGGTTTATCCATGCAAGGCTGACATTTATTCATGATACCAGGCAGGTGGACATAGTACTTCAATAAATAGATTACAGTGGTTAGAGGATTTGTGTGAGTCTGTAGAGGGCCAGCAACAGAGACTAAGATCTCTTCAGGAGTATGGAAGGAGAATACCACAAGAGATACTGGTAAACAGAATAGATTTTATAAACCTTTTGTTTTTAAAAGTATTTGTATCTTGCTTTATAATCTTCTAGTGAGAGGGAAAGTGGGAAAATAATCTTAAAATGACCCCTCATATGTAATAGAAGTAATTTTGTAAATTTAATATTTGACCTGGTTAGTGGTATGAATAACATAAATGAACTGCGCAATCTAAATGGATTTGTATATAAACCAACTCTAAACTATATATTCAACACAATCTTATTTATAACAGTAGACATTTTTTGCTTTTACATGATTTGTGCTTAATTCCACATGCAGGTTTATCAATTTACTGGGGTAATTTCTGTTATAGTGTGTCATGACCCAGGGTGTATGATGTCCATTATAAATTCTTGTCAGGATGAGCAAAGACACTGGACAGATGTCAGGGAGCTCTTTGTGTTTTATTATAAAGTCTTCTATAACTCCAACAACCAGCCCACTGCTTGGACTCAAAAGCTGTTGATTAACAAGCCCTTAAATTCTCACAAACTTCTTCCACAAGAAGTGTTGGCTAACAAGCCCTTAATCTTGATCAGTACTCTTCAATAAGTTCTCAGCTCCCAAAACAAGCTCCTCAGAGGTGCTGGCTCACAATCAAAGCTGCTGGCGGAGCATGAGACTCAAGGCAGAGCAGGGCTCTGGCTCAGCACTGTGCTGCCTCACCTCCACAGGACCCTGTCCTCCGACCACCTTTCCTGCAGCAATAATCGGAATGTTTGAGACAAAACACGCTAAGGTCTGATCTTCTACACAGTTAGACATGTATTTTCTATTTTACCTGTGTGAAACCCTTAACACCATGGAAGATGATTAATTTACATGTTATTGAAGGCATTGTGATTGCTGAACGGATAAATACTTCCTTTGTGATATAATTTATATTTTTCTATAAATATATTATCAATCTATTTATCTATATATAATATTTTTGATATTAGAGATAACAGCTTTTTTGTCTATGGAGTATTTTATAATGAAAATTAACATGCTTAAAGGTAGAAGAGCAAATATTTGGGAATTACAAATAGTTTGGGGCACCAGAAGGGCTGTGAGGGAGAAGACTGTGATAACTATTCTGATCATCAAAATCTGATATTTCCAAAAGACAGCCATTTAGGTGCTCAATACTTGATTACACCCTTTCTCCTAGTACAAATCTAATTAATTATTTACCTTGCAATAATACATACACAATGCACAAACCTGGTGTTACAGCAGTATTTTGGCCTGAAGAGTTTGTCATCCAAGAGGATAAATATTGAAAATAGAAAACATCAAAATTCTCATGTTGCAGCAAAAAATTGAAATGCTTTTTCTTTCGTATAGCTAAGGTCAGGAATGACAGTACAGAAATCAGAAATCAAAATGTGTTTTCCCAAACTCTCTCAAATGTTCTAAGCACAGAAAATACACTTATCCTTTATTTGCGGTTCAGACTAACAATTTAAAGTTTAGGATTCTTCTCTTTAAGCATTAAATCCTAGTTCATTTCTTAAACCCCTATTGGTAACTGGTGCTGCTAAACAATCTTAGTTTCTCCTGGAATTAATAGAAATAGCATCCTTCAGTACAATCAGAAACTCATGAGGTGTAACATTCTAAATCTAATTTCTAAAAGAGAAGCCTGCTAAATGATGAAGACCTAGATATTTTTGATCATCAATGCAATGCCCAGATGTGGTCTACTGGAAAGACACATCATTTAGGAAAGCAGACAAAAGACAGATAATTAAAGCTTTTTTTCAACATTTATACAAATATTACTTTTCCTGGTAACAGCATATTTTCTTTGTCTTAGGAAGAATATGAGAAAATCAAGTTATTTCAATGTAATTTAGGTCTACCCGAACTCTACTCTTGATCCTAATTCTTGTAAGGGGCTCACGTTCCCTGGTTTATCTGAAGACATTCAATACTGTCATCAGTAGAAATTTATAACCACATGAGCACCTGACTATATAGTAGTTTCCCATACAAAATTTCTGGTAAAATTTTATATGAGAATGAACTTATGCAACCTGCATACTTCAAAATGTAGAAAATTAGGTACATAGATAGATATAGCTATATATACATATAGTGATTTAATTAGAGAAATGACAAATTAAGTTTTATTCTGGTAATTTTCAAAAGTATGTAGTCTTAAAACTTCCTGTTTCACCTTTCAGAGAGTGTGTTTTTTATCTGCAGCATGATTAGCAGTTTTTAATGTGCTAATATTAGATGTATTTTCCTGCCAGAAGCAGTGCAGCTGGCAGTCTGCTAGGGAGGAGCAGGTTTAGAAACTGTCATCATTGTTTTGTATCCATGCTTATTGCTTTTGAGGCTTTTGTACAAGTTCTTGGCTTAGAGCCTATGTTTTGACATGTACTGACAAGCTTGGGATACTTTTTTTTTTCTTTTTTTTTTCTTTTTTTTTTTTTTCTTTCTTTCTTTCTTTTTTTTTTTTTTTTTTTTTTTTTCTTTTTACCCTGCCATAACAGAAAGAGGAAGTTGAAGTGCTTATTTTGGTCAGAACTGGAATTGCTGTCTGAAGTAGGAGAAAAAAATGTCTGTTGAAGAAAAAGTGTGGAGACTTAGAAAGAAATTAACCTGGGTATCTTGAGCCTTTTTCTTCTTTCTTATATTATAAGTGTACTTTAAGAGTACTGTTCTCATTTTTGCATTGGAGAGAAAGGCAGAGATCAACAAGATAAAAGTTCACAACATAAAGATACACATAGAAAAGGTAACCACGCAAGTCACAGGACCTCTTTGAACCAGGAAAACTAAAGAATAAACAAAGATCTGGTTTTAGACCTATTTTACATAGTCATTTTAATTTCTCTATTTCTCATTTAATGTTTTTCCTGCTGAAGTAGGTGAAAAAGATTATAATCTATTCAGATAGCATGGGACCTTGTGAGGCCCTGAATCTGCGTTTATGCTGCAGTTACTTATGTAAAAACCCCTTCAAAAATAACAGCCAGGTTATTTTTGTGATAGCAATGTCGAGTTGCTGAAAATAAAAATATAAAAAAAAATAAAGAAAAAAAGATTTGGGAAACATTAAAAAGGAATAAATCCCAGAAGTGGGATTCCAAATCTTTCTATAAGTGGCAAAAATGCTTTGAGGAAAGACAATTGCCTCCTTTGAAATTATTTAATAAGGTGATCATTTGCTATAAGCTGAAATGATTCAAGAGATTTTTTGAAGTATTTTCTCTTTTTTTTCTTTTTTCAGATTTAAGAATTGATTTATAGAAACAAAAAAGAAAAAAAAACTAATTAAAAACCCAAGCCAAAATTAAAAAAAAAGACACTGAGAAGGAACCAGAGCACTGTTTAATGTGATGAAAAAAATTACACCTACCAGTAACATTCAAGTCTACAACCTGAATATTTGTAACCCAAAGTCAATGAAGGTTATGGGTATATGACAATGGTACCCCAGATTTCAAGGGAATATTTCAAGCCTCAGTTCAGATATTTGCTGTGGCTTTCTCTGCCACATAGGTGGAAAGCATTCTCTGTTTCAAGTCACAGTAGCCAGAGACTATCATTCTCAGTTTCCAAAGATCCTACTGGTACAACAAACATGTCTAGGTTCTTCAGAATCAAATTTTCATTCTTGTATTATGCAGACTTTAATTTGCTTGTAGACTTGTACATGGATATGCAGGTTTATAGATTTTTTTTCTCTGTGTGTGTGTGTGTGTGTGTGTGTGTGTGTGTATAGTAAATTGCAATGCCATCAGTTTTACTGAATAGTACATTAATTCTATACGTACTCTACCTTCCTTATCAGCTATTTTTGTGTGTCCTATTCCATGCAATACTTTATAGCTGTCATGAACTTATTTTGACTTTTTTATATTATTAAGGGATTTAATTGGAACATCTACAGTTCCCTGATGAGGCCCATCCACTTCCAAGTGATGTGTGGAGAGGAAAGCACAATAAATTTTCACTATAGAAAAATGCATTACAATGTACACAAGCAAAAATAAACTGAAACACAGTTCTACAACAGGAATTTGCTGTCTGTATTGTTTTCAATGAGCTTTGAATCAGATGCAATGATAAAATCTGCCTCATAATTGCAAGTAGAGTTAGGACTTCAACAAATATGTCACTGCTCTTGTTGGGAGTTATGAGAATTCACTGATATCTTACCTATGTGAAGGAGTAAAAAAGAAAGAAAGTTAAGGTGGGAAGAAATTTAATATAGGAAGAAAATTAGAAATAATAACAAAACTCCATGAGGATTTTCTGCTGCTACATTTGAGTCTTGAAAGAAGAGAGAACAGGAACACTAATTATTATATAACATGACTAGAATCATAATATATGAAATATCTAAGCTCTTATTTTCCATTTATATGCTGAAAGATGGGAACATATGCCAATCCAAGCAGTGAAGGCATGGGCATGAAACCTCTTCATATTGCTCAAGCAGAGATGCAGCCTAGATAGTTTCTTTGTTGTAAAAAATTAAATATCTATTGGTAATTATTCTGTTAGATGCCTATTTAGGCCAAGAAAATATGCTTTAGGTACACCCATGTTATCATCCTCTGTAACAAACTCCAGCCTGGAAGGTGAAAATTTCTGGGAACATCAAGTACTGGGCATGAGATGGCAGAGAAAGTCAGTTGCAACATGAGTTAAGAAAAGAGATTGCAGAAATCTATGCCCAGGAATTAGCTTGTCAGATATTCTTGATGGCTCTTTACCCTTTCTCTGATGATATCTCATATGCTTGACCCTGCATTGTCATTGTCCTCAGGTGAGGAATATATTTTTTCAGCTGCAATTTCTGATCTCTGTCCTCAGGTCCTTTTTTATATCCTCAGGGCTGCTCTCAGAGCAGTGATGACACTTCTGCATGGACCCTGAGTCAAATCCAGCACTCTTTGATTGAACTCCTGTTCTTCCTACAGCTGATCAGGCATCATGTTGAAGAAAAAAATTTGCACATAACTTTTCTTTAAAATTTTGAATTTTTGTTCTCTTAGGGTTTGGGGTTTTTTAATATTAATGTAAAGTAGCACCTTGACCTTAACAGCCATGACTGTGAAATTACAGATTAATTTTTTTTCTTGACATCGATAGGGTATAAATAATTTAATTACTGCCATCACTAAAATCAATATGCAAGAAGGAATGGGTAAATGGAAATCCTAAGCTCAGAATTCAGAATATTTCTGGCCAATATTTTTAAATCTTATTTTTTTCTAGAATTGAATGTTGTAACATCTAAACTTTGATGCAAAAGGAAAAGGCCACGAAGGCAAAAATGAAAACATGATTACATGGAGGAATAAAGAGGCTTGTCCAAATTTATTTTATTAGGTGCTGTTGAAAACATAATGATGACAAACTGCCAGTGGCACTTCTCATTGCACTAATGACTGTTTTAGCAAAAACATACATCAATGACAATTATTTCAGCTGCCTCCCATTCTTCCCCAGCATCAGAATCTCCACATTTTTTCTTTTTTAGAGATCAGTAACTCCAGCTTTTGTCTGACCGTTCTGTGAAAAAAACCCAACCTATTTCTGACCCTTAGCCTTGTGTTATCTTAGGCTTATATCACATTGAAAGATAATCTGCCATCATATGAATGTGTATAAATTTCATTGAAATTCATTGTCTCTTCTTTCATAGAACCACTGAATGCTGTGGGCAGTATGACAAAGGCATAAAAGTAGTTGAGTACCTGAGCTTTCTCCACATCTTGTGCAAATAGGTCTTCCATTTTTTCCAGGGACAATCCATTTTTCCCTAGTATTCCTTTTATCACTGATGTGCCTGTAGAAGTTTTTCTTGTTGTCCTTGACTTCCCTGAGTAGATTTAATCCTATAAGGGCTTTAACTTCCCTAACATTATTCCTGTCTGTGTGGATGATTTCTCTGTATTCCTCCCAGGCTACCTATGTTTGCTTCATACTCTGTAAGTTGCCTTTATCTGTTTGGCTTTGTCCTAGTTTATCCATGCAGGCCTGATGGCACTTTTGCTCAACTTCTTCTCTGTTGGGATGAATGGGAGATGAGCCTAATCTGCTTTCTTGGGCCCCTCTACTTGACAAGGTTTTATTCCATGGTAGTTTACTAAGCAGATCCCTGAAGAGGCCTAAGTCTGCTCTCCTGAAGTCTAGGGCAGTGAGCTTGTAATGCATTCCCCTCTATGCCCTGAGGATCTTGAACTCCACCATTTCATGGACGCTGTAGTCCAGGCTTTCCTTGAGCTTCACATTACTCACAGCCCGTTTTTTGCTGGTGAGACAAAGTTCCAGTACAGCACCTCTTCTCATCAGCTTCTTTATCCCTTGGAGAAGAAATTAACATCAACACATTTTAGGAACCTTCTGGAGTACTTATGCCTTGCTTGTTGTCCTTCCAACAAGTTTCAGGGTGGTTGAATTCCCCCTTGAGGACCAGGACTTGTGAACATGAAGCCATTCATAACCATCTACAGAGGACCTCATCTGCTTGGTCTTCCTGGTTAGGTTAACACATAGCAGACCCACAATATTGATGCCTGCCCCTGTCATCCACTTAATCCTGACCCATCCATTTAATCCTGAACTCTCAGTCGGCTCCTCATCCATCCCCAGATGGAGCTCCATGCACTCTATCTGTGCACTTATACATAGGGTAACACTTCTTCCTCATCTTCCCTGCCTGTCCTTCCTAAAGAGCCTGTATCCATCCATTCTAGCCATAAGAGCCATTCCACCATGGTTCCATAGTATCAATAACATGACAGTCTTGCAGGCATGTGTGTGTTCTTTTGTTCTTCCCATGCTGAGTGCATTTCCATTGCGATATTCACATTGGGCCCCTGATGAATCTGTCTCACTGTCTGGAGTGACTGGCATTCCTCTGTGCTGCTCTTCAGGTGTTCTCCTGATGATCTGCAATCCCTCTTCAGGCTCTGCACATCTCTTGATGTCTCTGATATTGAATTTGTAGGAGTGTGATGGATTGAGCTTCCCTTTCCCCAGGAGGTTTTGTTTAAAGTTCTTTAATACAATAGAGCGTGGAACAAGTCCATGGAAATTATACTTAAAGATTGGGATACATATTCTGCACAGTACTACAGTGGAAGTGTCCTTTTTCTGAGCTTTTTTTTGCCCAGTTCTTTGACTGAACTAAAAAAAAAAAAAGTAAAGTATATTTACTTTTCTACCTGTCTTTTCATATAAATATTGAACATTCATTGGGTGTTAAAGATCAACGCCTCACATTATGCAGAAGTAGACCCCAAATACTTTGAGAAAGGCCAGAAAATTTTTGTTAGTACAGAAAAAGACCCCATAGTATGTTCATCTGTAAATTTTACATATAATATTTTTAACACAATTTCTGCTGCTGTGAGAGATCATTTTAAAAGGATTATTCATTTTATTGTCTCTGTCAATTTTGCTGTTGTTCAAATAGGGTCAAATAGTGTAAATCAGTTACAATTTCTACAGAAGCAAGAATGTTTGCTTTGCTGTCAAGGAAACCTTGGAGCTGGATACATTAGCAAGTCTAATGTCACCAAAAGAAATCTGCCTTTTTGTGCTTTTTATTATTCCTAAAGCCTTTAGTAATAACACTGTACAAAGACATGGTGCTAACCTTCTGAAAGAGCAGAAGAGTATATAATAGAACAATAACCACATTTATGTGATGTGACATTTTCACCAAATAATTATTCACATAGTTTTTAAAAAGCAAAGTTAATAACTGCATAATTATTCATAATTTGGCATACTTTTAATATATTGTTGTGTAATAAGTTACTGCTTGTTTAATAATGTCATGGTTTGCTATGTTATTTAGTTGTTAGTCACCTTAATTACAATAAAATCCAAGCAATGTTCTCAAGATACAAAGTTACTAGCAGAAAAAGAACAAATCCCAAAAATAGTAAATAATCATTAGAATTCTCGCTTATAAAAAAATAATACAGGTATGATCAGCCAGAGAAGTATGAGTATCTTAGTTTAATTGATAACATTAAAATATTTTGTGTTCAACATGTAAGAGCTGGAAACTTTCTTCCTCATTTCATATTAGGTGTCTGTATTTTCTCTGCAGGACCTTTGAAAATATAATTATCTGATGTCACATTTTATTGCCTGACTGAGTAGACTTAGGGGGACGTAAGTCTGTGAGTTAGTCATGAATGGTGGAAGAGCTTGAGATCTGCCTTCATGGATTAAAGCAAACTATGGCTTAGGATGCCGTGGTGGCTCTCAGCTCACCACAATATCATGTTCACATAGATCTGACAACAGAAGCTCATTCTAGTTGAGGAATTTTAGAAGCCACCACGTCCTGCCTACATACACGACTCTCATGAAACACAAGCACAGGCAGTCATGTCCCTCTCCTCTTCAGCTGTCAGAGACAGGCCATCAGTGCAGGCACACACATGATACTCTGCATGTTCCCCAAAACACACACATATTTGTGGATCCCATGACCACTGGCATGATCCATCTGCTTGACTGGCTCTCCTGCCTAGATCCCAGCCCCTCCCACAGGTCCCAGCAGCCAGCTGGTCCAGCTTAACACTCACAAGTGCGCACACACACACACACACACACACACACACACACACACACACACTCATCCCTTTTGCACTGCACATTCACAAGTCCCCTGGATGTACTGGCACAGACCCTCTTCCCTCCTAATACTCTGTCCTGGATCTGACATCCAGATAATTGATGACTGGTACAGCAAATACAGGTTCACACCCCAGGACTGTGGAAGACACAGTCACTGTCTAACAGCTGGCACACAGGCACACCTGTGGCCATGATTAAACCATTAGCACTTAGACCCTCACCCCCCTGACTCCTGACAGTCTCCCCAGTTGCTGGATATTGGTCCAGGGACACCTGTATCCCTGCTCTGACTCCAGTAGCAGCCACCAATTTTCACTCACACAAAAAGAGGTCTCACTGGTGTCTGGCCCTCAGTCCCCATGATGTTCATACATAGAGAGGGATGTTATTCAGAGACATCATTGAGAAAAGAATTAGTAAAATTATAGGACAGACTGTGGTCATCAGGTGCAAGGCTCAGACAGACAACTGTATTGACTCTTTTTTTCCTTCCCCTTGTTTCATTCCTCCTGAATTCACTTCCCCTGCATATCCCATTCCCCCACCCCTCCCATCCAGGTCTTTAGTTTACAGTCTTCTCAGTAACAAATCCAGGCTGTTCTTCCTGGAAGTGGTGTCTTTCTTGACAGCCTATCAATTATAGTGACTGGTGAGGTTTGTTTCCTGTCGTTGTCTCCATGTTTGTTTTGTGATGTCTCTATGTATTTTGATTCTGGTCTCCCCCTTTCCCCCTTTTTTTTTTTTTTTTTTTATTTTTTTCCAATTGACATGTTCTCCAATTACATAACCCCACTGGAATAAGCTTTCTCACACAAGCTGCCATCCCTTTAATACAACTCATCAGGTTTGGGTCTCACCACTTCCTCCTTTATCATTCACCTGTCAGGTCTGTGCCCCTGCATGTCCTTGCTTGTGGCTTCTTCCCTTTATTTCTGTCCTTCCTTGCTGTGAAGAAAGTCCCTGACCACATCCTTAAAGGAACTTAAAGGCACTTTCCTTCCACACACCCTCACAGTACAAAAGGAAAAGGTGCATTGGGAGGAAGAAAGAGTTACACTGCTAAAGCACACATTGTGGATGACCACTCACATCCCATTAATGAAGGTACCAGGCTGGTGTGCCTTGAAAGATGTGCCTCTTCCCTCTTTGTCTGCTCAGGCCTTAGGCTCATGGTGAGGTTACTTAGCTGGACCCAGTACAACAGTCCAACAGGACCCCCTAAAAATTCACTTCATCCTAAAAGTTAAAGGGATTTGCTTTATAATGAAATATAGCAGCTTGTTCGCTAATGCTTCTTGATGTGTGGTAGTAGAAATTGTAGTTAAGCAAGATAGTTAAGGGTGTACTTATTTTAAGCTGTTCTCATTGGCAGGTGCTTAAAACCCCCACTCAGTCCAGGCCTTTAGAACAAATTGGATAGTCCTTTCCAAGGGAAAAGTACATTCTTCAATCTCTTTAAATATACTTGTGATTAAATATATTTGTGTTTAAAATACTTGTGTCTGAAAAGTTCTGAATCATTTGTATAACTGAAGATCCAGGAATGCTTTCAAGACTTAGATGATAACTGACTAACAGCAAAACCTATTACAGATTTTTAGTAAGATTCTTTAAACAGCAGCTTGCTGGCAAAGATCAAATTAGGTTTTTAAAGTGCTTTAAAAACCATAGTTGTATTTTTATGTGAAAATAATCTTCTAACATAGAAAAGGGTGTATACATAAATAAAACTTTCTAAATAGTTCCATTTCACAGCAATTTATTAGGACTTCATATTTTGCAACATATTGACATGAATTTTATCCAGCATAGCTCTGGACAGATACATTGGTTAGAAGTTAAGGTCTTGTGCTTCTTTTCCACTATCTCAGAGGAATATTCTCTACTGTTGAGTATCTTGTTCTGTTACCTTGGCTATACATAGGCAAGAAGTTTATTACTTGTCCCCCTCTACTGCTTTTATCACTTTTTCCTTTGAACTGAGGCATTCAGAGATTTCAGTGGTGCTTTTCACTGATGAGATTTAGGAACATTACAATTTCACAGTGCACTGTGTTAAAATATTGAGTTTCTAAGCTACTGATCTGTAAGGGTTATTTCAAAAACAAGATTACCAAATTAAAAGAATGTTTTGCTTTTTGCCCAATTCGTTTTTAAATAATCCATCATGAAATCTGTTTCGACAAGGTCTAGAATCAACCTTTCTGTTTCATCTTAGCATACATTTGTTTTATGGAATCATAAAAAAAAATTTGGCTGACGACATTCGGCCTTTTTCTTACTCAAAATATATATTCTTTCTCACTCATGAAAAACAGTAACTGAATTATATCACTGCATACACTGCAACCTTGACATTGGAGATTCTTAAGTCTTACTTTGAGGGAAAGGGAGGGGAAAAAAAAAAGATTAATTATTCCTCTTCAGAACTATTTGAAACTCATAATTACATTTTCCACTCATCAGTTCAGAAGTTACTTCTATTCCAAGTCAGAACAAAATTACATATTTGGAATTTCTTAAAGAAAATTATTTGAGACTAGAATGCCTTGAAGATTTCCTATTCAGACATAATTTTTACTTCAAAAATATGTTACATTTTAATTTTCCCATTTTAATTATATTTAAAGGACTCTATATCATTATAAGTATAATGTTTAAAGTAGAAATGTTAGTATAGCACACATTAACATCATATTGACAGTATTTGTATGGCAGTACACAATTTAATACAGTATGTTCCAATATTCAATATATTTTAGCAATAAGCTTTCCATAGGCTTATTTTTCAAACCTTTATCTAAGGTTTACCTGTAAAAAGTAGCTGGACAAGTAGCTTTAATCTGGATTTAAAGAATTATCTGGGCAGTGAGGTCCTGTAAAAACCTTTAAAAAATAACATTTTTACACTTTTAAGGTGTTGCTTCATGTGGTTCTGAAAGAAATATTATTGCTTATAGATCAAGGGCATCATCTGAGTAACTCCCAAATTCCTTAATGCTCACTCCATGGAGCACTCTTGCAATATTGAGTATGAATGGCATCTAGCTAGAAGGGCATGGACTTTATCATGAAGGCCACCAACTTTCTGCACCACTTGGTCAAGGATCTGTGGGGAGCTGCTTAACACAACTGACACAGATGGTACACATTTGTTCCAAGTCATACACATATTGAGAAAAAAGTAACAAGTAATTGCTTACAAGGCGGAATTGACAGTCTAGTTCAAAATTATAAATTCCTTGGGATACTGTAATGACATTTGAAGGTACATTAACAGCAATGTCAGCTTAATTTAAAATATTGGACAATAATTTTTTCACAATCCATCTTGTGTTTTTAAGTACCTTTATCATTCCTGATAATGAGGACAGAACGACTGTATGTCTCTCACATTAATCTAGTCCCATTTTTGAAGTATAGACCTTGGAAACTGTAAACCTCTGTACTATGCAAGTAACTATTACAGCTTACTCTCATAGAACAATTGGGGGAGCCTTGAATGCAGTGGATAAGATGAGCATGTAATGCAAATACATTTAAAGTAAATATATTTTCATGTTAAATGGCTTATAATGATTGTAGTGCATGCTAAAACTACTCCTTGCAGGATTGAGTTTCCAACCAGACTCTTGTTAGTTTGAATTTACTGATTCTTGTTGTCTTATAGCTTTTCTTTTTTCTTTCCTGGGTTTTTAGTGTTGATCACCCCAGGACAAATATGTTTTACAAAAACTAGTAAAAAGGCAGGGAGCTACTTAATATCAAGTAGCAAGAACTGGCAATCCAAGGTCAATAGTTGTCTTTCTCTTTACAGGAACTAGAACATTTAAATCCTGTCTCTTTGGGATTCCTGTTTCTCTCTGGGACTCATGAATATCACCCTGAAGTTTAGTGGCCTTCAAAAAAAATAGAAGAGAAATTTTTCACCGATAGAAAATAATCTGTTGAATAATTTTGAATCTCCCAGGAGGTATCAGGTAGTTGGAAAATGGTCCTTAAACCTAACTGTTTCTTCTATATATTAACTTTGTTTTGCCACTCTTCCAAAATGTTGACTGTAACCTTCAGCACATCTGCCTGAAGTTGTCTTACAAGATAAAGCAAAAATTTTCCAGGAATTTTAATGGAATGAGAGCAAGAACTAGCTGTGCATATGAAAACATTATTGTGTTTATTTTCACTAGAAAGAAGCAAAATGCTTTGGGTTGCTTTCTAGAGAAACAAAGACAGACATCAGACAGTCTGAGGACCAGTCTGTATTTTTGCAGATTGCACTGTACTGTGATGATTACTTTTTTCACTGTAAAAGCCATAGAATGGTTTGGGTTGGAAGTGACCTTAAAAATCATCCAACCCCACTGCTGTGGGAAGGGCCACCTTCCACTAGATCAGGTTGCTCTAAGCTCCCTCCAACCTGGTCCTAAACATTTCTAGGGATGGGCCATCCACGGTGTCTCTGGGCAATCTGTTCCTGTATATCACCACCCTCATAGTAAATAATATCTTTCTTATATAATTATTAATTAATAATTTCTTTCTTGTATTCTTAGCCTACTCCCTTTCAGTTTTAATCTGTTCTCTCCAAGTCCTGTCACTTCATGTTTTTGTAAATAGTCCCTCTCCATCTGTCTTGTAGGCTACCTTCAGGTACTTGAAGACGTCAAGAAAAGAAGCCTTCTCTTCTTCAGGCTCAATAATCCAAATTCTCTTGGCCTTTCCTCATGGGCCAGGTGCTCCATCCCTCTAATCATCTTGGTGAGCCTCCTCTGGGACTTGTTCGAACAGATCTATGCCCTTTCTGTGGTGAGCATGTCAGAGTTGGATGCAGCAGGTGGCATCTCACACCTGGTTAATTAATCATTTTGTGAATCTAATTCTGTATTTGAAAGTTTAAATTATACTAGAGATAGTATTGTACCCGTGGAGGTATAAAAAATTAAGAGAAGTATGGTATGTAGGGAGAATGAACATATTTTTCTTTTCCCACAATGAAAATGGCCTAACAAAACTGTGTCACTTTTGGACACAGCCTCGTTTTCAAATCTGAAACAGGAAAATTTACCTCAGACTGTTGCTGAAATTCATGTTGAACTCAGATAGATGTTTCATGGTGCCACCTAACTATTTCTGTGTGATTCTTAACTCACAATGTGTTCTGTAGTCTTATAGGGACAGATTTTCAGAAAGTCTTCTGGAAGGACTTTTAATATTTTAGGCTTAACAGGAACCAAAAAGGTCTGGATTTAGATTAGGTATATGTGTCAGGGCTTCCATGACAAACCAAGAACAAGGACTGGCTCACTGCAGATAGAATTTTAGTTTTATTCTCCTGACTGAAAGTGTGTCCTATAATAGAAGGACAAAGGCTAACTGTGTAAAAGATATTTGGTTTATTCCTAATCAATAATCTAGGGAAAGACCTTTGGCAAGGCAAACATGTTCAGTTTCCCTGCTGCACTTCTTCACTTCTTCGTAAGTTCCATTCTGAAGTGCAGTCGGCAAAAGTTTTTTTGTTAATATATGCAAAATCACATACACAGCTGATCTTGAATATGCAGAAAATGCTACAAAAAACATCTGTGGCAAGTAAGAAACAAACTGTCAGGTCACTGATTAGAAATTCATTGTCAGATTGAGCTGTTTTTACTTGTCTGTTCAGATCAACTACAGGGAATGTTTCGCCTGGTTTTCCATTTAATGGGCAATTCTGTACTCCAGTACACTTTTTAGAAAAGAAAATGCAATTTCCAAGCCTCATTTGAAGACATTGTGTCCTTTTCTGAACTACTTTTCTCTTCATTGCTGAATAAATATCTCTGCGTTTTGTCTGATTCTTTCAGTAATGTTCATCTTCAATGCTTATGACATCATCATTGCTTTCATGATAATGAAACATATTGTCACCAGAACTGGTCTGTGAAATAGCCTAATTGTCCTAAATGCTAGAGCTGGGACAATGGCAAGTAAGGATGAGCAGCTGATTGGGAAAAGTAATTTCTAAGTCTACAAAACTGTGTAGACTGCTGTGTCAGCAGTATGTCCCAAGGGCATATTTATATCCTGGTGCTAACCCATATTTCTGAGGTAGATTTGGTGTTATTCATGCAAGAAGTGTAAATATTTTCTACCAATGAGCTACAGGTTTTCCACATCATATGGTGCCATACCTCTTGAGGTAAGAGTGGGCCTCTGTTCCAATGGATGATGGTTCATTTTCAGGTCTTGGTCTGTTCTGACTGATTTTGGAATATATTTGCCTGTTGCAAATATCTTCTCCTAACTACAGGTTTCTGTAATTAAATGAATTGATGTGTTCCCCTTTTAGGATTTTGTATTACTTGCCTTTATATATTAATATCTCTGAGTCTGTGAGCAACAACATGGAGCCCCATCTCTGTTTTTCTTTAAGTAATATGATCACTCTCTATTCTTGAAGTAAATTAACACTGCTGGCAGCTACATTAGATTAGAGAGTGCAATATAAATTTGTACCTACAGGAATAGTTTAAACTTTCATCTTCAATGAATTTCAAGAAATTCCTTGTGGATGGTATAATTTATGTGATTTTCTGTAACAATAATTAGAAGGCAGAGGTTCATGCTCACAAATATAATTTAGAATATGGAATGGCTATTAGAAGAGAAGGCGCAAAATTGAATAGCAGTACATGAAATGTTATTACTATGTACATTTCTAAAGTTGCTTTTGCTCAGTAGAAACACCTCTGCAAACTGTTACAAACTTACTGATTTCTTATTGTGAATAATTTCTCTAGTAACAACTGCAGCAGCCCTAGACAATGTAAAGCTTCCAAAATTGTGGCATTTTTAAAACAACTTTTGTTCTACTCAGCTAGAAATATTGATTCTTTTTATGAATGTGTTTAAAACATTTCCCATCTTCACTTCTTTGGGATAACTCTAATGTCATACAATTGCATGCAAATCTACAAATCACAATTCAATGCTTCATGTGGTAAAAGGTAATGTGACATAAAGGATGCAGTTTTAAGTGGTGGATTTCAGTGGAAGTTGATGAGGCCAATATATATGAAACACTCATTTCTACCTGAGAATTAAATAGTATTTACAGAGATAAAACATCAAAATATAAATGGGCAGGCACTGAAAACATCTTGAACTTAACTTTTCAAAGAAAGCTATGTGTGATTAATTAGAGAGAATCTTTAAAAATGTGGAAAAAGGGATGGTATTTTTTCTAGAAAACAGTTCATATAAAAATCTCTTTGCTTTTATTTGGCAAAAACGATGTTCAGTGTGGGAAGGACTTTTCCAGGAGGATTGTGAAATATAAAAAGCTAAGATATTTTGAAGATGGAACTCAGTTTATGAGAATCGTTGTGTAACATGGTCACTGTTACCACAATAATAGGATATGAGCCTTGATAACCTTTATAATTCTTTGCTAATTCTGGCCTGAGCCTTTTGTAAATGTTATGGTGTGCCACCACAGGTTTCTTTCCTCTGTTCCTCTACTACAGGTGTGGGAGCATGTGTTTTGGTATGACAATTTGATTCATCTCTGGTCACTCATTAGTGTCTCAAAACATTGAAAAGAAAGATGCAGGGTTATGCACCTCATGTGCTTATATAATTTTGTTTGTTCAAGACAGTTTTTGAGGTGAGAGTCAGGCAGGTTCAGACTCCTACTGAGCCAACTGATAACACAAAATTATTGAAGATACCCCTAATTCATGTTTGGATGTTATTCAGCGTCTCATCTATTTTCATCTATGAAAATTCAGATTTTGTTTCATATTTTTTTCTTATGGGTCTCTAATCTCTGTATTCTCCCATGTTCTGGAATACAAAAACCCCCTAATATTATTTCACTTTTTTCATTTTTTCACGTCCTTCTGGTGTAACATGAGTCCATCAGCTCAGTACCAGGAATATTCAATTCCTTAAGCTGCAGGACTTCTTGTACTCTAAGCACTGCACATCAGCACTGGTATCATATTTGATGGAGAAATATTGGCAAGTAATGGTTAACTTATTTTACTTTCTTCTTGCACGTTATAGGCTCAGGAAACAAAAAAGATAACACTACACCTTAGCATAACTATTAATAATGACATTTGAGGCATTTGGATTAAAACTGCAAGTTGAAAGTGACATTGCAGTAAGTCTTAGAAAGCTGTGATATGATGTTGCTGGTTAATATATGTAGATGTCTTTGTTTTGATTCTGCTTTAGTCAACAGACTAAATTTCAGTAGGATGAATGTGACATTACTATTCAGTAACTAATAACTGTTCAGGAAAAATATGAAAACTCATTTTCCCTTATAGGTCTGTTTCTTTTAAAATATGACTAGCCTTAAACTACTACTTCTTTATGCTTTCTAGGGAGGCTAGGTAAACAAAAACTACAGAAGAAAAGCAAGGCTGTTTTTCAAGGATCTAATGTATGCCATAGCATATCTCCAACATTCTGACAGTATTTTTACTGTGACTGATTTGTCAGGACCAGGCAGGATTCGAGGACTTGCTGTCGGGAGACAGAGGCTTGCTTGTAGCCAGGGCTCCAGCATTATCATAGGCTCAGAGAATGGTTGGAACTGGAAGGAATCTTTAAAGATCATTTACTCCAATCACCCTGCCATTAGCAGGGGAATCTTTCACAAGATTGGATGACCTCAGCCCAGTCTGACCTTGAAGATTAGAAACTGGTTCATAAAAGTCGTAATACTCAATCCAACCTAGACACAGACTCACAAATCTAATGCATACCCATAGATGCTGGTACCTTATGAGATCAGAAAACGATAATTTAAAATGTCTTTTCCAAAATAATTGATTGATGCCTGAGGTGAATGAGTATTAAGCCCCAGCCTCTTTTGTATAATTGGAGCTGCTTCATTTGACAAAATTAATCAAATAAATAAAACATATTACTCCAAATATGGTAGGCATAATCCCAAGGGAGTATCATTGCAAATTATTTCCTTTCTCTAGAAAAAAATGTAAAATTTTAAGGATGTGATACATCACAGTCCTTCCCAAATCAAAAATAATATCCTGCCCATAATGAATTAGTAAGTCCACTGGCAATATTTCTTCAATTCATTATTATTGTTGTTATTATTACTCTCCTTGATAAATTCCTCTAATTTAAATACATTTACTGGAACTTTATGAAGTAGTACTCTGCAGCTGAGAGACTAAATGCTTTTAAGTTCCATTTTTAAAAGTTCAAAACCACAACAACTACACATTGCAGATATGTATCAATATATAAATTAAATTCTCTGAATCTTTGAGTACTCTGATAATGTCCAATAATTCAATATTTATCAGTGGCAACCAGATACTTTTCTGAAGTACCCAGTCTGCCCCATTGAAATAGGAAGCAAAAATATTAATACAGTTTAAAAAGTCACTTTTACTTCCAGAAGTAATTAGTTAGTGACTTTATCTTGAGCTTTCTTCTGTATTTTCTTGCTGGGATGACAGAATAAAGATCAAATAAACTTAAATGATTGATAATACATTGATAGTTGAAATAAAAACATTTGGCATTTCAAAAATGGTAATTGTACTTAAATTGACTGGCACCTGTATCTGTATCTTTAATACTGCTTTAAGAAGCCTTTCAATAAATAGTTTTGTTTTAAGTGGTCTCTGTTTTTATTTTGGATTTGTATCTTACTTTAGGAAAATTTCTGTTCTGTATACATTTTTTTATGGCATGATGTTACGCTGATATTCTCACTAGAAAGAGATTCCTGGGGGAAAAATGAAGTAAAGCTAAATTTAACCCTACTTAAGTATGTTGCAAGAATTTCCAAGCCCAGCAGAGTCCAGGACCTGGAGATTCCCCTGTTCCAGCACATACACTCACAGAGGCCACCAACATGGCCTCACACACAGGCTGCCAGAGATGGAGCAATGTCCCCAGGTAGTTCCTTCTCCCATTGCTTGCACTTATACCCCCATACACCATGGTTTCTCCTGTGCTTCCTATGGGATATGAAGCCCACAGTTTCTCCTCCACACACTGTTGCTTTTACTTTCTGTGCCTGTAAAAATACACACTCTGTCCCCCAACCTCTGGCAGCTAGACCTGGGGGCATTGTGGCCACCACTGATTCTCCAGTAGCTAGAATTTAGACCTTGCAATAAATATACCGCAGGTATAACTTCCCTGCCTAAGCAGGGTCGTCCTTGAATGCACGGGTCAGGATTGCATCCAAATGGTTCTTGAATATCTTCATCAATGAAGACTCCACTACCTCTCGGGGCAACCTGTTCTAGTGCACAGTCAAGCACTCAGGAAAGGATTCCTTCCTCATGTTTAGACAGAAATTCCTGTTCAATGAAATACCTCTTAACCGCATTATTTCTTCACTAACAGATGTTTCATATATTGGAATAGACTGAAGCTCCATCTGAATGTTTTAATATTGGGTTTATGGGCTGGAGGTGGCCTTCTTTGCTCCTCTCTGTTGCAAATGTGCATTGCAAAATACTGATCACTTTTAGTGCAGTTGTTATACAGTGCTAGCAGTTGTCATTCTCAACCATTTCCGTACTATTTATTTCATAAATACAGTCTGAAGAACAATTTCCTGCTCTGAAACACTTATATCTCCACTCCAAAGAACAAGTAGTACGCAAGAATAAGGAACATGTGACACTGAATGTGGGTTTAGCTCTCTTAATTTTAGACCTAGTCAATACCATAATAGATTTCATGAGTGTATGTCTGTGTGAACCATGACAGCAAATCTCTAACAAAAATGCTTCAAAAGATGCATCAGTAGGTCACGACTCTGCTAATGGATGTCTTTATACAGACAAGCTTAATGACTCTGACAAATGAGCTTTAGAGAATCATGAAAGGCCACTTAAGAGGTTACTGTTCTGCCCCCAGCTGTCTGCCAATCCTCTGCTAATTACTACCACCCACAAAATTAGTAGAAGTAGAAATAATGTGAGCTGATTATTTATCCCTAATAAAACTCCATCAGTTGAGCCTGTAGCTTATGAAAAAGGCTATAAGCTGACACTGCTCTTTTGTGCCAAACTTACAGAGCAATTTCTCACCTAAAGATGAGGTATGGATCTTCATAGTGGTGCTATGCAGTACCAAATTTAAACCTGACAGTAGAAAGTAAAATTCAACAGTATTTTACATTAGGGATTTTGTGGCCTTTTTTGGATTGTTCTTGCTTGTTTTGGTGGTTTTTGGTGGGTTTTTTTTGTTTGTTTTGTTTTGGGTTTTTTTGTCATTAAACAGATGAGATCAAATATAAAATCATAGTATCTCAGAAGGGTTTGGGTTGGAAGGGACCTTAAAAGCATTCATGGCTAAAAGACAAAGTAATTTTTTTCCTTTCCTTTGATTTCCTTTGTTAAAAGTAAGCAGATTGTCTTCATTATACGTTTATTGACTGCTCTTAAGATACTTGCATGGTTAGAGTGTTACTGTCAAAGGAGTAATCAAAGTGACATTGCAGTACCTTTTATTTTGTCCTTTCTTTTCTCTTGATTATGATCTGTTGCTGTAAATGGAGCAGAGGTAGACCAGCACAATTTTTTATTCCAGTAAGCAATAGGATCTGCCTGATATGGTTCATTTGGCATAGTTTTTCAAAGTAGCTTCAAATTATAGTACTTTTAAGTACTCTGAAGAACTACTTTCTACCTTGTTTGATCTAAACTGTTGAGAAAATATTACATTAAAGAGGTTGTTTTTTTTTGTATAAGCATGATTTCCCCCCCACTGCCTTCTTTATTAATATATGCCAAGTTTTTGGTTAAGCAAGATCTTTTAATGTGGGCTTAAATCTTAGTGGGAGAACTCATACTGTTCTAGTTGAATGAACAGTTAAATGATTTTCTGACTGTGGATCCTTTGTGCTCTCAGCCTATTTCCTGAGGTAAGAATTTTTTAACTAAGGCATAGACTACTCTAAGATCTAGTGTTTAGCTGGCTTTAATGTTTATTCCTCCTGAAGGTTCTTGGTTTGCATCAGTTTGCTTCAGTGAACTCATTAAGTGAAACTCTTCGATATTAGATTGGCTGGAACGTCACTTCTGTAAAAGATTTCCAGCCCTATTTGCTCAAACTTCAAACACTTTTTACATGTGGGTTTTCTTACACTTTGACCATCTGCAGTTCTTCATGCCAAATCCTTCTATCAGTCAGGCTTCTGGGTGGTACTGTATTGCACCCAAAAATTACAGCTGTAGTATTTTTAGTATTGGTAACAACAGTGTTATTTGTAAGGTCTCAGCTGAGACTCAATACTAGAAAAAGGTTATCTCATTCAATAGCCATGCTACATTTCCATTTAAAATGGAAAATGTAACAAGACAAGATTGACCGTGACATTTAGTTTTCCATCCACAGAGCAAGATGATTTCTCTGAAAGTGGATGTTTTATTCAGTAAAATATATTCCTGAGCAATATTGTGATAATGAGAAGATTTTAAATGAAAAAGGATTGCATAATATTATTAATGGCATTCTGAAATTAATGTTGATATATGTTATCATTTGTCAATCCTAAAAAGCAATAGAATTTTTAGGTTTGAATGTGAAATTTATCTAGTGAACAGAAATATATGGGATCTGTATAGGACTTCAAAATCATTGCAGTGTTAAAATCAAAATCATGAGTTATGTGTATTTAGAATTTAAACAAAAAATCAAGGATTAAGACAAGCACACATTAAGTGGATGGTGGATTGAAGAGTAGAAAACCTTGTTGTCTAAATTCAAAACTGATCACAAAAAAAAAAAAAAAAGAGATAAGCCCCCCAAAAAGGTTAAAGAAAAAAAATCAATGTCACAAATGCCAGTATAGTCCTATTTCACAATTTTTGTCCATAAATTTCTTCATGTTATCTGAATTGCCATTTCCATTGAGAGATTATAATCCCTATTCCCTGAAATTGCAATATGTGAATAGTAGTTTGTGCTTTCACAGTTCATAATTATCCCTCTGAGAGGGATAGTTAAGGACAAAATCTGAAATTCTGAAAAAGCCTACAAGTTAACACATTATAGGAATTCAGATGGACTCTGCTCAAGTAGCTGGGTGATGAAAGGACTGCACAAGCCAATGCATGACATGTTTAATGCAATATGTAGGCATGAACCAAAGTCTGGTGCTGCAAAATCTGTAGCTTTGGCAGATGTTTCAGAAGCACTGCACTACAGCAAACAAACAGGGAAGAGACCCAGTTGTGAGTCTTTTTGATATAAATTAGAGGAAACAAGGCAAATTCTCCATGTCCCTTTTCTACCCTCCAGGCTACAAATGTCTCAGAGGCCCAAATCTCAGTGCATGAAAAGTTACTTTGAATTTAGGAAAGATCCAACTCATGCAAAGAAGTTTTACAAAATAGTTTCCCAAAAAAGGTATGATTCATACTGACCTATCCATTGAATTTGCTGTGAAAAACAATGAATCAGCTTTCAGGCTTTTGTTTTATTGGGGTGAGAAAGGGCTTCTACTAGACATATAAAACATCATTGTAGAGAGACAAAAATGTGAGATTGAAAAGATTTTTTGATCTGGCAATGCAATCTCTGGTTGTGTACAAACTTTGTGGATTGATTAATGAAAATGGGCAGTAGTTCAAAGCCTTTACTTACTTCGATTGAGTTTTATTCTTTTACATTTGGTATAACTAAAAAGGAAATATCCAGAGTAAGAGAATGATCTGAGTTTTCTATATAGTCAGCAGTGAGAGAAAGAGACTTTTTGAAATCATATCTGCTTAAGACTGAAATAAGGGAATACCATAAATAAAATAAATCATCATTAAAATGGAAACTTTCTCCTGACTGTATGACAGACTGGTTGATTAGCTTGGACCAGATACTTATTTCTTAGAGGGCTAAATTTATATGACAAGATTTTTACCACAAGTTTTACTTAGAAATATGAGGCAGTCTTCCCTCAAGAAGACTAGCAGCCAAATCAAATCAGCCCTTGGAAATTTTTCTCTAGTGTATAACTGAGAAGAAACACTATTAAACTCTAAAACTCTGGCCAAGGTCATTGTCTTGGTTTGGGAAGACAGGTATCTGCCAGGTAATAAAAAAAAAAAACAAAACAACAACTGGAGTTTCTTTTGGAATGGAGAGTGTAAACCCACAGGGGGTGCAGGGTCAGTCAACATCAATACTTATTAATTAATGCCCTTAAATGCTTTGTATAAGCCCTCTGCTTCTGAAACTTAAATAGTTTCCTTTAAAGTAGTTGCATGTGGTCCTTCAGTATCTTTTAGGAATTCCACTTTGAATTTCCAAGTTTTCTACTCTCCTTTACAATCTTACAGAATTTGTACACTTCTCTCATTTCCATTTTTAAACATAACATTTTGTGACAATTATGTATAATAGCCAGATAAAAATTCACCAGAGGCCATTCATTTTAGAATCCTCTTCCACCTGGAATTCAGCATAGACTTTGACACTGTCTCCCACAGCATTCTCCTAGAGAAGCTGGCAGGCCATGGCTTGGACAGGCATACTATCCCTGGATTAAAAACTGCCTGGATGGACAGGCTCAGAGAATAGTGGTGAATGGAATTCCATCTAGTTCGTGGCTGGTCACAGATCTGTGTTGTGCCCAGCCCTGTTTCATGCCTTTATTGGTGATCTGGATGAGGGGATCGACTGCACACTCAGTCAGTTTGCAGATGACATAAGCTGTGTGGTAGTGTTGAACTGCTGAAGGGAAGGAAGGCTCTACAGAGGGATCTGGACAAGCTGGATCCATGGGCTGAGTTCAACAACAAGTATAGTAGCAGGTCCTGCACTTCAGTCACAAGAACCTCAGGCAGCACTACAGGCTGGGGGCAGGATGTTTGGAATGGAACACGAGCCAGAAGTGAGCTTAGGTGACCAGGGCAGTGAATGTCTCCCTGTATTTAACAATTGGTGAGGCCACATCTTGAGTCTTATGTTTAGTTTTAGGCCTCTCATTCAAGAAATATATTGAGGTTCTGGAGGTGTCCAGAGCAGGGCAACTGAGCCGATGAAGAGTCGGGAGACTAAGTCATACAATGAGCAGCTGAGAGAAATGAATTCTATGATTCCAGCATATTTAAGTCAGATAGCTTTAAAAAATATCTACAGTTATGTCAGTATAATAACGTGTTTCCTTCACAAAAGTATGGAAATTCACAGTTAAATTTGATAGCTTTTTGTCATAGTTTTACCCAAGTTAGCAATCAAGTCCCATACAAACCTTATGGTCACTTACATGGGGAGTGAACTGGGAAGGCAAAAGCTGGAGAACTTGTGGGTTGAGATAAAGATGGTTTAATAGGGAAATCAAAAGCTGTGCACACAACCAAAGCAAAACAAGGAATTAATTCACTGCTTTCCATGGGCAGGCAGGTGTTCAGCCATCTCCAGGAGAGAAGGGTCACATCATTCATAATGGTTATTTGGGTAGACAAACCCATGACCAAATGCCCCTTCATACGCTTCCTTCTCCTTCCTCCCATTTTATATACTAAGCATGATCGTCATGTGGTCTGGAAGATGCCTTTGGACAGTTGGGGTCACCTGTCCTGGCTGTGTCTCCTCCCACCCTCTTACGCTTCCCCCTCAGGCCCCTCACCAACATGGCAGTACCAAAGCAGAAAGGGACTTGGCTCTGTGTAAACCATGCTCAACATTAACAAAAGCATCTCTGTGTTATCTGTTCTGTCCTGTGTTCAGCACAAATACAAAACACAACTCCATATCAGCCATTGTGAAGACCATTAACTCTACCCAGCAGAAATCAGCACACTTGCCTTTCTTATGCTTCTGCATCTATTATTAATGATGATGTGATACATTAAATACTCATTCAATCCAATGTTTGAACTCAGCTGATGATAATGAAAACTCTAATGAATATTTGGGTACAGCCTTGACCAGGATGCAAATGACATGAATGACTTATAGGACTTTTTGACTGGCTATACATGTTAAAAAGGAAGGTTTTTTTACTCCTTCGTAAAGTGCTTTCCCTCCTCCTTCTTCTAAGGTTCTCAGCTTCATGGGCTGCCTCCCCAGTCCAGAGCTGAGCACAATAGAACCTGGTTTTAAAGGGACTTCTAGTGAAACATCAAACTTTGAAAAAGCTAAATCAGATTTATTTCTCTGAATGATGGTGTGAATGAAGCGTGGCTTAAAAGACTCTCAAGACTTTTTTACTTGAATCTTGCATTTTTCTTTAAAAAGTTAGCTAATGTTGTATTTTAGTAATATCACCGTTCTCAGACTTGGAGAACACCAGCTTTGCAATCTTCCTGAGGCCTAGTCCTGAGAGATAAAATCATTCTATCAAAAATGAGAAAAGGGAAAGGGAAATTAAAATTATGCTCATCTGCAAGCCAAGATGACAAAGGACAAAAGAAATTTTCAAGACTTTCATGCATTTTTCAAGGAAAACTAAAAAAGATATCATTAGAAAAAAGGTGAAATACGCAAATTCCATCAATAGAAATTGTATGTTCTGAAATACAAGCATGGAGGCAGTAAATAACCAAAGATACGACACTTCAAGTGGCCCGAGTCTGACATTGACTCACATTTGGTGTTTGTTGAAGAAGCCTATTTTATATACATGTTCCTGAAACAGTCACAGGTAAGTCAGAGGGAAAAACCTTTGAAGACGTTCAAACAAGATTTGCATGTGTTAAATGTTGACGACTAAATGCTTTTTTTTTTTTAATTTTCCCAAACATCTATAATAGCAATGAATCTTCCTTTTGCAAGTATGCACATAGCAACCTAACATTGTGCAGTGTCTTGCTGTTTATCTCCAATCTGCCACATTAGGATTCCAAGGAAGATATCTTCCAGGTTAGGAACTTCAGTTTAGTCTGTTAGGTGTCTCCTCAAGTAGCAAGTCTAACTCTACCTTTTTTATTTGTCATAAGCAAAGAAAAAAATAATTAATCTGGGATGTTAACATTCTTGACCTGACTGAGTGGATTTTAACCCACCCTTTCGTTGTACTACAGTAACAAGCATTCATTATTTCAAGTGTATTACTAGAGAGTATGTGATTCATAAAAGATGTTGAATTAGTAGGACTATAATGAATAAAATTTCCAGATATGCCTTAGACAATTATGTTTCCTAGAAGAAATTTGCATGCTGTGAACAATTCACTCCTTTTCAAAAAATAATATTTTATGCTATACCAATATGTAAGCAAGCAGATATACCTTAAATTGTTTGCTGAAATCAAACAATTTTTGTTTGATTCTGTTTACACAGAAGTTTTCTGCGTAAAACTTCTGACTTTGCAGGATAAATGTTTGCTAGGAAGGTGGAAGGGCAAACACTGCTCCAGCAGTCCAACTAGAAGGATATTCACCTTGGAAGTAGGTTCTGAAGTTTCAGTTCCTCTCGCAAATAATATTTATGCACTTGCACAAGTCAGAGTACCTTCTGTAAAACTGGCTTAGACTGCTCACAAATCTGTTCTTCAGAAAATCTTATCTAATCTCTTGAAGGAGATGTTTGAACATAGGGTCTATACTTTAAATTGGAAGAATTTAATAGATACTACTTTTTCTTAAGTGAAAGTTTTCCTGCTAGTGCATTCTGTGAGAAAGAATAGGACTGGTTCAAGTGGTCTCCTAAGGAAGAAGGAGATGTAAGTTTGAATTTTTTCAGTGCAAAGCTCAGATTTGGATACAATTGATACTAACTCCCAGATATTACCATAGAAATGAGACATAAGTGGAATTTATTCACTGATTTTTAGCCTGAGGGCTGTAGGACACACTTCCAGACTTGGCATTATGTCTGACTGCTTTAGCAAAGAAAGTAATATTTGGCTGTCGGAAACACCTGAAGAAGTATGGCACACCTCAGTCCTGTATGGGGACACTGGGCACTCCTGGCTTAAATTCCCCAAGGGAATAAATATATATATATATATACACACACATATAAATATATATATAAATTACACGAAAAAAAGCCCAACCAAATATTTTGCTTTCGTTTGAAACACTGGAAATATTAATTGACCTTTGAATATAGTGAAGACCTGAGATGTCCAAGATTGTGCATACACATCAGATGCCTGCATTTAACAGTGTAATTTTTGTCTCTCCAATATGTCTTGTTCTTAATAGGTATGTTCATGTTTCCAGTGTCCTTGTCATGCCTGTTCTTGAAGAAGCCAAACTCTCTTCCCCAAACTTAGTAGCAGCTTCCAGGCCAGGCAAGGTCAATAGGATCCCCATGGTGGCTCAGTGACAACCCTTCAGTGAGGTGTCAATCCCTTGCTGTAGATAAGGCACCAGTTTGACATGAATTACAGGGTGCCCCCAAGCAAGTAAAAAACACTTATTTAATACAAAATGTAAGTAAAATGGACAACTACCATTTTCTTCCACTCTCATCACAGCTACAGCGGTACAATATTCCTAACTCTGGAAAAATGTGATTAATGGCAGCCTTTTCCTACTAAGATCTACAAAGTAGTGTTGAAAATTGTATTGCTAATAGTGAAATAGATATGCCTGGAAATGTACATAATGTAGTTTTATATATAATGCTTCTGGATTTTTATTTATGCCTTCATGTAAATGTTTTTTTCATATCTTCATATTTTCATATCTTTTCAAAGAAAGTAAATTTATTTCATTAGGAGACATGCATTTATCCAATTATTTCTGCCTTTGTCTTTTGGGGAAAAATTCCTGTGTACTTGCCACATGCAGGTGTTTTAGCTCCTTTAAGTTAGTTCAGAGAAGGGAGGAATAGACAGAGATTTAATAAGCTCCAAGAAAGCATAATTGTAATTGTTCTAGTTGTTTTGAAAGATAGATTAAAATAAATATCATCTTTTTTCTCTTACTTATGAGGGGCATATCTTTAAAGTGGTGCTTAATTAAAAATCCCAGGATTTTTTTTTTTGTGTTAGTGCTTTTACTCCCTTTCTTCGCACTACAAAGCAGACACTGAATGGTAGATAAGGTTTTCAGAATCTACACTTGCTAGTAGAATTTTTTGTTTCAGTGGTGATATTGGGGTGATTGCAGCTTAACAGAGACAGTGCTGCAGCCAGGTTTCTGTGGCCAGGTTCCCTGTCTACCATGGAAAATGGAAGATCTCCCTCAGTGCAGGTGTCAAGGGAGCTGTTTGGCATGACGGTGTCAATGAGAGCTTAGGGACTTCTCAGTGCAGGCATCATTGATTTAAAAGACAGTTATAACTCCTCTGGAATCATTTGTCCTATCCCCATAAATACACCCTTAGGGACACTAAAGCACACATTACTGGAACAATAGTGGTGATAGCTGTTCTTTCAGTTTTACACTGCAGATACTGTAGTTGAAGGTGTCATTCAATCTTTACACAAAAGTAGTTAGAGGATTATTTTACACTTGCAACGTAGGAAGAAGTTGTAGCCTTGTTTTTGTTAAGGCTAAGATCTGTATTACCTTAAATCCTGGGAAATCTTAGTGACAAAATCCTACAGCGAAAATGAGAAAAATTGAACAGTGTTGGGGCAATTTGCTATGATTGAAGGAATTGTCCGTATTCCTCCTCCCTCTTTTGGTTGCTGAAGGACTTTTTCTCAGTTCATCTTGCTCTTTGTCTGTGCTCTCAGTCAATAGTTCTCTTTGTTTGTGTCCACATATAATTTGTTTTAGTGTTTTTTTTTTTTTTTTTTTTTTTTTTTTTTTTTTTTGCTATGGACTATATACTTTTATTTGAGAGATAGTAAAAATGCCAGATTGCTGTTTCTTTGCATTACATTAACCAAATTCTGAAGTGTAATATGCCATGAAGAACTTAGTCATAGGAAATCAGTAATGTTTTGGGCAGAAAACAAATAAAGTCTCAATAACACATTATGTGGATAATAGAAACTCCTGCAGATAAAGTATGAAGATAGGTCTGGCATTCACCTCTACAAGAGGTGGGGAGGTTATGCAACATTTAAGGTCTTTTTATAATTGTAAAAGTAAACCCAAAACTTAGTAATGAACACTTATTTGGACAGACCAAAGGAGGTAGTCAATCAATGCTAGAAGCAGTTGATCTCAAACATCCTTCCCCTTCCTTTCCTGTTCTTGTCCCTTGCTTATCACCATACACTGGTCACCATACATAATGTTTACATTAATGCTTTGAAAGGCTTCTCTCCTATAATGCTGAAAAATTAAATGCTTATTTTGCATTTTGATGTTGGCCAGTCAGACAAGTAATTTTTCCTGACTATATGAATTAACAATAACTGTCCAGATCATGTTTATATTTAAAAGATTATTGTTGCATTAACTTCTGAAAAGAAATATTAATAAATACAGAAGACAACCAAAGCAATTTTTTTTTCCATCTCAACACATAGCTATTAATATCCAAGCAATCCACGCACTCCAACCCTCTACAACTCTCCTGAACAAAAGAAATATTTTTTGTGGTTTTCACCCCATAAAAAGGTGTAACTGCAGTAATTCACGACGTCATGAAAGGAAGAGGTTTTGCCTGCAGACCTCTCAAAGGATATGATTTCCACTGATTTGGTGTGAGAACAAAGTCAAACTGATTATGTTACATAGAGAAGAACTTATTCATTTATTCCGGGCAAGCATTGTCATATAACCAGGAGATCTTTCAGTCTTTGGTATTCACATCACATCAAGAAGAAATCATATTGACACTTTCTAATTTTCTTTATAGCAATGAGTAAAAATCAACCTTTGAAAGCTTGGTTGGCTTTGGAGGAGGAAGAATAGGAGGACATAATGCAGGCTACCAAAATTAGAGCAAGACAAAGAACAAGAACTTCTTTGCTGTCTAAACATTCTGATGAATTTGAGACTAAATTAATCAGGAAAGCAAGATTTCGTCTCAGGCTTAGTGGTACTTTAACTGAGATGTTTGTTATCTGACACTGAGACCACCTTCCACATGGCAGCAGTATCCATCATTTAAGCTCCTTTTTAACTCCATGACAGATCAGTCTCACCCTCACTGGGAGAGTCCATTGACAGGGATAACTCCTGCACCTTGCAGGAAAGTTGGGACCAGGCCAGTTGGGCAAGCCAAAAGTGATGCCATGGGCCCTTTTATCTGTTTCTTGGGACTATTAATCTCATCAGTGCAGAAACAGGCTACATGTGCAATGGATATCTAGACTGTAGCCCACTTATATCTGAATAACTGAGATATGATGCTCCCATATGATCGACACTTGATTTTTTCCAAATGTATTCCTTCAATTAGTGGATCAGTGCAGAAAGCTTAAAGGTGTCTCCTTAGAAGAATAATGATACAATATTTTAGAAATTCAGAGAATTCATTTTTTGCTTTCTAATCTGACTAGTGTAGCATTTGTCTCCTTTTTACTTGGAAGGCAATCCCAAGTAATGTGCTCTAGTGGACACTGAGCAAGGAGGTCTGTCTAGATGAATTCCGGTTGCCCCTTCCAACCTTAGCCATTCTGTGAAATTACCCAGACTGGAGAAATTATCCAAGTGGGAGAGTCAACCTCCTTTTATTATTATCATGATGACATAATTGTGAAATAGCATCTATTTTTGACTTGAGACTAAAAAATACAACCAAGGAAAAAAGGGTTGTTTTGAAAATTTACTTATAAGTATTACAGCTAAAAAGTTTGTTTGCAAGAGGTTGTTAATGGGTTCATTTTCAATGGGTCATTGATGAGGCTGTTGTTGTCACAGAAATATTTCCATATTAGCAAAAGAAGCTATCTAAATGGGTCTTTTCGATTTTTGTAGTGGTCAGTCAAGTAAACTAAAAAAACCCCAAACATATGTATAAGGAAATACAAGGAGCACACTATTAAGTTTTTAAAGGAAAAAAAAAAAAACAACCCAAACAGTTAAGACTTTGCTAACCTGGAGTTCAACTGCCAGAAATAATATTGACACTAATTACATTACTGATTCAAAATAATGAGATGTATTCCAAATCATCACTAATAAAGTTATGATAATTAATTACTGAGATATTGAGAATAATAAGCCTTCTTACCACCCTCATTACATTGGGAATGAGAATACAAAAATTCATTAAAAGAAATACAAAGTAATAGAGTTGTTTTGGTCTAGCTTTAACTTTCTTATTAGGTTTTAATAGTCATCACTGTAATGAAATACTTTTCATACATATATAGGTGATATTTCCCTAATAAGAAAAGATCTTTGTTAGTAATATAAGCATTATTACAGCAGTGGAACAAAAAAAGTACCATTGCCTTATAGAGCAGAATAATAAGATTTAAGTGTTACATGAAGATTTTTTTGGGTATTGACAATTAGGAACACTGTACAATTTCAAAATAATTTTTTCAGTTTCAGTTACTTTTAATTTAATATTCTGGATACTCTTTCTTCAGGCACTCTGCATAAAAAAAAATTGCTTTATAGAAAGTGATTTTTCATGGAATACCCTGACTTGGAAGGGATCCACAAGGATCAAGTCCAACTCCTCAACTAAAAGCATAGCAGATTCCAGTGAGTTCAGGTTTTTGTTGTCAATATTCATCTTCTGTGGTGCCATTTGGTATTGACTCTGAAGGATTATGTTGCATCTGAATTTAGAATATTGAGCACCAGCTTCTTCAAATAAACAGAATCAAAAAATCATTTTTATATTCTCCAAAGGAACAGTGCCTCTTCTTGGAAATTGTGCTGCAAAACTATTTCTCCAAGAAGCTCTGCTGGAGATTCATCTCATGTAAGCCTCATTAAATATGTTTTTGGGCTATCAGATGTAGTGATTTCATTTGTTTCACATTTTCATCCATTCTGCTTTTTAATCTATGTTATTTATTTATACTAGCAGGTTTCTGAATTTACACTCAAAAGAATTCAACATATCCCGTCCTTCCCCCCAAATTCTAGTTGAGTTTCACCATAGAAGACCTCTCAATCTTTGCAAAACTGATGCTACAAATACTTTGGCCAAATCTATGTTAAATAACCAAGAAAAGAAGCTCGGAGCTCCTCTCCTGTCAGTGAGTACTCTGGTAGTGTTCTACATAATACATTACCACCATTTCTTTTTCCTGGATAGTTGAAGTTTTAGTCACCCTGGCATGTATTACAGGATGTCTAATAAAACACGGGGGAATTAGGCAGAGAAATATCTATGAATTCCCTTCCAAGTGCCAAGACTGAATCAGTGAGACAAATAGAGGTCCCTGAATCAGAGGCACCCCAGTTTTGAGTTAAGAAGCTGAAATAGAGAGGACTCTAAATCAAAACTGTGAGCATAGAAATATTTGCAGATGTTTGAAAGGCAGTCCTGGAGGAGGATCTGAATATTGAAAGTAAAGCCAGACTTTGAATTGAACTATGCTTAACGTATGTAATTAAACATTAAATTGATTTGTATTGTACTGAGAATATTGTATTAATTAATGATTTTTTCCCAGGGTTAAATAAAAATGCTACTTTTATTTCTTCTCTAATTAATCTTAATCCAAGAGAGATGATGTATTTTAATTGCTTTCCAGAAGACAGTGTTTGTTTTTCTTTGTCATACACTTAACAAAGAGTCTTTCCACATTTGTCTCTCTCTTAGGGCACATTCACAAAAAAGATAATGCATGTCTACAAATTATTTGGCAGCTGGTGGTAGAATATAATAAGCACAATAAATTAAGAAACGACTCACCAACATTTTTTTCCCAAATTACACTATAAAAAGAGAAGTCACAGTTTGCAAAGCAGGAGCTTTACTCACAAACAAGTAAAGGCTCTGAGAGTGGTGCAGTCTGTGTTCAAGGTCTTAACTGCACACAGACAAATGGTTCCCCTTAGTTTTGCTTCACAGCAGGAAGTTGTTGTTATAAGATACATGTGCCCAGACTAAAATGTACTGAATCTCAGCACACTGATTTGTGAAGACATAGAGCTATCTCAGACAAAATAGAACTTTAAGAGATTATTCAGGGCAAGCTGGAGCAGACAGCAGGCAGTGGTTTTGAGCAAAAAATATGCGAAGGGTGTTTCCACTGGGGATGTAGAATTTGTTTTCATAATGACACCATTCTGACATCTGTGGTTCTTTTGCACTGTCGTGCATCTGAAAAAAAACACTATGTGAGAAACCTGTTACGTTTCCCCTGACAAAAATACAGACTAACAAAATAAAATAATAACCCTCCCGAAATGGATAAAAATTAAATTAAAATGTGTTTCAACACAATATAATTAGGTTGTAGCAATGAAAATACAGTTTGCACACACAGGTAATCTCATTGAAATACTTAGTAATTGACAGAATTAAAAATCGTGGATTCCCTGAAATATTTAAAGTTTCAAGCTTTCAGAAAATTGTCTGCATCCTAAAATATATTTCTTGGTTTTGTTGATTTTGATGATGTTATATTTTTCATGTTCTTCATGAGCAGCTACATACTTTATTGAAACTTGGGGAATAAAAATTCATACATTTCTTCTTAAAAATAATAGAAAAATATTAGCTTGAAAACTATTATAAATACAATACAAATTTATCATATACCCAGAACATTTCAGGTGTGTACACTTCAGGATTTTCTTCTTTCTGGTTGTGGTTCAACCCATTGTGAAGATACTGTCATCATCTTTCATCACCCTTCCCCCACGCAACACGTAATCTCTTTCCACATTTCAAAGGCCTCTGGTAAGGTCTTTTTTTATGATGTCTGGCTCTAAATACAATGAAGCAATTGCACAATAGATGTATAATGATATCTGACTTCCTAAAATTTATGGCAAGAAAAAAAAAGGTGTAATTCTCTAGTTTTGGTATCCTGATGGAAATTGAAAGGTGGTGGTTGGAGCAGGTCTGAATCCAGCAGGTTACACTTTGTATCTGTTAGATCATGGCCCTATGCTTGTAATGTTTTGTAGTTGATGTCATCCTAAAATACTCCATATGGAAATGAAATAGTATAAAAATAACATCAGAAACTAAAGCAGGATAGTGCTCATATATCTATGTTGCTAAAGTTCTTATCTGTATTTGTGGTCTTTGTGTTGTCTTTGTGCAAGCAAGGAGCTGAACAAAGGGAGAACCAACACACTTATTTTTATAACCACTCAGTTTGCAGGGATTACTGGAAGTATCTCCAAAGCTAAAATTAAAGGTTGACGGATCAATACAGCAAAAAAGACTTTGACCATGAACTGATGCACACCTGAGAAGAAAGACAAGAAAATTATTTTGCATGGGCAAAGAAAGGATCTCACTTGAAGCTTCCATCAAAAGACAGAAATCTCAAACTATCTGAGCATGAAATTGCTAAAAACATTCTATATACATGTGGAAGGTTTACTTATAATTTTTAAGAGTGTGTGAAAGGTAACAGAATTGGATTACTTTATTTATCTCTTGGATCAACTAGATGAGATGCTTTCCCATAGCAGTGATGAGCAAAACCTTAAACTGGATACTTAGAGACACAGACAAAATTTAACCTGTCAAGGGGGGGGAAGCAAAAAATAGCATAACGATTTTGTTGTCTTATAGGCTTGTAATTTTCAGCCATTCTCTCTTTCCTTTTAGAAATTTATTATAGATGCTTGGATTAAAAATATAAAACAGAGTCTTATTTTGTTACAACTTGGTTTTTTGGCATACTGAAGAACCAAAGGAAATTGTTTGAATTGTGCATAATTTCAAATAATGTCATGTTGGAAAATTAGTGCAAATAATCCAAATAGAGTCTTCATGGACTGCTTGTCCCAGGTTTATTTCATCTCTCCCAGAATACTTCTTTCCTTTCCCCCATACAAGTGCTATGACGTGTTTCAGATGGTATCTTTTGTTGCAAACTCTAGCAATTCCTTGTACAATTTTTGATTTATTAACTTTGTGTCACTGATGCTCATGATAACTCACAAGAAAAATGAAGAAAGGCAAAAATTTAGGGCAAACATGTTCTGAATTTTCAGGGTGAAAACCCAGAAGAATTTGCAATGAACTTTAAGAATTTTATCTTAAGAGAAGTACAATGCAAAGGTAAATGTGCTTATTTATGGGTTAAGTTCTTTCAAATTTCATGGTAGATGCTTTATTCAACTTGGACTAATTATCTTTCTATAGTTTTTGACAATATAGGATTGCATGGAAATAGTTGCATGTATCCCTATTTCATGTGGTATTGACTTGGCACACTTTTTCAAGTACATTGCTCTAGTAAGAATTCCATCACAAAGATGACTTTTCTTCCGTGTCATACCACTTCCTTCCACCTCTGTTATAAGCCTGCATTCTGCATTCTACATATTTGAATAGTATAAAAAGTATTTTATTTCCCTTAACCTCCATCTCCTGTGACACTGGGATGATCTGCCTCTTTTTCCCTGCCTTCATGAGTCTAATCAGAGATGTGGCAGTAAGGAAGGGATTTTTGTAAAGGGTAGCTGTTGAAATCTACCACACAACAAAATAGTGATAAACAGCTGAGCTGAGACATATGTTTTCAATTTTACAGCCTACGTGGGCATTTTTCAGAGATAAATTTCTACTTTACAGGGACTGTCTTGTTCATCTTGTTCATCTTGCTCATCTTGTTCATCTTGTTCATCCTCATCATCAGAGGAGAAGGCTGAGGGGGGACCTATTCACAAATGTGCCGTGTCCTCAAGAGGGGCAGCAGCGAGAGTGTGCTGATCTCCTCACTCTGGTGACCACCAACAGGGCATGAGGAAATTGGATGAAATTGCGTCAGAGGGAGCTCATACTGAAGATTAGAATTCTTCACTAAAAGGATGGCCAGCCACTGGAACAGGCTCCCCAGGGAAGTCACAGCACCAATTCTGTCAGAACTCAGGAAGTGTCTTGACAATGCTTTTAGTCATATGGACTAGTTTTAGGCAGTAGTGCAAAGAGCAGGAATTTGGACTTTTGGCTCTTACTATTGGGACTCTTCCAGTCTGAGATATTAGATTCTATGTAAAGTGTTCCAAACTTGTTTTGGCTCATAATTCAATGTAAACCCTTCTTTGGGATCAAATTTTGAATATAGGTATATGTACTGGTAAGTAGACTCATTCATACGACTCCTGGCCTTTCCAGAAGGATACTTTATTAAACACAAATACCTCCCTGGCAAGTAAAAAACAAAACAGAGTAGTTAATCACTACCTTATTTGGCGGAGAGATAGGACTAGCACTCCTAAATTATCAGAAAATTTAGCTGGTACAGTCCAACACAGCAGGTGCATCCTCAAATTCTACTGTGACTGAAATTCTACTGTGCTTTACTGTTGGGGGTTAGGTTTGTTCCTTCTTTCCCTAAAGAATTTTTTCCCCATAAGTTACCAAGGAGACCAAGTGTTGGATACTTGAGAGTACTTAACCGAAACAAAGAGGTGGACAGAGTTGGAAGGGGGAGATAATGCAGGTAAAAGACAGAGCTTGAGGCAGCTGCGAGCTCTTCTTTTTCCGGCGTTCAGGAAAAAAAAGAACGGCTGTTGCTGGCTAGAAAAGTTTCACTGTGGCCAAAAAAATCCAGTCCTGGGAAATCTACTATCACCAGTTGGGCCTGAATCCTGAGTTTTCTCTGCCACGCGTGGGAACTGGGCCGGTTCTGCCTCGCCTTTGGCTTCTTCGGCGCTGCTCCTCTTGCTACAGTGTGACCCTGCACCCCCTGCGCTGCCGGGACATCCTGCCCCTGCCTGCCGGGACACCCTGCCATCCCAGCTGCCAGCCTGGGACTTTTCCACTGTTTCAGCTTGGTGCTCTGAGGATCCTGCAAGGACATTGAAACCAAACTGCCCTGGGTTTTGTGAAACAAAGCCTTAAAGATTCTTGGTACTGTTTTCGTTTGTTATTAATGCTGTGGTTGTTTGGTGGGGGTTTTTTTTGTGTTTGTTTGCTTTGTAATACATACTAGTAAAGAACTGCTATTCCTATTTCCCAAATCTTTGCCTAAGAGCCTCTGATTGTAATTTATAATTAAAAAAAAAAAAAAAAAAAAAAAAAGGAAAGTAGAAGGGAGGGGGGGGTTTACACTCTCCATCCCAAAGGAAACTGCAGTTGTTTTTTTTTTATTACCTGGCAGATACCTGTCTTCCCAAACCAAGACAGATTTTGGCGCCCAAGTGTGGGGCTTGAGGGCACTGAGAAAAGAAAAGGGAAGAGAAATAGTGGTTCTTAACTAACCTAGTAGTTTCTTTTGTGTGCGTTGGATATAAAAACCTCATTAGGCAGCATCATGTACTCTAACTTAGCCTGGTTTGGATGGCATGTGGTTGTAGCTGTATTCCTTCCATTTGCAGGCCCTTATCTAAACATGGGCCCTATAACTAAAGCTACTGTGACTGTCATCCAGTTTATTTTATGGCTTAATAAGGTAAAAAACTCATAGATTTTTAATTTCCTCTGAAAAGTAAGCACATAGATTCAGAGCTATCCTACACTAACTGTGTGTTTTTGGAGTTACTTTAACAATAGTACCTACTGTGAAAAAATAACACCGGGGAGTTTTTTTCCCAACCCTTTACCCACCTCTTTAAGTCTGCCCCACCAGTTTTTGAAAGGTTTAAATCCTCTCTGAATGCTAATGATATCATACAGTGGCTGGTGCTGCTAATAGGCATATTCTATTTAGCATTCAGAGATAAAAAAAGATTGACCTAGATAACCACCCTGATACCTACCCCACAGAATAATACCCCAGAGCCTGACTCTGCCCCACAGCCTGCCTCAAAAAAGACCCACCCAGATTGGGTTGAGGTTCTAATAAAAAAGATGCATGAGATAAGCCAAATGCTGAAGAAATACATTTCCCCAGCTCATGAAAAACCCTCCCCCTGCCCCGAGAAGGCAGAGACTGATGGTGCAGCAGTGGAACCCACAGACGTTACAACTGTCCAGGCCCCAGCTGAACCACAAGGGCAGCCACAGCCAGCAGCAGTTGCCCCTGTAGAAACAAAAAAGAGTAAAGTGAAATTGTCAGATCCTAGTATGAAAGATAAAAAAATGAAAGTCTTCACAATCCACAGAAGAGCCACAAGTAAAGATCATCACTGAGTCCCTGACGTATGAAAGTCTACGTAATCTGCAAAAAGATATTGTACGACGAGGATGTGAGGCTTATACAGCCTGGCTACTTCGAGTCTAGGACCTTATGGGTACAGGCGTACAACTAGATAGTGCTGAAGCAAGGAATTTAGGACCCTTGACCCAAGACTCAAGTATAAATCAAGTATTTGTAAGAGAGCAAAGGCCCCTTTCCCTTTGGGAACGACTTCTAATAAGTGTAAGAGAAAGATTTGTCCACAGAGACAGAATGCAAGAGCACAACAATAGAATGCGATGAAAGACCCTTGAAGAAGGAATCCAACAGTTGAAACAAGTAGCAGTATTAGAAGTACTTTTTGAAAAGACCAGACAGCATGATAATAACCCCGACAAAGTTAGATGCACAAGGCACATGTTGTAGAATCTAGCAACACATGGACCATCTCAATACGCCACATTCATCGCAACAATTAATGCCGAGGATAACCGAGAGACAGTGGGTTCTGTTGCCAACAAGCTCAAAAATTATGAAAGTATGATCAGTGGCCCAATGCAGGCTCATGTCTCTGTGGTGGTGAAAGAACTCAAAAAAGAGATGAAAAAAATGAGAGAAGAGATGAGAAGGAACAGTTCCCATGTAGCACCGGTGCAAGTCACAAGCCCCAGAATCAGAGGCCAACATCCCCCAGCGAGAGAGAAAGAGTACACCCCTCGAGCTGACCTGTAGTTTTATCTGCGAGACCATGAAGAAGACATAAGAGAGTAGCATAGAAAACCCACTTCTGTCCTGGCAGCACGGGTACATGAGCTCAAGGAGAGAAACACTAACAAAAAGAGTTCCACTAAAATGAAAGTAACCTCAACCTCCCATGAGCAAGCTGCCAAGTATTACGGAAGTAGGAATGCTGTGTCAGATTCCCTCGAAAGAACCTCTACCATGTATGTCCAAAAAGAAAATAATAACCAGTGCTAGAAGGGCCCTGCCTCTAGCCAAGAAAAAGCACAGAAAAATCGAGTTTTTTAAACTGTGTAGATTCGATGGCCTAGCACATCAGAGTCACAAAAATATAAAGCTTTGGTAGATACTGCGTCGCAGTGTACTCTAATGCCATCGAGACATGTGAAGGTAGAACCGATTTCCATTACCGGGGTGACGGGAAGATCACAAAAATTGACTCTAGTTGAAGCCGAAATAAACCTGACCAAGAAAGAGTGTCAGAAGCTTCCAATTGTGACCGGCTCAGAGGCTCCATGTATTCTAAGCATAGACTTCCTCAAGAATGGCTATTATAAAAACCCTAAAAAACTCAGATAGGCTTTTGAAATAGCTGCTGTAGAGACAGAGAACATTAAGCAGTTGAACACCTTGCCGGGACTATCAGAGAACCCATCTGCAGTGGGACTCCTGAAAGTAGAAGAACAACAAGTACCTGTTGCCACCTCGACAGTGCACTGTCAGCAGTATCGAACAAATCAAGATGCCGTAACTCCCATCCACAAGATAATCCGTGACCTGAAGAACCAAAGAGTGGTCAACAAAACCCACTCACCCTTCAACAGCCCCATCTAGCCTGTGCGCAAGTCTGATAGAGAATAGACACTGACTGTAGACTATCGTGCATTGAATGAAATGACTCCACCGCTGAGCGCTGCTGTGCCAGACATGCTGGAACTTCAGTACAAACTGAAGTCCAAAGCAGTGAAGTAGTATGCCACTATTAACATTGCCAATGCATTTTTCTCCATTCCTCTGGCTGCAGAATGCAGGTCTCAGTTTGCTTTCACCTGGAGGGGTGTGCAGTACACCTGGAACCGACTGCCCCAAGAGTGGAAACACAGCCCCACCATCTGCCATAAGCTGATCCAAGCTGCACTAAAAAAAAGTGAAGCTCCAAAACATCTACAGTACATCAATAACATCATTGTGTAAGAAAAGACTACAGCTGAAGTGTTCGAGAAAAGAAAAAAAATCATCCAAATTCTGCTAAAAGCCAGGTTTGTCATCAAAAAGAGCAAAGTCAAGAAACCTGCCAAAAAAATCCAGTTCCTAAGAGTAAAGTAGCAAAATAGACGGCGGCAGATCCCCACTGAAATCATTGATAAAATCACAGCAATGTCTCCACCCACCAGCAAAAAAACCCCACAAGCTTTCCTAAGAGCCATAGATTTTTAGAAGATGCACATTCCTGTGTACAGTCAGATCGTGAGCCCTTTCTACCTGGTTACCCGCAAAAAGAACAATTTCCACTGGGGCCCTGAGCAGCAACACACCTTTGCCCAAATCAAGCAAAAAATTGCTCATGCAGTAGCCCTTGGCCCAGTCAAGACAAGACCAGATGTTAAAAATGTGCTTTACTCTGCAGCCAAGAGCAACGGTTTGTCCTGGAGCCTTTGGCAGATGGTGCCTAGAGAGACCTGAAACTGACCACTGGGATTCTGGAATCGAAGTTACAGAAAATCTGAAGCCAACTACACTCCCACAAAGAAAGAGATCTTAGCCGCCTATGAAGAAGTTCAAGTTGCCTCAAAAGTGATTAGCACAAAAGCACAACTCCTCTTAGCGCCCCGACTACCAGTGCTGAAGTGAATGTTTAAAAAAAAGGCTCCCTCCACCCACCCTGCCACCGATGCCACATGGAGCAAATAAACTGCCCTCATCACACAGCATGCCCATATTAAAAACCCAAATCGCCCTGAAATTTTAAAAATTATTACAAACTAGCCAGAAAAAAAAAACACTTTAGTCTCACGAACGAAAAGAAGCAAGAACAAGTAACACGAGCTAAAGAAGCTCCTCCGTACAACCAACTGCCAGCAAAAGAAACACTCTGTGCTCTTTTCACTGACGGTTCCTGTCGCATCATAAGGATGAACCGTAAGTAAAAAGCAGCCGTATAGAGCCCCACACGACAAGTTGCAGAAATCACTGAAAGAAAAGAGAAATCAAGTCAACTTGCTAAACTCAAAGCCGTTCAATTAGCCCTTAACATTGCTAAAAGAGAGAAGTAGCCAAAGCTCTACCTCTACACTGATTCGTGGAGAGTAGCCAGTGCTCTGTGGGGCTAGCTAGAAAAGTAAAAAAAAAGCCAACTAGCAGCATAGAAGAAAACCAATCTAGGCTGCTAATAAATAAAAAGACGTTGCCACTTGTGTAAAAAAGCTACCTGTAAAAGTCCGCCATGTAGATGCCCATATTCCCAAGAATCGGGCTAAAAAAACCCACCGAAACAACAAGCAAGTAGATCAAACTGCCAAGATAGAAGTGTCAAAGATAAATTTAAATTGGCAACACAAAAGAAAGTTGTTCCTAGCTCAATGAGCCCATGATACCTCTAGTCATCAGAGCAGAAATGCCACCTATAAGTAGACCTGAGACCGAAGAGTGAATTTAACCATAAACAGTATTTCTCAAGCTATCCATAACTGTGAGACATGTACTGCAATCAAGCAAGCCAAGCGAGTGAAGCCCTTATAGTATAGTAGGCAGTAGTCCAAATATAAATATAGAGAAGCCTGGCAAATTGACTACATCACCCTTCCCCAAACCCGCCAGAACAAGCGCTATGTGCTAACCATAGTAGAAGCCACCACTGAATAGTTAGAAACCTACCCTGTGCCTCGTGCTACTGCCCAGAACACCATCCTGTGCCTAAAAAAACAAGTCCTGTAGAGACATAGCACCCCTAAGAAAATCGAGTGAAACAAAAAAACCCTTTTCAAAAATAGTCTTATAAGCACCTGGGCTAGAGAACATAGCATTAAGTGAGTGTACCATATTCCTTATCATGCACCAGCGGCCAAAAAAGTTAAACAGTGCAATAGCCTGCTTAAAACTACCTTGAAGGCACTGAGTAAAAGAACCTTCAAGAACTGAAATATTAATTTAGCAAAGGCCACCTGATTAGTGAACATTCAAAGTTCTACCAACTGAGCAAGTCCTGCCCAATCTAAGCCCTTGCAAACGACAAAAGGAAATAAAGTTCCAGTTGTACACATAAGAAGTATACTAAAAAAACCTGTTTAAATTAATCCTGCCTCCAGCAAAGACAATCCCATCGGTGAGGTTGTCTTCACTCAAAGACCAAGTTGCACCTAGTAAGTGATGCAAAAAAATAAAAAGACCTGATGCATACCTCAAAGAGACCTTGTTTTGAAGTGAACTCCCCACGACAATGTGACTGTATCCATATTTACATGTGTATATATATATATTTTAACAGTTAAAACTCAATGTAATACGTTAGTATGAGAAAAAAAATTTGAGGTGGATAATGTTGGGAGTTAGGTTTGTTCCTTCTTTCCCTAAAGAATTTTTTCCCCATAAGTTACCAAGGAGACCAAGTGTTAGATACTTGAGAGTACTTAACCGAAACAAAAAGTTAGACAAAAGCGAAAGAGGGAGATAACGCAGGTAAAAGACAGAGCTTGAGGCAGCTGTGAGCTCTTCTTTTTCCGGCGTTCAGGAAAAAAAAGAACGGCTGTTGCTGGCTAGAAAAGTTTCACTGTGGCCAAAAAAATCCAGTCCTAGAAAATCTACTATCACCAGTTGGGCCTGAATCCTGAGTTTTCCCCGTCATGCGCGGGAGCTGGACCGGCCCTGCCTCACCTTTGGCTTCTTCGGCGCTGCTCCTCTTGCTACAGTGTGACCCTGCACCCCCTGCGCTGCCGGGACATCCTGCCCCTGCCTGCCGGGACACCCTGCCATCCCAGCTGCCAGCCTGGGACTTTTCCACTGTTTCAGCTTGGTGCTCTGAGGATCCTGCAAGGACACTGAAACCAAACTGCCCTGGGTTTTGTGAAACAAAGCCTTAAAGGTTCTTGGTACTGTTTTCGTTTGTTATTAATGCTGTAGTTGTTAAGTGGGTTTTTTTGTTTGTTTGTTTGCTTTGTAATACATACTAGTAAAGAACTGCTATTCCTATTTCCCAAATCTTTGCCTAAGAGCCTCTGATTGTAATTTATAATTGAAAAAAAAAAAAAAAAAAAGGAAAGTAGAAGGGCGGGGGGGGGGGGGGGGTTGCACTCTCCATCCCAAAGGAAACTGCAGTTGGTTTTTTTATTACCTGGCAGATACCTGTTTTCCCAAACCAAGACATTTACTTTCTACTATCTGTTTTCAGACTAAAGACTTTGAAATCATGTTTCAAACTGGACAGTAAGTGCTTCTCAATGAAACCAGCTCATAAGATTTAAGTGTTCAAAAGAATTCCAGGCAGAGAAATTTTACCAAAGTTATAAACATCTAGGAAATGGCTTTTATAAAAAATCATAGGAATTAAATTGTGAAAATGGGAAGTCAAAAATCAGAAATGGAACACAAATGAACACAAAATATTCAGTGAAATTTTTAAACCCAATGCAACCCAACCCAACCCAACAAAAAACAAACAAAACCCCCAAACAACAACAAGATAAAACCAGCAAACCAAAAAAACCCAAATATCAACAACAACCAAAAAAAAAAAAAACAGCCACCCAACAAAACCCAAAAACCCAAAGAAAACCAAAACAAAACACATGCAACAAGCAGTTTCAGCAGGAACAGTTCCTTCACTAAAGGCTTAATGAACCCAAAATGGAAAATATTTCTGCATAAGAACTCTGTAATCTTCACATTCCCTTTATTACTAAAAAGGAAGGTTCTTGGACAAAAGACATATGCTGATGATTCACATGTTTCTGGGAATGGCAGGGGCCTATTTTCAGTGATTAGAATCAATTACTGAAGCAGAGAGACAGAACTGTCCACAGTTTATCAGATATTAATACTGTAATGCAGTTCTTAAAAGATGCTGTGTATCATTTAACTGCATCTGTAGCGTAACTGAGGCATTGGTACATCCAAAGTAAGCTGCATAGAACATAATAGACATCTATCAGCGATAGATGGCTATTTCAGTAATTACATAGTGAAAAGACAAACCACAGAGCCTCATGTATATTAATCTCCTTAGCAAAAGCAATGCCAGTTTCAGTAGATGTCATTATCATCAGAAGAAAAGACAGCAAATCCATCAACTGGTTACACCTAAGTAAAAATAGTACGTAAGAAAACAGAAACCTGATAGTTAAAGTATGAAATTTGGAAAAGAATAAGATAGCTCTTTAATGATACTAAAGATACCAAGATTTAATATTGATTTACTGTCAAATGAGGTACATGTGTCTTGCAGTGCTTTGTCCCTAAATGATTATTTTTGAGCCCAAGACATGTTGCAAATAAGGACACATTTTTCGAACACACCACAGGTGTGGTGCTGTGATCCTGCTTCTAGTACAGTCTAAAAGATTATGTTTAATGTATTACGTGAACATGACAGTGTCGCATTTATTTAAGAAAAATAAAGATAAAAATCTAAAACAAAACTAGCAGGGGATAAATTCAAAATGAGCAAAATAAAACAGGTTTTTTATTTGGTATGTAGGTAAGGCAAGGAAATCCTTCCTGAAGGACATTGTGAGTGCTACATGTTTTCAAGACTTCAAAATTCAGCAAAAGTTTGCTCAAGAAAATCCACAGCAGACCTCTAAATACAAAAATATGACCTGTGATTTATTGTATCTTTGAACTGCAGACGGATGTAATCCAGGATGCTGTTCTCACCAGAGGAATGGTATTTCTACCTACCTGTTCAATTCATAATGCCTTCTGCAAGTTTATGCTATTTGCTATGATCAAAGAATGGATAAAATGTCTAATAGGCCTTTCATCTGATTAAATGAAACTGGTTTCAAATTTCTCTATAATGCAAGTGATACCTTCCAAAACTTACCAATACTTTAAGCATCTATTAATGTAGTCTGTAGTAGACAAAAAAGGCATTCCAGTTTGCAGTAAGGACATGAATATATGAACAAATTCTCTGAAGTACTAAGAACTGCTATGATCATAGTTAGGCAGTTCACCCAACAAATTAACTGTTTCAATAATGTCTATAACTGCAGCAACACCAAGACCATGGTTGATAGTGATATTAACTATGGAATATGGTATCACGCAATTAACTCTGGAGAGCAACAAATGAGAAGAGAAAAATTGCTGGTAAAAGTCCTTCATAGAGAAAAAGAATAAGGATTTTACAGGGCAAAGATCCTACAGAGATTATTTTGACAGTGTTTCTCAGATTATTTTGATAGCAGAGCAGACCCTGTGGCTTTTTCCTTAGCAGTAGGCCAAAAGAGATTACATTTTTCCATTTTTTTTCCCTCTGAGATTCAAAGACTACCATTGAAAAAAGTCAGTTCTGGTTGATTTTCTGGGGATGCCTGGCACTTGAATTATTCAAAAGAGGTATTATCTAGGAGGCAGTAGCAAACTGAATATCACACAGAAGTAGTTATTTTCTCAACAAAACCCCTACTTCTGTACCAAGAGGGCCTCCTACAGCTACAGCAGATCTAGAAAAGTGTGAACATCAGAATTTACCCTTTCCTAATACTTTGGTAATTGCCACTGTATATCTGATAAATCTTGTACAAGCTGAGACTTGAACAGAGAAATCAGTAGAGTTACAAGAATGTTCCTAACTGAAATTAATTCTCTAGCTGACTCCATGTTGCTCTGTGACCAATCATGCATTCTAGCCAGATGTCTGCCAGAGCCATATGTCCTATCATTTGTATTAATTTTCCTTAATTGGTCATAATATTAACTTACAAGTACCTGCTGTAGGTGATGCTGAGGGTAGAGTGTCCTATAACATAAAGTATTAACCTTCACTCTTGTCAGAGAGAACATGTGGCATAAAATTCCTTCCCTTTTTTTGGACTTCCAGAAAATCCTTGCATATAGTCTTAAAATGGCAGGTATTTAACCCTTTCATTTGGATTTAAATTCAAATTGAAAATGGAACTGCACACTTCGCTTTTCTTTGTAAGGTTAATAATCAAGAAAAATCACAGTGCTTATGTTATACATTTCAATTAGAAGTCTTCAAGACAGTACTAGAATTCAATCTTAGGATTCCACTTTTATTTCTAGAGTAATAGCACCATGTAGAGTACATAGGCTTTCAGGTTGTATCTGTACAGTATTCAATAATTTGATTTATATTCCTGAGAGGCAGTTTCTTTCTCATACTTTTTCTTGTGTTTCTTTGGACCAAATTCACCCATCAACTTGCTCACAGTAGTTCTGTGTCTTTGAAAACATAACCTGGAAAGGTATAACTGTATCTGTTCAATCAATTTTATGAGCTATATAAAATTTAGAGGGGAGAAGGTTTTTGGACTCTTCAAAATGTCCTTGATAATATGAATTTTGCATGACTGTTTTTAAGGCCGTTTTTCAGCACTGTGAATGTATCAAGGCACTTAATGCTGATACTGTAGAGATGATGCTATCATCTAGGATTTTGATAACAGAAAAGCAGACTCTGGAGGGTTTGGGAAGCATTTTACACCCTGGGAAACCTTAAAATAAAGATGATGGCCATTTAACAGCTATCAACTTGCCTTGGAGGAAAGATGGCTAGAAAAATTCAATTTGATCAAGGAATGACCTGCCAAGATACTGTTTGATCTTTGGAAAGGAAAAGACACATTCTACATCTGGTAAAATATGCAGATATGGATCTACACAGTGTATTACTAGCTTAGCAAGCAAGAAGTAGTAATCTACTCTGCAGGTGACCTTTTTATTCTGTGTCTTCAACAGTTATTCATATGTTACAAATATTGTCACCCTGTAGTCAGTAATTAGTAGAATCAATATGTAATAAAAACACCAAACAAAACACCCAGGACTACAGTATTTGCATAGTTAATTGAAGCATACATATTTAGTGGGATAATATGATTAGTGAGAAAAGGAAACTAATATTATACTCAGAATATATCACCTTGACTCTTAACTGAGAATTTTAAAGCAGAGGCTATAGGAATGCCAGTAGTTTACCTCCTCAAAGTAGTTTTAGCTCTAGAGAGAAACTAGTGCTAAAGAGCTTTTTTTGAGACTGTAACATAAAAATTGCTGTCTTTTAATCACTAATTTAGACTATCTGGCTTGCAATGAAGAAAAAAGTTTAGGATCCTAACAATATACGTGTATGTATTAAAGCATGTGAGAGTACATAACTAGAATCCTAAGCAGTTTTTTGCTATATACCAATTACAATATACTGAATGAAGTTTGATACACTTAGATTTGTGTGGATGAGAATGTTTGTGGGACCACGTTGCTACCCAGCATTGTAGGGAGACTTGGAAACATGCTGATGTGCTCCTTCAGCCTTTCCACTTTTGTCAACAGGCTGTAAGCGAGTGGTGGGTTTCCCCAGAGACTCTCCCAGTGTGAAAAGTTGGGGAGTTGGCACTCTGGGGCTTGCCAAGACATGTTGGTGCCCTTCTTCTATTCGAAGCCCTGCTTTCCCAGTAGAAGTATTAACATGGCTATAAAAAATAAACTTTGTTTTAACTCCTACTGAAAAAACAAACAAAAAAATAAAAAACAACCAAAAACATTTATCCAAAGTAATTTTAATTCAGCACATATTGCATGCACTTAGCAATAATAATGACTAACAAGACTGAGTTTTCAAGCTTTGGTGCAACAGTTAAGGATATAAAAAATATTAATCTGTAAATGACTATAAAAATATTCCTTTGTTACTCACTCTAAAACAGAGAGAGAATTTTAGTTAAAAAAGGGTGAATTTACCTTAAAAGGCCAAAGATTTTGTCTGAAAAGGATTAAGTTCAACTGAATAATGCATTTCTTTTTTTACTATGAACTATGTTGAAATATTGAGATTAAATATAATCAGAATTCAATCTTCAGTGTGGTTTTATTTTGATGGGATATCTGAATACAGAGTAAATGCAAAATTATTGAAACAATAGGAAAAAATTTCTTCTTATTGCCTAGTGATATTGTTTTGGGAATATTATGGAAAAACAACTACGTCTTGCAGTCATTTCTTATCTTTCTTTAAAGCTGCATGTCTAGGCAGAAGGAAAATTTTCCTTGTGGAACTTCCTTAAAGTATTACTAAAGTAATTTTCAGAGCTTCTGGACAGAGAAGGGGAAGGTAAAGTTATAAGAGCTGTGTGCATGGTTGATAGATTCTTGATCATTATTTAAATTGATCTGCAGTTCCCAAAAGACAACACACTCAGTTTATTGATTGAAAAAGTCAAAATAGTCGTATTTGTCACCAAAATCTTTGTGTTTAGATTTAGATATTTATATGTAAGTAGGTTTTTATAAAGTAAGTACATTTTTAATATATTTGTATATATTCCTGCAACTAAGAGTACATATGCATGCATGTGCATAAGTCTGTATAAAACCATGTGCACTAAAACAGAACCACAAAAATATCATGGTTCACATTCACTTAGACTCTACTCAGGTTTAAAATACTGTATAAATTGCTTTTAGACTTTTTCTTCTTAATGCCATTCCTGACTGGTGCTGTGGCAGAGCAGAGAAAAACAGACAACTGTACCAGATAAATTTACTGTATTGTCGAAATCTCAGAAAATGAATGCATCAAGTCTTGAGTGATGTTTTTTATAGCTGGTTATCACCATTCAATAAAAGCCCTAGCTGATATGACTTTTATATTAGCTCTGACCAGGACTCCTTCGTTACTTCATTATTACATTCCTCGTTCTCTCTTCATAACATAAGAGCCAGGACATAAAGGGCAACTAATGTTGCCATGCACAGCTAAGATCACTGAATTTTTAAGGTGCTACTGCGTACTGGAAATTGTAACTCAAGCCAGGTACTTAGATAGATAAGGTAGGTGGAGAGTATGGGAAAAGGCATCATATCTACTGCAAAAGTGAAACGTGACCCAGCTGTAGATACTGATAATGAATAACTGTTCAAACAATGTTTTAAATTTCTATACAATTGTCCTAGGTTGAAGTATATTCTATCACCATCTTCATGAACTGTTGAAACCAGGTGAGGCAGTGCTCCCTGCCTCCTCCACTCTGGCTTATCTTCTGTTAATGGGCCCATCAGCACCTTTGCCACATGACTCACAGATAACCCCCTCCTGGACTATCTCCTGTTAATGGGCCCATCAGGCCTTATCACATGACTCACCATCCCATTGTGAGATGCTCCGCCCAGAGGGAGAAACCAAGCATTCCAGCCTGGATATAAGCTGAGACTCTGAACACCAGAGGGGCGCTTACCCACTGAATTCCCAGAGGACCCGAACTACCAGACCTTTCTACAGGATCACTGCTTCAGGAAGACCACCTCATCTGGACTGCTTCCATCACTCCGCTCAGGTTGTATTCTGACTCTGTCAGTGGTCTTTTGTATTATTGCATCTATTTTAGTTTACTTTCTTTCCTTTTTTTCCTATTAAATTGTATCTCTGACTTGGAGCCTCTCATTTGTTTTGCTTTCAAACCACTACAACAATATGAAATGTTTTCAAATTGAGGTGTGGATAGAGTTGTTACCAAACAGCTTTGCATAGAGGTGAGTTTTCAAGTTTATTCTGATAAAACATACGGTTCCCAAATCCCAGAAAAAAAGTGCTATGGACTGTGATCTGTGGTAGTCTACTGGAGGGAAAGGGAGGTCCAAGCCTGAGAAAACTGTTTGTATGTGTGTTACCTGTGTGGAGCAGCTGAAGGTGAGAGGATCCAATGATTGGTTACTCAGTAAACTGAGGGCCTGAGTAAACTGAGTTAGCCGAGGCATCTCTATTATATAGGCATATATGTTTCCCACTAACGGGTCTTATCACAACAAGCCAGAGAGGGAGCCAGGATGATGCTGTTAGTGTTGTTGGCATTAGCCCAAATGCTGAGAGTGTCTCTGTGTTGATCCTGTTGGTCATGTGCATCCGTACTGTTTACGTTGCTTTTGTATGAGTGCTTATTGGAAATTCCTGCTCTGCTCTACTACTGGCTGGACCTTGAGGGGTCAGGTTGTGGCAATCCTGCCTCTATGAGGCTAACAGATTCAGCAACTCCTCACACTTACTATTTCATGGGAGCCTTGGGGAAAATAAAAGTATTAAACTATGAAGTGTTTTACTTATTGCATCAAATCTAAGGGAATATGACAGTGTTCCTGACATGTTCATATCAGTGCAATCAAAAGTGAGCAAAGTTTTTGACATCATTGCACTTTATATTGTATTAGGTCTCTTCTTTCTGAACATCACTTTCAGGTTTATTTGATATCAATAAAGTCAAACTGATCTTATGTATGTCTGTTTAATTCATGGCTCAGTGAGACGGAAGCAGAAAATGTGACAGGTCAGTTGTTCAACACTCCAGTGTTTCAAATGACAGCAAGCTGGATGCAGAGTATTGTGCTTGACTACCTAGACTATACCGGACGAAATCTGAGAAATAGGCTTGTAGATATGACCATCTGCCCCCCCATCTACCCCTCAAGGTCAAATCCGCAGGATCATCTTATAGTTGAGTCTGTAGGGACAAGAACACCTCAGTTCCTCTAATCTTAGGTACTGACTAATATGCAGGAGTCCTGGCATTCCTGAACAATGGAAAAGGACACTTTGGATGTCAGCTGACAAAGTGGAGGTGGCACACAAATGCATATACAATTCCCATGCACGGCAAGATATCCAATAGAATTATGGTCTGATCCACCCCCATCCAGCTGTGTAAAATCCAAATGTATTAGTAAGAATTCAGACAACACATACCACATAGAATCATAGGATCATTTAGATTCTAAAAGACCTTTAAGATCATTGAGTTCAGCTACTTACCCAGCACTGCCAAATCCACTTAATCACATCCCCAAATGCCACATCTACATTTCTTTTAAATACCTCCAAACTGGTGATGCAACAACTTCCCTGGGAAGCCTGGACAAATACATGGCAATCCTTTTAACAGCACCTTTCTTTGGGCCTGACCATCCTACCAATTTTTTACCCACCTAGCAGTACACCAATTCAAGCCATGACCAGCCAGTTTCTTCAGGAGAATTCTGTGGGATATTGTCTCAAAGGCTTTCCTAAAGTCCAGGCAGATTCCATCCACAACCTTCCCCTAATTCACATGTAGCTGGACTATGTGTGCGCAGGCTCCCCAAAAGAGACACGATGTCCCTGCCTACATGGAGATAAGTAGATAATACTTAAGCACCCAGTGTTTAATTATGACCATAAGACAGGAAGATTGTCTAGTTTATGAATATTTGCTAAATAGATGTGTAATAACTAATTAACTTTGGCATAATTATGTAGTTCTCTGTGTGCTTACCTGGAGAATTCAAAAAGTCTCATGACACAAGTTTTTTTTTTAAAAAGTATTGTAAAACAACTTAGTTTTGAGAGAACATCAAAGATTCATACCTCAAGGTTAAGATGAATGAGCAGTAGTAGCAGTGTCATCCAGCACCAGGGGACAAATGTATAATACAGAGGACAGGTTCCTTTATCCAACCAGTCTTCTGCTCCTTTGCAAATGTTAATATTTGCTGGAGGACTGATTCTCACTCTTGAAAATTTTAATGAGCTAATTCCCCTATGAGACAGGGAGGGAGGGAATTTATTTTAATTAAGTATCATATACATCAAAACTATAAGATCACAAGTAACCATATGCTCTGTTCATTCCAATTAATTATGCTTTGGGATTTCTGATATGCAGAAAGGACCTTGAATAGATCATCCTTAATTATAAACTTACATTGCTAATGGTGAGCAAGACTAAAGAGAGTGGTCCAGAGATGCACACAGTTGCTGAGAGTCTAAAGTGTCCTTCTACAGTTTATTAATGACAGAAAAATAGAGTAACAATGTTTCTCAAAGTTTATTGCCTATAGCTATTGATATGACATTTAAAGATTATGGCAAGTGTTGAGAAATTATTTTTTTCAATTAATAGTTTCTCATTTTCTTGATAACATCTCCAAAGTTATAAGATAACCTTGACAAACAAGAAGCAAAGAGATGTTATAATACCTGTATACATAATTAATTGTGAAATGTGCTTAAGAGAACAACTAGCTGAAATACAGTTTATTAGTCCTCACAAATCAAAAAAGTAATTACTCTGTACTGCAATCTGGGACAGCTTTCTGTAATAGAGGGATTTGGTGATGCATGTTTTCATGATTGACACCATGTCTATTATGCTGCCTGAGACCTTAATTTATTTTTTTCAGGGTAAATATAAAGGGCTTTCCAGTTATTCTATGGCTGTCATAATCTGTGCATGAGCATTTTTACAGCTCTCCAGAAAAGCAGATAGAGGCACTATACTCAAAAGCATGACCTATTGTATTCCTTGATATTTAGGGATCTGAATCAGATTATCACATGTTAACAATCAGAATTTTTTCGCAATTGCATATGTATTTACATTTTTGGAAATTGATAGCAGAAAGAATAAAAATGGTCAAACAGTATCAACATATAAAATTTTTTCAACCTCTTTCCAATCAATCACTGGAGAACACTGAAGAGCATGGTCTGGCAAGATGCAACTAACTCATATTGTGCAACACACATCAGACAGAAGGTATATTAGGCCAAACGATGTTTTATGAACACATTATCTGCCTATATCAATGTAGAATTTGTATACTGTTTTTCTTGATCTGTACACAGTAAAATTACTCTTGTTAGCTAAAGCCTGAGGCTTTATCATATGGAAAAACACAATATTATTGTATTATTCTTTATCCAACATTTTCATTATGATTAGAATAATTTCTTTTCATAGGTATAATCTGACTTTCTTCCTTAAGCATAGTAGTATCCTACTAAAACAACGGGCATATATGTAATCAATATTACTGATATTTCTTAAGAAAACTTCATTCATAATATGTCACAAATTTCATTGCATCATGGAGAACAGAACTGAGTGGTGTCAGTACCAGGCAGGTAAGGTGTGAAAACAACCAAGAAAAAAGTGAGCTGATCTTTGCTTTTTATGCCCACCAAGAAAGAAGAGGATTAAAAAGAGGAGGGAAGGGCTTATGCTTCATGCTTCTTTCTGTTGTAAACTGTATTTAGGAATAAGTAGTATTAGCATTAGCATATTTGAGACTGAGATGTGCTGCTCCTGGATGTCACTTCTTTATTTCTTGGGTGTTTTTTTGGTGTTTGTTTATTTGTTTTTTAAATCTGTTTAAGACCCTAATTTTTGGAAATAATGCAGTAGATATGACCAAAATGTTACTGATTTGAAATAAAATGGATTCACAAAAATAATTTATGTGCAAATGAATAAATATCAATGATGTTGCATCATAATAAAATAAGCAAGAATTCAGGTTGAAAAAAAATTTTAGATTTTATGTGCATGTATGTATGTGTTCCTTTCGGTAATGCTTTTCTTCTTTTTGAATATTAGGCTTTTTTAAAATGGTCATGCAGTAACTAGTCTCCCTTTCTTCTCATATTCTTGCCATTCCAGAAAATAAAGTAATAATTTGTTTTCAAGATAGCTGGATCTTTTAATTCTTAATACTGCTCCAGTGCTTGAAGATACTTAAGAAAAGATATTTCTCCACTTAATTTATTCAGTGAAAATGTGATTTAGGGCTGGAGAAGTTAATTCTTCATTCGCTTATTGCTGAAAGGTCATTCGATTAACACCACATTATGCTTGTTAACTGTCAGCGCAAAACTGATATCATTACCTAGACATGCAAATTGGAAGATAGATATTTTAAGAATATCCTCTGTTCAATGAGAAGCGAGCACATGGCTAAAGCTGCTTTTGCAGATCTCCAGATTTTAATGACTAGAACAATGAAATGAGCAGAGACTACTACATCATTACTTGTTTCTAATCTTTGCAATGAAGAGAAAAACACATCTCCTCTTTTAAAAGGTTAAAGATAAGAAAAACACCTTGTTATTCCTATTTTTCTGTTTTCTAAGTGAATCCATTCTTTATTGCTTATGGATGATATTCCTAAAGGAAGAAATGTTAGTTAAGCATCTAGATACTATTTTATATTTGCATCTAAGCCCAGACCTTAAATGCTTCAGTACTATATATTAGAGTGGAATCACTGTGTTCTAGTTCTCTTTTTTTTTCGTTTGGTTTTTAATTTGTCTCACAATCCTTAGTGGATCCTATAAAACCTGCATCAGCAAATACATAAGTATACTAGACTGAGGTCTACACAAGCATGCATATTGAATTCCATGGGGATGGTATCTTTTCAATTGCATTCAGTCATTCAGTTAGTAGAGCATTCAGGATGTTAAAAATGGCAATTTATCTTCCTTTGTTTCCTGAAGAGATTCACAACTGACTTTTCCAAAACTCTCAATCCTGGACAAAAATGTTTGAGCAACTAAAGGAACAGGCCCTAGAATATATAAATAATTTTGTGTTCTCCCAGACCAGTCTTTGTTATTCCATTGGCTTCCTTTAGAATTTCTGATCCTCCTATAACAGAAGTAGGAAAAGATTATACTTGAAAAAAATTTTCTTAGTGTGGCAGTTGCACATGCATTTGAATCACAACTAAAGCATCTGAATATCAGAAGACTGGACTAGAAATGATGAGGATTTAACAAGACTACTGGGTTTCATTTATTTGGCTTTGTTTTTTTAACCTTCAAGTTTCTTCATTCCAAGATTTTGTTTGCAGGCAGGAAAATGGAAATTTTCCTCTCACAAAATAAATTCTAATATTTTGGGGGGTCAAAAGATTTTAGATACTGATTTTTAAAAGGAAAAAACAAATTCTAAATCAAATACCATGAGAGAAGTGCTAAAAATATCAAACCTGACAGGGTTTTTCTGTATTTCAAGGCCAGGAGCTATCTGTGGAATCAGAAATAGTGTCATCCATTTTACAGTTATTCCTTAATGATTTGGACCTATTCCATTCCTTTTTCATAATTTGATAACTGTCATGTAAAAAAATACCTTTAAAAGGGAGTTTTTTTATAATCTGTGTTAAATATTATTTCATCATATAGAATTGCCACATTTCCTTTCAATTATAATTTTAAGCTCTTCCTAGGGCTTCAGTACCCATCCCCCTAATTTGTTGTCTGAAATATTCCTATAACTTCAATTTTCTTTAGTAGAAAAGCAAATAAATAAATAAACCTCTTAAATACAGTCCTTTAAACATGCAATTTTTTTCTATAATTTCTTTTCTTTTTCATAAGGAACAGATTTCTACTCAACATGATGGTTTTCCTCAAGTGAGAAAATTTTATTTCTCTCTAGACTCTTAATTTCTTTGTTTCAATCTAAGAATATTTTAAAGCCATACTATCTGTTTTGACTACATAAAGTTAAATCAATCTCATTAATCTTTTGCTCTCCAAAATTAAATTTTTCGTCTTTATTAGTGAAATGAAACTGTCCTGTTAAGGTATTTTTGAAAAAGAATGGAAAGTATGTCTCCCTTTCTTGATTTATTTCAGAGAATATAGACAACTACCTAGAATAGAGGTCTAAGTTTTAAACAAGGGTAGTTTGGTGACTTGAATCCCTTCTCAAGTATAATTACAACTTTTGGGCATTTACTAAAAATATGGGTTCATTCAAAGTTCTTTCAATGCCTGTAAGAAACAATAAGAAACAATACCATATACGCAAAATAAATAATTTCAGCCTGCTCTTTCAAGTGCTAAAATCCACATCCAAAACCACAGTGATCACAGAAGCTTAGTCTAGGATATATACTGTTCACGGTGTTATTTACGTTTCATATATATTTGGTAAATGGCAATGTCAGAATAAAGTAGTCTGGGCCCATCTTTTTTTATTAAAATCAATTAATTTAAATTAATTAATCTCTTCTATAGTTAGAAGAGGAATTAGAAGATTGAAATAGTCCCAACATTTTCATTGTTGCCCATTCATTATTGCGATCATTTCCGGAGGTGAGATGAGTTTTATGGGTGCTTTTGCAGAATTTGGATTTGTTAGCTCCTGAGATTCCTGCCAGACTGAACAATTATTATAGGCCTACTGAAATTGAATTCTTTACATATCAGAGTGGCTTGAGTTCAGCTCTCCGCAATAACTGCCTTAACAAATTAAAGGTCTGGGCAATCACCAACCATATGAAGGGTAACAAGAGAAAGTTATGCATTCTTCACCTGGGATGGAGTAACCCTGGACATACAGACAGACTGGGGAACAAAAGGCTGGAGAGTGGCACTGTGAAAGGGACCTGGGCGTCCTGGTCAGTGGAAAGTTAATTATGAGTCAGCAGTGCCCTGGCAGTCAGAAGGGCCAAGTGTGTCCTGGGAGGCATCAGGCACAGCACTGCCAGCTGAGTAAGGGAGGGGACTATTCCACTCTGCTCTGCACTGGGGACGCCTCACCTTGAGCACTGGGGACAGTTTTGGGTGCCACAATATAAAAAAGACATTAAACTCTTGGAAAATGTCCATAGAAGGGCAACAAAGATGGTGAAGGGCCTTGAGGAGAAGATGTATGAGGAACAGCTGAGGTCATTTGGTCTGTTCAGCCTGGAGGAGACTGTGGAGAGCCTCATTGCAGTTACAATGTCCTCATGAGGGGAAGTAGAGAGGTAGACACTGATCTCTTCTCTCTCATAATCAGTGACAGAACTCAAAGAAATGGTATGAAGCTGTGAGGGGAGGTTTAGGTGGGCTATCAGGAAAAGGTTTTTTACCCAGAACATGGTTGGGCTCTGGAACAGGTTTCCCAGGGAAGCGGTCACAGCATCAAGTCTGACAGAGTTTAAAAAACCTTTGGACAATGCTCTTAGACACACGGTGTGACTATTAGAGATGGTCGTGCGCAGGGCCAGGAGTTGGACTTCATTATCCTTGTGGGTTCCTTCCAACTCAGCATATTCTGTGATCCCATGATAACTGTAGAATTAGAATCCTACCTCTTACAGCTATTAAGAATATATTGTAATTGTTATAAAACTGATTAGTTATACCTTTCTGGGAGACACTACTGGGAGTCATCCATTTCAGTTAGTGTTGAAAATATGAGCAATAAATGTTAAGCTATGTCTGTGAATTTTTTTCAGTAAGATAAGAATTATTATGACGGAATGCTGCTAAAGTCTAAACTAGGTCTTATCACCAGTAAGCAGGTTAAGCTAAAGGGGAAAGATGATGCACTTGATCAATTGCCTGAAGCTCTTAGTATAATGCTTTCTTACATATGTGGTGTAAAATAGAAAACGAAATGAAAATAAAATGGTGATACTAAATATTTTCATATGGATTTCTTTTTTTTTGATCCACAACATTTTTTCCCAGGCTTGTTTATTTGCGTATCTTCATTTAAAGACATAATCCACCACCCTACTTTGTCATACTTGTGCTTTTAAGGGAGCCTTAGCTCATGAAAACAGTGTTTTGTGTTAAAATCATAGATTCTTTTTCTCTTTTTGTCATGCTTCTAAGATATGTCCTCCTCTGAGGGTCTTGTAACTTGATAACCTTTAGATCAGTTGTGCTGTTGGAAGGCTACCGTTCAGGTTTTCAACACTTTTCCATTATGCTTATGAATTTACACTCAATAACAAAATTTCATAATCCTCTTGAGCTATTGTGATTTTTTTCTTTCTTTCTTTTTTTTGTACTTCGGAACTTTTCACCGTATTTTCTACAAGGTAGTAGAGAGAACTTCTCTGGGACATAAAAAAACTCAGGATACAATTTTGCAGACTGATTTTTTGTCTGCTTTGTATAAGAAACATATGACTTTCAGGATTAGTAGTCACCTGTCATATTCTTAACAACAATATTGTGAGTTTGTGTTACAGAAAATTCATGCATGTATTAATTTGACAAGGTATCAAAGCGAGAGCAAGAATTTCCCTGAGCTGAAGAACAAATTAAACACATGCCCTATGGGCTCACATCTCAGGTTTCATTGGCATTGATGCTAATGATATCGTAGTTGTAGCTGGCTGTTGTGGATTTTTGGATTAGGTAATGTATGAGTTTTATTTTCCTTGTAAATTGTCTGACATATGAGTTTTTTCACCCATCTTTTACAAAGCTTGTAGCTTTGTTGCCAATGGGAATTCTATCCAGTTGCCCCATTAGGTTGAAATGCACCAACAGATTGACATGTTGAGAGAATGAGTCAAGATTTTATACATATGTAGGATGATTATATACATTTCACTTCCAGGAGAAACCAGAATCAAATTGTCTCACATTCCTAAGTAAATTTAACAATGTAATTAAACATATAATTGAAACATTCAATATGTTTAATAAAAACAGCCTAACAATAAAAGGATCAAGAATTTTCAGATTAAAACCTGGACAATTATTTGAACAGGTCCTACTGATATCTACTGGGATAATATTCAGAAATATCTCTTATGTATTGTTTTCTAAGAAAAACTGAAAAATATCCCTTTTCCAGATTTTTACATTAAAAAAATATGGATTTCTACACCACTTGTCTGGCAAGCCTAGGTTCATGGAAGTAGACAGCATTGTGAATTATATTTATTTTGTATATTTTGGAATTATGATGTCAAAGGAACGGTCAAGTGTGCAGGTGCAGATTACTATAACCACAAGACACTTGCCTCATGAATAGGCTAATTAGTTGAGATGTAGAAAAAACTAGGACATTGCAGTGCTCATAGTGCAAAAATCTAATGTTCAAACCAGCATGAAACTGGCTGTTCTAATGGCAAAATCATCCAGGATTAACAGAACTATTTTCACCTCCCCTTTGATTTGCAAAAGCAGTATTTTATATAAAGTACCATAGCTAGCTCTCCAAAGACAGCTTATATTTAAGGTTCTGTGGAATTCCTGAGGCTTTTTCCCTGTTTTGTGATTAAAAGTTGTTGTTGAAGCATTTTCAAAATATTGTAATTAATTTAATTTGTCTACATGACTAGAGTAGGTAGTGCAGCCAATTAAGACCTAGTATTTTGGCTCTAGGGCATTAGTCTGAAACATTGTTTAGACAGGAACTAATGCAATTATCCCTATCTGAATGCTCTGAAGGAGATAGGAAGCAAATGCCAATTTGATCTCTTTACATGGGCAAAGAGACACTTCTCTACAAGTAATCAAAGTGGAAACATTTTCAATAATACATGCTACCTAATTAAAACAGTTAAAACAAGTATAAGGATCTTTATGAAAGACTATTTTTGCTGATAAAGTTTAGAACTCAGAGAAATGTTATAAAACTATAACATTTATTCATAAATCCCTTTCTCTTTTAACTTCTGTTCTTGAAGCTGCTCGGTCTTGCTGCTTTTCTTTTAAAAAATGATTGCAATAGGGAAAATATCTTATTTTTAATCCTAGTGTTTCTATTCACATAGCTGTTACAAAATGACTATCTTAAGAGTGTTTTTAGGCATTCTTATGTTTTACAAACTATAAAAGTATTCTGCACTGGCACTAAGTTAAATCTTCATTTCTTTATCCTTCAACAGTTACTAAAATCAATCCAACATACTTTTCCAAGGTTATTGGACTAACACTGGCACCATATTATCTTAGACTGGTCTAACCAATGCTGTTCCACAGTACTATTCTGAAATTTCTGGATTAATTTAGATGTTAATTTCTTTTAATTTATAGTGGGAAATTGACTCTATGCAGTACCTCCAGTCTTAGGGAAAGAAAGCAAAGTTTGTTTGTTCTGTACAACCCTAGTTGTCAGATTCCAAAATTCAGTACTCAGGATCACATCAGAAGTATATCAAGGTATTTAAAATTATTTTAATGGGCTGAATAATATGAAGGTCTTTTTACTTAAAGGCACAAAAACATCCCAAAAAAACTTGAGAAACATAAGAATATTCATCCTTCTCCTTTCCGCATCTTTTTAGTTCAAAGAGGACATTTGTAGGAGCTTTACTGATTTACAAGTGGTTAAGAACAAATTTGATTGATCAGAAGAACCCTTTAGCTCAGGAACAAGTGAAAAATAGTATGTCAAAATGTTTTGCTGTTCTGCAAGTCTGAGGCAACTGGGATAGTTTTATATGTTTCATTGCAGTTTTTATATTAACTAATTTAGTACACAGATTATACAACTAACCTTTTTTCTCTGTTATAAAGGACAGATTACCTAGGGGGATAGTAGAAGAAATGCTAATCATTGTTCTTTTTCCATCAAATAAGAATAGATTAAGGTGTGCTTTGCTGTGCTTTGGATTACCTCTGGATGCTGATTCAGGATCAAACCTTAAGATAATTTTCTTTCACTTTTATTTTTGCAGGGGTTTATAATTCCACTGCCTTTCAGTGCTCTCTTTACTTTGAGCAGAAAGAAACTTCAAAATTAAGTTTAACGGTTCCATGCACATAAAAGCTTAGTTTAAGATATCTCAGTCTTTCCTGAAAGGTCTTCATTCCTTTGAGTGCTCTGAAAAACTAGGGACATCTAGGAAAGTCAGATATTGGACTCAAACCTCTCCACATCTTTACTTTTGGCACTTTCTCCTATCCAGTTTCTTTTGCCTTGCAGCTCCCACCCCTTGTTTTTTCAGACAGAATTAATCTTTTTGACTAAATACAGGGCTATTGATGTCCAATGTTTATAGCATCAACCCCTGAGCCTTAAGCCCTGCAGAAAAAAAGCATTTTTTAAGCAGGTATGATTTTATAAGTTAAGCTAAAAAGGATCATGGTTGGGTGCTGGCAGATAAATTACACAATTTCATGAAGACAAGGTATGGAAGAGGACATTCTGTCAATCCTATGGCCAGTTTTATTGCACCTGCATTGGCTGAGTGTCTATTATTAACACTTGTTTTTTTCCCTGTGCAAATTAAAAAGACCATTAAGATCAGGTAGTCCCTTTAAACACTGCACAGAACCAGGTGCTCTGGGGAAACCTTTTGAAATCTTCAAAACAAAGGTGTTTTCCTGAATGTTTCAGTCTTCTCCATCAGCATTTCATTACCACACTTCCTAGAGTTGGTCAATACAACATTATTACTTGGGGTGTGAGAAAGTACTAACACAATGTCTGAACTTTCACTGTCATATTTACTTTGGCTTTTGAATGATGATTTGGACAACATAATTATAAGAAGGTTTTTTTCTCTAGTTTATCATGTTTAACTCCATTTATGATATTAATGGTAATATTTATACATAGAAATGTCAAGCTTCTTTCACTTTTTCCCACATAAAGTGTCTGATTTCATCCCTTTTACCAAGATGAGAAAAACATGAAACAAACTTATAAGAATTTTTGGTGATTTCAACAACAAATAACATAGTTACAAACAGAATTAAAGAAGGCCACTTTTTCAGTATCATGGAATGATAAAATGGTTTGGCTTGGAAGGCACCTTGAAGATCATCTGGTTCCAATCCCTCTGTCACTAAACTAGGTTGCTCAGGGGCCAATTCAACCAGGCCTTGAACTCTTCCAGGGATCAGGCATCTACAACTTGCCTGGGCCTCCAGTGCCTCACCACTCCCACAGTAAATAATTTCTTCCTAATATGCAATCTAATCCTACTCTCAGCTTAAAGTCATTTGCCTTTGTCCTGACACTACATGCCTTTGTAAAAAGTCCCTCTCCCAGTTTCTTATAGGCTTCCTTCAGGTGCCAGAAAACCTCAGTAAGGTCTCCCAAAGCCTTCTCTTCTCCAGGCTGAACAACTCCAATTCTCTCTGCTTTTTGTCACAGGAAAGATACTCTATCCCTCTAACCAACTTGGTGGCCTCTGCACGCACTCCAAAAGTTCTCTGTCCTTCCTGTGCTGGGGCCCCCAGAGCTGAATGCAGTGTTCCAGATGGGGTCTCAGCTGAGCAGAGCAGAGCAGAGGGACAGAATCCCCTCCCTGGCCCTGCTGCCCATGCTGCTTTGGATGCAACCCAAGACACATTTGGCTTTCTGGGCTGTGAGTGTGTATGGCTGTCTATGTCCAGCCTTTCATCCACCAGCACCCCAAGTCCTTCTGGGCAGGGCTGCTCCAGATCTGTTCATCCCCAGCCTTTGTTGGTACTGGGCATTTCCCTGATCCAGGTGCAGCACCTTGAACTTACTCTTATTAAACTTCATGAGATTCCCATGGGCCACTTCTTGTGCTTGTCCAGGTCCCTCAGGATGGCATCCCATCCTTCAGGTGTGGCAACTGCACCACTCAGCTGTCATCTGCTAATTTGCTGAGGGTATACCTTCTTATGTTAGAGAAATATCAATTTCCTACCTTATATTGTATTTTCATTCCTATTCTTATTCTTTCTTTTTCACTCTTAATCCACGTGTTCCTTTTGAGACTTTACCCAGATTCTAGGATTTCCATATAACCTATTTGTGCAATTATTTCTCTGTTCCTTCCATTGTTTTTGACAAATTCTTTTTATCTCCTTTTGTTTCCTCATTAATCTGGAAACATGTTCATGATCTCCCTTGTTGATGCTTTTCCCTCTTGAGACTAAAATGTGTTAATTATTTTGTCAGCACAGTGATATATCTCTGAGAGGAGTGGCTGGAGATGTTTTTGTTATGTCACAGAATTTGAGAGTATCCACTGGCACTTTGAGAGCATACCTTGCAAAATAGAATCCCATAATAGTATGAGGAAGAGAAACAGCTAGTTTGGGGATCCAACACAAGCTCACTAATGAATTGACCTGCTAATCACTACTTAAGCGTTGGGGTTTCTCTGAAGACTGCTAAAGAAAACTCTGAACAGTTTCAACATGAAACCGAGCAAGATACCAATAAGGGGTTCTGCAGTTACATGGTCATTTAAATTTGAGGCTTCGTTCTAAGTAAACTTAAGAACACAGACACCAAGTGTTCTAGAATTTAAAGAGTTAAGTCTGGAAAACTCCATAGTAATTTTAGATTCCTTATTATGACGTTACATTTACAGCCATCTGAGCAATTTCATGGTCTGAGTCAAAACACTAACACATCTGGCTTGCACAGGCAAGGTCTTTCCTGACACAAAGAGAGACTAAATATTAATTCTTAAGCTGATATTAAGCAGAATGTCCTCAGTAAAATCAATGAAGATTTGCTATATAATACTAGTTTAAGATTTTTTGCTTATCTGATCTATTTTTATTGCTATTTTTGATGTTGTTATTATTACTACTATTGTTATTGTGTCCATGTGATACATAAAGTATGCTAAACCATTTATAGGTTATTTCAATGGATTTACATTTCAGCACTTTAATGCTTTGAGTTTACAGATGTACATATTTTCCCCTGGCAATCTCCTTTTTGGAGCTTCCTATTCAGATATTATCTTTTAGCATGAAACAAAATTCTTAAAGCTACCTTTTAAGATTTATTACAAGCAATCTACAGTTTCATTGGATTCTTACCACAAGTTGAAAATGGAAGTGCTAGCAATAAAGCTAAGTCAACAAGATACTTTTGGCTATGTTAAAATACCTAATTACAGATATGCAACGTGAAGCAGCAAAATTTAAAATAGTGTCTATCTGACACTGTTTTATCCATTGACACAGTCAATGGTTTCTGATATTTTTTCTCTGTCAGTACAGACTTATCAACCCTCAGACCTTGTAAAAGTGATTTCCTGGGGACTGTTTTTTTGGTGTGGGGTATTCTTGGTTGATTTTTGTTCTTTTTGTCAGATGAAGGGTCAAATTTACTTCTGTCAAGAAAACCCCTATGCTGGGTTGATAGATTATGTTGAAATATACTGATCTGATTGACTTTATGGTGGATAGAAAAAGATCTAATGATTTTTAAAGAAAGGTCTTAGAAAACAGGAATTTCCAGTGTTGTCCAATTACAAGAATAGATGTGGATGATCTGAATATATCATGGCTAGACATTTATCAGTCTTCACTGTATTGCTGGTTTAGGGGCACAAAAGTAATTCTCTCCATCTGAACTCAAGGTTGAATGTATGAGTCTGTGTCATATGAAGATACCAGAATTGCATCACACAAGCTCTATTAGAGTCTACCAATTAGGTTCTGGGTAATTTTACTTAGTATGTAACTGTATTAAGAATACATGAAAATGAAGTTTCTGAACCCCCAACAGTAAATCCACACTGCCAGTGTGCTCTTTAAGTCACCTTTGAAATTAACAGTGAGGTTTCTGATTATTGTTTATTGAAAATAGGGATGCCCACTGCTTAATGGCCTTGCTTTATGTACAGTTAGTAGGTTTCAAGAGAGTGTTAATTCTTTTTGAACAGAAGCATGTCAATAAAATACAACCAAACTAGGTCCTGGTGAGAAAACAATTACAGAGATCAATGTTGGAACAGAAATGTGGGATTATCAATAAGACTGATCCTTGTTTAGGGTTAAGTTCTTCCAGACAGAGACACATAAGGGCATACAAACTTACTATGGAGGACATATGGTTTAGTATCAGTAAAGATTCAAGATCCTGACCATTAGCTGCATTTCTTAAAAAAAATTAAAATCTATCCAGTCAAAACCTATAAGCATCAGAGGTTTGTTCTGATAACAGAAAGTAGAGTTTGTGGGTGGAAGATATGCTTTCTTATGCAGCTCTCAAGAGAAGAGAATAATTTAAAGTAGCTTCTGATGGAAAATTCAAGTCAGTTTAAGTTCCTTATGTTTACATGAATCTCTGGTTAAAGGTAGGAGAAGGGGACGTTTAGTATTTGTGTTTTTTCCGATCTCCTGTTTCAGGATGTAGTGGGAACCATCTCTGTCAGAATTCTTGTACATATTCATTATTAAACATGGTGGCCTTGTTAAACTTGATGTGTTTGTCTATGCATTTATAGAACACCAGGTCCTGCAAAAACAGAATAAAATAGAATATAATATAGAATAAAATTTCCCAGTAACAAAGATAATGCTTTAAGTCAACAAATATCATTCACATCTGAACACCTTTGTTGTTTTTCTCCTGGATTCTCATTAACAGAGCTGCAAGTGTTTTATGGTGGAAACTCTAAGTACAAAAAATCTAACATATTTTCAGTGCTGGCTTAAACCACGCTTATTTAAATAGATTTGGGCATGGGGACAGTACTGTTTCATTCTTTTTGGCTCTACAGACCAAGATTTAAAAATTCATCCTCATGGAAGTATTTAACATTTTGTTTTACTGCTAACCCTTGTAGCTTGTCTTCTCTCATATAATTATAATTTTTCAAGGAAAGAGTTAAATCATCCATTAGCCAAAGGAAATTTCCCTGCAAGGTGACAGCAAAAAATCTTAGGAATTACTTGAAAGTCTGCTCAATTTTAATGCCTTAAGGAAACTTTCTGTGAAAGACATAGCTTCCTTTTCTTGTCATGTTTCTTCTACAGGAGTTTCTATCATTTGTACTAAACATGCCACTACTGATGTTTCTTTAACTCCCCACCAGAAGAAAGAGACACTAGTCCTTCTCAATGGCCTCCTGACTGAGTATTCAGCCATAAATTTTAACAATGAGATAAGATAGTTGCCTACTAATGGAAAACTGTGGATAATGGTGGGTCTTGGTGTTGGAAGGCTTGTTGATGTATAGAATGTACTTTTGCCTCGTGGAAATAGATATGCTTAGCATGAAATGAGCTACTCTTCTCTGAGGCAGAATTGCATTTTCTTTTAAAAGAGCAGTGTATTATCTAAGAAACATTAAAGCTGTTGGTTTTTTTTTAAAAGCCACCCCATTACAGCCATGAGAGAAATGTTGTGCATTTATTCTTACACAGGCACACAGCTACCATTTAAATCCATTCCTGAAGAAATATGGCTGATTACCACCTTCATAGGTGTTTGCACACAAATTGCAACTGACAGATCAGAAAACCCCCCAAACTTGGATTAAAATGTCAACAGAATTTTGGAGTCTTGCTTCAGATACTTAGGGATCTCTTTCTTCACTTCATCTGTTTGATTGCAGAGGCATGCTGCTTTAGTGCAAAAGGAGAACTGTTGTTTATCATGAAGCTGGAAGGGCTGGAGGTGTAGCCTCCCTGGGGTAGGGTGGAAAGAGGAAGGAAATGTCATTGGTGCTCAGCCCCGGAGATTCTGCTGAAACATATCCAGCTGCTGCTGTACAGAATTGAAAGGATTAATTGATTTTCAGCTGCTTCCTGGATCAGGCTGGACTAGAGTGGAAACCCTTTTATTTTTCCATGCTTTTCTCAGGTTTGCTAGGCATCACTCCAGAGTATGTGGAGAATAAGGTTGCAGTACTGTCTGAAAATTAAGACATTTTTGACATTTATGAGGACACACCAAGAAAAAAAAATCACATAGCATGCTACAAGAATGTGATTGAATGGGTGTGGAAATTTGCAAACCAATTGCTGGTGACAAAAGATCTACAGAAAAATTGGATGATTGTATGCATAGAGCCAGATTTTCAGTTTGCCAGCCACTAACAGTCTAACTGTAAGTGGAATTATGGGTGTTCAATATCCTTGCAAATCAGTTCCAGATGTTTCTAGTTTGATATGTAAATATGAAGGCAATAAATACTGTGAACATTTGGATCTGTAATTTAATGAGTCCTTCTTCCATGAATCTCATAGACTTGGAAACTCTTCTTTATATAGTTTCTGAATGGGACCTCAAGAAAATTTCTAAACCTGCTAATGCCATTGTGAAAAGTGCATGTATCACATGAAACACAAATTAAATAAGTAGATGAGATTTTTGTATATTTTAAAGCCTGCTTTTTTATAAAGTTAAAGCCTTATATTTTTTGAAACATTACATGCTGCTCTATGAAACATTTACATGCTTTATTTGAAAGGGGAGTAGAAAGTGTTATATCATGTATAAGGCAATTGCAGTGACCTCAGAAGAGAATTATCAGGTTCAGTAAGACTTTTAAAATGGGTTATTTAAGTATGAGTCATTTTCATTATCGTGTATTCTCTACAAGGTGACCTGGGAAAGACTAGCTGCTTTATTTATTGTAAATGTCAGGTGCGCTTGCTAAGTGTGCATCAAGCTAAAATTTAATCTCAAAGCTAAAAGCAAGAATTGAAATCAGGGGAGAATTTAAATTCAAGACTTTAGGAAGGTCGTGAGCCAGGTTTGAATAAGCAAATTCAGACATACACAGAGGGCACTTTTCATCAACTGAATGAGACAATTATGAGGATGCCTTCAGCTCTTGAATATAAAGTTGAGAAAAGAGAGCTATACGTATAGGTAAGATTTCTAACATCAGGACCATGGATTAAACACTACTTTTTATAGGATATGGTACTGCTCAGATGTATCCCCCTCTCAGTCTTCTCCTATACTCATGCTTTCTTCAGCAACTGTATTTCTCTTATATTAAATTATATCACTAACATAAAATGATAACACTTTCTTTAAAAGTTTACAAGTCCTACATTTAAGCAAATATAAAATTCATCTCCCCATCTTCAACATTTTTCTGCTTTCTTAAGGAGGGAAGTTATGCTGATTAACCTTTATAGTAATTTCTGTTCACACTGGAAATTTCAAGATAGCTCTCTGGCATTGAAAATAGCAATGGTGATTCTTACATCTCTTGATCTCCATGGTAGGTTTTATTCCAGCTGGAATGCCTGCCCTAGACTGAGACCAGTGTATATTTTCACAGATCTTCTGAACAATATTGGGTAATACCTGGACTGTTAGATTCTGCTGTCAAATGAATATGAGTTGCCTTCTTAAAGTCAACAACCAACCTATGTCAGTATGCATAGAAAGCATAAGTCTTTATAAGATTACAGTACAATGAATCCAAAACTAACTTGTTTGCGAATACAATTATGCATTATTTATAATCCATCATCTACTTCATATACTCCTTATGCATGTCCCAGAAGATTAATATAGAGATGTAAATTAAATTGCATTCTAAAGTTTGTTTTCTTGGTTTTCTTTACTAAATTTGTAATTCAGTCTTTTTCAGCAGATGGTTAGTTCCAGTCCCTTTCATGTTGCTATTCTGTTATGTTTGTAAAAGACCCAGCTGCCAACTGATAATATTTCACTGCTGAATTTATCATGTGTGATATAATTGCTCATTATGTGCTTTGCAATAAAGTTAAAAAACTATCAACACAGTTGTTTCTAACTCCAAACAAGTTTAAAGGAATAGTTATTTTTAATATCCATAGTTCTCAGCTGATGCTTAATTATTTTAGAAGTCTACTTTTTGCAACAGATTCTCCTATTTTTTCAGCTCTTGATTTTGAAAAGCTTCATATTCAAGAAGGGCAATAAGAAATATCTCCTGTTTTAAATTTATTATTAAGTCTGAAGAACTTGCTTTTATATATCTGCACCTTAGTTAAAGTAGTGCAATCTAAAATTTTGCATGAGGTTTTTTTTAAGAATCATACTCAGTAGTCAGATGTCTAACTGTAGTACACTGTGTAATGCTTACCCAGAAAAAGTTCTGGGCTGCCATCAGAACAACAGTGAATCCCCGAATGCTAACTCTTTTTTATGAAAGCTGCTGAAACATTTTAAAAGGCAACCAGAATATAATAAACATATTTCCTCACAAAATCATATTACTATTTTCAGTAAATGGTAGGGTATATTACACTGCATATTATGACTAAGGAATTCCTTGCTAATGTTTTCTGGAATTATATGGGTGGAGAATTTTATCTACAAGCCTAATACAAGCATCATGATCTGTCAGTAATGTCTCAGGGTTTTTTAGGGACTGAAGTAAAAGAAGTTATATATTTACCAAAGAACTCTGTATTAATTATGTATATATGGGAAATTAGGCCATAAAATCAGAAATTTTGATTTTTGAATCAAAATTGAATTTAAGAATGGAAAGGAACTGTCAATCAATCAGCCCTGCAATTTCAATATACTTCAATATGTTTCAATATACTTTCAAAGATAAGAGAACATGCACTTCTGAATTTGACTCCTGTGTGAGCTTCATTATTCCTGAAAAGGAAAGCTCATAACCTTTATGGTTTCTCTTTATGCAAGGCTCTGCTGGGTCGAAAAGCCTCACACTATATACTGTTTACCAGTATATAGATAATAAGCTAACACTTATGTTAAATGCCAATTCTAACTGTGTCAATTCAATTGTCTAGTAAAAAACTTCTGTCTCTTAAGGGAAGCCTATTAAGGGATTTTGAAAGAATGTTCAGTACCCTTCTCCATTCTTGTTTCTAACAATAGATGAAGGCTAATATGAGCTCCTAAAAGTCTAAGGTATATCAAGTAGTCCACTTCGAGCTATCTAATATTAAACTTCAACTCCATATGAAATGTTCAAAGCATTTATTGAAAAACTCACATTTTCTTTGCCACTTTTTCATTACACTGTGACTTTGTTCAGAAAAAGCAGTCCAGCATATTTAGTAAGGGACATTACCTGTTCACTTAATCTTGCTTTACACTGTTATATGCAGATTTCCATCAGCTTTCAAAATTTGTACCTTCTTTTTAACGGGTCAAAGCACTAGGACACCCCCTCCCCCCCCCCCCCCAGACAATATAACTTTTACATTTACAATACATTTACATTTACATTTACATTTACATTTACATTTGCATTTACAGTATTTTACATTACATTACTTTTCCTCAGTAGGCTTACAGCTTTCACTGTTATGTCAGTTGTAACATTGTAAGCTCTTCCAAAGCACAGACAAGAGGAAAATATATTTCATCATACTACAAGTGAGATATTTTTTTTTTTATTGTCACTTTTCTTTTCTTTCTAGAAAACAATCAGGTTGTTTATTTTGTGTTTCTCGACTATTTGTTAAATTCACCGTTTTATGTTCAGATTGTCAGCCCTATAAAATGAGATGATTTTAGAATTTTGTATGTAATTATAAATCTTGTCACAAAGAATTCATAAGCCTTAATAAACCATGATTGTATATTAAATGTTAGGTCTCTTCCTTCTGTCAATAACACTTATGGATAAAATCATGCAGGTTATGATGAATATTCAGAAAACAATGCAGCTTGGTTAACAATTTTTACAGTAGCTGTGAGATTTTGAATAAATACTCCCTGAATACTTATTCAGGGCATCATAGTGGGTTATATAAACTAATAAATAAATAACTACCTAACATCAAATTGTGACAAAGGAACAGAACATTTTCTATGGGCCATATGGAATTTTGCAGGTCTTTTCCCAAACAGAAAGGATTCCTGCTCATATTACAATGCTGAGTATTTCTTGCCGTGTATGTGAGGTTAAAATGTTGGCACAAATATATAGCAAATAATGTTCTAGAAGTACTTCCACCTTCTTTATGGCTCAATCAATACCAGAAACACATCTGAGAAAAAAAGGAAAAGTTTTGCTGGAGTGGGCCTGGCATTAGGGGGAATAAATTCTTCCGTTTGTCTCTTCCAGAAAAAAACCCCAACATACAAAAAAGGAAATCATCAACATCAGATTTAAGGCAGGCAAGAGCACAGGATCAATGTACAGGATTATTTAACAGGATTATTATTCATAGAATTCCTCTATACAGAAATACAGCCCTTATATGTGATTTAATGATTTTTGTGATTTATGAGATTTAATGCATTAATTTAATAAATAAATTTAAATTATTTGCATGATTTTCTTGTAAAAGAAATAACTTTTAAAAGGTTCTTGTGCATCAATGTCCCCTCTCTATTTTAAGAAGCCAACCAAATGGCTTCCAAGAAAATTCCTTTTGAATACCCAAGGTGACGTCTAGAAAAAAAAAAAAAAAGTAGAGTTGGGGTTCTGACAGTTATTTTGGTTCTAAGCTATTTCCAAGGGTCGAAGACCGTGGCATGCATGTAATTACATGAAAATTTAAATAATTGGTGATTATAATTGCATATGCAAATATGTGTTTTGAATATGCAAGCACAAAGATGGCTTTAAGCATTTCAGATCAAAACAGTTTTTCAATGATTATAACAGGTAGTTTGTCAGGACTTAATACATGTGAAGAGCCCTATTTTACTCTTTGTGCAAGATGGGTGCCTACCTACAGTCACTGCTGCTGCATGGTCTGTATTAGATTTGTCTCACTGCAGGACAACACTGTGAACTTTTGCCTTTTTGATTAATTATTCTTAAAGGAAGAGCACTCTCAGTGAGAACCATGGCCAACAGTTTCCCCATAAGTATTCCCCAATATATGTATGTACATGAATATAGATACAAATAAAATATTTAAGGTGAAAATTGGCAAGTGAATTATGACCTTTGGTTTGGATATGAAGAAGATAAAATTATTTGTTTAGGCTTACCTTTCTTATTTTTAAGTGCCTCCAGTTGTATATATAAAAATATGGTAAGAATTAATCTACACATCTTTCATGCTGACATTAGTTGATCTCATTGTGACCCCTCATTCATGATGAAAGTCTGATTTTAAACTTCAACCACAAATATATAAATCTCTTAGGTACAAATATATCTGTGTTACCAAAACTGTTCAGAATGTTGAATCAGACTGAATCTTGCACTTGTGTAAACCATCACTATGCCAGTATATTGTGAACATGGGATTATGAAATTCTCACTGACAGTGGAAAATCAAAAAGCCTTATAATGTAGTTAATGAAATCAATATGAAAATTATATTTGAATGTATCAAAAGCATCTGCAAGTCTTATGTGTGAGAGTAGACATTTTTAATATTGGAGTTTCAAATTCAATCTTTATGAATATGCCCAAGCCCCCCCAAAAAACTGTTTATATACATTTTAACCAAGTTCTCTGTATAAATATCTTGCCACTCATTGAGGATTTTACTACTTCTCATTTAGAAGCAATATCAGAGAAATTTGGAGGCACCAGCTTTGCTTCTCTCAGCTGTTAAGTTCACTACAAAAAGATTTCTATGATAGTGTGCATTATACATAGCTTAAGACTTTATATTTAGTGGGACGGGAAAAGGGGTCTTCCTTAAGAATGTCAAATGCTGTCTGTTCCTCAAGGTGGAAGGTATTGAAAGAATATGAGCACATGAACAACCTCCAGATATTGACATAAACAAGAGGAGATAGCTGTTGGAATTGAGTTGGGATAGACAAACTAGAATGTAGAAACTGTACACCAAAACTGTTGCTAATTGTCAGATGTCTATAGTGCTCCCTAGAGATTCATTTGGCTGTGGAGAACATATTGATTATCAAGTGTCCAGAGTTTTCTTAATACTGCTGGATGCAGCACTCCAGGTGGGGTCTCAGCAGAGGAGACCAGGGCAGAGTGGCAGAATTCCCTACCACAACTCTGCTGCGCATGCTATTTTGGATGCAGCCCAGGACATGTTTGGCTCTCTGGGCTGTGAGTGCACATTGCTGGGTCTTGTGCAGCCTCTCATCCACCAGCACCCCTAAGTCCTTCTGGGAAGGGCTGCTCTCCATCTGTTCATCCCCAGCCTGTGCTGGTACTGGGGGTTGCCCAGACCCCGGTGCAGCACCATGAACTTGCTCTTATTATACCTCATGAGATTCCCATGGGCCCACATTTTGAGCTTGTCCAAGTCTCTTTGATGTCATCCCAACCTTCAGGTGTTTGAACCACACCACTCAGCTTAGCGTCATCTGCAAATTTATTGTGGGTGTTAAACCTAGTATCTAGAATAAGATAATGTAAAACAGCTCTCTTATAATGTTAGTATTAGAAAAATAACTAAAATAAACTGAGATTAGCATTAAAACTGAAATCTACTTTTTAAAGTAAATCAACACTTCTCCCAAGTTAAAGGATGAGAGGAAACAGCTTCAAATGGTGCCAATGGAGATTTTGATTCATTATTATAAAAAATATCTTTGCTGAAAGAGCAGTCAGACATTGGAATAAGGAAGAAATTGAATCACCAACTCTGGAAGCTTTCAAAAGGTGTGTGAATGTGGCACTTCAGGACATCTTTTAGCAGTGAAGATGGCAGTGCTGGATTAAGGGTTGGATTCTATAATCTTAGAGGTGTTTTCCAACCTGGATGTGTCTACAATTCTATGATTGAAATACAGAAACTTGAGATAAAATATTGTTTCTGCGAGGCTTTAGATGCTCTAGAGAAGGGCTAAAATCAGAATTTGAAGAATTTGAGAGCATTTCAAGAAAAAAAAAAAAAGAGTTTGATCCCCTTACTTCACCTAGCTTACAGTCCAAGGCTCTGGTTGTTAAAAAGTATACTCACCTTCCACCAAAACTGACATATGTCTTTTTGTGGCAATCAGCCTAGCTGCAGTAATCTATGAAGTGTGTCTAAGCATATTGTTATCTCAGGCTTAAAATTCAAGCTTTCAACATTTTTTATAATAGCAAAAAGACTGAAGGCATTAATTATTTTACAAGCAAATGATTTTTTGAAACCAGTACAAAACAAAGGACTAAATTATTTAAGAAATCTAAGTAATTTCCGCTCCTTCCTAGATATTTGTCCTGCACAAGGTTTTTCCTAAATTTGTTCTGCAGTTATGTCATTATGTTAATGTTTTTTATGTGTACCTAAAAAACACTGCTGAGACTAGAAGTCATGTGTTTACATATCACAGAACCAAAACAAATCTGATCCTAAGAACTGTGAATTTTCACTTGATCTGGTGATACTATAGGGAGGAAGAAAAGGAACAAATGTGCTTGTGACAAGCAACAGGAAATAGAAATGAAACTTGATAAGTGCAGGTGAGGCTGAGTAATGAATTTGGCTCATTTTCCTGGCTAGCTAGGAAATGAATGTTCACAGAAATTTAGCAAAAATGAGTAAAATTTTATCTGTACCTGCACTCTTGGCACTATTATATTTGCTGGCTACTACTGTAGTACAAATCAAAAACAATAATCACAGTTAAGCTGTCGTTACAGGTTATGAGGTCACAATATGATATAATCTATTTAAAGGTTCATTAATTTGTTTTCTTAACTTTAGAGACCATAACAATACATAGAAAAATGAATACTAGCTAAAGAAACAAATCAGAATTCATCATCCAGTGATTCAGGACATATTTCCAGATACAAAAGGAGAACTAATGAAAGATCCATTGAAAAAGAACCTTACAGCAAATGGTCATAAAGAAAACTTGTATACAACAAGACCTGGCAAGATCATAAGTTCTTATCAGTTTACTGCCAAATGTAATAGTGAGGCGCTTCACGTGAAAGAGTGTATCTGCATACAGCTGGCACATCAATGCATCTCTCATCCCCAAAACTGCAATCTTGAGACAAAAAAATAATGGGAAGACATTCACTTCACTTTGGAGATCCTCTTCAATTTAGGGAATAATGCCATGTTGTGTTAATTTGTGTTTGCTGTAAAAAATACATTTGTGTTGACTCATTTATGTAACAAGCATTGCTAGAGGCTGGTGTTGCTCTGACTTTTACAACTATCCAACCTAATTACCTAATGAATAGAAAAAAAACCTTCCAGGACACATAGAATTTTTATGTCAAGATTGGCAAGGCAAAGAAACGTAAAGGAAATTATTTATAACATGCTGTTGCCACATATAAACCTAGCTGGACAATACATAACAAAATGCAGCAAGGTTATTCAAAAATAAAGGTCTAAATCAGACCACCGAAGGAGTCACCACAGTGGTTGTAGTTTCTGCAGCTCAGAATTTACCTTGTGTTCCATATGCCTCTATCTCTCTTTTACAGCAGTTAAAGTGGAAGGATGAAAGGGGAGTAGTTGGAGTCAAGGTGATATAGGATTTTTTAATGTGCTTTTACCCAACCTGAACCTGGGAGGTAACCCAGGTCTTCCTCCTGGAATCTGGTAAATATTATCTGATCTGGCATTACAGGTAAAAGTTATGGCCTTGATAGGTGCATCTAAGCATGTGCATCTAACATTAGACTCTATGAAGACGAAAATTTTGAAACTACCCCTTACAGCTCTGCCCATGTATATGAGCACTGGAAGGTAAACTAGAGAGCTTCCTTAGTGAAAACCAACACATTTACATTATATTTTTTTTACTGTGAAAGAGGTTGTTTTTTTTTTCCTGTAATATATGCAAGATATATTCTCTTTCTAATAGAAAGAGATTTTTGTTTTTGCTATTCATGTCAGTCATTACTACAGCCTGCTCTTAAATCTTGATTTCAATTTGCGTATTAAGTTGGCTTTAAATTATTATTTTACAAGCACTAAAAGAAGAGAGGTAAAAGTTTTTGCATTTTCAAAAGATGTTTTAAAAATGCTTAATTGGAAATTTACAGTGTTGCAGCTAATTTTTTTTTAACCTTAGATGTCTATTTTTCACTAAATGTTATTGTCTAAAAGAAACTTGTAAGGCACTTGATTTCATGGGATTTCTTTCCTTTCATTCTTGTTTGAAACTTAGTAATAGAGAGCAAAATATTTTGACAATAAATTCATCTGTTTGAGATGAGGAAGTTATTAACCTCCCCTCTGAGAGAGAATTGGAATTTACTTAATGAAGATTTATCAGCTTTTCAGAGTAACATAGACATTTGACTTTCAGACATTTTATAAAACTTAGTAACTCATTGCATAAAATGATGTCTCTCAAGAAGTTAATTGCTCAGAAATTATCCAAGAATTTTTTGTTTAATGATAGGAGACTTTTGACAATATTTATTCTTATCAGGGAATTTTCTCATCACCATTTTGTATTAAAAACATTACAGAAGCACAAAGATGCTATTACAAAACTGCTGAAATTATATGATTTTTAATCCTTGGTATCTAACATTTTTTGTAATTTGTTTTAAAAAATAGCACTTACTTTGCTATTCTACTTTTTTTTTTTCTCTTTTCCCATTTATTCTCCATTTCTCTCAATCTTAATATTGTCTCAGACTGTAGCTCTTCATGAGTTTATTAAGCTTTTGTCCAAATACAGTTTCTCTCTGAGGAATTAGCTTTAGATGATTGAATTTATATATCTTATGTATTTTATATCATTTACTTATAGAAGGTATCCTAACTCTTCAAATTAAATCATTCAATACTTCTTTATCAAGGTAAAAAAGATAGCCATACAATCACATGAATGTAGTGGTATCTCCCTCAGTATAAATCAGCTTCCCTAAATAGTATTTTCAGCATATCAGGTCATTGATGACCTAAATTATATTTTGGGAGACCATCTAGTCAAGGAGAACTTTCTGTCGCTGAAAGGTTTTGTAGAAGGAAAGCCCAGAAAACACAGAGAGAACACACCTAATCTTGTTGCTTCCAAACACTGTAAATAACTCATGCAGGCATTCAGAGATGAACACTGTCAAACAGAGGACATTGCAGATTTTCAAGAAATATTTTTTTAACTCTTATACAAGTGTTCTGAGCCTCTAATATCATATCTTTAAACAATCTTCATGCTGACTGCTAATATATTATGTGTGAGTTTGGCTCTGTCTTCAATTTCCTTTTAATATGACTCCTCATTTTAATAGGATTTTTGTTTCAGAAAATACACATCCTTTTATATTTTATCTGAAGAAAAGATTATGTTAGAAATTCATAATGATAACTCACAAAACAGAAATATCCAGGTCCCAAACCACATACTTTTTTGATTTAGTACTTTCGGATTTTTTTCCTCTGATTTATTTGTCAAGGTCAATATACAGAGTGGTTTTTCATACTTTTTTATTTCATTTTTTTTTCCTAAGGCAGATGAATATCCTACCCTCATGTCAGAGATCAGTGACATTTCTTGAAGGTTAAATCATGAGGTCTTTCAAAGAACCAGAAATATATTCAAAGTTAAAAAAATTCTTTTGTCTAAACCTTGATTTTCTCAGATTCTTTAATTAGTTTTGAGGATATTCTCATCACAGACCATCCTGAAAAAGGGTCAGAAGTGGGAGACCTGCCCCATTCCTTTTTCAACAGACTATTAAACAATGTGGAGCACTATGGAGGGTTTCCTGTGTATCTCAGTTTCTTTAGTTTATGTTCCTTTAAGAAAAAGTTAAAATTAGGTTGTCAGAGAGGGAAATTACAGTGTTGTTATAGCTAAAGTTCTACATAGTATGAAAAGCAGAAGGTTCCAATTCTCTAGAAAAATTAATTCCAATTTCACCTCTCTTGCACAGTTAGTTGAAAATTTTCAGAGGAGTAACTTAAAGTGAAAAGCAACTTTTTATTAATAACATTGCCAAATTATTAGCAACAAGGCAGAGGTTTAACATTTAAGAACCGGACATTCATAAGTCAGCTATTTGTTGTAAAGTAGTTAAAGCCTGAGTATTCACTTTTAGTTCTCCTGTCTAGCCTTCAGGTGAACCAGCTCCTGTCCTCACCTATTTAAAGGTATATTTACATGCTCTCTTCTAAGCTGAAAAAACAGAGTTCAACTTCTTTTAAATTTTTGAGATTGTGGCTACAATCATTGTGAAACTGTAAATAGCAAATGTGACAAACTTGTTACCACATAAAGAGGAATTGAATCATTCCACCTACTTCTGCCAATGAGGTCATTTCCTCTTTTGGTCAAGTATACCTACAAAAAGCAAATACTAAAATCTGTTTTTGGATTAAAGGATTATTTCAACTATGTTTTACATGTATTAAGAGGAGTAAAGTAATTGCACAGGTACAAAAGAACAAGGAGGCTCTGAAATTTTCTCATAGCATGATTTCCTTGGCATTGTGTTCTCTCCTGCATATCCATTATTGACCACCTGCATCTTCAGGCTGGACTACACAGTGGTTTTAAATGAACTGGCATGTCTGCCAATAAACCAAAAGGAAAAATAGACAAGAAAGAACAAACCTCAGAAGCTCCTGTTAATTCATTTAAGACTCCTACTTCATTTTCCACAAGGAAAGAATGGGTAAAACATAGTTTTGCAGCCTTGCAGCAGAAAAGTTGCAGGGGTTACATGACAGTTTTGTCAATTACCCAGTTTGCATTACTCACCAGTCCTCCTTCTGTTTTTGCTGCCTTTCCTTGATCTAGGACCACAGCAAAGATTGACTCAGGTTGATTTCTGAGCAGTCACAGTGTGAGGCTCAAGCTGCCTGCTGATATGCTGCAGTCATTTCAGCTCTTATGAGCTGAAATCTCAGGCATCATCTGACTCAGTGAATAACTTGTGAAGAAAATTCATTATTATATGGCATAGAGTACAAATCTGCCCACATAAAATAACAAAAAAAGATTTTTCAGTTAAAAAAGTCTGTTAATTTTCAACAGAGTTCTAGTCAGCTCATACTTTTCTCAGATTTGAAAGGTAAAATTTGAAATTTTCTGTTTTCTAAACACTGAGGCTTTATAACTTTTACAATATTTATTTAATAAATATTCTAATTCAGAACAGTAAATATGTTGGGGTTTTTTTCTTCTTTTTTTTTTTTTAAGGGCCTACTGATCTTACCTAGTCTTACTGGGGAATTTGTGTATCCTCTAAGCTATTAGAAGGGAAAAGGAAATGATGCACTCCTGTATTTATATGGTCCTAATTATCAAACTATTACCTAACTCAATGCCTGGCCTTCTTTAATAGATTTAGCCTACAACTCTCCTCAAAATTCAGAATACTACACTGTTTTTACTAGCAGGGTAATATATATGAATTGTCTTAAATCACACAAGAAAGTCGTCACTGAGCAGTTAACTGTATTTGGCCAGACAACCTCAGAGAAGCATGTGAAATATTTCCTTGCGTCGCCAAAACTAAAAAACTAGATGGGCATTTTTAAAAGGCACATTCTAATCTAAAAATATCTAATGGGTTTATTGTGACTCATATGAGACATTCTCTTATTAAACGTCTAAGGATGATAATGCTGAAGAATTGTTAATTCATCTGAAAAATCAAAATATAAGTTCTGTCAATTTGTCTTCACCTTTAGTATACAGGTAAGCCAATGTAAAATGCACATGCCATACACAGACGTGGTGAGTGCAGAGTGCAAGGCTGCAACACCACAATGATCACTTAGAAATCAGATTCCATAATCAGATATTTTCCATTGAACTGGTTGTAAGAGACGGTCCGAAGATCCCTCATCTGCCTCACGACCATCGTCAAGGACAGAGACTGAAACCCCTAAAAGGGACTTTAAAATCTCAACACAGGAGTTCTGGCCTGGCTGAGGTGGGATGTTGGCCAAGTGCTGCCTGCAGGTGTGTTTGATGGAAAAACCCAGCACCCATATCGGAACATCAGAACCTGAGCAGAAACAATGGGCAAGTCACGGTGAAGTGACTGTGCCTGCTGACTTGTACTGGTTGACACTGTACCTGCTGACGACTGACTTGTTCTGAGTTCCCTAAATGAACACACTGCAATGATTTCCCCCACCTGTTTGGCCAACTGCCTGTCGCTTCGGAGAGGACTATAAAACCCTGGAGACCCCCGCACAGTTTTGTGATCAACCCACTGGAGAAACTCGCATCTATAGGCTTCTTCAAAAGCCTCGAGGACTCGACCCTCCATGTTGGTAGCTATAATCCCCTTCCCCTCTTTTTCTGTCTTTCTTACTATTCTCTTTTCTCTCCCTACTATCACATTTGTTGGCACTAAATAAAGGTGCTTTTGTGATTGAGTAAACTGAGTTTGTCCCCCGCTGTGTCTTTTGTGCTCTGAGATCCCTAAAACGAACCATCATGAACCCTGCTTTTATGTGAGCGGATCGTGACACTGGTGTTAGTGATAGATCTATACTCTAAAAGTAATGGCAAGCAGAGAAGTGAAAGGATACCCACTCGTACTTACTGCATGACAGGCTTTGACTGCAGATACTATAGTAATAAAATCTGTTAGTTGGGAATTAATTGATTGCGACTTGATTGATTGAAAATGAGTTTGTTGGGAACTGTGTTACAGATTCCTGACATCACATCATCAAAATTCATGAAATACTCTCTCCTGGTTTAAAAGCAAACAAACAAACAAAATATTTACACATGGGTTGCTGAGAAAACTTCTTTCCTAGTTTTTGATGCAAAACTCGGACTTCTGAGGTGCTTTTCCATGGTAAAATTTCTGCTAAGATATCTACAGACACATTCAAATTAAAAAAATACAAAAGGAGAAGGAAATAAATAAATAAAAAAACCCCTCAAAAATCACTAACTTTTAAATATGTAGAGATACTGCTAAAATAATGATTCACAGGTCAGAAAGTTTTCTGATCCATGTTAGAAATGTAAAATCCTTCAGATGTCCACTCACATATTCTGTAATGCTGTAAAGAACTGACAGTTCTGACTTCAGGGCTGCACACCATTCAAAATATTAATAAAACACAGAAACAGTCAATTAACTCATGCTGGGAAAATGAGGCTTAAATAAAAGTAACTCCAATTGGTACAACTCCCTCAGCATAACCTTCACTTTAGCAGATTCTCGCTGTAGACAGGTATGGAAAATTACTTCAAAGCTACACATAATAGAAAACCAAGGGTCACAAACAGAAAGAAGAATATATAAGTCACAACATGCAATGGAAGCCATGAAATGAATGACAGTGCAATTAACATGACAGAGAGAAGATGGAAACTTGTCAAAAATTGCTGCATGGCTGCTCAGATTTGATAGGAGTGTGGAATTGATTTCTTCACACAATCTCTTAGGAAAAAGATTTCAATCAAGAAGTGAGGGAATGAAACTTGGTGTATATACACTTTTCTCTGTGCTTTTGTAAGTGTGTGAGTCCTTATGTGGGGGTTGATAACAGAGAAAGGAGTTCAGTAAAGCTGTTAGATCATGCAGACAGTGGAAAAATGGCCCACAGTTGGCACCATGAGAGGCAATAATTAAAGGAAAGCATTAATGAGAATTTTGGACTGGCTTTTGGCCATTGGAGAAAGATTTTATTGCTATTACATAGAAGTTAGACTACTATGCCAAAGTAAACAGGATAAAGGGGTCTTTTTAGCCGAAACTAAAGCTGAACCTTATCAGCAACAATTCATTCTGTGTCTGCTGTGAAGAAACTAGGCCTAAGTAGATCCCATAAGAACGGAGATGGGAAGTTTTTGCCTGCACTGTGAATCTGAATGAAGATGTTACTTATTCTGCTCAAAAGCTCTCTTGCAAAAGAAATTAAGTCTCTGTACTTTCCATCAAGAAAAGCACTATTTATAGCTCTCCGGAAATGACTACTGGAAGCCTTGAGGGAAATACACAGCAAAACCCCTTAACTGAGCAATGGCAGACATTTGCCAGAACATCTCTCCCAAAGTTCCATCAGGCTTAACATGCATATTAAAAGAAAGTGGAAAAAATTGCTCAAAGAACTCATCTTTATAAACTGAACTTCAATTGTCTTCAATCTCTATCAGTTCAGACAGAATAAGTAAGGGGTAAAGTTTGTTGGAGTAAAAATCTCTCTCAATTTCCAACCTGGAAGAGAATTAATGACTATTTCAATTTGTGATTACCTATAAGAACAACTGTGTTGGCAATTATCAACTTCTTGTGACTGTCTAATCTGTACCAGGTTGGCTGCAAAACTGAAGACAACATACTGTCTAAGAGTGTCTTTTCTGAAAGAGAAGAACTGATCAATAGATTAGAAAATACTGATCCCAACAGTTCTTTGCTTAATCTGCTGTTTAATACTTGGTATTGAAGAAGAAGGATAAAGGGAGAGAAAGGAATGTATGATTTAATATGCATTTCTACTTTTAATCTTGGTTCAAGGATAATCACTGCTTTTACATAAAAGCTGAAAGAATATGCACAAGTTCCAGATTTGAAAACTACCCTAACTGAAAGTTGAAAATACAGGTCAGCAGATGTTTTCAGGTCTCTATTTTGTCCTATGATGACATATGACAATACTTGTTTATGAGATTCCATGCATAACTAAATTGTTTTTATCCAACAAAAAATGAAAACAAGAAAGGAATAAGACCTTATTCACATTAAGATGCAAATATAATGGTCAGTATAAGCAAATTTTTGTTTCAATTTGAGTCAGTACTGCCTTAACACCTGCTTAGTTGTTTGTTTTTTTTTTTTTCTTTTTCTTTCCATGCTTGTTTCTAAATCATTGTGGTTTTGGTTTTTGTGGGCTTTTTACATAGCAGAAAATACATGTCATGCTGTGTTATACTATATGCTATTATATTATATAATATATAGTTATGTATAACTCTCTCTCTCTAAATATATGTACAGTTCAACTCCACATAATTTATGGGGAATTTAGCATCTGGTTTTAACAGATTGCATAAATTTTTGTTTCTCCTGTTCTTCCCAGGAAGACAGTAGGGAGCTACTGAATTTTCTGCTTAAATGTTTTGAATCAGGTGACAAGCTCACAGTATGTTCCTGCACTTGGTTTTGCAGTAAACACACTTTTTCACTGGAAGGAATTTTTACAGAAGACATCAGCACTTTTGCCACTGGTTTAGAGCTGTGTTTGCTAACATTTTTTATGAAACTGCATTATTGAGATCCAGACTTTATAAGATGCTGGGTTGCCTTACTCCTTCTAACAGGATTTTCACTGTAAGCAATTAAATTTACATAAGAGGGACTGAATGATTACAGTAACTGCAACGTCTTCATATGGCCCAAGAAGAGATCTCTTAATTTGTTGACAAAAGCTTAAAAATCCTGTATAGTTATAACCATTAGATACAACAATTGAGATTAAACTGTGTTCTTAAAAACCACATAAAATAAAGCTAATTTTAAATATTTAAACTTCTACTATTTCTAATTTATTTAATGAAGAGATGTAATTGCCTGCATGATATTTTATTATTAAAATTCTTTGAGGTTAAGATCTGGCTGACACAAATGTTGAATATCCTAATGGAATCTGCTTTCATTTGTTTAAGTTCATAAGTGATTTCATGGATTCACCACTAAATGTTCAGAAAAAGTAATGTGTGAACCAAACATAAATGTACTAATGGGAAATATTTTATAAATAGACATCTAATAGTTGTGTCAGAATAGGCTTGAAATTCCACTGTGAAGGGAGGGTTGGCTTTGGTCTGGTTTTGTTATCTGTGTAATATAAGAGACAGTAAAAGAAACAACAAAGAGACCTGTGGTAGGGCTATGAACCAACATTAGCACACATTAGAGGTTAAATGATCTAAATAACAGAATATTTCTGGTAGTGCAGACATTATAAAAAATGGCATACAGAAACCTGAAGTCCAAGTAGTGCTACATTGCTAAATACACCTTCTTCAAAGTATGAAACAATTATATTATCTGTTTCCCTAAGATTAAGCAGGACAAAAAGCTGATGGTATAAAGTCAAATATGTTGTATTTTCTTAATTAAATATAAAGCAAAAGTATTTTCCATATTATGACACTCCTCAGTCACAGGGCTGACATACAAAACTCTTCAAGCTATCATTTCTTCTATACCTGAGAGATATCCCAGGGATTGTTCCTTATTTGTCTCTCCAGAAAACCTTACCAAAAAAAATTAGGTTTTCTTTAGCTTTACTGAGGGAAGCTGGGGAGTAAGGGTGTGCCAGTGTAGAAAGTGCACATTTGCTCCAGCCATTTGCTTGACTTACATTTTCAGCAGGTGTAATTTTTAGTTGCTTTTTCTGCATAGAATGCAAAAATGCTGTAGTTTGTTTGTGATTTTTTGTTTGTTTGGGTTTTTTGTTTGTTTTGTTTTGTGGGGGGGTTTTGTTTTTTTTTTTGTTTGTTTGTTTTTTGTTTGTTTGTTTGTTTGTTTGTTTTTGGGTTTTCTGGGTTGGTTTTTTTTTTTTTTTTGGTGTTTTCCATGGATTATGAAAGACAAATATGATGATAATCCCTTGTTAAAGCCCAAGGCTGCATTATTTTGTGCTGTGATTTTTACAGTGCAAAAAAGTGTATGATAAAATTGACAAATCATTAGGGTAATGCAAATAACATGTTACAGTAATGGATACCTGGCAATTGTCTGATGTTACGAAAATTATTCTTCAAATGTGATATTTCTGTAGTAGCTAAGAATTACAGGATTCCTTTGGGAATTTCAGATCAGGTTAGAGCAGAGATGAATTTAATTATCCGGATTTGAAGAATATTGTGGTTTGTGCATTTCCTGGTATTACCAAAGAAGTTGTACATCTCACATGCTGAATTTTTACATTTCCTGAGCACACTTTATTGCCCTTTGTAAGTTGTGTCTGCCTCCAAACTCATAGTTTTCAAGGCTAAATTGTATTCTGCATTAGATTTTAATGTTGATCCAAGACAAACAAGCTGACTTAGCCAGCTTATAAACTCAAAAACTCAATATGTTTGCCACAGCAAAGCAAAAAGCAGTAGATGCAGTTCCTGCACCACAGTTGTACACCAAATAACTTTGAGCCATAGTCTGAATGAAAATCTGCTGACACTTAAGTGGAAAGGAAAAAATTATACTCACATCACTGCTGTCATTTAGAAAAAGAGTTCTAAGTCATTTCTTCCAAATGTAAATCTCTGCTTCCTCAGCAGACTCAGAGAAAACCACTCCAAAATGAAGAAGTGCAGAAGGAACATTGTCACCTCTCACTTTCATCACTGCAAAAAAAAAAAAAAAAAAAAAGCTTTATGAAGTCTTGCAAAATCTTGCAAATCTTAGCTCAACTGTGGTCCATGATATATCAATCACTTATATTGCTATGTCTTCTTTTCTGGATCATCTGCTGTTCAAAGTAGAGTCAGGAATGACTTGAACCTCAGGCTATTCAATGTAACCCTTGGCAGAGTGCTCCCAGGTCAATGTTGCTCCACTGTACAACTTTTACAAGCCAAAGATGTGGCAAGTTCAGATGTCATATGTGAAAGTGTGAAGACTAGCTAGGACTATTATGGAGTGCTGCTCAACTTTTAGATGCAGGCCTCCAGCTGATGTCCAGTTGATAAAAAGTTGCCTTAAGACTGGCTGTACTCAAAAGATTAGGTTTTATTATCAACTGTAAGTGTTTTTTCTCAGTTAAGGCCCAAGCCTTATATTTTTTTCAACTGAAATATTGTATTCATATCAAGATAGCTATGACCAGAAGAAGGGAAAATCTTATTTCCAACCACCTCCCCTTTTTTCACTAGATGTCATTAAAAATGTAAGCACTGATTAAACATCCCTTCTCTTATGCAGCTGCTCATATACTGCCTCAGTGGATGCACCAAAGATGCTAAGTCTTGCTTTTTGCCAACTGCCTTGTGGCACAGTGGGACTGACCATCAGAACTGAACACCATCCTTTTTCCTTTTCTACCAGGTCTTGGTAGCCAATCCCACCATGGCTTCCCTCCTTAGATGGCAGAAAAGAAAAATCTAAGAGCAACAATTAGATCTTAGTTTGAAAAATGCAGAGAATATCCTTAGCTGATGAAAGGCATGTGTTCTCCATATTACTAGAGACAATCTCATTTTTGCATCACTAGCTCTTTGTAGGGCCCTTTCAGGGCTTCAGAGTAACAACTGCAGCCCTCTGTGTCTTTTGAAGAATTCTGCATCACTGAGATGGTGTGCCCTGCTCTCTCTGAGTCTTTTCAATATGTACTTTTGTGAATTTTTAAGGAAACATTTGACTTTCAGGATGTAAAGGTTTTTTAGAAGTAGTATATGATTAGTACAAGAGTCATTAGAGCAGTAATGTGTGCAGGAAAGACAACTCAGATAAATAAAGTGCATACCCCATCTCTTGGTCTATCATTTTAACTGTCTAGCCTAAAGTATTGTGATCCTATAGGCTGTACTGTGGTGGTGGATAGAAATTCAGTCTAAGGTTTAAACAAGGAATAAGATCACTATTCGTGAAGAATATAAGAAATAAGATTTTTTCATCAGACATATATGTGTTTTATTTTTGACAAATTTAACCAACTGAAAAACCCCTTGCCTTTTCTTTAAACAGAAAGTTCTGTGAAGGAGCTGATGGCTAAAAGAAGTGTCTTTTTCATCCATATATTCTGAGTAGCTGGAATTTTTCAAAATTGCAAAAAGTCACATGCTTATTTCTCTGCAAATTAAATTAAAATATTATATCCCTTTTTCTGTTCTTTCAGAGTTCCTTAAGACTGCATCTTAAGCAGAGAACAAGAGATGTCAAAAATTGATTATATAATTTTAAAATAGAGATTAATGTTGATATGTGAATAGCAGAATTTTTCCAATGAGAATTTAATTTCAAAGTTTATCTGTAAAACTGAGATTGGTGTTCACTGAAACTTGATATTGAAAACCTCTTGATAAAATCCACACACAGAATTGTGGATATGCATGGAAATTTGCAGCAAAATTTTCTTTAAACATGACAAATGAAGTGAATGCCAGAAGTTTTAAAACAATTATTTTTTTTTTTCTTCTTATAAGAAGAAAACTTTAGAGAGAAAAAGCAGCACTTCATGTTTCCTTGTCTTTATTTGAGGTGTCTTTATTTCACTAGACTTAAAATAATAAGAAGTAATCAGAGGTCCTTGAGTTCCCCTGTGTATTATTTGAATGTTACCTAGTAGTTCATTATTTCATGTGAATGAATTCTGTGTCTACATTGCACCTTCATTTTCCAACACAAGCAAAAGTGAAGCAAGAGAAAATCAATGCTTTAGAGGGGTAAATGATAAATGAAGCAAACAGACCAATGTTTCTTTTTGACTTATTTTCCTAGAAGCACCTATCTGTGAACTGTTGCTTTACAGAACCTGAAAACAACCTCACACGTTGTTAAAACTTGTTTTAGTACAGCATTTTCCTTTTCTCACTGGGTCCAAATCATAGGTTTAGTTTGAGGCAGAAACAGATATCATCTCCTTCAGAAGGAATTGTAAATGTAATCAAGGCTTTATCAGACCCATTTTAGATTCTTTCTATCATAAATGAGTTTCTTAATCCATTAGGCTGATTATGCAAAGCATAATCCATGGCCAGTCTTTCAAAGTTCATTTTTTAAATGGAACATGGCTATCTCACTTTTAAAGATTTCTGAAAAACTATTACCAATTCCACACATTTGGGTGCATCTCTGATGGGAAATGCAAATGGAGTTGGTAATGATTGCAGAATGTCGGGAAACTGGATGAGGTTTTTATTAACTTTGACAAGTTATACTATATGCAGATGGGGCAGTCTGCTAGTTCCACCCTTTTTAACCTTGAAAAAAACCAAGAAGCTCTTTCACACATGTAACATGGATCTTTCCTTACCCATATAAAACCCAGTAAGTCAAAATAACCTCCCCAAAACTCCCAAAACATCAACCCCCCAAAAGCCCCAAAACATCAACCCCCCAAAATCCCAGCTTCTCTCAGGCTACCATTTGTGGTCTTTTCAGATTTTCTCACTATGAAGACAACTTTCAGAAAAGTGATGGTGTCAGTAATCCTTTACAATGTCAAATCTTCTGACTAGTATATTTGGAAGAGCTAGAATAAAATATACTCACACATACATTTATTAGATCAGAAGTACAGATATTTCAGGAATCAAGTGATATTTTCCTGGGCTGCTGCCCAATTTGTGAAGTCATGCAAATGGGACTAATTCAGCTACTCAAGATCAAATGGCACTAATTAGTTCATGCGGGATACTGGGATAAAAATGTTTTCATTGTTTCCACTGTTCATGTCTGTATGAACAAGGACAACAGTTGACACAGAGAGATGCCCAAGGGATTACCTATGCACCACCAGATTTTTTGCTTCTGCAGCAGAGTTAGAATGTAGGTTATATAGGTGCTGTATCACACCAAAGAAATGAAGGAAACAATACATTTAAGAAAACATTCTTGCTAACCAATCACAAAATAAAAATATGGGTTCTCTTTTATTCTACCTGGGTACAATTTGGCAAAGTTTCACTGAGCTAAATTTACCACTATAAATACAGATCACTGAAAAGACTGAAGCTATGCCATCTAATATTAAATTATGATTCTTTGATGAGCACCTCAACTTCATAATTGAAGTAAATAAAAAGAGAAAAAACTTTCACAGCTACAGTTTGAAAATACAGTAGACTATGAAGTATCTTTTGCAAATACCAAAAGATCATTTTTCAGCTGTTTCAATTTAGCAAACTTTTGCATTTAAACAGAAAAATATTTATATTTATAAAAAAATGACCTTTATTGCCACTTGAAATTACTTTTGGATTAACTAGAAAATTCTGCTTAACTTTCTCCTCTTACCATTGCATTTCAAATACATGGTTGAGAATAAGAAGTTCTATGAAGGTAACACAATTTGAAATCATCTCATAAACAAATAAACACAGTTAAGTACATTTTTTTACTTAGTCAGCTATCGTTTCTCAGGTTTTATTTCTAACTAGCTAAGAAAACAGTAATTAAAAATTTTCCATGGATGTGCACAGTTTAAATGAATAGCTGAAAAGTAAATTGCAGTTATCAAACACTTTTTCCATAAAACAGTGATCAGTGGCCATGAATTTATGGTAGCATATCTTAAAAAGATCATTGAGACCACAAGTAAGGCATTGACAACATTAACTCTATTTCTTTTATGCATTCTTCTTGTTAGAACAAATATGAAAATTTTGTATAACACTGGCACATAAAATCTGACAGCTAAATGTCGAAAAAAATGCCTGAAAATGAATGTCAAAAATAGGAGTATGAAAAAATATTTTAAAGTATTTGAAGAAAAATATTATTCTAGATGTTTATTGCCAAACAAGAAAACCTTCCAATCTCTAAATTATAGACAGATTAAAAGACTTCATCCAACCAATTTTTTTCTTTTCAAATATATTAGAAAATTACTTTTTTAAAGGCCAAAAATTACATAATCAGGATAGTGACTTCTATGAATCCATTTCACATGTTTCTATACTCATGTATAATAGTATATATGTTTTCTATTTATTTTTATATATAGCATATCTATATTTATCAAAGAAATTTTATTTGTAAGGAAATTAACACTGCACAACAAATAAACAAAGCTCTGCATTTTCTACAGTGTATCTATGAATACTTTTGTTTAGCATAAATGCAATCCATCGACCATTCATAGCTCAAGGTGATATCTCTGCTAGGGTAATGAAAGTAATTTTTTTTTTCCTTTCATTGAAGTCTACTAAAATATTTTTTTTAGAGAAAAAAAAAATCTAGGGTCATCAACAATCAAATTTTAGAAAATTTCTCTGCATTACTCACTTGGCTGGGCAGATTTTTGTGTGCATTTTGATGTGAAGGCGGTCTAAAGCATTAGGCTGAAAAAGAGAATGGGGGAAATGATACTTTGTTACCGTATAGAATTCCTTACACTTTGGAACTGTTAAGTTTTCCATTATCTGTCTTTCACTCTACTCAAAGTTAAAAATAATAAATAATAGAAAAAATTACTGGTATTCTTTATATTTTGCCTTGATCATTTTCATGAAAAGAGGAGTCAGGTTAGAAGTGACACAATCAAAGAAATTTTGGAAGATCTCACACCTCTCTGAAAGACTAGGCCAAATCATGCTGTTTTTAGTAGTCACATATACAATTGTTCCTTATCGCAGAATGAACAGTAGTATTGTCCACTTGTTTGTATCACTCTCTCATGCTTTGTTCCATGCTTTTTATCTGCGTGGAAAACAGACCAAAGATCTAATAATCTGGACCACAGCCTTGTAAAGTCATTTAGTAATAATTATACCTACAATGTAGAAATGTCTTAATATTATTATTGCTGCCTTTTTTTTAATCTTATTATTCATTATTATTGTTGTTAATGTGGTTATTATTAATTCAAATTTTATGAGAATCCATTTATGCTTTGCCATTATTTTTTGGAGGCCTGTCCTTTTAGATCTATCAGAACTTGCTGTTATGATGTAGAATTATGCAGTTATGATGTGGTTTTGTTTGTACTTGTAGGCTTGGACACAATTGACAGTCTGGGCTCCTGAAGAGGAAGAGTTTGGCTCTGTAATCCACACAAACTGCCTTTCTTTCTTTCTTTCTTCCTTTCCATCACTCCTTTTTAGAGGTAAGGTTGATCTGACAGAAGAAACTGCAAACATGTCCGCAGTCCCTCCTACTGCACTTTAAAAGCACTGGAAAAAGAGAAACACCTAAGGAATCTGAGGTCATTTTAAGTTCGAGTCTTGTAGCGTGGAAGTCAGATTCTGTTGATTCAACTTTTATTACACAGTTGCTCTCTATGGATATTTCCAGCCCTATATTCCCAAGACAGGTAGCAAAACCCAATACTGTTACAAATGTGCTGACAGACTAAAGGAAAGTAATAACCACTTTTTCATCCATTTCTAATTCTGCTACTGAGTGTAAGCAAGAGTAGACAGCATGATGGTTTCTTGGGTGAAACAATGTTCTGCCTTTGTGATCAACAGCCTTTTTTTTGCGATGTTTCCTGCAATATAAAGGACTAAGAGTTTCTAAATTGACTCTTTCCCAAATGGGAAATAAAATAGAGCAACATTCTCAAAAGTGTCCCTGCTGCTGTTTTTTAATTTAATTTGCATCCATTGCATTCCTGTGGCTGAAAGACCTTCAGCACTTTCTGAATATATGTTTGTTTGTTTTTGTGTGTGTGGGGGGATGTTGTTTGTTTGTGTTTTGTCCCCAAAAACACGTTTTCAGTGGCCTCAGATACATGATTAGTGCACTATCAGGCAGTCCTACATCTTTCTTTCCTTCTCTTCATGAAGTTTCTGCTTCTTTCCTGGCCATTTTGATTACTGTTGAATTTATTATTTTCGAGTGCAAGAGGATGTGAATGACTTGCTATGCCTCCTAACTTTCCTGTTTGTTGAGTTAGTTTGCTAGCCTTTAAGCTATATGACCTTCATATTTTGTCTGGAAGAAAAATTCTGGGGATTGGATACAGGATATACTAACAGCCAGGCCTTGACTGCCCTTCCTATTGATAGTTCTGAGTCCTTTAATTCTATATTAAAGACAATTTTTCTCTGTAATAGTGCATATATTCCTAGTGAAGTGATTCAGTCCCATCATATAATTCTGGGGTCATTAACATCTGGGAATTTATGATAGTGGAAAATATTGAAAACTTGCCTTGTTAACCATTTGTGTCACTGCCTAGCTCTTCAATGAGGAAGATGTAGAAGCAACTCCATTTATTTAACCTTTCCACAATCTGATTTTCTCAGAGAAATTTTTTTACCTCTGTATAGCACCAAGAGCCTCTTTTTCCTCAAACAATGAGCCTTTTTAACAGTGGTTAAAAAAGTATTTTGGAAAGTCGGGCTTTTGAAGGGCAAGACATTTCAGTGAAATATGTCAATTTAATGAAGACTCCAACAGCCCCATGACACAGCTCCATGTGTCTATTTTTGCAAACAGACGAATCAACCATGGTGCTACTAATAGAGCCAGTGGAGGTTGTCCTTGACTGCATCCTCTGTTTGAACCCACAACATTTAAAACTTTTGGAGACAATGTCCCTAGCTGGTTTGGGAGATGTCCTGATCAGGGACCAATACAACAGGTGATATGGCCAAGTTTTAACACTTATATTGTTCTCCAATTTGTGTGGCACTCCATCACTATTCCATAACATATTTTCATAATTCAAGCATACTTTTTTGAATGCCTGAAGGCATGCAATGTGGACTAATGCTGTAAAAGCCCAGACCTATTCCACTGCAGGGGTAGCAGTGCTGCTAGCGTTATTTCACACAATAATAAATTTAAAAATCAATCTCCCTGTCCCATTACCTTGGGTCACTACTTGTGCTCTAGGGGTAATCCAGTGGCAAGAGTTAGGTGGCCTGAATGCAGTCGGCAAGTCACCCTGTAGACTTGATGTTATGAAACATTTCCTGACTCTTTATGTTTAAATATGTTTATATGTATGTAATAAGGGTCAGGGTTGAGGTTCTCAGATCAGAGCTCTAAGGAAGGACATGGCTGCTTTCAGGTTTTTCGATCTTTCCATTAAAGATCTGGAAAACAGCAAAGGCTTTCTGGCCTTCTGATCTCCATGTCACAAAGAAAATACAGGCAATTTGAAACTATTTTTTTAACTGAAATATCTTTAAAATAGAATATCCTATTATTTCCTCTCTTCAGGAACTTCTCAAATTTTGCATTACATTTCAAAATGGGTCATTTTTTACCCCCAAAATTCCTTAGTTCTAGTGAGTCTGTATAGCTTATTACACAAGTAAATGCACTAGTACTGGACATTTTGTCTTTGCATTTTTTATTCCTTTATCACTCTTTGTCTTTCCTTTTATGTTACAACAGATATATATTTATGTCTATGCAACCTAAAGTCAGTTTTAAATGGGTAACAACAAGGCATATTTCAGTGTGTACTTATAATACTATTCACTATTCTTCACTGATCACATTTATATTTTTATGTATTATCGGTTGGCAATATACTTCTAAGTGGTGCCACCCAGAACCCTTACAGTATGTGCCATAGCATCATTTCCATTCAACTGCTCCCCCCTTTTTTCCGTTAACTAAAAATGCAAATATTTTTCAATATTTCTTTGAGTCAAAAAGATTTAGCGGTGGTGGCTAGACAAAGTAGTGCAGCTGTTCAAACTTCCACTGTATATTTTTCAGCTCAAGGAGATAAACATGGGCTCTATCATCTTGCTTGCACGTTATGCCATTGCGCTTCTAACAGTATTCATCGTGCAGCCCTTTTCAGCAATTTGTCAGCACAGGCCATTGTGGAAACTGTAGGCAAAAGCTCATTTGGAGAACAACACAGCCCATCTGCAAGGTTTAAATCATAACACATCAGGGATTAGAAACACACAACACAAGAGGACAACAAACAATCAAGCAAAAATATGAACTATTATTCCAGAGTAGTTACTCCAAACCAGGTGTTGGTAGTAGGTACCAAGCCACACAAGATGCAGTGATGGGACCTGGCCCTGATGGCTGGGAGGGAGCTGGGTGGGAGCAGGCTCCCCCCGGCTCAGGGATGACAAAAATTCAAAACCAAACAAATAAATCCCCAACAACCCAACTCCCAAACCTTTAAAAAGTGATTTTCTACTTCTTGAAAAGTAGCAATGGCAATTTAATACCAACATGAAACAGGCCATGAAGAGTTTATTGACAGAGTAATACAAAATATCTTTGAAGCATGTGGTTTTTCATTTATTCTGGATTCTTTCATATCTGCATTCAGAGGAGGTTATGACTTCGTATGTCTGTTGAGCAGGGATAGATGCACCAGTCACTCCAGTAAGTACCCATGCGACAAAGGATAATGCAATATGACACAGGACAGGCTGCAATAGCAAAACTCTAGTCAGAGTCACTCAGAAATCCTAATGTGTGCATAACCTTGCATGACTTTTGTAATTTTCAGAGATATCTTTTTCATTGGTTCATGGCAATTTTTCAGGATAAGCACACTTTATATATATATATATATATATATATATATATATATATATATATATATATGAATATAAATTTATCAAGAAAATCTACAGAAATATTGTTTAACACATTACAGAAAACATTAATTTCTCCCAATAATACTCTGAAAAAATAGTTCTGCATGCTCAATTGATTTGAGTATAATATTGACTGGAGAAAAAGATACTCCTATCTGCAGGATTTAAAATATACCTTGATGACCTGACTTTTCTCACACCTGAATAATATTTTTTTTCCCCTCTTTATTTCTCTCCTATCATCCATCACTTGAAGTATAATCTTTATTAGCGAACTGGTATTTAGAATATAACACTGGCATCCGCAAAATCTGAAATTTCCTTATCTTCAGCTGCAGAGATTTAGTCAGTTTATTTGCCCAAATTCTGCATAGCAGAATTATGTGTCAGTAACCAAAGATCTCTACATAGGAATCCAGTAGGATTCTATGGGAGACACTAGTTCTCTCTCATATTTCAAAGGCATTGCTGACTAGAACTGATTAATTTTTTTTCCAACATATTTATTACTCAGCATCTGTATCATTCCAGTTTTCATATCAGTGTGCATGCTTCCTAAATTTTTGTCACTCTTTAGTCAACTCATTTATAGAAGAACAGTCTATTAAATTGCTTCAAGTGATTGATGATTAAAATTATCTGTGAGTTACTTTTAAAAGTAACCTGTGTGTTCAGTGACTGTTAGAGTGTCCTGTTAGACTGTTTATAACAACTTCCTATCTTTGATTACTTCATCTGAAAGAAAGTCCTAAAATGTCAAGAGTAGGTGTTTAGCAGAACTTCCAGAAGTCCCTAATAATACAGATGTAATGCATATAGTTAGCTTCTAAACCAGAACCAGGGGGATTACAATAAAAACAGAAGTCCTAGCTGCTGAGAGCCCAAAAACACAGCTTGTGGAAATCACTTCAGCAGGAGAGTGAATTGTGACTGGTGGATTCACCATTCCTACAATTTGTTGCACCAAGTCTCAGGGAGGAAGACCCAAGTCTATATCTGGTAAAATTTACTTCTAAGTACACAGTGACATAGACATAGCTTTGAATTGTTTAGGGAAAACACATATGCACACATGTACACTCCTCTAGACTTGACATTTTTAAGAGTGCAGACAAAAAGAGGATTTGTTTAGTTTTACAGACACAGCCTTGTGTTACCCTTGCACATCTGACAACAAAAATTAGAAAGTCAGATGAAATATGAAAGAAGGAAACAATTTTGGCAAGCTGACCCCTTTCATCATGAAGGAAAAAGAGACATGAAAACATTCAGTTGCTCTCAGTAACGAGAGGATTAAATACCCAGCCAGAACAAGCAAGGGCAAAAACTGCTGCCTGACCTAAGGAATCATCTGCTAATACGTTGACTCCTGAGGGTACTGCAGAGCAGGAGGGTGAAAGCAAGTTTCTAACTGTGACCAGACATATCACCTTGCATTTCTAGCTTCACACCTGGGAAAGGATTTGGAAACAATTCACCTGGTGTGTACAGATAAGTAGTTTGTCCTTAGAAGAAAAGAAAATGCAACTATGTCTAGAGTAAGGTACAAAACCAAGTCTGGTGCTTTTTTCCTGCTGAAGATAGCAATCTGAGACTTCATTTTTAAATCATTAAAATAGTTCAGTAAAATTGCTAGTACCATTTACTGGATTAAAGGAATCTTAAAGATACTTAAACCATTTTTAAGGATGCTTTGATTATATACTCAAATGGGAAAATACAGCTATACAGGTCATCTGCCCTTGCAAAAGATCACCTCCCTAAAAAAACTGACTGTATTCATGAGTGTACGCAATTATGTCCATATCATGGTCCAAATGCTCTGATGCTTAAAACAGAGTAAATTCCTCTGGCGTTATCAAAAGTAACTGTCAAGCACTACAAAGCTAATTTCAGACAGCAAGAAAATTTGGAGAGTAGTGGATATATCCAGACCTCGGGCTGGACAAACCTGGTTTTATGGGTAATCATCTAAATTCAGAGACGATAAATGACCAAAGATACTGATAATTTATTGCAATATTGCCTGTCCCTCCCTCCCCCCCCCCCCCCCCCCCCCCATGCACACACCTTCATCTTATATCACATGAAACCACTGGCCTCAGGAACCAAAGCAGGGGAAGCGGGGACACCATCCCAGGAAAGAGACAGAAACCAAAAAAGTATGCATGTAACAAACATAACCACATTATTCTCATTGAGACTTTTCCTGAATGAAAGCATTCTAACTGTAGAATTCTTTCTTTTGCAGTAACTAATAGACAAATCGATCTAGACCAATAATGATTAGAATTTTAAGACTTCAGTTATAGAGTGTATATTCTGACTTGTGTGTGTATACATTCATACCATAAATACATACATATATATACACACATACATATTAGATGTGCTTCCTCTTTGCTCATCATCAAGACATTGACTGCAACACCATAAGATAAGGGTTGAATTTGGAGAGTTTTGTGGGAACATAAACTCTTAGATTATAAAAAGGGTTTTTCTAAGGAAAGTAGCTTATTTAAGGAAAACAGTTTATTTAAGGAAACCATACAAGTGCTTTCCTGTTAACGTGAAATGTGGGCACCCTACTAAAGCTAGTAATTTCTAACCCTCTGGGTGGTGGCTCTGTGACTCAGATCTTTTATTCCAAGCACTCTTCAGGAGTGTCCACAAATATTGTCTCCTGCTGTTACAAGGTATTATAAAATATGCAAATGTAAATGGTGCCATATCATTTAATCTCATATATACTAACAAAAGGAGTCCTCAAACTCTTGTTTTGACAAATATGACAGATAATTTATTCTTACCTCACAAAGAAGCAACAGCAACAACTCGAGGATGGTGGTTTGATCGTACTGACATTAAATGCAGGAGGCCAAGACCATTTTATTTTTCAGGCTGAGGGAGGACATCTTCACCTAGTGATAAGAAACTAGATGACATAAAGACTTTTACTAGTTTGGTTGTGCTCTGTTTAGTAACTTCAAGCAGATCATTTCACGCCCTTAATATTCTGTTCCTCTCCTACTTTCTTAAATGTTTTGTTCACTGCAATTATAGGTTTTTAAGGCCATGACTGTCTCTCATTATTTGCATTTGATGCTAGTAAAGTATAAAGTTAATAGATTCCTAATCTGGATCAAGGTATCTTGCTGTGGCCAGGGTACACAATGACAACAGAGTCTCTGTGAGAAGGCAAGAAGATTTTCAGTGAACAAGAGAAACATATTTTTCTTTTTTTGCTAAGGAAGAATAAACTAAGTATCAGAAACACATAGGCAGCTTTATTTAATATTTAATATCTCTGCAGGCTAAAGTACCAGCTCAGATACATATAATGCATTTAAGCTGCTGCTCTGGAGTGATGCTGATAGTTTGTAACTATTACATCTTCAGATAGAGAAAAGCAGTTTCGGATCAAGTTTAACACAGTTTTACCTAGTGACACTGAGCAAATGCTGGATTGCTTGCTCTGCTGTGTCACTTGTAATGAGTGACTTTAATATCTATGCTAATAAAGCTTGCTGCATCTCCTGTATAAGCTTGACACAGGCCCCAGTGGCAAAGAAGGAACAGGTATCTAAATTAAACTGAATATGTCTTGATTGAAAATGAAGGAAATTATATTAACCAGTCACCTGTGGGCACATGTTATATGCTACCCTGTGCTGAGTTTGCTGGTATGAATGTCTGGCATATTAATGCATGTCAAGCTTTGACAAAGCAGATAAGTAGCATCTCCATCACTGAAAGAAGACAGACTGGCACTCCATCTTAGCAGTTCACTAAAATCTTTTGTTACTAGCAATTTGCTTTGCTGCAGACCTTTTGTCTGACATGGGATGGGGCTTGTCCTACCATTTTCTACAAGCAGCACTAAACTTCATGACAGATATAATCCTCAGATAACATGAAATTTGTTCCAGTCAGAGGCAGAGTACAGTACTGAAGGGGCTTAGAGGTGGTTTGAGTTAGGCAAACCCAGGTTTTACTAAATCAGAAGGCTTTATTTACATGTAGAGAAGTAATTGGGTTATAATTCTGTAAGAATTATATACCAGTGTCTTGTATCTTCACAGTGCCATAATTGGGTTTTTTGAGAGTGCCTAGAAGCCTTCATTACAGAGTAAGATAAAAGTACTGCTCTAGTTGTAAAATACAGCATAATAAGGTCAACATATCCAGGTGGCTAAGGAGACAAGACACACAGAGGATGAATACTCTAATTCTCTTTTCCAGCCACAGAATTCATCCTCTGCCTGATATTTTTTGTTCCATAATTTCTATATTTGCTGACAAGAACTGAATTTATTTTCCCAATACAGCGTTACAGAACCATAAGATAAAGTAATGATGGAATGGACTTGGCCACGTACTATATCCCAAAACCTTTTCACAAGTTGAAGCTGACCAGCATTTTGTGCTGAGCAGAGCTGCTCCTGGAATTGATGTCACAACAGCGCAAAGTGGTTCAAGCAGAAGTATCAGGCTGTGTAAACCTATTTTTTGCTCTGTCTTCTACAGGTTGTTTTCACTTAGTGTGGCTTCAAGAGAGTATGAGAAATACATCCAAGAAGGGCAATGATTTGGAATGCTGCTGCATTGTAGGGCAGATCACTGTCAAGATGGGTGAGAGGGATAGAAAAGCCAGACATTAGAATCTACTTCAAACAGGCATAGCAAAATTTTCTCAGGCAAAGGAAATCTAGTACAAGTTCAAGCTCTTGTCATTAGTTTGAAGAAAATTAGTCTTTTCACTATGGCATAGAGTAAATATTAATTTCTAGCTCTTTCTCTATGGATAGTCTGTCAGAAATTTTAAAGAGAATCAAGTTTAGAATTTTTTTTGTCCTGTGTTTATATGTGTCCATTTTTGTCAGAACCAGGTCTTTCAACTTTTTCCTCTGTGTTGAGAAAAGTAATTGTAATTCTTTAAAAATAGTTTTCATATTTTTCAATTTCCTTATTTTCTAGGCTTCCTGAACTTTGTATTGCCCTGCTCGCTAACACAGAATTCCAGAATCACTGAGGTTTAAAAAGACCTCCAAAGGCATCAAGTCCAACCCGTGACGGATTCCCACCTTGTAAACAAGACCAGAGCACTGATTGCCATGTCCAGTCCTTCCTTGGACACCTCTGGGGATGGGGACTCCACCACCTTCTTGTGCAGCCCTTTCCAGTTCCTGACCACCCTTTCCATGAAGATATTCCTCCTGATATTCAACCTAACACAAACCGGAGAGGCACTCTCAGTCAGTTTTCAATACGATTTTTCTGAAGAAGCTTTCTAAAAGTTTGCTTTTCAGTAGATACGAGTTCTGCAATCAAATTCAGGCCCATGCATTTTTTGGTAGACCAAGTGCTCATTGGAATTAGGATGTCTGCCAGGATATTGCGTAGTGTTAAACTGGAAACTAATGCAAGGCAAGTTCAGGTAGAGTTTTAAAGAGTCTGATCTCTGCCAATAGTCTGTGTCTTCTTGCTGAGTTTACTCATTTCTCATTGACTAAAACTCCTCATTATTCCACTTAGAATAAAGCTGCATCCAGGGGTTATCTTACCCCATGAAAATTTAGTCCATATGGTTCTCAGTTAGTCTTATCTGGCATATATAAACAGGATATATATATAAATGAGAATCTTCAGACATAGCCCACAAAATATGTGATATTGATGCCACATTGATGATTCAATAAAAACTTGATTTGCTTCATCAAAATCTGATTATTTTCATTCATACTTTTCTTAACATTAGGGACAAAACACTTCTCCAAAGTAGTTTGAACTTATCTGCGTATGTTTTTATAGTCTGAATACTATAAGTCATAAACAGATTTATAAACACTTTCTGTAATTCACTAAATTATATTAGGCTAGAAATCCCTGGGGCCAGAATAAGGGAACTGAGTAGAGAGGACTACCTAGATGAAAAGCAGTGAAAGCAAGGCACACTTGTATAATGCCTCTTTCTATAATAAAATTTTCTTCTAAACTCTATTGCTTTTGTGGTGAAAATCTTGGTTTAGGGCATGGGGGAAATGAATAGAGTTAGTACAAACTCAGGGGGAAATTCTCCTTAATAAAGCACATAGTAGAACATCAGTATTTCTTGTACCTTGTCTCTCTTCCTTTGAATTCTTACAGGTATTAACAACCATCCAGCCCAACATATTTAGAATAGTACACTTTGCTGCAGTGATTGAATTTTTGCAACTTTCCTGTCTTTGCAATCTATTTCAAGTTGCATTTGTGTCTGTTTCACACTGCAAATATCACATTTATCACATTTATCATCACAATGGAAAACAAGAGTACAGACTAAATTCTGGGAAGATACCAAAAACAGGTCAGGAGAACTGATAAAATAGGAAAGCCAGATTTAATATTCTCTAGTGATTTACAAGTGTTTACAGAACCTACCCAGTTTCCTGGCCCCATGTAGTCAGCTGCTCTCCTGATCAGAAGGACTTATTGGAACACAGTAGAACATGCTGAATGAATATTTATTTTTCAGCATAGAAGAGGGACACCTGTTTGGAAGGGACTCTGACAACAGGATGCAGGATGTGGTTCCAACAAATTGTTCTTCACAGTTTAGCTGTACTTAATCTCAGTAACAAAGAAAGATGGTCAATCTTATCTGAAAAGCTCTTGACATTAAGGTCATTCTTAGATGAGATTTTGATTCTATTCTTGTTTCTGTTCATCATTTGACACTGCAAGATAGTAATTTCAGAAATAATTTTCTGAGTGATGTATCTTATGAAACCTTCTCCATTTTTCCCCCTTCTTTTCTTGTTGGGAAATGGAGTTGTAGTATTTTTAGTCACATTTTCTATTAAAACATAACCACATAAAAATGGAATTAGTTAAAAATATAAAATATATAAACCAAATAATATGGTAACTCCAAAATGTGGGGATTAAACAAGACACGTGGTGTAAACTCAAGTGGGTTGAGTAACAGGTGTTTCAAAGACTTACGGTGTTGCCAGAAGTCTAAGTAGAGTATGTCAACAGAGAGACCAACAGCAAAGCTATACCAAAGGTGTTTTCAATTTCTCTTTTTAAAGGAACAGTGGTTTTGCCATTTCATTGTCAAGAGATGCAAAATATCCCTCCTGTAAATACAGGTTGTTTGGAGTAGTTATTACCTATGTTCCTGCTGAGTAACTGCATTAGGATGTTTGTGTGCTTGCTTGTTTTGAGTTGTCGCACACCTGGAAATTTACTTTTTGTAGTTGCAGCCATGGTACTATCTCATTACTGGGCCTGTGTTGATTTTAATTGTGTTGGGATCTGGAGCCAGCCTTGTGTGATGGATCATGAACAAGGTGCATTCTGTCTTTTTCCTAAGCTTTGCAACAACCTCTCCATTCAACGTTCTCTGCTTCCATAAAAACTCAGAAATTGTACCCATCTGTGTAATACTAAATGACAGCAAATGAAATCTTGAGAATCATAATACATCTTGTAGAGCTGATCTATCCTTCACATATGACTCTTTCAAGCCACTAATTTCAGGTAGTCTAGGGACCAACCTTTTTCATGGGCTTTCTATAGTTTATTAACACTGTTCAGAGAATCGTTTTCAACTGCCTAAGTGCTTGGAAAATATTTTAATATCATAGGCATCTGTTCATTTAATTTTTTTTTCATATTTTGTCCTTCTGTGAAATGGTGCAAGGGAAATTGCTACAGGAATTTCACTTCTGGGAGTCTGTATTACTTTCACATCAGACCTTTGTCATTCTGTGATCTGGCACTGCAGACTTCTCAGTAGAGGGGCCATCAGAATGTCAGGAATGTTCTCTAAGGAGCAGTGACCTGCTTCAGCTCACACATGGTGTCCAAGCAAGATGTACAGTGTAAACTCATGAGATTTCTGCAACTGTGACAAATACTTTTTTTCTCTCAGTTTAATTTCATTTCACTACTATCATTGATATTGAGGTCAACTGGCCCATGTCCTGCAACAACGCTTGTGTTGCTTCATTGACATCTGATTTGAAAGTGACAGTTCCTGTTCAGGGGGAACCAAATTGATGCTACACATTTTCTTTCTTCTGCTTTTTAAACTCTCCAGAATCATCACATTATTTGTCTAATCTCAGTATTGATCTTGGTTAAATCACATCTGCATAATTAACATCATGCAGGTTAATGCTGTTTTTTGATAAAAGATTTCAAATTGTTTGGATGTTTCACTTCATTCAGGTCAAATCTGATGCCTCCTGGTTTTAGTAGGTTACCAGTGGGACTTGCTCAACACAAACTTCCAGCCTGTTGTGAGTCAGTCTCCGTCTCTGCTGCTGGTGGATAGTACAATCTGATTTCTGTCATTCATGATGTTTCATGCAAGAAAGACCCTAGTGGCAGTTTCAATACCCATAAGTTAATATTATAGTACTTTCCCCTTTTTTTTTTTTTTTTTACTATTTCTGGTGCATAAGCTATACAGCGGACACTAGAGAGAGCAATCATTTTCCTGTGGAGAGTATGAGCTGCGCTAATCACATGGAGCACCACGACGCAAATACACTGCTTGTCAAAATGTAAAGTGGGCACTCTACATTAGTGCTTGCATCTCATGAGCTGAAACACATGTGGTCCACACTAGTTGCCTCCTAAATTCTCAGTTATACCACAAGTCCTGCTTTGGACACTGTCTTTAAGTGCAATCTTTGTGGTATACTCACTGCTGTCTATGTATTTGCAAACACGCCCATTTTGCATTGTTTTTGTAGGCATCTTATATCTTCAAAGAAAATCAGGAATTTCTAGATCTTCTCTTTTGGGTGATACATTTTTGTGGATCTATGACAGTCTGTGCATTAGTTCTCCTATTGGGAACCTCTAAAATTTTTTTTAGCCTAACCTAATTTAAATTGAAAAAAAAAAATAGGATAAAAACTCTCTTTCTTTGTGGATATTGCATATATACATATACATATATATATATATATATATATATATATATATATATATATAGTATAGTAACAGTCTAGTCTTTCCACTAGGCTTTATAACATTTTCCAAAAAATATAAAGATTATTTCCCATTTTACTACAGTCACATAATAGAGGATTGGTACGAAAATAAATACTGGGAGAAGTGTTGGGAAACCTTGGAAAAGCATGCTTTTTAGACATCTATTTTGCATAGGGCTCATTCCAACACTATCAAAAAAAAAAAAAAAAAGGAAGGATGTATTAGAATTTTTTAAAAATACTTTCTTAAATCATACGATGAGGTACAAACTGGCTTACATCTATGCTTTCAGTGAAAAAAACCAGATGGTGTTTTAAAAAAAATCTGAGTAAAGGAGATATTGCTGTTAAACCTTCCTCTCTAAAGTAATTTTTCTGTGGACTAAGCCTTTCTGCCTTTGGCTGAAAGATTTTTTCTTAGCACAACATGTCTTGCTCTATATAGTTTCAACAGGACTTTTCTTGCATGTTTTTTATAGAACATAATACTCTATGGCAGAGAAAGCAGCCCTTTTGGAACCTATGAACAGAAATTTCTATTTAAATGTAATTTTTTTTCAATGGACTTCTCCCCAAAATTCTGTTTTATATATGGTCTAAGATTCAAATATGTAGGAAGAAACAAGGACTGTGTGTGTTTATTTTTCCACCTACACTTAAAAAAATGAGGTTGAATCTCCACGTAAAAACTTTTTATGCCACTGATAGTGCCAGTAACGTGTTCCCTAATACAAAGCAGATATTTTCAAGCACTTGTTTTGAACTTTCAAATGCTGAGTTTGTTTTCTGAGAATACATAGCAGATAATTTCATTTTCTGTGAACCAAAGCATTCAACAAATTGCCTAACTCACTTTCATGCCTTTAAGTGACTGCTAAAAAGAAACAAAAGAAAAAAATTAATTCTTTTCTTCCATGCAATAAAATTATAACAAAACTAATAGATGTGAGGTTACAGAGAAAATCAGAACGTAATTCACAGGAGAAATAATTTGGATTTTTTCATGTAATATTGAAGGTACAAAAGTCAGAGATCAAGTGAGAAATAGCTGTGCAAAGCAATTGAAAACATAATAGTCATTCTCTATGTCTTGTAGAGATGGAAATGAGTGAAAGAATAACAATTTAAAGCTGCAGGTGTGATTTCTGAATGTACTGGTATTAATTCTGGAGAGAGTTTTCCTGATATGTTTGGGGGATTTTACCCCCTTGGATTTTACATTTCCTTAGGGAATTTCCTTGTATGTTTCCACAGCATACCTGTGGATCATTTTAAGATAACCTAAAGAAAGTGGAAACCGTCCTTTTTTATTTCTCTTATACCAGGGAATTTGCGAATGGCAATAATGTTATGTTTGCTTGTGAACTTTCCTGCAGTGTCTGTATGGCTTTAATTTTGCTCCATTTCCTCCATTATATCACACTGCATTCATGCATTTAAACTACCTCCTGCAGAAGACTTTTTTTTCAGGTGATTAGAAGCTGTTGTCTTCCCTCACTGGCAGCACAACAATTAGACCATTCAATGACAGAAAAAAAGATAATATTTTTTGCATCTATAATGACCTTGTTTTGCAAAGACTACTTTAGGCATGTTGAGTTTAAATATATACAGCTGGGAACAACAATAAGTAGGGAAATATTCAATGGAAAAACTCTTTATGTTGTGTCATACTTCTGTTACAGCATCCTTAACCGGTATTCATATGTGCAAAGCATATATTTTCTACTGAATCAGGTGCTAAGCAGGAAAATAATAACACTAGCTTCCTGTGTGCAATTTTTTTTTTGCTTTAGTATGTTAGGTGTATGCATTCCCATTTTTAATGTAAGGCATATAAGTCTCAAATAAATGTTACAGTCTAATACGATCTAAAATATGTTAGGGTCACACCAATGCATTCATTAATTATTCCTTCTTGAACTGTTTTCTTCCAAAGAAAACAAATAATTTCATTTCTTTGTATCATTAACAGCTTCAAAATGACCACTTATGTACACAGCATAGTTTTACTGTACTAGAAATATTGAATTGTTGCAACTAACAGTAACCAAACAGAACAAACTAATGAATTTTTTCATTTCTGAAAACTATTCTTGAGTATAAAATTCAGATTAACAAGATAATAATCTCACCATTTTTTTTAACTTTTGTCTCTTTCAGGTAAATATCAGCAGTGAAGTCCATGCCCTAGAAGCAGGCGTTTTCTTTCCTTCCAATGAGCATTCAAATGGTAGCCTAAATGAAATGTTTACCTGTAAAAATACTTTTTGTTCTATAGTTGCTGTCAGTTTTCTAAAAAAAAGTATTAGTAAAATGTATAATGACTAAACATGGAAAATTTTCTTTCTTCCCATTTTGAGAAGTACTTAATTTTATTTGGTATGTGACTGCATTGAAGAGTTTCTTTACATAATAGTGGTGAAGAGCAAAGATGAGGATTTTTTTCCCTTTTTGTTAGTGATAGTGTCACAAAATGAAAGTCTGAGAGACAATAATTGGAGACACTACGAAATTCTTCACTGAACTTATCTGCTTCACTGGACCTGATTCAAAATCTCTGAACAATATTGCTAGTCATGTGCATCAACCCCCAGGAATCATGAAATAAATCCTTAAATTTATTCCTGCACTGAATGTCTATAGTAAAGGTATTCTATTTTCCTACTGGAATGTCAATTCTCTGGAAAGTAGACAGAAACTTTAAAGATTCAGGAGTTGGTTTTATAACCTGGTTTTAAAAAAGTAAAATAACACAGACTTATGTTTTCATAAATTATGTGTGGTGGTTTTAACACCAGCTGAAAATTAAACTCCAAATAAGCCACTTCTCTTCCCCTACCCCTTCCAATAAGGGGAAAGGGACAAAAGCATAGACTATGGGTTGAAATAATTATTTACTGAAAGCACAAAGTAATGGAAGAAGAAATGCACAGTAACAATATTAATAACCAAAGTGTATAAAAAATAGAAGATGTTTTACCCATAGAAAGATGTTCACCACCTCAACTTAAATAATTAGAGAATTAGGAAATTTCTTGTATCTTTCACCTAGTAAGAAGTAGTAAATTATCTTAATTTTGATAATTCATTGCAACTTGCATTTATATTGCATATTTTAGTTTTTATCCACTCATCTCTTTAGTAAGGAAGAGCTTCATTTTGGAAGATGTTCACAAGAGCACACTGACTGTTTTTCTACTGATACAGTTTTGCTTTCAGTTTTTATTTTTGTGGTGTGCCTCTTCTGGATATACTCTCAAACAGCAAATCACATCAATAATGAGCTAATTCATGTGCAACATACAGTCGACTTGGTTCACACAAGTATTTTCTGTGAAGTCACACATAGCAGTTTCACAAAGATTTGTGGCTTGCATACTCAGCTTCCTACTCAGTATAGGTTTCAGAGGTTTTTTTGGGTTTCCATGAGCTCTGTTTTAAGTCTCTTACAAACCAATTTGCATGAGGCCATGAGGAACTTTACTGCCTCACTGTCCATGATTATATTTATTTTGTGAACAAGATAAAAATGGGCCATAAACCTTCCATTGCTCTTGCTAACTTAGAGCATCTGCTCCAGTAATAAGTACCTGGTTGGATAACTTTGACATCTGTGAATCTCTCAGTTGATAGACTTGCCCTTACTGAGTATGCCAGCAGAGATGACAAAAACATTATTAGGTCTATTTCACAAACTTTTTTTTTGTAGTTCTATATACCTTTGCCAAAGTAGAAGTCTGGTTGTGTGGCTTCTATGCATTTTTTTCTTATTTTTACAGCTCTAAGCTTTATTTTGTAGCACCTACCAAAAGCCAATGTACACAGCCGATGCTTTCATGAACAGTTGTAAAGAATATATTTGCTAGTGATACGTAGGTTTCAAGGAACTGGAATACAAGGAGAGTTTGACAGGCAGCTGAACAGCAGCTCTCTTTAATTATGTATTATGCTCCTGGTAAATGTGAGTGCCAAAAAGGTTTGTAGCATCATACTGAAAAGTATCACTTGAAGGACCACATGCCTTAATTGAAAAAAGCAGAGTGGAAGCTCATGAGTTTCAATCAAAACCATGTCACAGGATTTAGGGACAGTTTCAGATAATTATGATTTTTGTCCAGAAAACATGCAGAAAAGAGAGCAACAGTAGAAGTAATAGAGCTTTATCTCCTGTCAGAACTCTTTGTTTTGATAATATCATCTCTCATTTCTCAACCAACATTTGCAAACCAGTCTGAAAACTTAAAAGCAAATAAGCTATATTACAGATGTCATTTCTGGGAATTTTTTTTTCCCTGATACAGAGGTCTTATTCTCCATCTAATTTTGAATCAGTGAAGTGAGCAGATATGAAATCTTTGATTACAGCTATAATTGAAATGTGCGAACGTGTACGTGTGTTTTTGAGCGACTGTGTAAGAGAGTTATGTGTGCTCCCACCTATACCTGTCTTCATATGTTTATGTAGAAACACACAATATGCCAACTTCCACATTGAACCAAATCAATACACAATATTTTGGTTTGTGATCTCCAGGTAAAATACCCACTCTCTGCAACTAATTTTTAATAATATTTTTCATCCTCTGGTCAGTTTCTCTTCGAATTTTTTGCTTTAGGCAAAAGATTCAGCTCTCAGACTGATATGCTCTGACCGTAATGCCAATGTAATTTTTTTTTAAATTCTCTGAAAATTAACGTTCTTGTTTTACAGTTAATTCAAGTTTAGCATGATATTGCTGCTTGTTTTACATGTTAAAGTCCAAGCACTTGCAAATAGGATACCAATAAAATTTAAAATGAAATCTGGTTTCCGTATCTTCCCATTGTAATTTTTTTACTCAGTTTTGTCAAGCTGACTATTGTGATGACAGAGAGAAGATATCAAAACTTAATGGATTTTGACTAGTTTAGATGGCCAGCTTACTTTGATTCTTCCATTAGATTGCTTATCTCAGGAAGATTAATCCTCCAGCTATTTTTTTTAAAGGATATGATGTGAATTCAATGCATGGAAAGGTTGTGATAGAACAAAGACCTCTGGGAGTGAGGCCAAGATTGCTGACTTTGGAGTTGTATACATCAACATGTCCTAAAAGGAATTTAAAAGGAGCTGGATTATTGGGGCAGTGCCTTGCTTTTTCTTTTCACTCCTGAAGCTCTCTACCTGAGGCTTTCATATCTTGGGTTCTAAGTACAAAACTATTACGTGAAAGGTCCTCTGACATGCTTTTAAGAAATTATTCTCCCAAATTTGTAGGCAGAGTTCAATTGATTAAGTGTGCTCAAGAGAGATATTGAAGAATAGATTACAAATTTTAATGGACTTGCTTTTGAAGATGGATATCAAAATAGACATTCACTGTGTCTATTATTCAAAAGCTGCCTAGAAGTTAAATTTTGGAGGTGTCTCATTATCTGACAAATTGCTACTGAAAACTACTGAAGTCAGTAAAGGAAAACAGACCTTCCAGAGTTGTACTCCCTCTCAGCCACAAGGAATTCCACAAGCAAAAGCACAGAGTCACCAAATGGAAACTGCTTTTTTTCCTCCATTAACTCAAGACAACTGAAGCAGACTAGATCTCGGGTTTCTTCTCCACTGGGATGCCCACCCAGGGATGGCAATTCTCAGGTTTGATTTTCTTTTCTCGAGATTCATATGGTGGTTCGAGTGGGCCTTTTTTGACCTCTGAAGGCCCCAAGCCAGATGCGAGAAAAAAGCAGAGTCTTCAAGGTCTTTTTCTCTTTGGTTTCTCGAGTTGTTTATTATTTTCTTGTCTTACAATTTTTTCTGTGCCCGACTGAGATGTTCACAGCTGCTCAGACACAGGACGACTCCCCCCACGATGGGAGGTCGCTGCATTTTATACAGATAACTACGTGTATATTATTTACCATTATGTGCCAATGCCTATTACCTATACTAAAGGGGTCAACTCTACTCTGACCCAATCTCCTTTAACTACTTTGTGCCATTGTCACCAGAAGATGGAGGCCAGGGTAGAAGAAGGAAGAACTCAGGGCAACACCCTAAATCCTTCATCTTTTTCCCCATGCACCTACATACTAAGAATCCTAAAACTACAAAATTTTCCACTTTGTGACACACTACACTACTGTCTGTCACATCTTTGTGATTTGTAATTCTTCTCTCAGTGTTAGACGCTTTTTTCCATGGACTGAAGTCAAAGACTGTGTCTCTCTGGGCTCTGTGCCAGGGTCTACAACCCCCCTGTACATTCCAGATCCCCCTGGAACCCTCTTGCTCGGGTCCCAGACCTCTCTGCCAAGGTCTGTGACCTCCCAGGGTGCCCAAAGGAATGCCCTAGACTCCAACACTAGACAACACTGGAGTTTTAGAGTAGAGAAGATTAAGCTCATCCATCCAGTAGTCATATAGAACACATAGGGATTTGGTTCTGAATTTTTAAACACAGCAAGATTTTTAATATTCTTACTCTGACTTTTCTTCTCATGAAAATATATCCAAATCCAAGCAAACAAACCCACCCCACCTGAATGATTATCATAAGTTGCAAAACTTTAATGTCAGTAAATGAAAATACCAAATTCAATTAAAGGGAGAATTGAAGATTGCCTGAAATCAAACAGTAAAAGAAAAAACAAAACAAACAAACAAAAACCCAAAAAAAACCACCAAGGAAATCGATTCATGATTTCATGCATAAATGCTGACACACAGACTTGCCCATTGTTTTACTCAAAGGACGTAAATGCTAATATACTAGCTTTAATTATTCTGCATGGAAGGTTTTGGGGTTTGTGGGGGGTTTTTTTGCAAACTAGCCTAAAATATTTCATGTACTGTACAAAATCATGCACAATGTAACACTTAGAATGGAAATATTATTATTCAATAAATACGGTTTTTGCAAGCCACTTAAGAAAATTAAATTATTAGGAGAGGTAATTGCTTATAATATAGTCAACTGACAGAGTACACACTCATGAATTATCATTATAATTAAAAGTAATTATTCACCAATAAAGGAGCATTTGCATTCTTTTACCATCAGGACTTCCAAAGCAATATTATCAATATAATTTTAAACCTTGTAAAATGTTTCAGTATGTTCCATTTAGCCTTTTCATTTATTACTAAATGTGCCAATATTATATTTATGCATAATATACAATTTGTGGTGTAATTGATTAACTCAATTGCATATTTTCCTATACTTTGACCTATGCTGAACAAAGATCATCCTAAACACAAAAAAATCAAATATGACAAATAGTAAGTTTCATTCTAAAATACAGATTTATAGGGAAAAAAATTACTTCCTGGAGTTATAGCAGTCTAGCAGCAGATGTATTTGAAGCATTGACATTACAATTTTATTTCTATGCTTATTTGTATTGTTATCTACAGAAAACAAAAAACAACCAACTAAAGAAAATGTAGCTAAATCTAAAGTACTAAGAAGAGAGAAATCACTGTAATCTAACCATCAAATTATCCTTCAAGATGTGATCAGTCATGATTCTGTGATACAGAATCAAAATTCTCTTGAACTGCTAAGAGAACTTGTACATATAACACTAAAGTATATTTGGGATTTCTCCTTTATTGTATATTGCTGATATCTCCTTTTTAAGAGGCTCTTAGTTCTAAACAATCTCATTCTCACAAGTGTCAGGAGGACGTTAACTACAGATACACATGCAGTAGGAGAAAAGCATTTGTATTCCTTTTTCAGCATATAATTAAGTTAGAAATATAGCTGTAGGCTAGAACCTACAGCTAAGGCCGCCTTATTAATGCCTTTATGGTGCAGAAATGTATGCTGAAACTCTTAAATAAATGAAGAGTTCTATACAATAAAATTCAAATAGAAACACCAATGCATGAGTGATTAAATTTAAATCTGTAGCATTCTTTTTTAGGGTCCCCTATCCTGACAAGTTCAATGAAAGGTGAAATTAATGAAGTGTGTTGATCTGATGAATCTCACTGAGAGTGTATACTACTGGGAGGTACTCAGACTGAATGAGAAAGAGGAAAGGGTGGAAATAAAATACTGGAAAGAGCATGAGGATTTAAAAGTATGAGACAAAAGGCAAAGCCTTTTTTCTCAGTAAGTATTATTATATTTATATAGACAGTGATGGACAGAAAAATCTCTGGACTTCATCCATGTCCTTTTTTAATGACTGAGTCATGCATTTCATGAAAATTCCACATATTTTTTCATGTGGAAGGAAATTATTAAAAAAGTCCCCAGATGACAAGCAAAAGAAAAACAAAAACAAAAATCATCACAAAATGTATAAATGTTCTGCCAAAAAATTGGAAAAATTAAGATATTTTTCAGCAGGTACATTAGATGCCTTTTTCAAATAACTGTTTGAAAAGAATTGGAGCATGAAAACTACATGATAATAGTTTAGATTCTGTCTGTCTCAAGCTGATTTTACTTTGTCCCTACACACAATACTTTGAGCTGAAATACACCCTGAAATACATCAGGCACCACAAAATAGCAATCTACTTAACCAGGATCTATGTGGAACAAGAACAGAATGCTACTTTTCAAATTGATCTTCTCACATTTCTTTCTTGAAGTTGATGATATTTGCATTATTTAATATATTCATGTTTACACCTTTTTTCAATTTTCATTGTGGCACAGAGCAAAAAAGAAAAAGTAAGTAACTGGCAGATGTAAAATGAGCAGACACCATGGGTAGTGTGAGTGTGCTGTGTTAGAGAGCATTTGACCATTATTCATTCAAAGCCAAGCAGGAGGATACAAGTCAATTCTTGCTGCATTTCATAACCTATATCTTGGCATAATGGCTCTGCTCTAATCAATAGTTCCAATTGTACTAGGCTCCTATAGGTGACATTTAAGTGAATGAGAATTATTTTGGGACATAACCATATTGACTAAACAATTATCTTGTGGAAACAGTGGAACATTATAGCCCCTTTCCTTCTTAAATAACTAATTTAGCATTTGAAACATGGCCCTAATTCAGTGTCTTGACATCTTGACACAAATGACCTCCAAGTTCTCTACAAATCTTTTTCATAGAACCACTTTTGCTTTTACCTACGAAAGAAAAACATGAAATGTGTAAACTATATTGTCAATTTCCTACTGTTTTGCTACATTTTGAAGTAATTTACTTTTTAAATTGCTAATTTTATACCAAAATTACCTTTTCAGTTACATCTTCTTAAATTTGGCTTATTCTGGAGTCAGATTACTGAATCACAGAATCATTAGGGCTGGAAAAGACCTCTAAGACCATGAAGTCCAACTGTTGACCAGAAACAAATCTATGGGAGAAATTCTACACATTTATTTTTCAATTTTTGGCCTCATTAAGATGAGGCTCATCTCAATTACTAACTCCGATTTTACAATGAATCTTTTAAAAGTTGCATATCTAAAAATTTTGTTCATTCCTTTTCATTGCCAAGATGAAAAACCAATGCATTTTTCTACCTACTGAAGTCAATGAGAAATTAAAATGTTTGATTCATCTGAAATACAGGCTTTTGAAATGCTAAATCCTAGTTTTTAGGATCCTAAAGTAAACTCTGACAACTTTTACCATGTAGATAGAGGCTCTACAAGAAGATGTGCAATTTGAAAGTACAAATCAATGGGTTTTCTTTTTGGCTAATATATACAGAAAGCAGCTAGAGCTGATCAACTACCAGCTGAAGCATAAATATTTTCACCCCTCCCAGACCCAAAAAGTCTTTGTTGGTCAGACAGCCCTTAGGGGTCAGAAATGTGATATTTGTTGTGCCTTGAAGATGGCTCATCCTCAGTGGTGTTGAGTTGGAACTTTCCGATTCTGTTTTTTTATGTCAGTATTTTTCCTTGGGAATCCTTAGCTTCCCCCTATGACAATCTCAACAATTACACTTATCTGTTATGAGTTTTGACATCTTAACAAAATTGAACCAGCACCTGGATCACAGAAACAGAAGGCAGAATGTCACATTAACAACCTCAAGCTGGTTGGAAGACAAACTGAGTATCCATCCTAGCTACAGAAATTAAATGGGGGTGTGTTTGTGGGAGGGGTGTGGAGGAAGAGCAAATTGGTTCCTGCTAGGAAGTCTTGTTGCCATTCGGTACTCCTGGGTTTTATGTGCCTTTCCAGAAGCCTGCAGGGCTCCTGGGAGAATATGTTTGCCACTTCTGATGGGGATATCCCAGCTTCCAGTTTGCACTGGACATCCCTCCTTAACCATGTAAATCCATTCCTGTATAAACATAGAGGCAGTAATATAGGTTTTATTTTAAACACTTTATTTCTGTTTTTATATAGATGTAATTCAAAAATTATCTTTATTTTCATAAATTGATACTGTGACAAAAAGAAATTATAATTTCTAAAATTTGGAAAAACAAATCCTGTTACTAAAATTCAGAACTATTTCTTGAGAAGAACCCAAACCTTTCCCTACCAGAGTCTGAACTTACTTTATGCACTTATTTTAGCCAAGATTTATTAGTGAAATGATCTGTTCTTGGTCTTGGAATCCAAAAGGTTTAGGGTAGAGTCCTAGTGCAAGGACTTGTTCAATAGTTCAAGTAAAAAGTGGTTCAGCCTGAAACAGACCTGCTTAATCATACCTTGTGTTGTCCTGAGAAACTCCTCTGCAGACTTTCTTTTAGAAAATTTCCCACTTTGAGAGGAACTTTGAAATGTTCAAGCTTGTCATAAACTGAAACTACATTCCTCAATGTACTCTGTCGATAATAGGTTCTATATTCATATGCTGACAGATATGTTTTCTTACAATCTCTCAATCTCTTCACAATAATTTCAAGCATTATAAGCATGACAATGACACTGATTCAATGAGAGAAATGAAAAAGACAAGCACGGATAAAATACACAAATTAAGGAAGATTAAATCCTATATATTAATGCCATTAAAATTTTAAAGTAACATTTTCATCCTTTCAGACAGAAATATGTGTTTTAAGATTTCCATGGAAAATTTAGCTTTCTGATTAAATGTTACAAGTAACAGGACAGTGAACCAGCTAACACTGAGGCACATTTAAATAAAATATCCTAGTTTTTTAATTACTAGAAACATATTATAAAATTACTATATTTGTGCTTGTGTGGCTATATTAATATAAATACATATCTATTAAATATCTTTTATAATCAGGTTCAAAGTGTTTTCTCATTAGTAGCTGATAATAAGATCTTTGATCATAGTTTTAAGGAGACTGTTTTAATTACATATATAGTTGGGTTCGAGTGCCATTTCTAAACTGTTATTTCTGTATCTTCATAATAGATAATGAATTTACTTCTATTATGACATCTTCCTACAGATTTTTCAAACACTGAAAAACTGAAATCTGAAATAGATAATAGAAATAAGATTGTGACTTTGAAATATCATTTTTATAGACAATTGTTTTAATAATCAAATAATGATTTGCTTACAGATATAAATATATTAAAAATATATATGTTTTAAACAGATATACAGGCAGAAAAATTGAACATGTATCTGTGTAAACAGGTTTTTTATTTCTTTTTTTAAATCCCCTTTTGTCTCAAAGAACTCCTGAAGATAATGGAAAAATTACTTTCTTATTTCTTCCTTTATGCCTGTTTAATCTATTTCTTGACAATGCTTACCCTTCATCAGTTATTTTTCATCTACTTTCCAGCAGTTAAACCGGTTGCTTTTGCTGGGAAATGATACAGTCAGTGTTTCTTGTCAATGTTAAATAGAAGTGCCTGACATGCACTTGCAAGTGCTTGTACGTATAAATGGCCTCACATCTTCCAGTAGTTTAAAAATTAGGGAGGGCAACTTGGCACCATGGGACTCTGCAGATTAAATTGCTAGGAAATAAATGAATGTGATTAAATCCAGCATCATTGATGCCTACATCTGTTACTGGCCACCAACATGCCAATACTTTGTCTCTCACAGTAAATATTGTGGGGATCCTGGACTGTAGAAGTGAGTAGGTCAATACGGTAATAACCCTTTGTTAATTTTCATAGTGTCTGATATATCCATGTAATCTATCCAACTCATCTATTCTGTAATCTTTTAAAAATTCATGAGAATCCATGTACATTTATATAGTTTGATGCTGCACAGCAGGGAGACTGGTAACTTAGCTAATAAATCAGTTGGTCATGGAAAAAACAAGTATCTGTGTTCAAATAGCATAAGAACTAGTCCCCTGATGGGTGCTAGGTTTCAGTGTGATACAAATGCAAAAGAAGCTGAGGTTGTATCTCCTTTCTAATATGCAATGGGTTCTAACATGATATTGCATAAATCTGAAATGAGGAAATAATGCTCAAATTGCAATCATTTATTAACAATTGAAAGAGGAAAAACTAAAAAATCCAACAGTCAGACAAAACTTGGTGGCATTTTTAAAAAGTACCATGAACTAATGAGTTGTAGTCCTTTTTGTGAATTGAACTGCTGTTTCTAAGATATATTGGTCTTTCCTGAAATGGATGTAATTGATTTATATTTGAATGACCTGGACTTGTCATGCCTGAGTTGGCTACTGCTGCTGTCTCCGGCATGGCTGAAGCTGAGTCTGAGTAGTCTTGTGCAGTTTATATAATTGTATAGCCGATATTTTCACTTTGCCATCTTTGAGAAATATCTTTATAGATGTACATTATTTTTTAGACATTTTCATGAGAAGAGTTTTGGACTAAGAAATGTGTTAATCTATTTTTGGTATATGCAGTATCACAAAAAATAAATCACAACAGAAAATAGTGTTTACTCTTGCAAATAGTCATACTTTCTGTTCCTTCTGTAAGGACTTAAAGAGCAGTTGTCTGTCTCAAATACAATCAAGACCACAGAAGTAATTTGCTGTAAGATAAGGAGAAATTTGTGAAAGGGTGCTGCTAATTCCAGGTATGATGGAGATGAATACTGATCAGCACGTCCTGTTTAATGTAACAAGACAAAAATTTCCACTGTGGCAAACTGTGAAAAAGGCAGCAGCTGCTCATACACATACCACCCCAAGGTACGGGAGTAACACCCGTGACCATCCTTCTGATACCTGGAACTTGGATTGTATAAATATGGTACTCCCAGAAGAATGACTCAGGGACCCCACCCATCATTGAGGAGCCCAGGGTGAAGGAGCAACAGGATACCAAATGGCACCACAGGTGGTGACTGTCCTCTGCTCGATATCCCTCCTTCTCTCCCCACTGTCCCTCTTTTCTTTTTCTCTCTCTACCTCATATTTACTATTAAATAAAATCCATACTATTGACTTTGGCATATGATCTCGTTTGCACTTTAATTCAGGCAGAGGCATCTCTTATAATCAGATCTTAACACCTTCTACTGGTAAAACTGCAATCTGTGGTGCTAGGAGGATTAATTCATTGGCAAATGAGATTGATGCTGTCACTATAGAGTTTCTTCTAAAAAAAATCTTACCTTGGGAAGGAACTAATATTAAGCTAGTGCAAACCAGCCCTAACAAGACTATTTTACTTGTTACCTAGCATCTACATGAGCAGAGATAATTCAGAAAAAAACGCCATCAAATAATGACTTTTTGAAATTCTGCAGCTACTGTCAAACGGAATATAAGAAAAAAGAATCCTTTTTTGCAGCCAAGTCCCAATGCCTAAAATCAATATGCATTGTTTGGTACAAAGTGTCTGTCTTCCTAATTGGCTTTCTCTTCCAACTGGGGTTAGCCATTTAAAGGATTCCCCATGTCTTTTCAGAGTTCTATGCAAAGGATGAGAATTGCTCATTTGTGGACCTGTGGCATCAGGAAGTCACTGTGGTGGTAGTGCATAAAAATAGTAGATGTAGTTTATGCACAAAGTGAGCTTTGAATGTTGTCTCACTGTCACGATCCGCTCACATAAGCAGGGTTCGTGATGGTTCATTTTAGGGATCTCAGAGCGCAAAAGACACAGCGGGGGACAAACTCAGTTTACTCAATCACAAATGCACCTTTATTTAGTGCCAACAAATGCGATAGTAGGGAGAGAAAAGAGAATAGTAAGAAAGACAGAAAAAGAGGGGAAGGGGATTATAGCTACCAACATGGAGGGTCGAGTCCTCGAGGCTTTTGAAGATACCTATAGACGCGAGTTTCTCCAGTGGGTTGATCACAAAAGTGAGCGGGGGTCTCCAGGGTTTTATAGTCCTCTCCGAAGCGACAGGCAGTTGGCCAAACAGGTGGGGGAAATCATTGCAGTGTGTTCATTTAGAGAACCCAGAACAAGTCGGTCGTCAGCAGGTACAGTGTCAACCAGTACAGTGTCAGCAGGCACAGTCACTTCACCGTGACTTGCCCATTGTTTCTGCTCAGGTTCTGATGTTCCGATATGGGTGCTGGGTTTTTCCATCAAACACACCTGCAGGCAGCACTTGGCCAACATCCCACCTCAGCCAGGCCAGAACTCCTGTGTTGAGATTTTAAAGTCCCTTTTAGGGGTTTCAGTCTCTGTCCTTGACGATGGTCGTGAGGCAGATGAGGGATCTTCGGACCGTCTCTTACACCACCCCGTGACTCACGATTGTCGTCAAGAGAGCTCCTTCGGCAGGGTTCCGTAGTCTTGCGAAGTCTTCAGGACTCATCCATGTTAGTAGCATATCCCGGAAAAAACAGAGACAGTAGAGAGTGTGTGTGAAAAAGAGAGAGAGAGAGAGAGAGAGAGGAAAAAATAGAAAAAGGAAATAGAAACAAAACAAAATCAATCAATATTGATTATAACAATTTCTTCAAAATAATTAAAACAAATCATAAAATTTCTCAAAGTTATAACAATTTTCAAACAACAGCTTAATTTTGATTACAATATAACATAATTAAAACAAACAACAATAATCAAAACAAGCAACCAACAATTTCAAATTAATCTGCTATTAGAGGTCTAATTTTCGCTGTTTGGGTAGGAAGTCTCGTGTCAATAACTTTGGGAGTGTCTCTTGCAAAAGGGGTCTTGACTAAACTTTGTGCTTCCAATATAGATGCCAAGTGTGTCAACTTCTTCATCATTTTCCAATTTAGGATGTAAAAAATGACTGACAAGACAAAACCAATCAAAACCAAAATCAAAAGAACAACAATGGGATGACACACTTTGTTCAGGATACCTGTAGCCATAGGTGACCACCCAAAAAGGGTATCCCACCACATGTATTCAGCATCCTTTTTGACCCTGTCCATGACATGATGTATTTTTCTCACATTGCGATGAATAGTTACCAGGGTTTTCTGTCTGTTTTTCTTGATCTTTTCCAAAATCTCAGTTAAGTCCTGATGAAGCAACAATTGCTTCACTAAAGTAAGATTCATCCCAATAGGGGGAGGCAATAATTTGTGCATCTCTGTATAATCAGATTGTAAAAGGTGATAAGAGGTAACTGGGGCTGAGTAAGAAAAGTCACATCCTGTAATTGTGGTAAAGTTACAAATACAAAAATTTGAGTGATTCTTAAGATCCACTACCACTTATTCTACAAACACTACATCACAAGCAGTTCTAAAGCATGCACACCCATTGCCTATATATATTAGCACTGTTTCGGAAGTTTGGTTAGGGTGAATATCAAAGTGGCAGATATTTTTTTCAGTGTCCAGAAATATGTCTTGAGCTATGATTGCATTAACAATATCAAGTGCACCAAGACATTACATATGGTTATTACAAAAGCTGTAACTGTGTTGGTATTGGGGTTATAGGTAAAGTTTACCAATTCTTACCAGGATTGGAATTCCTTTTCAAAATCATTTGCATTGTCCCAAATTATTTTCTGAATTTCAGTAGGAAAAGTGCCTTCTTCTCCTTCCTTTATGATTGAGGCAACAACTGTCTGCATCCAAAGCTGTGTCTGGATGCAGCTAAGAGCCAAAGAAACATTGTTTTGTGTAGCACCAAGTGCATCAATTATCATTTTGTGATCATTCACATTCACCTTTTCCCAATTTGGTAATATGTTTGATAGCAACCACTGATGTGTCCCCAAAGCCAATAAGGATAATTGCAATGGTGGTTGTAATTTGGTCAAATCCCTAGTTTTGGTAGCCAATTTTTTCATTAATACTTCTAAAAATTGCCAATTTAAAATATTTATCATGCTTTATATGGCCTTCATATCCCTCAGAGCTCTCCTGTGAAAAGTAAGAACAACAGAATCTGCCACCAGAAGGCAGAAAGTTAAAATGATGGAAATTCTCCAGTGTGCATTTATTCGATACTCTTTCCCTAGAACATCAAAGTTTACCCATGTGTATTTATTCAGAGGGGGTTTTAGCACTAGTGGTACCTCTCCCTCCGTGGGGAGGTCCACCAAAACAGGTTGTCTAGGGTAACGTGCTGGATTCTTGGAATCATTTGGTCCCCGTAGTGAGGGAACTATGCTTGGAGCTGTTGGGCCAAAAGGAAAAGCATCAGTAAACTAAGGACTTGCTGACTGTTTGGGGGAAAAGGGAGGGGTAATGACTGAGGCAGGTTTGTCTTGGACGCTATCCAAGTTTTCTACTTCTTGTACTGCCAGTTTTTTCACAGCTCCTTCAGTTATTGAGAAGATGTTACAATAATGTTCAATCTGAGCATACCACTTTCTTACTGAGGCTGTCTGGGCCACCCCGTCAGCTGGGGGAGTCCCAGTAGTGACTGACTTAAAAACTTGGAAAGGCCCTCTCCAAACAACTGGTTGTTGTTGTACAATCTTCTCTACTTCTATGAGAACTAGGCTAACCACAAACAAGCCTTTTTCCCAGGTAGTATACCTCTTTTCAGCATCTCTGAAACCACGGGAATAAAAACTAACAGGCCATGTTGGACCCTCAGGACCCCACTGCCATATGTGTACTGACAACCCTGAGGAAGCAAATCCCCATTCCTCCTGGAAAGGATCTATAGGATGAATAGGGCCAAGGGCTTGGTGAGCAGTTGCTTCAAAAATCAGTAATTGCATTGCTTCTTCTTGAGAAGCAGTCCATTCCCATTTTACCCCTTTTCTCAGTAAGTTATAAAGAGGTCTGACAATTATAGAAAAATCTGGAATGTGTTTTCTCCAAAACACTAATAATCCCAAGGCATGCTGTAAATCTTTCCTGGACTCAGGCACTTTAATTTGATCTAAGGAGGTTAGGGTGCCAGGTGGGATGCATGTCATACCTCCTTTCCACCAGATACCCAAAAATTTTACTTCTTGAGAAGGTTTTTGTATTTTCTCTGAGGGGATCTGCAAACCAAGGCTTTCTAAGTGGGAAGTTATTTTCTGTTGAACACCCCCCACTTGCTGTGTCTTATTGTTTAAAACTTGTGCTAGGAAGTGCTGTGGCTTGTTGCCCAAGGTTTCTGGAAGAGGAGGTGCGCTGGGTTGTCGGTTGGATGATTCCAACACAATGGGTTTGGGACAGGGCCAATTAGAAATCATTTTAGCCAATTTATCATAAGGCAATTTATCCATTATTTTTCGCGGCACTCCTCTTTTCAGTCCTAGTGACCACAGTTGCTGCCGGTTGGAAATTTGTTCTCCCTTTTCTGATTTTTCATTAGGAGAAGCAATGTGACTGACTTCTCTGGGTTTTTCTGGTTTGTCCTCTGAGTACTTCACTGGTCCATATTTTCTACTGCAACTTATTAACTCCTCTGCTACCTCACTCCATGTCCAAAGTTTATAACTGCTGTTATATTATGTGCTAGGAGCTGTAAAAGGTGAGGAGACAGTGGAGTCAGTGGAACCAGTTTGATCTCTTGTATGTCCGAGAAATCTTTCAAGTCTATCTACCGGAGAGATAGATGCTTCTGTTTTTTGAAGAATTGCTGTTGGTTTAAGAGACTCTGGCAAACCTCGATATAGAGGGGTCATAATCTCAGGTTTGACAGGCTGTTGCATTGGTGACTCGTAGCCAGAGATTAATTTCCTTTCATGTATCATTTGCAAGCATGCAGCTTTGTGTATGCTTTCTAGGAGTTGGTCTGAGGTGCCGACTATTGCCAGAGGGTCGCCTCTTTCAAGGGGGTTTAACCCCCCTGCCCAGTAAGCTGCACGCTGTCTCAGGGGCCATGGAGCACGCGTATTTCCTGCTGTTAAGAAAACTCCATGTCCCCAGTAGCCACTTGCTTCTTGTTCACTTAATTTAATTTGGTCACCCACAGTGAGTGAGACTCTAAAAACATACTCTGTCTCTAAGTCACTAGGGAGGCAGGAGTATTCTTTCTTTAATTTAGCTAATTCAGTGACTGTGTATGGTATTTCTTTGGTGGTTATGTGGGGATCATGATCCTCTTCATTTATATAATTATATTCTGTTTTAATGAAAGGTCTCAAGCTGGAGCAACAGTGTTCCCCACAATTTTGTATGTATACTAATTCTTTCTGAGGGTATATTTGTTTAATGTTGTATGTCTCCCTTCCTTCTATTTCTGTGGGTGAATCTACAGATTTTAGGTTTTTACTTTGCTCTTCTGCAAGGGAAATCTGCAGCAAATAAATCTGATTCCTTTCCTGTTCTAATTGTTTTTGCAAAGCTTCTACCAAATTCTGCAGGGATTCTATTACTGCTTTTTCTTCACTTACCTGTTCAAAACGGGTTTCTATGGCTGCCGAAAGACAGGCCCCCAAAACTGAGCAAAGAATGGTTTTATTTCTGCCCAGTTTGTATCTAGCATCATGTTGCAAAGAATATATTCTATCTACAATGTTTTCAAAGTTAAACCAATTATTCTGTGCACACCTTTCTCCATCTGGAGAAGGTCTAGCACCATGTTTTGCTAGTAAAGCATAAAATGCATTCTTATGTTTTTCACTCATTTTGTGAAGGGACCAAAACCACTCTCAGGGAGGTACGCTTAAAGTTACACCAAAGGCACAGCTAAAACTGTGTTTCCCTTCGCTTCCCTGGAATGGGCGAGGAGACCAAAACTGCCTGGGAGGTTCACTTTAGTTACAAATAGTTGTCTCCTCAACTACACCAAGCAGCCCAAAACACACACTCAAAAAAACCTAACTACAGTCCCATCTTTTGCACAATGAGATCCTTTTGTGAAATCCTGATGACAGGGAGTGCTATTCGCCTGGGTGTATACAGTTTGCGGGAATTTTCCCTCGCCCCCCTTGCTTTTTAACAGCGCTCACCGAAGTGGCGTGCTAGGTGCGGCTGAGACAAGGGTCCTTCCCCTGTTACAAACTATATAAAACCCGCAACCCCTCTGTCCATCAAGATCCTGTCCGTGACGCCAATTTAATGTCACGATCCGCTCACATAAAAGCAGGGTTCGTGATGGTTCGTTTTAGGGATCTCAGAGCGCAAAAGACACAGCGGGGGACAAACTCAGTTTACTCAATCACAAATGCACCTTTATTTAGTGCCAACAAATGCAATAGTAGGGAGAGAAAAGAGAATAGTAAGAAAGACAGAAAAAGAGGGGAAGGGGATTATAGCTACCAACATGGAGGGTCGAGTCCTCGAGGCTTTTGAAGATACCTATAGACGCGAGTTTCTCCAGTGGGTTGATCACAAAACTGTGCGGGGGTCTCCAGGGTTTTATAGTCCTCTCCGAAGTGACAGGCAGTTGGCCAAACAGGTGGGGGAAATCATTGCAGTGTGTTCATTTAGAGAACTCAGAACAAGTCGGTCGTCAGCAGGTACAGTGTCAACCAGTACAGTGTCAGCAGGCACAGTCACTTCACCGTGACTTGCCCATTGTTTCTGCTCAGGTTCTGATGTTCCGATATGGGTGCTGGGTTTTTCCAACAAACACACCTGCAGGCAGCACTTGGCCGACATCCCACCTCAGCCAGGCCAGAACTCCTGTGTTGAGATTTTAAAGTCCCTTTTAGGGGTTTCAGTCTCTGTCCTTGACGATGGTCGTGAGGCAGATGAGGGATCTTCGGACTGTCTTTTACACTCACTATTTGTTGTTAAAAAGAATCATGTATAACTGAAGATACTGGAGGGGCAAGCAACCTTAATGAGCTATTAGACATACTGTCACAATAAAGTAGTCATAGGCTGCTAATTATCAACAGTTATTTCTAAAGCTATATTTCTCCAGAATTTTTAATGCACCAGGTAAGTTACTCCTCACCTTTTCCAAAAAGTTCTTCAGAGATGGTAAGGGGTTCAGCCTATGGAGTTCGGTTTTCACAAAAGTGTCTGGTCCTAAACAGCAGGTTTGAAAACATTGGCAAAGAACTGCTCTTCAGTGTATTTTCATGTTAAAGAAATGTTCTTATTAGAAATAAATGTCTCATTTTCAGTTTAATTTGTCTGTGCCTTATCTTCAGTCTCAGAAATTATGAGAGAATATATGGTGTGAGAAACTCTCAGAATACTTTTATGTCTACTATGGAAAAGTGTGCTTTCTTTTTTTTCCCTTTAATTTTCTCTCAGAAAGTAATAAAATATTCTACATCAAATAAGTAGTGTGAGTCATTTGAATCAATGGAAAAGACTGCTCTGTCTATTTTTCAGGATTATTCTTTAGTCACTGACCCTCCCCTACATCTCTTCCCTCTTTACAGGCATGCATACATTTTTCCCATATCCCCAGTAGTTTTAGTGCAGCAGAGGGTATTACTAGTTATGTCTAACCACTGGGCACATACTACGATCCCATAGAGAAAGCAGTCCTGACCAGTGAGTGTTGAGGTCCAGCAGTTCATTAGCCTGTGTCTCATTTTTCAAGGTCTGAAGTCAGAGGAACTGAGCAGCTGATTTCATCAGTAGCCACAGATGTGTAAATCTGTGGGAAACCCAGACTGGAGTGTCTACTTGCTGAATTTCCAAATGTGGTCCTATGAGCAATAGGATAAGAGAAATGCAGAGCAGTCCCTCCCTGAGGCCAAAGCCAAAATTCCCGATGACTTCCCAGAACATGATCTTTTTGAGAGAGTGGCAGATTATCCTACAGCAAAAAATCCTTCTCTGTCAGATTAAAAGAAGAAAGAAGCTTTGGAGGTTTCAGACCAAATGAAAGAACACCACACAAAGAAGTTTCTGAGTTGGAGGGGTCAGTGAATCTATTTTCAGCAGCTGTTCTTTAATTCTGTACTGTGAAAAGCTCTTCAGGTCATGCAACTGTCACACACACAATTCCATGTTACACACAGAAAGAAGGAAAGAAGTATTTTCAGATGGCTGCAAACATCACTGTCATCTCTCAGTAGATGTTCTCTTTTAACTGGAAAATGTAGTCTGCAGTAGGGGATAAGCCAATGTTTAAAAGTTCTCAAATGATAGTTGTAAACCACTGAAGCCGAACTTTCTTCTTTATAGGAAAGCACTTTTCCATGAACGATTTGTGATTCAGTGCTGAGGAAGTTCATATGCAAAACTGATATGTCATCACCTAATTCACTACCACAAAATAGGAGAGTGGAAAAGAAAACAGAAAAATGTTTTAAAATCAGTGACAATGTTAAAAAAAGTATTGATTTGGGGAAAAAGGAACACTGTTGTTCAACTCTTTATTGAATTTGTTGTTTCTCCTTTGAGTAGGGCTGACAAAACTAATCTATCATGAATATTAAAGAAAACGAGGATCTAAGTTGGAATAGTTCTAATGAAGTTAATGGTTCTGGATCAGTTACAAAAAAAGTTTTTACCTTTTTAAAGATAAAAAGTTTATTTTTAAATTCTCAACCAATTTCACCACATTTTACAATTTCAATCCTACAACATAATCTTTGTCAAACTGACTACGTAATGATTCAGATCCAAGTATTATATTTTCCCCCCTGTACTCTAATATGTTTTATTGATTTAGAATCATAGAATCATTTAGTTTGGAAAACACCTTAAAAATCAAGTCCAACCAGACAACCCTTAACCAAGTTAACCTTTGCATATCTTCCTGCTGAATTAAATTATTTATCATTAAATTCAGTTTAAAAATTTCAAAAATGTCATTTGGGGCGGAGCTTCATTTCTCTGATTCAGTTTAGCAGGACTATGTAAATGTATAGGCACAAACTAACAGACATTAATTCTAGGAGAAACTGCATTTATTATCTTATCTGATATCATTCTCTCATCATCAAGACACACTATTACATTATAGAGCACTTTTCAGGAGGCACCTTAGCCAGTGCAGGGTATTTTCCACTGATGATCTTGTATAAACAATATAATGAAGTTTATTTTTTAGCTCCACTTAGGATAGATTAAGTACATTTACACTTAAAAATTTTTCTTTGTCAGACATTTTGTTAAACCCCTTTATTTAAAGAGAGGGAGAAAAAACTAGGTAAAATTAGTCCTTTTTACATAACAAACAGAGCTGTCAAACACCTGCTGGGGGTGTGGTGTGTATTACTACAAAACTCCATTCTAGAGTTTTACCCAGACAATCTAAGGTGCAATTAATTGTTCTTAAATGGGGACTGCAGACACTTTATCAGAATAACAGCAGAGAGAGTGAGAACTCCCATAGGTAAAGGGTGAAGTAATGAGGCAGGGCTAGGGCCAGCGAAGCATAAAGACAAAAGCTAGGCATCTCCAGAAAGCACCCATCCAGTGGTTAGAAGAATCAACAGGTAGGGTGTCAACAGCTATAACATGTACAGTAACACCACTCTCAGCAGCGTGAATCCTGTTGATTGTTTCCTGTGGTAGCAATTTTGTGGCTATCTTGCATCCTCTGTTTGTCAGAACCTGAGCTAGGTTATAAGGCAGAAAAAGAAAAGTTCAGCTGGTTTTATCTGTGGAATAGATAGCAGTCAGAGCCCTGTTAGGGTTAAACTCAACAACAAGAGTATTTTGCCAACTTTTTTATCCTGTGTTGAAGCCAAACTTAGTGTAATGCCTGCTATGAAGCTCTGCATGCATATGTTACAAGACAAGAGACAGACCCAAGTTCTGATCTTTGAGTCCCATTACGTAATCCCTACACTATGTCTCACTATGTTTCAAATATAGATGTTAGAGGAAATTGAGTTAACATTAATATTCCAAGAATCCAACAGCAAGCACAAGTTTATGTGTTTTATAAAAGACCAACATGTGGTGAGCATGATGTCAAGGAAGGAGGAGGTATGAATAGTTTCCATTTTATTATCACCTCTGTCTTGTTTATCTGTGCCCAGAAGTTCTATCTAGATATCAGGATCTATCTCTGACTGCAGAGATAAGAGTCTGAGATGCAGGTCTTTGTGTAGGTTTAATATGAAAGAGATATATTCCCAATGTGTCCTGTAAATTACATGGGCCACATATTCTTTTTGTGTCTTAGCAGAATGAACACAGTTGACTGCAGTGGAGGTCTCCTTTGCTTTTCGATTTGCTTATGATAATACATTTATGAAGGTACACTATGGCATGGAAGTAAAACTCTGAGAAAAAAGTATTGAAGTTTCTTTTGAATCAGGTGATCCATTACTAAGATGTACATTTCACATATATGAATGAATGAATTGAAAATGAATTGTCCTCTTACCTCTTCTAAATATAGTGCAAAATGAAAGTTATCTTGAAAAAACTGTAAAAAATTCTGTCTGAAAGCACAGCTCAATTTCAAAAAATACATTTAATTTTTTTTTTAAATTCATGAAATCTGACACATGTAAGTAGAAATAAAGGAAAGTGTAAATGAAACAGCTCTGTTTGTTATGTAAAAAGGACTAATTTTACCTAGTTTTTTCTCCCTCTCTTTAAATAAAGGACAGACATGATGATTTTTAACCAAAAATTTTATTTTTTTGTATCCAAAACTCTCTAAAAAGTTATGTGGATAAACTGAAAATCAGAAAGATTTTTGCAGCAAATGAGATTATCCAGAGTACAATTCTAGTAAATGGTAGATAAATGAAGGAGTTGCTAAGCTCAGATTCCCATATACATTTTTCTTGTTTCTCTTCAAATGGATGTTGCTAAATTCCTCAGTTGTGTTTGTGTGTGTCGATGTGTTCAACCATATAATTTTGTTATTTTGAAAGAGGGGAAACAGGGCTTTTTTGGATTCAGGAGCAGTTGGATAAATATTACTTTTTTTGAGTGCAACATCTGAATTCATCTGTCTGCAACCTCTTCAAAAGCTGGCCACATACTGACTTAACTGAACAGCAATATTTGTACTACATGCTTCATACTGTGCTAAATAAGTCACCAAGGCACTCAGGACAAGTTTTGCTGTCCACACATCTGTTGTTTGCCATAGCAAGTTTGACATTACCACATCCAGGAGTCCTCAGTGGAGCTGTGTAGCAGATTGTACCATACTGAGAACACAAAGGACTGTCAGGTGATTGGCAAGTCTTTAACACCTTTTTCATAATACAGAGTGGGTTAGGGGCTATATGTAAAAGTTCCCTAAGGATTTCCAGTTTAGAAATTGATTCTAATCATAATTACAGGAATTTCACGTGGATAAGGCTCCATTTGGTTTGAAGGAATGACTCATCACTGTGAGTACTGTAAAGAACAGAGCTCAAAGAGACTCAAGTAATTGTGGTGGAACAGTTCTGGAGGGATGAATTTGATGAAGTTGTGCATATTAAGCCAGATAACAAATAAATGTCAAAGAAAAACCTTGAAAAGCTGGAACAAGTGTCTGTCATTTGGGATGATAGAGGTTTATTTAACCTCAGTGCCTGCTGAGGTGACAGCAGACGTATCTGTATCCAGATTCTGGCTTAAATTCAGCAGATTACACTCTGAAGACTGTAGAAACGCATAACAAAAAAGACAAAGGTTAAATCGTCTTATAAAACACATGCCCATAAGACAGATGTATGGTAAAATTTACCAAAGATTACACTGTTATTACTGATCAATCTTTTTAAAAAATAAGATTAAGCTAAACTTCAATTTTATATCAATTACTTTAAAAGTTTTTTTTCCAAACATTTTGCCAAAAATGGGTAAGAAAAATTTGGAACAAACATCTTTGTTGGTTTTCATCTGACCAAACTGCTCTTTTCTCATACCTTGGCACCAGGTGTACAATAATCTTGACAGAATATGATAGTTCTCTAAAAATATTTAGAAAAAATATTTTAGGCATGATTTCCAATTTTGATAACATGATTTTCTGCTTGGGAACCATTTTCCTTTGTAACCTGCAGTTACTTTAGAAGAGAGATTTGCATCCTCTGACTTCTTCTGCCCTGTCAGCAGAGACATACTTCCGTAAATTTCTGTAATGGTTACAAAGACTACAGGAATCTTGTAGGCAGATCACATAGTGTCAGGATAACATTAATATACATAAGTATTTGTGATGAAACAGTACATGAGGTCTCTGGACCCCCAACACTCATTTCCAAGTCTGCTCAAACCTTATGAATGGCCTGGTTTGGAAACTCTCACCATAGGTTCCCTGGTGTGTCCTCAAGACATAATTTCCCTCCTCACTTTGATTATGATCAAGATGTTTAGTTCAAAACTGGAATATAAGGTGAAGAATTTCCTGTTATGGTGTCTGTTGCTGTATGGAAATACGTCTGAGTAATTCTGCTTTTCATTTTGGTAACATTGTCTTTCCTGCTACTAAAGAAATACAGAGTGCCTAGAATTTCCCTTTACATGAGAAGCCTTCTTGATGTCTTGAGTTGTTTTCTTTTATTGATTTTTAATCTGGAAAACATGTTGATCCTTCCTTAAAGTAGCATGACCCCATCCAGCTGAGAAGAAGGAGGGTTTTAAGATTATTAAATCACAAAAAGCTACACATCTGATGGAATGTGAATCTATTCACATGTTCTTTGTGATTAATGACAAGATATAAGTAGATTTTTAGAAATCATTTGCAGAACAGTAAAAAGAAAATGGGGTAATTTATATTAGCATTCCAGATATGGTATACTACAATGTGATATATAGAATTCTTAGGTAAGACTGAGAAATAGTGTTAAAGTGCTAAAACAATGACTCAGTGAGATTAATAGTGAGTTCCGAATGTTCAGAGAGCTATCTCTACTTTTACTATTGATTAAAAAAATTCCCATAATTCTTTGTAATATAAAGGTAGCTATGCACAAAGAAAAAGTATCAGAAGTGCTCTATCAGAGCAGGGTTTCCTGTTGTGCCTCTATACTTAATATGCTCAAAATTTCCTCTACTGGTAGGAAGTGGAAGCTTTGCTTGCAGAGATGTTGTGAAAATAGATCCAACAAAATTTGAAAATAGATCCAACAAAGACTCTTGTTGGAGTGCATCCTGTGCAAATATGAACTGTTTATGGATATTTTTGATGCCTCTTCTGGGCAGATGTGTCCAGATGAGAGTACTTAATTTCTGAGTTTCAGGATCTGTCACAGCAGCCTGCCTGTAAGGGTTCACTCAGGTCCCTCCAGCTCAAATCAGCTTTATTCCAAAAGTTAGAACCACAAAGCCATATTTTGATCTCAAGTACTATATAATGTTGCAGTTATTGGAGGGCATTCTGGAGGCTTCAAATGGGGGCTGGGAAAAATATTACAACGGCTTTTTTTTTTTTTTTCTTAGTTGCTTCTCACTATAGAAACTTGTTTTCTTCCAAATCTATTTTACGACATCTGGGTTTGGCTTGTGTAGGCCCCTATGGAATTTACATATTCAGTTCCCAGTTTTTGATTATTGCTTATATTCCTGATATGAAGGCTCTAGACTTATTTTTTCATGATAAAATCTTTGCACAATGTTTCTTGGACTCAAAAGGCTAACTAGAAATATCATAAAGCACCTGAGGGAAAAATTGCAAAAAATTCTTACCAATCAAAATTGCAATTAATCTATAGGTATCACATCTAGTAGGCTGCAGATTCTAGTGTAAAAAGTCATAAACTTTATTAACATAGATAATAAATATATCAAGACATCAACAAATTGACAAATTATTAAGACTGACATTTAGGAGTGATATTACTAAATGTCTTTTAATCTGTAGCTCTACAAAGAATGGTCGATAAGGGAAATAATATTATTTTAAAATACAATTTAGCTATTATCTTCAATTGAAAAGTTGTAATGCAAAAGAGTTTACATGTGTATGTGTATAGATAAATATATATGTTGGAATGTGCAAAATTGTCCTGTGTCTGACTTGTGGATGTACACAAAGGTCACACATTGAACAGTGGGAATGTTAGTCATGCCAAATTAACAGTAGTGTTTCAACATTGATTAATTTCATTTTTTCATACTTTAACCTGTATGTTTAATAAGATTTTATAACAGTGTGTCTCAGTGACCTATTAGACTGTGGAGTGATTGCAAAGATTATCTTAAATTAGAGAGTTCCCACTCTAATCAGGATCACTAACCAAGCCATAATCAAGAGCAAAATGTATTCTACCGGGATTTAAATTGAAAGACAACAGAATATAACTAAATTAGAATCTTAAGGTATTTAGTAAAATTCTATTACATAATTTCTCTGCCACCAAGAGAATTCCCCAATTCAGAACCCAAAGGCTCTGAAGACAATAATTTTAAAGGTTTTTAGATACTTTCAAACAATCACCTTTAAAAAGTTTTATCAATCTAAAGTATCCATGTCCTCACAGACTTAATTAGACACCACTATTCAGCATGAGACTTTTACGTAGTTTAATAATATGGAGGCATATATAAGTGGGTTATAGCATCAACTTGCATTTCAGAAAAACTATGTTTCAATCTCTCTTCTGTCATCTGTTTCTTTTAAGGGCTAGAACCATGGCCGCATTTAAATTGAAATTTTTAACATTTACATGTCTGGCCCTCAGACTGGAAGGCACTGCAGTTTCTAGTCATCCCTTTAATACTATTTTTAAAAGTTCAGGAACAGTCTTATGATTTTTTCTAATGTAATAATAAAATTAAGAAGAGAAAATTAGGATGCTTTTTCATTCCCTTCTATACTGAAAAATAATACTGTTTCAAGAAAGGTAAAAAAGTAGTCCTTCCCTTCATAATTTATGTCTTATTTATAAGGGAGAAATATCTCATATGAGAAGCTAATATAGCTATTCCAGTTGTTATTTTTAACTCTAGACACAGTATGTCCAACTAAAGATTAACCTCCCCTTCTAAATGGTCACATATCACTCTCTTTTATCTTCACTGTAACACTGGCCACAAGAAGAGGCTGTGCATTTGGCTAGGGAAAGTGAATTTTTGTTGAAGAGGCATATAAACTCTAGCTTTTATGGAGCAAAGACAAGAGAAGGATGCTTCCTGGGTGATGTTACTTCTAAGTGTGCATTAGTGTCCAGGGAATTTAAGACAGAGCCATGTCTTGAAGGCAACTATAAAGCAGCAAGACAAAGCCATAGAGTAGGGTAAATGTAAAAAGAGGTGCCATTGATTTTGAACTTCCCTTTCAAGTGCTGGTTGCTTTCTGAGTCCATATGAAAGAAGGTGTGACTAAGCAAGTGTGATTATTAAAAAAAAAAAAAAAAAAAAAAAAAAAGGAGAGTTTCTTTATTACTGCTCTTTATGCTTTGCTTTTGACAAGTGTACTGACAAAATTGAAAAAATATGCTAAATCCAGATTTCCATTCATGTGGAAAACCCACACTTCCTGATATGAGCTTTGCACTTGCATTTTCTTTCAAACAAGTGAGTATCTCTAAACTGGGATGACATTTATGAAAAATCAATACACCATGAAAGAGAATTCTCAAAATTTCTCCACCCAGAATTTATGAAACAGCACAGCTGGGTTTCTCTCTCAGCAAGGCCATCAGGTTTTCATTCCATAGGAACACAGAAATCATTGCTAATTTCCCTCATTATGTCTCCTTTATAAATTGGGAAGTGCTTCTAATTATGGTAGTCAATAAGTATGAACATTTCTTGTAATAAGATTAGATATGAAATATTGGGGTTTTTTCCACTCTTTTTTGTCTGATTGTTTGTTTCAGATAATTAAAATTAAGTTGCTAAACAATATTGTTTAGAATTTAATATACTTTCACTATTCATTTCCACATACTCGAGGGAAAGCTGAGTGACAATTCAATGTGATTTGACTTTGCCTAATGAGAAATGTTCACTATTGTGGAGTCCCTTGTGCCATTAAAGGAATTTCTAACTGTCCTGCCCTGAAAAAGAGAAGATTAAAGATACCCCAGGTGTAAAAAAAGGCTTCTCCCCCATGGCTACTTGCCATTGTGCAATCGTCTCCTTGGGTTTCGCAAGTCCATCACTCCTCCCACGGTATCCCCTTTCCCTGTTTCCCCATTGGCTATGGGGCCTGATGTCCAGTTCCTTTCTTCCCTATGGTCATTTGCCCCCTGCCCTGTCCCCTTTTGTACCACCCGTGAATCTAAGATACTATATAACTGAGAGAAACCACATGGTCTCTTTGGCTCTGGATTCACCTTTGGCACATGGAATAAATGCTTACTGGAAATTGATTTGGGGCTGGGACCCTTCTTCCTTTCTTGCTGAGCTAGCCTGGTAACGTGTGGGGTTGTGTGAGCTTGATTGCTGCCTTAATACTTCTCAAGCAGTTTCTCTACAGAAAGGCTGACTGGGGTATAGAATGGCCATAGCGGCACTCCGAAAAAGATACACTGTTACACACAATGAAATCACCCCCAAAAAGGGGAAGGAGGAAAGTGCAAAAAGTAAGGCTTAGAAGTCATCCTCTGCTCTTTCAGGCATCAGTTCACGGGACGTACATAGGAATGATGATTATAGGAATAATGTGCATGTTCTTTCCTTCTAAGTACATTGCCTTGGCTAATCAGTTTAGTCCAGACATTTTTACACTGGAGAACTTGTCTCTCCCCTTTGGTGTATATCATTAATAATCTCTTGATTCCTATATTACTTCAGCAGAATTTTCTAAGTATCTTTTCTTATGTCTAACCCATGGGAGAACAGAATCCTGTAATGTGTGGCTAACACCTGCAACAAAAGTGATTAAACTCCTGTGAAGAAGCATAAAATGTAGTTCAAATGTAAAAGTTGAAATTCAGAAGGGAAAGTGAATATATTTTCATTGCTAAATGTTTTGTATGGCAGTATTAATTTGGTAAATTGCTCAGATAAAACTTGTAACTGTGATATATTAATTAAAGATTGAGCTTAGAATGCTCAGATGACTTATCACTTCAATGAACTTTCTAAGATCAAACCCTGAATTTCAGGTTAAAGCAAATACAGGATAGATAATATTGATTGTTTATTGATTGTCCTGCAGGTACAAGCAAGAACTGAGTATTTATGGCTTCTTATCTCTTTAAACCCTTTCAGTGTTTGTGGAACAGTTGAGTTCAATTGAGAAAATAAGAAAAGGGGAATGAGTTTTTTTTGACTGTTGCTTTGGACTAATCATATAACTTACTTTAGTGCACTTGGGTACCATGTTTATTAGAAGTCCTTTACCTGTGACTGCTGTCTTCCAGTGACACTTCTGCAGTTAAAAATGCTTTGTCCCTGAAAGCCTTAGTCTTCCAATTTACTAGCTTATTATGTTCAGTGGGTAATGATTGGAGCATAAGATCCTTGGAAACAATCAAATTTCACTACTGGTGTCTTTGTGAAGATTAAATATCTACTAAATATATTTATGTTATCCCAAATACTTTTTAAGGTACTGGTGACCCTACCCTGAAATGAAAATGGAGGGATTTTTTCTTACCAAACAGGAATGGAGCATCTGTGGGGAAAAGCAAGCAAGCAAGCAAGTCAAAAAAAAAAAAAAAAAAAAAAAAAAGCGCGACTTAGTAAGACTACATTTTGCCAGAAAGTGGGTAGCATATAATGACAGCAATAAAGGGATATATACTGCCACTGCCTCCATATGAACTGTCTTTCCATAATGAAATGCCTCACATCCATCCATAAAACATATTTCTCTACTTGCTCTGTGCCCAAATCTTCTGTAATTCATTCACTTTGGAAGTGACATAACTGCCCCCTGGAATAGTTCATTTTGCTCTGAGTCTCAGGCAGATTATTCCACTACAGGCAATCTCTGCCTGACTGTTCTGCACTGAGCTGCTTTGCATTTCATTCAGCTTGTCTGCATACCTGCCTCTGCAGCTTTGCAGTTATCTTGATTACTAGACACTTTAAGAGCTCTAACAGGCAGGATCCCTTTGTGACTCCTTTTGTAGAAAATCACATACCTTTGAAAAAATAGCCATATTTAGTTCCATTTTTAGGCTGTAAAATTCCTTTCCCTCTCAGCATTTTTAACTCAGCTGTTCTAATTGTGACATTTCATCCTTTCCTCTTTCCTTCTTAACCCTTTTTTTTAACCTTTGTGAAAGCTGGGATATATTCTTACATCTCCAGGAGCTGAATCTTTAAATTAAATATCAAGTATCATGAGATTCACGATATAATCACAAGGGTGAAAAGCACCATGGAATTCAAGACGGTTTGTACTTTAGCCATCAGAGCAAACTAAAGTCATGTTCACCTTACAGTATTGAAATAGATCTGCAATATGATGCATGGCCTAAAGAAACCCTAACAATAAGAATTAATCAATCATTTGCAGAAAGATGGTGAATTTTACCAAATTTTTGTATTTACATTTTTATGTTCTTAATATTTAGTATGAATGACTAATTTCCTAAAATGAATGAAAAATGTGTGTTCATTAAAGCATGGTCAGGATGATTTTCTCTTCTCTGTCTCTCTTTTTCATTTTCAGGTTATACATACAAAAATGTACTTTTTTCCCATGACATTTAACTTTTATATTTTGAGGAAACCAATGAGAACAGGTGAGCTTTATTTAGAACTCCAGATGGACTTTAATGGAGATGTACTATTTTCTTTTTCCTTAAGTAAAGGTAGAAAAAAATGCCTAAATATGCCCTGAACTATTTAATGGAAAGACGGGGCATGGAGACAGAGCTTTAATTAAAATCACAGAGCACCAAAAGTCTAGGGTGGAGATCTCTTTTGTGATTAGGGCAGCTATAAGTTACTCAGCATCCTATGGAGATCTGCAGTATCAGTGGTTATTATCACTTGACATGCTAGGTTTATTCATCCATAAAAAACTAATCATAGTGAAAAAATGAAAACATATGATCTCTTTCCTGGTAAGACTTTTAAAAAGTTCTCATGGCAGTGTCTAAAGAGACTAAACAGTTGTCTAAACAGGCTTTGAAAGCCAATAACACTACAAACTAAACTGCCTTTCCTTTTGAAAAAAGAAATCCATGTCTCTTTTTCACATAATTAACTGGAATAAAAAAAATTCCAAAGCCTGGGAGTGAAAATAGAGTTGTAAGTCTATATTTTACAATTATACATGCTTTGAATTTCACTATGTCTATTGATATTGATTTAAAATTTGCATGAAGGATCAAAAATAATCAATCAACTGTCCAAAATAAGAGTCTTTTTTAATGCATATTTTTGATTTTACATTTTTTTTAAAATTTGATTACTTTCTTCTAGAAATTTCAAAGTACTTTTAAAACCTCTCTTTACAATCAGGAGGTCCACAAGAAAGAAACAGAAAGGAAAGATGCATTTTTTTTAATCAGGTGCCCAGAAATTAAGGTATTAAGAGGATACAAAGAAGAGAATGAAGGGGAAATAAATATTAATTATTGTAATTTATGTATTTTATAACTTCAAAAGGTCTTGATTGTAAGTCTTTTTTCTCATCAAGTATTGATATTCATATTTAACCCTCAACAACATGTGCTAATGCTACATGTGTTTTGCAAGTATTTATCTACAGAAGGGATACTATATATCAAAACCTATCTTAAAATCATATGTAGTATTTAAAACATTCCTTGTCCACCAGAAAAAACATGGCCAATTAATGATAGCTTTCTCTAGTGTCTCAAAAGTATTTTTGGGTAAATGATTAAAGTATTACTTCTAATTTTGTACTTTTGGGATATTTGAGTTATTTTCTTGGTGTCTTTCTGTCTTCACCTTTTTTTCTTTTTGCTCTTTTTCATCCTTCTTTTTTGCACCTCTTTCTTCTGCCTCTACATTTTACTATGTTTCCTTGGTTTTTCTGCTGTGCCTTCATTTTCCTACACACTCTCAGCCCAAATTATTTCCTTCTTAGTAGAGTACTACTTGGTAGTTTCTGGTCCAAGTTTTTTTCCCCACCCGCCCATCAGAAGATGATTTACTGAGGATCACCTTTGTTGTAGTCCCATTACTGTCCACAGCTGCCAACAAGTTTTCAGTTGTTGCTTTTTCCCCCCCCCCCCTCCACCCTCCACTTACTTTTTTTCAAAGAGAATAAATTGGTTCGCAATACAATAGCAGTTCTAAGGATTTATGAATTGCTGTGTGGAGGTTTGCATCCCTGTTACACTGTGTACTGGATAATCTGGCATCAGACAAATCTGTCACCTAAGGAATCAACTAGTGTTCATCTGTTTTGAACTACTTAAATCCAAACTCTCTCTCCCCCACGCAAATTGTAGTTCGGTGGCATTTATCATTAGTTGATTCTTTGGGGAAAATTGACAAGAAGTTTTCATTTGTGTTCATTATTTTGTTTCATGTTTTGGGATTCTGGGAACCTCACTGTTGTATTTTTATTGATAAAGTAATGAAGCTTGAAATAGAATGAGAGACATCTGTCTGGTCACCTTTTCATTTTACATTGTCATATTGAAGTTGCATATTAAATGCTGGAGCTTAATGAGATTGTGGCAGTTTCATTAGGAGGATGGGAATGGAAAAAGGTTGCAAGCTTAGCACTGGAAGTATTAATGGATACTGGGTTGTTAATGGATTTTTCATCTGTTCATGCAAAAAGAGGGAAAAATATTCTCCAAAAAATTTTAATCGCTAAGAAAAAAATATTTTCGAAGTCATAAGAAGCTTCATACTCCTTCATTCTGACCTTGAATTGCTTCATAAGCAAGAGAAGTTATTTCTACCAAAAAAAAAAAAAAAAGTTTCTTTTTTCAATGCCCAAGGTCCATGCACTAGCTTCTGTATAGAATAATTCTCACTGGTTAGACTAGAAACTGAATGTAGTGGTTTTGGTTCTCCAATCTGAGTTTCCCGGCCAATGCACCAATTAAATGTAGTGGGTCTAATGCTGGCCAAATGCCAATGCACCCACTAGAATTATTTACTAATTTTCTGCTGCGAGATAAGAATTAATAGGAAAGCAAAGCAGGCTCAAAATTTAAAGGGTATTAAGAAAACCTTATTAACAGAATTAAAAGTAAAATAATAAGAAATCAGAATAAACCTTCAGAACACCTCTCCTCCCCCTACATCCTTTTTTCTTTCCCCCTACATCCTTTTTTCTTTCCCCCTACATCCTTTTTTCTTTCCCACTGACAATGTGAAAACACAAAAACCTGGGACTTTCAGTCAGTTTACCACCTCTAAAATAGTCTTTCATCAGTTCACTTAGGGAAAGGAGTCTATCTTGCCATTTCATGGAGACTTCTCCACAAGTAACAGTTTTCTTGTGGCTTTAATGTCACAGAGAATCAGTCACCCAGGAAAGGAAAATCCATTTGCAGTGTGAAAGTCCCTCCCATCCTTTCAGCCTTCCCACAGCTGCGTTCATTGGCCATGTCCACTTATAGTGTACTATTTTAAGGATGAACTGTTCAAAAGCTAAGATTCTCTTCATCTATCTCTAAAATAATCTCTGGCAACAGAGGTTACTTTCTTCTTCCCTGGGAGCAAACGATCTTCATCACTTTTGTCTCTTTCAATTCAAACTTCTCATTTGGATCACAGATACTTCAAATTCTGCCTGCTTCTGCTTGGGTGCCTTTCCTCACATTAAATATTTGAATGCCCCCATACATTCATGAATTACAAGAATATTCTAGTGTATCATAGTCCATCACTATGGCCTTACAAAAGAATTTTAGCCCAAGACTAAGGCACATCTTCATCTTCCTCCCATCTGGGATTTTACTTCTTCTTCACTGACCTTGGTGTCTTCATGTTGTTTTGCTACATGCCTTCACTCTCTCCTTTTCTTTCTGTCAAGAGAGGATTGATGTCTGCAAGTTTCAAATGTGCAGTAAAAGAGTTAATATCTCACCTAGGCCTGCGGACGGCTGTGTGATCTCTGCCACGTGGCAGCCAGAGCTCTTTATGGTGGAGGATTCTTCAGCAGCCACTCTGGGGGTGGCAGGGGGGAGCAGCTATGATCTCAGCAGCCAGGCTAGGGCTCAGTGGCAGCATGCCATGGGCCGATGGCTTCCTCTCCCCCTGCCAGGCAGTTTCGGGTGAAGCTCAGTGGCAGCAGAATTTCAGCCGTGCCGCGCCCAGGGCTTAGCAGAGACAGCCTGGCCCAGTCCCACCAGGCCTGGGGGGCCTGGCCTGGCCAGCACAGTTACCTGTTGAAAACCTGGGAGCAAGACATCTTTTCCTGGGCTTGTGCAATTTAAAATGTAAATCTCCCAGAGGCGTGTTCTGCTCTTTAATTGGCTTATCACCATGCCTGTTCTCAGAGCCAGCCAGCAATTGGTTTTGCCAGGCACGGAGGAAGCTCTTAGCTGCTTCTCTTAGAAAATCACTATTGTGGCTGGCTTCTTCCCTCTTCACCACGAATCAATCAATGCCAAACCAACACACTGAAGAACAGGGATCATAAGCTAAAGAATAGCAATAATGATTTTAACATTCCTGTTGTTTCCTTACCAGAAAAGCTTAAAAACTATAAATGTACCTGTAATACCAATATTCTCAGTATGAAACATATTTATCACAGGGGGAAAAAAAAATCCGATTTTTCTAAAGAAATGCTGCATTTCCTTGTCAGCACATTTTTATCATTGTCATTTAACTGGTTATTTTGTCAAGGTCAGTTTTCTCATTTCTATAATTTTGTTTATTTGTTTGGTTAAGACATACCTGAAATAATTGTTGCCTCCTAAGCTTATTGGACATGGATCTCATTATTTAAGTAATAAAATATCTTCCGTGAGAAGGCAGGTTGCTTTGTCTTTGTAAAATCTAAGTTCAAATTTCTTCCAATATGCAATGAAGGTAAATAGGAGAGAAAAGGGAAGAAAGAAGAAAGGCTGAATCCTGGCTTTAGACAGTGGATGCTTATAGTTTAGATTCTCAGCATTTTTTTTTAAATTCCATTTTTATTCATCATTTGGCCTCAATAACGCTAATAATTAACAAAACCTGTAACTGTCTGTTTATCATATGTACCAACTGATCTTGCTGTGACTATGTACATGAAATTCTTTTACCAATACCTTTTCCTCTGGTTATATTGTAGGCATGTCTAAACAAATTTCTTCACTTTAAATGGATTGAACTGCAAATGAGGCAATTAATTTCTGAGAAATAAGCTAGCAAAGGTCATTTAAAACAAAATGAAAATCAAACTCAAGCCTTAGAATGTAGACTGCTGAATTTTGTTGACTTCTGTTCTGCTTCTAAGTGAGACCTGTAATTTTTTTATAGTGTAAAAAAAGACAACCCCCAAAACCTGTCACTTAAAATTCTGGACAGATATATCTGTGATGTAAGCCCTCCCCCAAGCCAAAACAGGAATGAATAAATAAAATATAACTGAAAATGCCTTTATGATGCCATCATCCAAGAATTGAAATATGTGCTTGTTAAAACCCAGACTCTGAAATTATCTCTTTTTATATGCAACCTTCAGGCTGTAGTAATTAAAAACCTTGTTATTTCACTGCTAGTGAAAAGATAGTGTGATCCATGCTTCTGTGTATAGCTCTGCACATTCTATAATGTTCTGACATGTCTCACACTACTTTTTGTGTCTAAGAAAAATAATGTACCTTAGCTGATACTAATCTCATGCGACAATACAAATCAGTAAGGAGCATAGGTGTCAGAAGTACAGTAAAAAATGAAAATGCTGCATGTTAAGGATTCTAAAAAAGCTGCTTTCATTCAGTTCTTTTCCTAGTCCCTTTCAGAATCATGATTCCCTCAAATCTTTGCACACCCAGAAATATAACCTCAACAATCGCCTTTTGTGGCTGTACCTATATGAAGTATTTTCATATATTGAATGATGTCTTTAAATGTAGAATAGAATAAAAACCTTTCATCTTTTCTTTGTTTTCCACTCCTTCTTAAAGTGATCCTGGCATACTAGGACTTTTCTTAGCCCTAAATGGAAGTTGTCACATACACAGCATAATACAGATAACAGATGTCACATTTTAGTGAACATAAACATTTAATATTTAGAAAAAAAAAATTTTTCTCAGCTTTTTAGCCCACAAATATTACAAACAACAACAAATTTTTGGTGATTTATGTCTTCGTGGACCTATTGCTTGACATAGAAATCCAATTTTAAACTCAATTATGTTCAACTTGAAAAGGAAGCAAACAAGTCCACATATCACTCATATTTCTCCAGAATCAAAACAGTGCTATTGAAAAATTTGTTTAGCCTGCAGCTGCAGCTGCTTTTTACCTTGAAGTAAGCATGTTTGACTACTAATGATGTTTCTGTATGAATTATCTTTTTATTTAACCATGTAAGCTTATTATATAGAATAATTATCAATGTGACACAGTTTTCTCCAGTGAAAGGCATGTCTTTCTACCAAGACTGTACCTGACTGTTTTTCATCACTTTCCAGTCTCTGCCTTACAGCTACTCTCTTGCGTTTAACAGAACAGAGAGTGAATTTGTTTCTGATCCTCAAACATTTATTTCTTCATGCTGGTGTCTTCTAAATGATACTCTTGAAAGTAGGAACAAGAACATAGCAGCAATCAACCTGAAAAGCATGTACAATCACTTGAAGTGTCTGAACTCAGACCTAAAATGAAGTATTCAGACCCGTTTCTTCAGCAAATGTGCCATTTATTTTCTTGGAGTAGAAGCAACATATATAAAAATATTTATATGAACACTTATCAAGGCAAACAGCATTATGTATCAAACACATTGTCTGCTTTACATACATGGAAAAGCTTTGTTTTCCCTTTCACAAAGACAGTGAAAATTTTTGGACAGGAAATTGAAAAGAGCACAGCAATAACAGTGCTGAAGCACACCTGTGTTACCAAGGTGACCACTCTTACAGACTCATGCCCAACCCATCAGTAATCATGAGTTTAACTAGAGAAGTCTCTAGAAACTGGATTTCTGTCTTGGATAGAATAAAAGTTTCATGAAGCTTCTCCTTCTTCACAGATTTTTGCCCAGAACTGTCCAGAACTATATAACTGAAATATAAAAATTCCTTCAGCATAACAAATTAGGTCAATATTACAAGAACATTTTAATGAAGCTAATTCATATACCTGCACTGTTATGTGATAATTTTCGATAATTTTCACATCAGTGAAACTGCTTACAATAACTTTCAGGAAGGATTTTAATACATGATGTGAATACTATAATCTATTGTTATAATAAAATAGGCAAAATATCAGAATGTATACCCAGACTTTTGTAAGGAGCATGAAGGTATGTGTATTCCAGCTGTCATGTATTGCAGTTCATATTCCTTATAGAAGCCTTTCTAGTGGTCAGGAAAACAAGATGTGAATGCCTATAAGTTCATTTTCTACCCCAAATAGAATATTTACCTAAAATAATGAAGATCTGCAGGACAATACCCTGCACAGCCGTCTGATCCTTCTTTGTTGTGCAGAAGACCAACAGGAGTTGGTCAGAGCTGCCAGATTTGAAAAGCATCAAACTTGTCCTGGGTTGTAGTATATTCTGTCACCATCTTCATGAACTGTTGAAACCAGGTGAGGCAGTGCTCCCTGCCTCCTCCACTCTGGATTATCTTCTGTTAATGGGCCCATCAGCACCTTTGCCACATGACTCACAGATAACCCCCTCCTGGACTACCTCCTGTTAATGGGCCCATCAGGCCTTATCACATGACTCACCATCCCATTGTGAGATGCTCCGCCCAGAGGGAGGAACCAAGCATTCCAGCCTGGATATAAGCTGAGACTCTGAACACCAGAGGGGCGCTTACCCACTGAATTCCCAGAGGACCCGAGCTACCAGACCTTTCTACAGGATCACTGCTTCAGGAAGACCACCTCATCTGGACTGCTTCCATCACTCCGCTCAGGTTGTATTCTGACTCTGTCAGTGGTCTTTTGTTTTATTGCATCTATTTAATTTTACTTTATTTCCTTTTTTTTCCTATTAAATTGTATCTCTGACTTGGAGCCTCTCATTTGTTTTGCTTTTAAACCACTACAAAGCTTTACCTTGTTCAAGTGTAATAATTCTAGAGGTCACAGAACTCTCATCTTTAGTTGTTAAGGAACATGCTACTTTTATCACTTGAGAGGGGCCATGTATGGAAGAAGGGACCCCCTTCCTCCTGACAGTCTGTCAAGGCTGACATCGGCAGTAGCACAGGCTGTGTGCTTCCCATGCTATCCACACCAGGTGTAATTCCCTCAAATCATTCTACTCTTGGTCAAGCCAAGCTGCAACACAACTCTTACTCACATTCTACAGGCATTTTCATGGTTGGCTGCTTCTGCCAGATGAACCAGTGTCCCTTTCACCCCACTGGAGCTTTGGCATCACTTATGATTCCATGTTTGCTGTAGGTGGTTGAGTGGGCACATTGTTACCCATCCTTCTTGTGGTATTAATAAAGCTTTGTTTTATAGTACATTGTCAAGCTGCATTACACTTCAGACCACATTTGCTCAATCAGACCTGCCCATACCATGAGGACCTCCAGTATCTTTGCATTCTTCTGTACCATTGCTGCTGCAGTCACAAATGCCTTTGATAAATGATATTTACCAGGTTAAAAAAGAGAAATGAAGAAAGAATTTTTTTGTCAACTAAGCAAAAAATTGCTGCAACAATTGCATTGAATTTGTCAAAGCTGCTTCATGGATGGAACTAGCTTTGCAGTGGATTTTGCTAGAAGCTAAGGCATTAGGAGCATAGGTTTCATAGGTCAAAGGAAAATCATTCTTGTATAGTGAAATCTCACCACAAGGAAGCTAAGAAAAGTGAATGGATTTTTTAAGATATCGCAGAATTTCTTTTCTTTTTTTTTTTTTCAGATCAAATCTCTTGCTATCTGAATTGCTGCCCTATCTATTTCCAGACACACCCTGAGAAATCAGTGTTTACTTTCCTTTTGTTAAGGAGATAGCATGTATTAAAAAAAGATAGTGCTTGGAAATTTCTTAACTAACACAAATAAATTTGCCGCTGTGATTTCATACAACAGCCAAAGGGTTTTTTTATTTAGGTTTATTGTGGGATTTTTTTTTTTCTGTTGCTGCCATTCGAAAATATTTACAATAGCTTGTCACACAGAAATTCAGCTTCGAGGGATGGAAGGTATTTCAGGGCATTTTTTTCAGACTGGATGTAATTACATTTTTATGAATTCATCTTTCCTTGACAGAAAGATTTAGATGTACTTGATTTTTGATTGTGCTGTAGACTGTGGTATAAATTCATGGGATATTAAGAAACCAGCTGAGAGACAAACTTCACAAAAAAAAGATCAGTCAAAGTAAACTGAGTTGAAAAAAGAGAAGGGTGCAAAAAAGTCATGCAAAAAATCTGGTGATTGGGAGAGCAAACTCATTTGTTTGATAGCTCTGAATGATCAAATTGAATAATCCTCTACAACTCTACTTTGGGAAAGTAAGGAATTAATTCCATTTGATGTTGAATTTTTTTCCTTTATTTTCTCTGAAATAAGGTGTACCTCAGAGATACACTACTCATTTGTGTATCTGAGTTTTTCAGCTTTGAGCTAGCTGAACAAGCCACAAGAGACTAAGAAGAAATCTGTTTTACTTAATGATACAGAATGTCTGGCAATAACTAGAATATCAGATTCATCAAGCATGTAGTGCAAAAAAATTGAAACAAAGTATTGGTTTTGGTTCACTGGTGAAGCTACACACTAAAATCACCTTGTGGTTGCAATTCTTTTTGGACAAACAGAAACAACATTTCAGCTTTCCCACAGGAAGAAAAAATGGAAAGAAATTTGCTCTTGACTGTAGTCTCACTTGACCATATGAAAAAGAACTAAACTAAAAGATTTTAATTAATTTTTGAGGAATCCTTTATTTTCAGGTAGAAAAAAAAAGAAAAATTAATTATGTTTTCAATCTAAATTGAGTCAACAAAATTAAAAAATAAAAAAACCCAACAACCTAAATAAGACCTAAACATATTGCAAATAATAAGGCTAAATAATTACAACCAAGTTATGTTGGTTTTGCAAATATGGTGTAACTTACTTTCATTTTTTCCCCAGGATTATCTTGATTGAAACAATCTTACTAATTAAACTCAAATTCTTTAGCAGCCTATATTGCCCAAAAATACATTTTAAAGCCAAAAAAGTGTCACCTTGTAATTGCTATCCATTCTCTTAAAAAAGTGCCTTCAAAACGTACTTATCCAGCAATGCATAAAATTAATTGCAAGACGAAGCACATGACACCTTGTAATTGATACTCCTGATCTAAATTTGAATCTATCCAAGTCTCTTGATCAACTAATCCGTTCTTTGCTGCCTGTATTTGTCTCCTCCATTTCTTTTCCCTTTGGATGATACACTCCCTGAGAATGCTTGCTCAGTTCCTAACACAACCCAGCCTTTCCTGGCAGAGGAATCTATAACAAATTCTGCTTATAACTGTTTAGAGGGTAAATAATGGAACAATAGCAATTGCAATGTACTATGAAGCAAAGGATTCTTCGTGTTTTTAAGAATTTCTTTTAATTTACAGAAAGCAGGAACTTGCTACAGTCATGTAAGTGCTTTATGTAAAAAGAGACTTTGAAACTTTCCTTACATTCACAAATGCTACTTTTTGGGTGGATTAGAAACTAGTGTCCTCTGCCTTTCTAAACATCTTCAATTACTTTACTGTCAATTATGGTCACAGTAGAAGTAAACACCTTCAGCAAGAAGTTGCTGCAGACTGACAGCAACTTGAATGTCCTGTTTGAAGGACAGAAACATAATAAAATCCTGAATGTTGATTTAAAATCTTAACAGTGTAGATGAAAGCCTAGAAGATCCAAATAAGTAGTTTGGATTTATACATTTTACTGTATAATATGAGATGAATTTTTGCCCTTGCCAGAGAATGAGTTTACAGAGAGAATCCTAACTGTAAAAGCAATTCCAATAGAAAACAAACATTTAATTGGATCCTAATGTTATTCAAAATGCTTGTTTTATTACCAGAAGAATGTTGATCTGCACATAGGGTTTAGAATCCCTAATGCTGAAGATCTTATACACTGGACAAGGGTGGAATAAAAGAATAAAGGACCTTAATTTGACATCATATAATTTTTGAATACTAATAGTTTTTGTGATGATTGCCAAGTTGAGATTCACTTGAAACTCATCAGCATTTTTATAATGCCTTACTAACTTTGTTTGCTGAGATTGTGCGGCTGGCCAAATTAGATATGATGGTAAAAATTTCTTTGGGGACTGTAGGTGTGCTGGAATGCGTACATTTACTGCAGTTTAATGAAAATAATGAATATTCTTATCTTATAAACAGCATCTTCAGATGAGAGCTCCTAGAGAATGTCAGGGAAATGAGCCCTTTTGAGCAATTTCTGTATTTTATGATTCCCAGTAAAAACATAAATCTTGTTGAGAATGAGATATCTAACATTCATGGTACTACCATCTTTCTGACTCTCAGAAACTGAGAATTTTTGGTTTTGTTGTTAATGATCAGTTCAGTTTTGCCCCTCATTAGAGATACAGTTGCCATTTTTATTTAGTCTGTGTGTCAATGCATAGCATTAAATTTTTATCATATATAAATTGTAGAACTCCATGTGTATCTTTGGATCTCAAAGCAGTTAAGTATCAAAAGAAAGAGATCAAACTATCACAGTTTATAGCTGAAAAATAGCATCTCATCCAGCAGGAGCTTCCATAGAAAAAATACATGTTAGAATGAAAGCATAGCTCCCATCTTTGATGGGTGAATCTTGTGACAACACTTGAAGGGCGTGATTCACTGCAGTAGTATCACAGTAGCTGCTTTTTTTTTTCCTCCAGATAGTTAGAAATATTTTTTTTCACTTTTTTCCCCCTAGAAAGGGACTTAAATCTTTCTGCCATCTATTCATCACGCAATTACTTCATTGTTACATCATAATGTGTGTTTAAATGGGGGGAGGGAAAGAAGTCTTTGAAAAAAGATTATGTTACTGTAATGCACTATTGAAAAAAGCTGCCTTGTAAAACATAAAGACATTTATTTTAGCCAAAATTCTATATTTTTAACACACTGGATAGCTTATAATTGTTTGAAGTTGGTGCTAAAAATTCAGCACTGACCACTGGAATTCACAGAAAGTACCTGGAGACAATCCCTCTAAGGAAGATTATTGATATAAGTGACTAATTAAAATTACTAATAAGGATAAGGGATTCTGACACAGAATTGTATAAATATACCTAGACAAGATTTTTCAGCAAAAAACTGCTTTGTGGAGGTTTCCATCTCTTCAAATGTTCCATGCAAAATTGCATTGGCACTGAGTCTCCAGCCACAGCCAGCAAGTGTTCACTAGAGTTGATTTAAGAGGACTGTAAAGGTGACTTTTAGACCCTGCTGCATCTCTCCCGCAGTTCTGCCCTGTCTGGCAGCTCTTACCCATGCTTGTTGTCAGTGTGACAAAAAAAGTTTTTAAAAATCAGGGATCACAATGCATCAAGGGAGTGTATGTCCTGCCCAGTTTTGAGGATCTGGACAATGAAGAAACAATTATTTCTGAAACACATTTATGGCAAAAAGTTTTCTTAGATAGCCACTGATGAAATTCAGGGGTTGACTTTTCTGTCACCCCACACCTGCAAAGCATATTTGCTTGCACAGGATGAGCTAAGTTGTGAGTTTATTTTACCTATGAGTTAGTATAGCTTAATTTTCTTTCATTTCTAGAAATGCATTAAAATTACAACTTAGGCTTCCCTGTTTGTCTATACAGAGTGTTGCATCTAGATTTCATAGTTGATCCTCAAAGAAAGATAAAGGAACCAGTCCAATAAAACAGCACCATATAATACAACTCTCTAGTAACACCTACCTATGTATTGGTGCAGTATAAAATATCAATGCTCAGTTCTGCCTATTTGCTTAAGAAGGAGGGACACTTCTGCTGATCAGTGAGGTTTGTTACAGTCTTACATGCTCAATGTAGAGGCAGCCCCACTAGTGCTGTCAGATATTGTAAACTTTGATAGAAAACTCCACATAGAAAAATTTAGTGATCACTGATCAAGTTTAACCTCTTTTTCTGCAGTTTTGTCTCTTTTTAAATTATTATTTGAAAATGCAGCAATTTAGTGGACTGTATGAGAATATATACCTCTGCTAACTGTCCATTCCCTGAAGTATCTATTTTCAGATCCTGACAAAATGTGTTTTCATATCCAGTTTTGGAATCATACACTGGGTTATTTCTCTTTTCTTCGGATGAAAATTTATATTATTAGGAAACATAGTAAGGTACTTAAACTGACTTGCTTGCTTTCAGCCTACAGAGGAGTAGTAAATGATTTATTATGAGAACCTAAAATAAAATTCTATGAAATCAGTGTATTTGAATTCTTTTCCCTCAAACAAAAGTTGGGGTAGATATGACTTGAAATACCCTCCTCTCTCAAGACATTGACAGTACATTCAATTCATTGATAGCCAGCTGGCCAAACAACAGGTATGAAGAATCTACAAATTTTATATTACACAGTTGGAATGTGTAGACAATGTCTAGATCACATGTGGTATCTGCATCTGGGAATATAATCCTATTGCTGGACCTCAGTGTCTCCTGTGGGTTCATCTCGTTTTCTGCTGGTATGAATCCCCAGTATGCACAAATATTTGTTCTAACCCAAGAGAAAATATAAGTGGACAGAAGGCAGGACTGTGCCTATTTGTGTTATCATAGTTCCTACAGTATCATATTGTTCTTGCTACTGAACAAACATACAGTATGAGAGGAGACCTTGCCCCAAAAGTGGATGCATCATTGTCACACAAGGAAAAATGCAAAAACCCATGTTAAAGAATGAACGTATGCTCTAAATGTATATGCTCTAAATGTGAGAAACAAAAACAAATAAACAAAAAACAAAACCAAAAAGAAGCAAAAGAAAAAAGTTGTTCAAGTTACTGTAGAGTCCACTCACTCCATTCATTACCTTATATGGTGCAAAAAAAAAAAAAAGCAGTTTTGCGTTTGAGAAAAAAGGTTAAGTGCCTTCTTCTGTGATGCCAGCAGGTAGTACTGAACCCTTTTATCTTAGAAACAAAGTATCAAATCACTTTAATGAACATTTGGCCTGAAAAAATGCACGGATTAGTTTGGGGTCCTTTGATATTTCTGAATAGACACATAGACTATTTCTCATTAATGATCTCATTTATGTGTTTCCCTCTTCTTTATTTTATTTCATTATTTTGCCTACTACCTTCAATAAAATTAAAAGTAGAGCGTCACTAACTTTCTGTATTCACATGCATTTAAAAAGTGGTGCTTCAGTCATAACACTGACACCACTTAGGATCAATTCGATGAAATTACAGTGTTTCACCTGAGAACTGTGAAGTACAATAATAATATTTTGTACATGGAGGCTGCTTTGGCATATTTGAAAATTAGGTTGGAATAAAATATACTCCTCTGCTGGTTTGTGTGTATATGTGGTGTATATCTGGATATTTGTTGCAATGTTTTACTGAGGAGAGTATATTTTCTCCCTTATGACTGTTTTTTTAAACTTTCCATATCTTCTTTTTGGTGAAATCTATCTCTGCTTACCATATAGTTATTATAGACTAGGTTTTTCTTGCTGTATTATTACATGACACCTAGAATAACAAGTGGTCAATTTTCTTTTACTGAGCACCATCAGAAAGGAAATTTCATTTGCCTGCATCTTCTCTCATCACAGTACAAAGAACATTTCCTAACCTCAATCACACTTTAATTAGCCTGATGGTGGCAAGAGGTATTTTCCATCATTAGATAGTTTAGGGGTTTTAGTGTGTAAATCATAGTTTTCTATTACAGTTTGAATGGGTTAGATAATCTTCTTCCCATGATGCAATGAAGCAGACAATTTCTATCTCTCAAAACTTTGAATCCCATAGCTGAAATGTGCACTAGAAAAGACATATTTGCTGATGTCATTTCAAGTTAATTCTATTTGAAACAGTTTAATTTAATGGTATTTAGTGTCTCAGAATCCAGGTATTCAATAGAGGCTGCCTCATGTTTCAAATGTGGAGAAAGCAGTGATGTGGATGGAGTTTGTTCAAAACACTGATTGTTATGGGCTTTACTTTGTGGCATCCTATTATGCATCCTTCTTTTTAATTGTCAAAAGTATTTACACCCGGTGATCAATCTTTTGTGATGTACATCTCATTCAAAATGTATAAAAGGGGAAAATGAACCTTTTTTGACTTGTTGGGCTTTACAGTGGAGGAAAAGCAGACGCTTGGGCCTACTTTGCAATCAAGACATGGAAGAGAGTACAAAATAGAAAATGAGAGCTGGAAATACCAACTCGAAAGTTTCACAACAGTGCACCAACACAAACAGTGCTGGTGGAGTTGCTTCTTATGCAGCCTCATTACTTCTACTTGCAGGAACATTTCAAGACAGATATTTTTAGGAAATTAGAGGTGGTTCTGACAAGCATGCTTAAAAGACTGGTAGATCATGCCTGTTTTGAACCTCAAAACCACTTCACTGTATCAATATTCAGTAGGAATACACATTGACAGTTACTACCAGTCATTATCATTATGTACCCAAACCAATTTGTCCTGAACAAATCTATCCTAAATTAGCAGTTAGTACACAGTCACAAAACTCCCTTCTAGTTAGCATTGATGTGTATGATCTGTGATGGTCCTTAGTAGATGAGATCAAGGGTATTAGGCTTGTGAGCTCATGAAATGGGGAAAACAGGGCCCAAGAGGTCTGTGACCTTTCTTCTGTTTCTGTCCTCACTTATTGTTGATGTTTTGTACGGCTCTGAACAAAGTCCTAATAGCAACATTTCAGTGTTAAAAAGGGTTACGTGATATTTGATAATGCAAAATTAGACTCAGATAAACATCTGACTATATTTTATTTCATGGGGGGACAGGCATTCTGATAATAAGTCATGCTCAACTTTTCATGAAGGACATAAATGATTTCAAAACATTTCAGTCTAACAGTCTTTTCATCCCTCTTCCCTCAGGTAATGATTAATAGTGTCTGAAACCCCTGGAAGCCCTTTTCCATTGCCTGCTAAAAATACCCGTATGAAGGATGCGTTCTGTGAAAGTCTATTACAGCTCTGAATTAGCTGCTAGATTGGGAAATTCATGAATTCCCCTGTTCTTTCTGTCTGAATTTTTTTCAGTGGTTCAAAGTTTTGTATATAGAAATGGTGATCATACTAAGTAGACACATGAGACAGTTATAAATCTTCATGTCCATTTCATGTCAGTATCAAGAGATGTGATGCATTGGCGTTGGCTGGCTCTGGCGACACTGAAAAATCCATGTTAAAGTCAATTTAAATATGATTTTGTTTATAAATAGAGTATTTCTAAAAGTGTTTCCCCTTTCTAAGCCATCTTTTTTAGATACTTGTGAAGCAGTGTAAAGCTGGTTTATCTTGTAAGGATGGAGTAAAGAAAGGGAAGAAAGAACAGGAGAAAAAAAACCCAGCCTTGTCCAATCTCAGCTCCTTGTTTTGTTCTGATCAATCAACATGGACATTTGGGTAGAATCTCCAAATCCAGGCCATAGAAGCTACCCAGAAACACAGTTAGTCTGCATGAGACAACTATGAAAAATAGCCAAAAGTACTGCATTTTTTTCTTGTATCTTCTCTTGATGGCATGCAGTAGCATTGTTTCCTTTTAGAAAATGGGAAACTGAGATGCAAGGTAAGTTCCGTGGTTTGCACATGAGCACATTCAAAGGTTATAATTAAACAGGGAAGTGAGTCTGGAGCTCTAAATTTCTGGCTTAGAACTTTTAAGATCTTACAGTGGACCCATTTTCTTGTTTGGTCATTACTCCTACTTGTAATTATATTTATCAGTTGTGTAATAAAAACCCTACGAGAATGGCCACACTGTTCAGATCATGATTAACCATAATGGACACGCACACAATAATGAGAACTGTACAATATATTTCCTCCCTAGTTGCTGCTCAACCACCAACCTCCTTCTGCAATATTTCCTATCAAAACACCTTGATTCAGGTACGGCCTGTCTGCTTAGCAATCCTTAGCAGATGTTTCTTCCATGTATTTTCCAAGCCTCCTCTTGAAAAAGATGAGTTTCTAATGTTCATCTAGCTCCCTGGAAATGAAGCTACTAGCCGTTACGTGGAGAAATACCTATTGTAACTTTCATCCTTAGGCTAAAGGCAACTAGAAACAAGGCATCATCTAAGCCCTGACTTTGCTGACAGTCAAAGGAGTATTAGACAAGCTAATTTAAAATTGGGGTTTGTCTTCTCTAACATCACCTCTTTTTTTTTTTTTTCTTTTTTTTTTTTTTTATATTCAGTAACTATTTTTCATTGATCTAACTGTTTTCTCAAGGTCCAGGGTACCTGAGACATAATATTGAGTCTGAGTTGGTTTTCCCTGTAATTTCTAATGGTCTTTTATTTCCCACTTATTGAACATCACCAGATAGAAAAATATCAGTTAAGAATGGAAATAAAACTTGCAAACACACAATGGCCTTCAAAACTTATTTCAAATTACAAATGTGGAGACTAATCTCTATCTGGTATAAACTGATACAGGTCTTTAGAAAGAAATGAAAAAAACAATTTTATAATAACTGAGGTTCTCACTCTATGCCTATAAGTAACAGATAAATTCTCTTGTCCTGAATTGTCTTATTCAGCTTCATCTCAGTTGTCTGGTTGAACAAGAAATTTAACTCCTTTAAGATAAATGTATGCATTTTTCCTCTGTCTTGGTAAAAACTAATTCATAAGAACTATGGGAGCTCTGACCAGTTCTTAGAGCTCTTTAGCATTCTCCTTTTGCTAGTTGTTGAATTTATATCATGCCTTTTGAAATAATTGTATGACTTACATTTAGTAGGAATTCTAAGGATAGATCACATGATTATTTTATCTTTGAAATGGCAATTTTTGTTGATCTTGTTTTTATAAACAAACTGGCTGGTATTTCAGTTCAGTTCTTCTGGGAATTGAGATATAGCCTTCACTTAACACTTTAGTGGCTTCTACTTATAATGAAAAGTTGTGATCTATTTCATCAGGCAGTTTATCACCAAAAATCGAGCTGTAGCCCAATAAATAAATAAACTGTGGAGTCTTCAGAAACCAATATAATATTTGAATGTACTACCAACACCCCAGAAAAGTCTGAAAAATAAATGCTTTAAATGGAACAGAATTAAAAGCTGATATCTCACCATCCTACAGACCAATTAAAAGAACCGAGTAACTCAGCTGATATAGGATTCATCTCACCTGATGACCCTCCAGCTGCTAAAAACCCAGTGTTCATCCATGCTCAGTGGATATTACAGGTGATTCCAAGAAATCATACCAGAAAAGTCTAACCTTCAGACAGATGTCTAAAATTAAACGACAGGTTGATATAAAGGACAAGGTTTTATCTTTATCTGGCTAAAGAGGAGTCTTTGTGTCTAAGGTAGATTAATTACGAATTTTTGTATTGTTCATGGGGGAATAAGATTTGTCACACAATTTTGTTCAGTTATTGTGGACTAGCACGAAAAAAGTGACAGAGCTGGCATGCTACACAAATACCTTCACTTCCACAGATTAATGAAACTGCAGCCAAATTCTTGAAGAAGCGAAAATGATGCAATGATATGCTGTAAGTAGTAGATATGAAGAGAGTGGCTGAAGAATTGCAGACGAACCTTACAAGACTATCACTGTGACAGGGAAATGGTAGGTGAAACTCACAGTAGGTGAATGTCAAGAGATGAAACTAAGGAAAGAATTGTGCAGAAATGCATGTTGAATGCCAATTTGTTTTGCCTCATTAGGTGAAATGAAGTGTTCATGTGTCTCCATACATAACCATGCTGTACCAAAATACATTGCAAGAGAATAAAATCAATGTAAGTCATAGTCCAGTGGACTGAAAATGTCATCGTTTTCGCTTGTTCCCTTTCCAGTTCCTAAGACTACAATTGGCTGGAGTATCAATAAGATAATGAGATATTACACACTTGTTCAATTTTATATAGATAATCCTGATTATCAAAAAGGCCAAATTACCAAAAAATCTAAAAATCGCTAAAAGTATGAGTTATTTAAATTCCCATGCTGCATAAATATACAAATAATTTCCTGTTGCATACTGACTTTTTACTTTTTACTGTAGTAGTGTATGCATCAATATACATCTCTCTCATCACGGATTCTTGAGGATACCAATCCTTTTTATTACTATCCCTAACGTTGAGTCTTAGACAGAAAATATATGGAAAACTATGGGTTTGGCTATGAACTGTGGTCATGCAATTCTTCAGTTAGAATTGCTTGAGTTGGCCCTGAATTGAATTAAGATTATGCAGTGCCAACTAATTTTAGCATTGTAGAAATGTGTAATTAATTAGCTGAAAGTCCTCTCTTATGAAACATAAACCCTCTCCAACTCTATTTTTTATTGTGAATAAAACACTGTTCCATCCATTTCTTTTTGATCTCTTGAAAGATTAAAAAAATTTCAGTAGATCATAAAATCTATTGATGTTCTTTGTCCTAAAATCTACAATCAACATCATCGACTGAGGCATTAGCTGATACTTTCATTACATTCCTGTGAGATTATATTCCAAACTGCAGTCCTGTACCCATCGATTTATTACATCCTGTTTGACTATTTGAAAAATATTTCTTTCAATCAGCCACTGAATGTCACTTCTTGCTAATTACTAGTTATGATGACTAAATGTATTCTAAAGGCAAGGAATTCCATGCATATATTATTAGAAAAGTTAAAAATAAGTAAAGTTTATTTGTAATTTTATAAATTATGTCACAAAAATTTAGGCTACTTAATAGAAAAGGTAGGAAATTATAATATAACATGCTTTGAAACCTTATAAAATTGTACTTTACTCTCAGGAAAAAAGAAGATAGCTTTTTCTCTCTATCTATGAATTGATCAGTTTTGGAGATTTTTTAAGATCCATTTTACTGATAGTAATGCACACATTTTATTAGCACCTCTTAATAATTAATCTGTTTTTTTCCATTAAATGCGACAGAAAATAATTTATTTAAACATAAAACTAAACACACAGATTGTTAAAACTCAGGTGACTTATATCCAGTGTGATGTTAGAATAAAATCGTAATTGTATAAACTGATGGGACACTTCAAGCCTTAAATGCAACTTAAACAGTTACAAGATTTTTGTGGTTGATGTTGTTGGATACAGCTGAGTTTGAGACAAAACAGCTAGATTCTGAATGAAATGCAGAGTTTTATTTAAATATATGTATATTCTAAACCTTTAGCATGCCACACTGAAATGCAGAATTGCAGACAATTTCTGTTTATAAAATACGTCCTGTTGTCTCTCTTGAGCTCATAGGCAAAATGCCAACAGACTTCAGTAGAACCAAGATTTAGTTCACTCTGTCCCATAATTTACCCCTTAGCTTTGTACATTGCTAAAATCTTTAAGGGCAAATTCTTGACTTACTAAATATAATGACAAAACTCACATAAACCTAAATAAATCTAAGATTTAATCCTAAAAGTTCAAGCAGAAAATGCTGGGTGAGGCATCAGTGAATGTCAGACCAAATACAGGGTTTGGCAGATATGTTGCTTGTTACTCTTGGTGACTAAGAGCAAGTAGGGGGGAGCTATAAGAAAAAAAGCAAAACCAAAATGCAAGTTTATTTAACTCAAATAACATATATTTACACAGCAGATCAGTGGCAAAAGTTCTTTTTTCCCCTAGAACAGCACTCTCAGAATAGCATACTTTTAAATCTCCTGTAACCAGTGGTTCTGTACACAGTGCACATTCATTTGATAAAAGTGTAACATTGCAAATTAACGTCGATCTGCTTTTCATACAAGGTTGAAATTTAGAAGAGAGCTGCTAAGCAGATTTCTCATCATCAGGCAGCTACAGTAGTCCAGACTTCTTCTGCAGGAAGTGACTGATGTGTTTACCAAGTCGTGTGTAAAAAAATAAAATTTAAGAAAGGAAAGCTGAGAAAAAGGTGGGGGGAAAAATAGTGTATACTGGGAACTGAAATAAGTACATTAAACATTGAAGAAAACCTGTTATATGGGAGAGATAGCTCAAATAAGATTGGTGTAAACCCTGGTCCTGCAGAAATGTCAAAACCCTCATTATTTTTTAAAAAAGTGAAGGTTTCACATCAGATTTTATCAACAAAACAGGGCTAGAATATAGTTCTGCTGTTCAAAATAACCCAAGGGAATGAGACACAAATAGAACCTGGACCTTGCACCCAATCTACTAAATTCACATGAGCTGTGAAGAAAGGGTCAGTGTTCTGGTCATGAGCATATATTTGCTGTTACGGAGACAATATTTTTGGGTTTGAACAACCTTGTAAAAGAGTTAAACAAATATGTATACTTTCATAAGCTTCTTGTTTGCTCGACTTTTCATGGCATCTGCAGTTAACTAGGGTTGCCCTGCAATATCAGTCCAGAACATGCTGCACTGTTCAATGCCTTTGGTGTTATCTTTGACTTGAACTCAGGCTTTGTAATATAGTGTATGCTCTGGACGCTGAGGCAACAGATAACCTCTTCAAGGGATATACACTTAGATTTATAGTTGGTATTATTCAAGTTTATTGCTTTCAATTAATGCTGGACGTTCCAGCACATTTACTATAATTATTTTTGAATTCTGTTTTCATTTCTCTGTTTCTCCTTTCCCCATTTATTTTTTTTGTTGACTTGCACTACTGACACAGGAATAAATGACTCAAATTTTTATCCCAGCTATTTTAATATTAAGAATTGTCTTATGCTTTACTGGGGAACTCTAACTTGTTTTAGTTCCCGTGCAGACATTTTAAAAAATCTAGGTATTTATAAGGTTTAAAGTGCAGATAAGTGAGTGGAGCCCTATATTGTTTAAGCTAACTTTTTAATTTAACAAACAAAAAAATAAACAAACAAAAACAACAACAAAAAAAACCCCAACTAAATCTTTTATGCCAGTTCTGAAAAAATACAGATTGAATGTGTCACTTGTTATCAAATATGGTAAGATATCCCCTAATGATATTAAACTTTGTAACCTTAAAACTTGCATTACTTATAAAACAGATGTTTAAACTTCTTGATGCATACAAGTGTGTGTAGAGTCACACCATTTTAAATCTAATTAGTGTTTAATAAGCCATTGGAAATATTGTCATTCCGCTCTTACAAATTAATCCTGATCTCTTAACACATGCTGATATTTTGAGCCAGTAATTATTCTGAAAAAAAAAGAGGCCTGGGTTAGTCTGAATTAACATAAACAGGTCCCATGACTATTTTATGTACTTGCAGCAGAGAGGTGTTAATAGTCTCCTCATGGTTTGACAGGAAAAATTCTGTAACAGTAGGATTGAAAATTGTTCTGCATGATGGTCAATACAACTAAAATAGGTCAGACCAGAAGAAAGAACTACAGAGCTTTCAGAATGACAGTCTGAGCTACTGTGATGTATCTTCTTTTCTAGTAAATTATATGCAAACTGAACTTGGAATCTGCTAATGAACCTGGGTTCTCTCCAGATCACATATTGGCAATTAAGATTCCATGTTGGAAATAATTGACAGTTCTGTCAGTAATGCTTGTGTGAGAAGGGAATTCAGTCCGTTTTCCAGAGCTGTACTCCGTATGTACTACTGAGAAAATTAATAAATATTCACACACAGAGATGTATATGCTAGATACTCACACCATAAAAAACATTTTTATGTATATATGCATGTATATAAATATGTGTTTATATAAAAACTCATGTAGTAGCAATCTAGAAAAAAATTGGAATACAATTGATATGTAGCTAGCTATGTGTTTAGTTTTTGGAACAATTAGCTGCAAACAGAACATAAAACTTTCTCTTGTACAACAGCCCTTTTCTCACCACAGGCTTGGAAAAGACTTCACAGTTGTGCTTTCTCAGTCCTGATTTCCTTTAAATCAGTGAAGAGAATGGCTAGAATGCAGACAATAAATTAAACACAATACTCACCATCAAACAGTAAGCACAATAATTTTCAATATTACTTCACTGACATCAGCAACTTCAATGGAAGCTAGAATTTTCTCTTTTTCTTAATGTTGTATAAATCCTTTTTTTTTTTTTTTGGTACCAAAATTTTCAGAATTGAGATTTCTAATTCATAGAGCTGATTAAAATATAAAACCATTACTTGCAGTACAAAAAAATTATTCATTTTTAATTATATGTTTTTTAAAATTCTTTGCATGGTTCTGGAAAAAGGTGAAGAAAATTCAGTATTTGTATTTGATGTCTATTTTTGAATAATAAATGAAGGTTTTTGCAAAATCATTTTGTTGAAGAGCATAAGAAACAAAATTCATCTACTCATGGCATATGACTTTAGCAACTCACAAGAAAGAAAAATTGTGAGGCTCAAATGATTGGGAAACTCTTAGAAAAATCTGTGACCTCCAAATCTTTGAGTCAAATATATACTTTGAGTCAAATTTTCTTTTTTCAATTAAAATTTGATTGCTATCTAATAACTGCATAGTAGTTTGTCCTCTTTCACTGCCTTCCCAAAAAGGTGGAACACAGGATAAAATGAGCTGGAGGAACAAAACTAAACACCCAGGCCAGAATATCAGCAACAGATGGCAAGAGATTTTGTGTGTACAGTTTCAGAGAAGGCCTAGTTGTACAGAATATATGAACACTAGAAAACTAGCAGGTTTTCCTAGGGTGACTATGATGCTTTTATCCCCAGTCGTCTGTTCTGTGTGTGCTGTGTGTGCTGTGTGTTCTGTACCTTTAAGACTGGTTCTGAGAGTGAAGCAGGGAATGAAGAAGCACACAGTTTGTTTTGAGAAACAGTGTTCACTCCTCTGCATCTTCTCTTTCTTCGTCAGGACTGTGCGTGTTCATCGGACGCACAGACAGCAGCCATAGAGATTTTTTTTTCCTTTAAGTTACTCTAGTTAGCTGAGGCAAAGAAGCTTTCTGGACCGTTTTTTTTTCCTTTTTATTGGGACTATTTAAATCTGCTCTGGACTGAAAAACCCAGAGGAGGACCGGGATCTTGCACCCGCGGCCCGCCAGGCCTGGACCTCGGCATTTTCCAGCACCAAAGGGACTGGGACTGATAAGAGACTGAGGGAGCTGAGCTAACTCCTCAGGACTTCTCTCAGTTTTGCCATCTCTCTTCGGAGCAGCGAGAGGTTTTATTGTTTCATATTATTCATTCCTTATGCTTGTGGGCAGTTTGTTTGTTAAATAAATAGTTTTTTCCACTTTCCTGTGAGGAAGTTCTTTTCCCAGGCCGTCTGCGGGGGGAGGGGCTGTTTGGGTTTGCTCTCCAGAGGAACCCCATTCGGAGGTTTCCTCCCAAATTTGCCCTAAACCAGGACACAGGTGTTCAAAACTGCATTGAATACTGAGTTGTAAGTGACAGACAGATTTGACCAGGCCATGACTACAGTTGCCAGTACTACTTGGTTTTCTCATCACTTTTGAATGATCTTACAAACCAATCTATCTTATAATAAGATTTTGGAAGTTAATTAATTCTAAAAAGTACAGCTGTTGTAGTCTACAGACTAGTGGAAAAAATACGTCAGAACATTTGTTCAGAAAATTCAGAACATTTGACACAAAAAAATGTGGTTTTAGTTTCTCTAAATGTAGTTTCCATCAGTATCATCTTATTGGAATTGTATCTACCAAGTTGCTCAGTTTCCAGCCAAGGAAGTTTTCCAGGAAAAAGAATCACTTTGGATTTCTAAGTGATGATACAAAAGGTGCTTACAGCAGAAAAAGGATTGAGGCACTATTGACACAAGAATTACTTAGCCTTTTGTTAACACATGCCAGCGCTGCACATCACACATCAGAAAGTATGAGCAGATGCTGCCACACTTGATTGGAATCAGAGCACATCCGTGGAAATCCTGACCAGTACCGACCAAGAGCTCTAGTTCTGAACTACCAATGCATTTGCTTCAATTCAGATGAGTAAAAGAAGCCAAAGGATCTATATTAAAGAAAGCCAAAAATGATCCTGTGGTTGACCCAGGAGCATCTTTCTACACTCTTTTCTTTACACTTTTCACACTTTCATGAAGTCATAATACTGATTTCACTGCTTCATTGCATTAAAGCTTGTGTACCTGACCACTGTGTAAGCTCCAGTGGTAAAAGAAAGAGTAAATACAGGTCATGAAAAGAGGGCATGCATTGTATAGCTCATATATTTCTTTCTGTTAGAGGCCTTCAGTGGCCTCTTCTAAGAGGTAAATCTCTGAAATATGCAGCTTCTCTTTTTCTTCTATTTCTTCATTTCTTGAAATAAAATGTTATTGTATCAAGAAATGGATGTGAAGGGTTGCAAAATGAAAACTTTTTCAAATATTTGGCAGTAAAGAAGCTAATAGTATGTACTACTGATTTGAGGCATGTTAGCATATTAGGCATGCTCTAATATCTAGATATTTGCAGAGAATGAAAGTGGTACTTGAATAGATGAAGCAGCTGAGAAATTAAGAGAAGAGTTGAGGTGAATGATTCAAATCCCCCTGTATCTGTTCTGAGCAGGAGTTACTGGAGCTCCCTGACATCTGTGAAATGAGTAATGGTTTCATTTCATTTTCCAGGAGACCAGAATAATAGTTTTCAGCCAATTGAGAAAAAAAAAAATCTCTGTTGCAGAACCATCCTAAACCCCATAGCATGATTTTTCTTTTGTGTAATTTAAGCATGCAGTGCAATGTCAAGTTTAAGACATCATTGGCCTGAGAAAAAATGAAGTCAAAGAGAAGGTTTTCACTCAATATGCATGAGGGATACTCATGTAATTGATTAATAAAGGTCTTGTGCCTCTTGCCTGAGATATCAGTATCCTTTAATTATCTTTAAATTGAGATTAAGGACTACAATATGTAATCTTTTTTGATCAATTAAATTTATTTTAAATGCATGTAAATCTCAGCATCTATTCTCATTTTAAGTGTCATTGCATTCATTCTTCTGTGGCAGCACTCCTCATAAACATATTTGACAACATTCCATTCTATTTTGAGTGAGCACCCAGAGTAACACTGTACCAAAAACTGTGCTGGGGGGAATTCAGCTTTTTGCTTGCATCTGTTGCTGAACCAAAGAAGCTTCTGAGCTCTTCATGCAGTAAATAATTGTGATTGACTGGGAACTCCAGGTGAGAAAAGACTATTTCTCACAGTCTGACTATAGACTGTGAACTGGAAGTTCAGTAAGTAACTGGAAGTAACAATAAGAGTGCACCATGTATGTAGATGCTGATAGAATCCTGCTGTAACATTCGGAGTTATCTTAGCTCTCTGCATTCAATTCAGAATTGGTGTAGAGGAGAGTACCTTAGTAAGAAGTGTACCAGTGATGCAAAAAGAAAACCAAACAGTGTATTAATCAGAAAAATGTGATTTTGCATGTCTTTATATAATAGCATCAGAGGGTAGTTTAGTCACGGTATTCCTCAAGTCCCAGTCCTGAAAAAAGTCTGATTTATTATTTTCTTCAAAGAGATATCTACAAAAAGATAAGAACACAGGTGACATTTTTAATACTGATTTGAGAAGATTTGAGAAGCATCATCCACAGCATGAAAAATCAGGATATTTATACAGATTGACGAGGTAACTGCAATGGTTATAATAGCAAAAGCAGGAAAATTTTGTCAGGCCCTAGTTCAATAACAAGAGGTTGAAGGCTGATAAAAGTAATTTCTCATACAATTTGGTGATATGCAGCTATGAGTAGCAGCAAAAAAAGTGTGTGTGAGCTAGCTGATCAGAGGATGAAACCAATTCCCATGTAATCCACCAACAGGAAGATAAAGTAGAGAAAAAAGACATTGTATTTGTTTCTCGTATTTTTATATTTTAAACACTCCACACAATTCTCATGATTCCTATAGAAAGAATTCAAAGACTGAATAAAGTCAAAACTAAATAAAGTCATGATTACTTACAGAAAAGACTGTCCGTAGGTTATTCCTGTACTTTGCTTGCAGGGTTTAGCCACACTAGTGAAAAAAAAAAGTAACTTATTTAACAGTTTAACAGGATTAAAGAGTCAAAATGGACAAATGTGTTTAATTTGGGAAGAAGATAATGGAAAGAACATATCCTCTAAACTTGTACATGCAGTAGGTAGTGTCTGTTGAAGCATATAAATCTGCTTATGTTGTAATGGAGGCCAGAGTTAGGTTTTTTTGTTAAAAAACTGCTAACAATATCAAGTATTAACCTTTTAACAATCTTTTTTTTTGAGGTGTAACCCTTATCTGAAGGATATATATACCTTCATCTATTATATTCACCTGCTCATTTTTCCTTCTGTAGAAAAGAAGTATTCTGAGTGAGGTTATAATATATTTTAAGCTTCTTGAACTCATAACTGTCTGCATCCCTTTGAGAAACTTGCCTAAAACTCTGGCCTTGACAGTCTGAAAGGTGCACAGTGTACTCAGATTTGATAAGCATTTCAAAAGTGAACATTGATCCAGTATTTGAAGCAGTTTTCCCTTTTATTTAGAATGACCTACATTTACCTATGGGTGCAATGGTGTGACTGTTAATGGATTTAGGAAAGAAAAATGACTCCTTAAAGGAAACTAAAAATAGATAATAAGAAGAGTGATTAAGTACTACATGGATTCTCAGTCTACTGCTAATTGAAAAAGAAAAAATTTAATGGAAAGAGTTTTCTATAGAATTTTATTGGATTTTGATTTCTTACAGTGGTCAATATATAGAATAATTAACAGCATTTCTCAGCTGATGAGAGAAGGAGAAAACCCTTCTTCAGTTCAATCCCAGGACATTTATCTCACAAGCAGGATTTCATAGTTGTCCCCTCACATATAATTCTGTTCTGTAATTAACCTACTGCTTAATTAATAGGGCTTAGCAAATATCTGTTGAGGAATAATTTATTTGATGAATTTAGTCTTTTTTTTCCTTTTCATAAACTCAGTTGGAGGAGAATGCAAATTTTCGGAGATGTATTTTATTCGTTAATGTTTACAGAAAACCTTGTTAAATAATTCTTGGTTTGTGCTTAATATTTCTTAAGTAAATACTACTATTTCTAATAACTTAGGTATCTGCTTTAACGATTTTAATATTTTTTAATGCATAAATGACCATGACATACATATCTAAAACCAACAGACTGATAATTTGGGTATTTTTTTTTAGTTGTAATATTCATAGTTCATAATACAAATTGTCTTGTGATTAGTTCACTGATGTGAAGCAGCAAAATATTAAATAACAATCATATTAACTAGGCAAAAATTCTGAGTAATTAACAGTCAATTAATTTGAAATATATGATGTAACACATGCTATCTATTCATGAACTTGTTTACTGTTTGAGAGTATATATGGGACCATCAACGTGTTAGAGAAGAAATATTTAAAACTCTTTTAATTGGTCTATGATCTGAAGAGTTTGTAACCCTTGAGCTTAGTAATGCATGTTATCACTGCATCAAAAGCCTGCTGAAGTGTTTGGAGAAACCTCCACCGACTTCAGTATTGTTTGGCTTACACTATTAGTTGGAAGTATCATCTTCCCAATTTAGAGGCAGTGGAAAGATATATTTTCATATTAGGCAACTCAATAATAGTGAATATACATGACTTCAACAGGACTGATCTTTGATCCTGTATTTATGACACACTTCCTTCTTCTCTAAATTGTAGAGGAAAACTTTCTCTCCAAGTGGTGAGTCAGTTCCCAGTGTTCAGGACTACATGGGAGACTGCTTATGCCTGAAGATGGCATTGAGGTGTGCCCAAACCACATGTTCATCAGGAGAAGTGAAGATTGTCAAGCCTCTGAACAATTACAGGAGAACCCCCAAATTTGTACTACAGCAATGTAGGTAAGAAATCAAGATGGATGGATGGATGGAGGGAGGGAGGGAGGGAGGGAGGGAGGGAGGGAGGGAGGGAGGGAGGGAGGGAAGGAGGGAAGGAAGGAAGGAAGGAAGGAAGGAAGGAAGGAAGGAAGGAAGGAAGGAAGGAAGGAAGGAAGGAAGGAAGGAAGGAAGGAAGGAAGGAAGGAAGGAAGGAAGGAAGGAAGGAAGGAAGGAAGGAAGGAAGGAAGGAAGGAAGGAAGGACACCTTTTTGGATTCTCATACCTTACAAGAACGAGAAAAAAAATACAAATTTTCAAACTTTGGAGTACTGGAGCGGTCATCAGATAGGTATTTCAGTAGCCATGGGGGGTAGATATGCTAAGTTAGAAGCATGGCTGCAATCTGATTTTTAAGGTACAATCTTGCTTTAATCTGAGTTTTTGAATCATAATTAATTTTTCCTGAGTTCTCTTATGACTCATCCATCTTGGTTGGAGATGGACATTATGCAAAGAATTAGTCACCAAAGTTTCTATTCTACAGTTTCTGTCAGATCTTTCAGCTGCAATGTGTTTGCTCTGGAAAAACAATTAAATCTTTTAAATCCATAAATGATGTGAATATTAATTGCACAGTTCTGTGATAGAGCTGCATCTGTTTGGGTTTGCCTGTCAGACTTTTTTTTTCCTTGTAGAAGAAGAAGAACTTGATATTTTTTCTGGTCTAGATACCTACCAAATGTGTTCCAGGAGAAGGACCACCTTGTACATGCAGAACAACTTAAAAGCTTGTGTTGTGGGAGCCTGACTCTTCCATACACACTACATTATAAGTCAAATATATTAGAATCCATGGTCAATGGCACAGTACCTTTTTTCTTGTATCTCTAATTTCTAATTTCTCTTGTAGTTCTAATTTCAGCAATATTTTTTTGTACAAATTCCCTAGAAATGTTTATTTGTCAGTTGTTTATCCATTGATATATCTAAAATCTACAGGCACCAAAGCTTTTACTGATAGCTTCCCCTGTGCATCCTATCATGCACTGGTCATACCCTGGTAAGAGAATTCTTCTTTCACTTGGAAGAACCCTTTTTTCTGTTTGTATCTGATCTAGGTGCTACAAATAAAGCCTGGTTTTATACTGGAGCTAGTTTTTAGCAAAGAGATGAAAATATCTGCGAGTTTCTTATGCAGACCCTTACATACAGCTGCATTTCCCTGCTACTGTCACAGTAGAGATCTGATGGATGCATTTATTCCCTATTCCTCTGTGTAGATAATTATCCTCTTGCTTTAAGTTAAATGCTGGGAATCTTTTCCACTTACATAAAGGTGTGTTCTCCTTCATGCCCAGAAACACTGTTTTTTTCACCTAAATGATTAATTCTTCCTGAAATATGACTGAGATTCACACAGTAAGATTACCTGCAGGTTCCAAACCTGTGTACCTTCTCACTGCTGACTCTCTTAAACTTGTTTTTTCCTGTGATAAATGATAGTGTTATTTCATCCAACACTGTGGTTTGAGAACTCATTAGCAGGAGGGAATCCAACTCACTTCTTTCTACTTTAGCTGTTTTCCTACCTTTCTGAGAAATATCCTTCCTGCCTGTTTATAAACAACCCTGGGGGGGGTCCCTTAGTCCTGTCCCATGTTCCTGGATTAAGATGTTATCACTTATATAATTAAAAATTAATATTAAATGTAATTGGTTCAAATACCTAAAGAAGAGGCAGACTAGACTTCTGATCTGTTACTGATAGATGCTTCCTTTTAACTTTGTGTTAACTTTGAAGCTGCTTAGGAAATGATCTAATTTCCCTACTGTGTGTAGAGTGTATGGAGAGGGCATACATTGAGACCTAAGAGCTCAGAATCATGAAATCTCATCTGAGGTATGTGCCTTTTTGCAACCTAAGGTAGTGTTCTTATGCTTTTGAACACATTTTGCATATTTCTCAAGCCAATTTTTCCTCCAGGCATTTAACAGGCTCCTCATTTAGTTCCTTGATCGTGTTTGACACCTGGAAATATTCCTCTCTGTTATGCAGAGAATCACATCTCAGACCCAGAGGCTGTACTCACAGCTTGATGTTTTAAAGATGCAATATTCTGTATTGAACCCCTTGGCTTTTGACAGAACCAGCCCAGCGGTTCTGTTTTGTGTCTGTATCATTGCTCCACAGCAGTTGCTCAGCACAGTATTTTCCCAGTGCTAGGATTTCATACTACATTAGAAATGCACTTTACAGTAGGTGCCAAGTAGCAGGGAGTCCTAAATGTATATCCCCAGTCCAAATTCACTTTCTAAATTGTCCAAAAGCTCTCCCAGGGCACTTAGATGCCCCCAGAGGAGTGCTGCACTCCTTTCGTAATCTCAGAACCCTAGCATGTAATATTCTGCATATTGCCATGCATGTTGTCTGTCACAGTTAAAAAGAGAAGGGGTAGGTTTTTTTACTGCTGGCTCTTCAATATCACTACGTCATAGCTTGGGGCATGACTTTTCATCAGGAAAAGCCAGGGCGCCTGACCAGAGGTGCACCATTTCTTTTTTTCTCACTTGCTCCAGCAGGGCCTGTGGATCCTATCCCTTCCTCCCTTCCTCCCCACTAGACCCTGCTCCTCACACTTCAGGACCCTCCTCACATCCCCTGGCACAGTAGACTGGTAATAACTAAACTCAGCAGAGAGCAAACTATTTCTCTCTTTTGTACAATCTTTTTTTTTTTTAATCATTGTTTTGTTTATTGCAATTTCTTCAGTAAACTGTGATTCCAATCTATAGTGTCTCTCAGTATCTCTTTTACTCTTCTATCAAGAGGGGGAGGCTTGAGTCTTAATTTTTATAACCAGCATAGTGTCTTATAAGACTTGCAGTCATTTCCTATATCTGACGTGTAGCCACAAGCCACAGGAGCAACTAAAATGAGAAATAGACTAAGATTGAGGAAAATGGGACATAAATAGAGAGAATTTGAAATCTGAAGTCAAATCAGATTCATTTTATTATTTTTGCCAAGAAAGAGTCCTCTGAATTTAACAGCAAAATCTTACCAGACTTCTGAATTGCTGAGATCCTTTGGAAGCTACATGTAAAGTCAAGTGTATTGAAATTATTTTAAAATCTGGATGCAAATGTAGGAGAAAATATTGTCGTGTTAATTAGTACTTTTGACACTAATGTACTTGTTGGCATCCCTTTCTGCAAGAGAAATTAGTATATATAAACAAGTCTTTTCCTTTCAATAACACATAAAAAAAAAAGACCAAAGAACTCAGTGAAAGATGATAATAGTGGTGGAACATTCCTAGTAGGGGTTTAGTATTCAAAAGCATTTCAAAGATAAATTCTGTAAAGCAGGCAGTAGCCCTGAGACATGAAGAACTAATTTTTTTTTTCGAATCTGCACATAGTGTAAAGATTATTGGAAAAATAACATGAAATTGAAGGGGTTTTTTTCCTAACTCCAATTAAAAAATAGACCTTTCCTTATATCTATGAAAGAAGAAAATGATAATTTTGTTGCAAGTACTTGTTAAAAACATCCATATTTATGTTTTCGTCTGGAAATCAATTTTCTCTTGCTTTTCCTTGCAGAGACATCACTAATCAAAGGAGCATACATGCTCAATGAAAGTGTTTTGTGGTCCATTTATACATGCAAAAATGAAGCTGGTCACAGTAGCACATTTTATAACAATCCTAAAATAAATATTTTCATCTAGATCTCATTACAAAAGTCTTCAATAAATTTTGAATGTTTTATTTTCTGAGCATTTTGATTGTCCTCTACTCTTGGTTCCCTGTGTGTTTTGGGACAAACATGGAGTTCTATCCAATGCATGTACCATAGTTTAGCTGCATTCTTCCTATGGTTCAAGTCGTACATATACCCTCTGAAATATTTATCTTTGTAAGGAGAGATAAGAGGAAGGGATGCAGCTGAAGTTATCTTTGCAGTACTTGGAAATCCGAGTGTTTCATTGTAGTGGTTTAAAAGCAAAACAAATGAGAAGCTCCAAGTCAGAGATACAATTTAATAGGAAAAAAAGGAAAGAAAGTAAAATTAAATAGATGCAATAATACAAAAGACCACTGACAGAGTCAGAATACAGCCTGAGCGGAGTGATGGAAGCAGTCCAGATGAGGTGGTCTTCCTGAAGCAGTGATCCTGTAGAAAGGTCTGGTAGCTCGGGTCCTCTGGGAATCCAGTGGGTAAGCGCCCCTCTGGTGTTCAGAGTCTCAGCTTATATCCAGGCTGGAATGCTTGGTTCCTCCCTCTGGGCGGAGCATCTCACAATGGGATGGTGAGTCATGTGATAAGGCCTGATGGGCCCATTAACAGGAGGGGGTTATCTGTGAGCCGTGTGGCAAAGGTGCTGATGGGCCCATTAACAGAAGACAAGCCAGAGTGGAGGAGGCAGGGAGAACTGCCTCACCTGGTTTCAACAGTTCATGAAGATGGTGACAGAATATACTTCAACCCAGGACATTCACCCATTGTCATCTGAATCTTCATCTTTAATTGATGTTTATATCTGCCATTATGCCCCAAACCATTGGCCAGTGGTGGTGACACTCAGATTGGGGAATGCTAGAGTAGCCAATAAAAATCAGTGTAACTCAGTATGTAGTGGAGGATACTGAAGTTAGGTATCTCATTGATGGTTTTAGTGGCAAGTATGGATAACAGGGAGTCCAGAAAGATGATCTTCATGGTGGGGTTAACTCTGTAGGCTATGGTTGGTGGTAGGGGCAAGGAATCAAGAGAAGATGGATCTAACACTATTTAGGTCAATTCTTTGTATGATCTTATATTCCAAACATGGGTGAGTCTTCACACCCTGCTAGGGTACTGGTCTAGAGAAACTACTAAAAAACAGTGATTTTGACCCCAAAAATCTCTTAGCTAAAGCCCTGGCCTTGGAAAGCATTGTGTGTAGCAAAGAAAATGGATTTTCATTCCCGTTTCCTGTTTTCATTATTAATTACTTTACTTCCGTTGGAAAAGTTAGTTGGTTTTATCTTGCTGTCATGAAGTTCTTAAGTTATAAGCAACTACATTTAAATACCAGCCCACGAAATTTGATTAATCATTTAATGTCAATATTTGACCCCAAACTAAGAAACATAAGAGGGAAAGTTAATTTCACTTTCATCTGGTTTTCCAAGTCAAGAACAGTTTGCTTTAAAAACTTGAAAAAGAATGGCTTAGTAATCTTGGACTTTTTATTACACTATTTCTATATACAACACATTTTATTTGCTATGAAGTTCAAGGTTAACTGTTTCATGTAGAGTCAACTGGACCATAGGTCTCATCTTATTGATGGCAATGTTATGTTTTCATTCAGAGATATTTTCTTACAGATGCGACAACCTCTCTGAAACAAAACTATGCTATAATATAGCTAAATAAAAATTAAAAATTTGTGATGCACTCTTATGCCTAAATACTGACATTAGAATCACCTGCATCTCTGTTTACATTCTTCAGGAAAAGTCACAAGATGTGTTGACTAATTAACAGGAGAAATAGCACTAGAAAAATTTATTACTACATTCAACAACCATATCTGACAAAAGAAAAAAAAAAGTTTGAAAATGTGGAATTTATACCTCTAATATAGAATATTCCAATCCACAAAATTCAGTAGACACCAGTTTGGAGGATTCATTGTCTTTGGATTTAAAGCAGTGGGTTCTCAGAGACCTATTGACAGCTTGTGAAAGTGCTGAAAATTCAGCTTGGAGGGGTACACTGGGATCATGCACACAGTTGTTTATGGCTTTTTCCTTCAGCAATTTCATCCATAAACTTTACCAGCTGTTCAGTTATATAGGCACCTGGGGTTTTGAAAGACTATCTATATATAAATATTGGTGGGAGAATTGGACACATATCTTAAAAGTAAGTTCTTGTTTTGAAAATAACTAAAAGTTTAAACAAAGTATTACATGAAATCCAGTGGGAAGCTGATGATCAAAATGAGTAATTCTTTTGGTGCTTTTTAAAAAGAAAATAAATATTTCTCTTAAATATCATGGAAAGGACCTAAAGAAATGGAAAAGATTTGATAGAAAACTCAAATTCACTAGAAATATATTTCATATTATATTAGTTGGATTATTTCTATTTTGAGAGACAAAAACTCTCAAAAAGTCACAAAATATGGAAAAGCCTTTTAGACATTTCATTCTGGCAGGATTTAATTTTGAAAATCTATTAACCTTTCTTAGTTATTTATGCAGCATAAAAACATATAAATGCCTCCTATTCTTGCTAAATTTCTCAAAACCATTTCTGTTTGAGTAAAGCATATGGTATATCAGAAAAAACTTTTATAATGTAGATTTTACTTGGCTTGTAGAATAAGGTTTTTAACTGAAAAAAAAGGTTAAAGTTATAATGATACTGTCTTCTTGTGATAATAATGAAGGTGGAGAATGGTATAGATGATAATTTTACTGTAACTGTTGCTGACAACTGCAAATTTCCTTAGTTTCAGGTAGGCTGCCAAACCTCATTTATTGAGCCTCAAAATAACTAGTTGAATAGACACATTTAAAAGCAATTCAAAACCTCTCAAGGTCCTAGGTCCAAAGAAAGTGGTCTGGATATGACGAATAGAACAGAGTTCCTCTGCTTGCGGGAGTGACTTCTAGATACTGCCCCCACAACCCTTCTGAGCGCAACTAATTTGGATTTTGCTGTATGATTCACATTGAGATACAGATGATATTTGCTGGATCCAGGTGCTTGCTGTCCCTTTGAAGTCACACTGTCAGCATGTCACCTGCCTCTGCTATTTATTAAGTCATTCCTTTTGCTGAGAAAGCTGATATAAGACTCCATGAGCTTCATCTTCAATACTCTGCCCTCTCTTCCTTAGGTTACCTCCAGGACTTGGTAGCCTGGGATACTGATAGTGTTCAGCCTCCCTAGATATAAAGCAATTCATACAGACAAAAACTGTCCCTTATGGCCTCCTTTCTGGCCAGTGCTGATCTCCATGCTTTATCTTTTAAAAGTGCCGGCAGGTAAATAAGAATACAGTCCTCTCTGTAGCTGTGTGCAATAGCTAGGAAAGTGATAAGAGCCCAGACAGAAATTTTCTGTCCATAGATAGCAATCAAAATTCCATCTTTTCCTGAAAATAGCTAGCAAAGACATTCTTTCGAGACCCATTTCAGTCTAAACAATTCCTGCCACAAAAATAAATCTAGAGCAACTCTGCTCCTATCATTCTGTCCAAACATTGCCCTCAGTTTGCTATGACTTGATGCTGCTCTTCTCCATAAACCCTGAGAGTGAGTAGAATATAACAATCCTTTTTCTGCTTATGCTAGCTTGCAATAGCACCACTTTCTGGGATGTTAAGCATCCAATTTACGTTTTGTTTCTCAGCCTATTAATAACAGCTATTTGCTGGGTCTCAGAAAAGTATGTTTTTCTACGAACCACAATGAGAGCAGCAGTGTGAATATCAAACAGATGTAATAGATCTTTGTTTAAAACTCCCACCAGAAATCTTAGAGATCTTAAATTATTTGGGTTATTAATTTGCTTAATGCGTTTACTGTTCTAATCTTGGGTCAACAAATATTTCTGTCTTGCAGGAAATCTCAGAGAAGTATAATTGTTTTCAACGCCTGCATTTTAATTAATCTTAGGTTACGTGCAAAACAAATCTCTATTTTATTGCATAAAAACATGTATTTTGAAAGTGTTTTTTCCAATTCAGTCTATTGATGACTGAAAGAGTTTTCTTCAAGGACTTATTCAATGCACTTATTTGTGTATTTAGGGCATTTTTTAAATCCCTTTCACTGATACACTAACAATGATTTATGCACTGTGTTTCAGAGTATTTATAAATAATGGCCTGAGAAGGGAGAACTAAAAGGAGCAGGTGCTCAAGCTCTTAAAGCTGTTAGAATGGATATGCACAGAGATCTTTCTTGGAAAAAGGGACTCTGGGAGTTATAAAACTAGAGCTCTGTTAGCTTGGGACTACCTGCTCTTCTATCAGGTTCAGCAAACGGACAAGGAATCTGCCAACTTGTCAAGTGTGCTGTGACTCAAAGGAGGTTAGAAAACATTTTTTAATTGCCCACAAGGGTATTTAGGGGGTTGAATACATTAGGAAAGTGAGTTTTCTTATTCTACCATAAAATGGCACAAAACCCCCATACTGTCTATTCTTACACCAGTGTTTCTTGCTTGCTTGTTCATTCTCCTGGATACACACACACACACGAGAGTATAAATATCATATTCAAACCATAGGAAAAGGTGATGTGGAAGGGAATATGCCTGAAAAGTATAAAAGCACATTGGAAAAAACTTGGAAAATTGCAAAATTTAATTTATTTTAGTACAAATTATTTTGTGCTGTCCATGCATGTTTAGTTAGATATTTGAGTCAATGACTCAAATGGTTGACATTCCTTGGTTTACACAGTAAGAAATGTGGCTGACAGCTCTTTAGAACCCCCACCCTGGTGACAGGGCCTCAGGCCATCACCTACACAAATGACACTACACTGACAAACTCCTGCATTCCTGTAGGTGGGGAAAATATATGGTTGACACTGAGTATTACAGTACCCACTGCTCCAACTCTGTATATTTCAGCTGCTAGGAGACAGTGAATAGTTTTCGCTCTTTATCAAAATAATATATTTTTGATAAATTTGATGAATTAGTAATAAACTTTATTAATCCAGTGCTATATTTTTTAAAATACTTACAGTAGTTAGGAATTTATCCAAATACCTGATGCTGTAGGTATTTTATTGTATGGAGATACAGAAGGTTAATTTAGTAGTTTAAATAAGCAAGTGAACTTGTTTCAACATAACATTAGCACAAATAAAAATGATTTCCTAAAATTACCCAGATACAGCAGTTTTTAACAAAAGTCAGCTACCTTAGAAGGGGGTTTCTAAGCACTATCATGTAAACTGGAACTTGAGAATCTAAATTAAACCTTCACAGTATGACTTCATTTAGAATTAAAGTTCAAGTGGTTGTTTTTTGTTTTATTCCTAGTTTGTTCAAAATTACATCAGAGTAAAAAAAATAAAGAAAATTTTAAACTCTTTTAGCATACCTCAGCAGCAGCTTTACATCACTTCAGTAGTAACACCTAAGGAAGGTGTTAGAGTATTTGCATTTCTACATGGACTACAAAAATGCTTCTCAAAGAGTGATTGAGCTCTGGAAGAGACTTTCCACAGTTAGTAAGAGATTACTGAAAATTGTTTCTATAAAAAAGCTGCATGAAATCATAACTCTTTGTCTATTAAGTCCATTGAGTCCTGGAGCTATCATGGGCAAATAATGTAACTTCAAGGAAGTACTGCACCTAAAGAAGGTGAATTAGAGACTAAGAGCTTGGGGGACTCTGAAAGGTAACTGTAATTTGTATCTGGATGCATTAAGTTGATAAAAAGAATTCACTTGGTATTGGGAATACCCTTGTTCTGCTCTAAGTCTGGAAAAAAACCCCTTTTTTTTTAGCTGAAATATGAAAAATCCAGGGTACTCCATGAAAGCCAATGACAGTTTTGTCTCTTGCTTCATTGTACCGTCTTTCATCACAGATGATTTTGTCAGGTATAGATGGAAAAATCACTACATATTTTTGTTGTGGATCTATAGGCAATAAAATGAAACACAGTTGTCTACTACAGATGCATGTTGTTGATGTATTACACCAACTGAAAAGCCAGCTCTTGACAGATGTATCTTGAACAAAACTTTTCCCAGGTGCCATGCCAATGATTTATCTGATAATAATTCACTGTGTAATATAAATAGAAATATTGGTTAGAATAGTGGCATATAGAACTAACATATAACTGCAAACTTGCCCTTTCCCTAATTTCTCTTCCTCATTAGTGCAGAAATATTTTTCATGTTACTGTCATTGCCAGAAGCTATTTCATATTATACACCAGAAACTACAGCTGAAGAAATCTTGCATGTTGCTCCACTGCTTTGAAATTCGTATATTTTTCTCTGGAGAAAAGGACTTTGTAAGGTTGCAAGAAAGCAATCAATGATTCCACAATATAAGACAGTAATTGTATGAATGTTCCATGAAACTTGAAATCTCTCCTTTTATTTCATATGATCGGAAAAAGATCAAAAGCTGAGTTTTGTGTAACAATATACTGGGATAAAAGTGTTAAAGGTCATTGGAATGATAAAAGCAGAATTTATTTATGACAGGATCACACTTAAAAAGCTTGTCTGTTTGTGTCTGCATGTAAACATATGTGGTTGTAAGTGCAATTGTAAGAAATTTTATTGAATTTTTTTCCTGAAACAACTTCATCTGCTTATCTATGTGTGATATACTTTCACAAGGTTTTTAATGTCATGCCTTATGAATGATTTTGTAATACATTATTCTGTAATGTATGAAAGTTAAAAAGCAACTTTGTAATACCAGGACTTCCTGTGAATATTACACCACAGATTTAATTCATCATTATACTTTCAAATAAGTCACTGAAAAGTTAAAATTGGAGTATAGATTGAGCTGGAGGATCAGAATAATGTAAAATTTTCTTCAGGTAATTATCTGGTGGGGTCCTAGATATACTTTTCAAAAAGACTTTCTTTAGAAAAAAAAAGGAATGGCATTCTTTCTGCTTAAAACAAATTATGGAAACATGGAGAACTCTCTTTTCTCACCAGAATGAATTATCTTTGAGGCACCAGAGACTTTGAATTCCTTGTATACCCTTGAAAGCCACTCATTCTTAACCACATTGAAAATAACAAGAGGTTTTTTCTGGGCTGGTGTGATTTTGGAAGGACAGGATTTATTTCACCTAATATGCTGTATTTTTTGAAGCAGCAGAAGCTATAACGTTAGAGTTTTTACACTTATGCAAAAAGAGAAAGTGTTAGTGACAGTAAAAGCAAAGTAACAATGAAACATTTAAATCAATCAAGCCATTTAGCTGCCATGCATTTTTTAAAAATTAACATTACAATCTATCAATTATGTTATTTGTTAATTTTAGTTAGAATTTCACTACTCTGATTTTCACTGTACAACACTTCAAAATTTTTGACAAGGATAATGCATGTTCTTTTTTTGATATGGAAGGATATAGAAACATCACTTGCATTGTCAGTTACTCTTTTGAAAAAGACCCATTAGAAATAATTTTTTAATATGTCAGAGGTACATTTCTAAAGACTTTTTCCCTTTCTTTTAATCTAGTAAAACTTTGAACCAATGAAGTCTTGGACTGTTGAGGGATGGTTTTTCTACTAATTGTACTACAAAATGCCTGAATACAAAACATCTGATATATCACAGCTTGAGCAAAAATTATTAATCCTGCGTCACTTTTTCCTAAGCAAATTATTTTCCTTTCAAAGGATGAGCCACAAGAAACAAAAATTAAGGACATAAGAGCAACAGAAAGCAGGAGGAAACAAATATAAACATTAATATATTATGATAGAAAAGTGTTCTGCTGCAAAATATTCCTTTTACACTGTGGGCTTTTCTACCTTCCTTGATCCTAGCCAAAGAATAGTTAACATTTTTTTAACTATTTCCATGTCAGCTATTGACACTTGTGTGTTTCTACAGAATATTGCAGCATGTTGTGTTGCTTTGTCTGCAGGGTAGCTTTGCCAGGAGTATTTTTCGTTTCCAAAAATTCTGTATCTGCTGCCTCTTCAGTTGAATAGTATGTGGCTACATTGAATTATTCAGGTACCAGTTTAGTCTCACAAGAAAAATAATACCTGAGCCTTAGGCATTTTGAGAATATCCTCCCTGGAACCTACAGAGATTTCAAGGAAAAAAGAAATTTCTTAGGATCACAAGCTCCACTCATATTCTGTAGGTCTATGCTTCTAGTTGCTTCTCCATTTTCAAAAATCAAATTTTCAGCACAAAATATCACAGCTGTCATGCTTAAAGAATTTAATGAAAATTGCTATTAGCTCTAGGGAAAAGAACTGTGAATAAGCAATGTATTTTCATGAACTTACTTTGTTTATATTTTATCATATTTAAAAGACACCCATTTTTCTGTATTACTAACTCATTACAACACAATATGTCTTTAAAAAGAAAGGACTAGTAAGAAAAAGTGTATTAATTGACAACACGTTTCAGATTTTTTGCTACAAAAGAGGTACCAGAGCTATACCAAGTAACTTTCCGCAACATTTGAGTTTTCCATAGTGTATGTTTTTCATACATTGTCTCTGGGGGCATATGACCCAGTTTTATATATCTGAGAATGAAGATCACATCCTTTCCCCAAATTTACCATATCTCCCACTACAACAGAATTATCCAGGCATTTTTCTCTAAAATTTAAAGCAGCAGTCTACCTTAGTTACGTAAAAGTCTTCTGAAAGTTAAGAAAGGCCTTCTAAAATCAGTAAACTTTGTGTGAATTTTTGCTCTGCTCAAGTTGTGTCTCCAAAGAAATAATTTTGATATATTAAAATTCCAATATTATAATTAGTTTGTTTTGACCAATAAGTATGATGAAAAAGGGAGGAGTCAAAACCTCATAGATTAAAAGGAAAGAACTGGGCCATCATCTCAATAAGGGTTTCTTGTTCTCTGTTCTGACAGATTTAAGTGAAAACTACTGTATTAATGGAAAATAAATTTTTAATATTGAAACAAATGGATATTCTTTCACAAAGATTTCTTGGTGTTAATAAAAAAAAAAAAAAACAACTGTTTTTTACATCTCAACCATGAAGCTTTCTTACCTTTCTTTTATATTGGATGCTGCCTCCATGCCAAAGAGGTTTTTTTTGACATAAAAATCTTGTTCTTTTTTGTAACAGAGAAACCAAAACTTTTTTTTGAGAAAATAATGATTTGTAGAAGAGAGTAAATATTTACAGGGCTAGATGTTGTTTTATGAAAATCTGGAGTATGTTGATTAAGGATGAAAAAGTGTTAGCCATGTGCTGATTCTATCCATATCTGTCTCAGGATCAGGATGTTAACAAAATGCTGAAGGAATTGAGTAAAGCTAATATTAAATAGAGTTTCTTCAAAGGATGAGTGGGGGAAAAGATTTTTTTCTAAAATTTTAGAGTAGTTATGTAAGAAGCTTAGACTTATTACACTGTTTGGTACAACATTATGAAAGTGAGTTAAAAAAACTTAAGTTGATAACTCTTAGAGGCACAGTAACCTAGAGTGAACATTTAATGGGCTGTTGTGTTGTTCTCACAAAAACACAATTTTAGCAGGATAACTTTGACACGGCAAATGACTTCTTGCATTTGTTTTTTCTAATACACTTTTCAAACCAAACAAAAGGCACTTCTGTTACAGACCTACTTTTTCTAAAAATATTTCCATTTGGATTAAAATAAGAGCACATTCATACAAACCCCCCATGTGGTCATGTTTGTGATGCTGAAATAGATCTTTTCTCATCCTGGAAACTTGTCATCTGGTTTTATTTTCTAAAATAACATCAAATTTCTTTCACGTGTCCTTTTTATCCTAGAACTAGGCCAGGAAGCTTTCATGAAATCAGCACACGTTGCCCTGTTGTTGTTCATTCAGCCCTAATGTGACTACAGCCATTAGCTCAAACCTTATGATTTATGTTCACAATGTACTGTATGACAAAGTACTTTTGGGGAACCTTACTGGTTCTGAAGCTTATGCAAATCCTGTGAGGTAACAGAGCTTTAAAAATCATCTATGTGTACATGCTTAAGTGTGAATATGTAAAAAAATATTATTGAAAGTCACATATATTATTCAAGAAGTATTTAAGCTTTGTCTTTAGAAGCCAGTAATAAGGCTCTTACCTTTTTTACTACAAAAGCTGCTCATGTTCTGGGACTTTCAAGTTCTGACATACAAGTGAGACTCAACCACTCAAATATTTTGACGGAGCTCATACACTTTTAATTTCTTTTCATTACAAATCATTAATGAACAGATAAATCTGATGTCTTCTGCTATCTCCCGTGAGATATGATACAACCTGAAAATTTTAGACATCCAAGGTGATATACCTTTCCTGTTGCTGGATATCTATTTCCTTGGCCTTGTTAACACCTCTGTTTGCAATGCTTTGGTGTGTGCTCTTGTAGGGCTTGCTTGAGGAAAAAATACCTGTCTGGTTTCCATTTTGGCCCTGACATTACTCTAGTTTTCCTCAATTTCTGAAGTGAGAGCTTTCTGGGCGAACTTTCTTTCTTCTTCATCTCATTACGTTATTTCTATGTGACAGAAATTAAAACTTCTTTAGGAAATGCCCTCTTACATCTTGGGAATTATCCATAGAAATAAATACTTTTATTACACTAAAGGCGTTCTTTGTACTTGTCAAGATGGTGCCAAAGGCTCATTAGCCAAGAACTTTTAAGACAGGACTAGAGAATAATTTTTAATATTGACATTTTCTTTTCATTTTCTAATGTCTACATAATTTCTATTTTTGAACACATTTGGAGTTCTCCAAGTTTTTTGATTTTTTTCTATAAAAGCTCAGATAGAAATTAAATGAGCTATAAGATAGGCTCAAATAAAGTTTTGTCTATCCAGTACCAGATTTTCCCCATTTATAATATTGCATAAGGCTGATTTTGCACATTCCCTGATTTTTCACTGTATATCTCATTGGATTACCAGCCTCTTTAGTTTTATATACTGCACCTATATAACATCATTAACCTTCACGACCTGTTGGGCAGTAAGTTGTGAAAGATATATAACAAAGTGTAAGTGAGAAATAAGAGTTCAATATTTCATAATTTTATCTGAATATATTAAGAAAATCATTCTTTGTACTGTAGAAAAAGCCTGTTTAAGTTTAAATTAATACTTAGTACATTGCATCTAATTTTTTAAAATTTTTTCTAACATGGTCAACGATCTTGCTATTTGTTGTCTTAAGGTTTGAAGTTAAGTGGCACTGATCTACAAAATTTTAGGTTAAATATCATCAAAAACAAGAACAAAAAGGATGCAAATATTATTAAATAAGATCACTGATTCAACATGTGTTTTTTCAAGGTTTAAATATAATATGTGTTTAAATGTCATCCCTCCACCTCTTCATTAGCTTTTAAATTGATTTTTCATAATGGGTACTTAGATTCATGAGGAAATACTGTACATCAGCATTCAATTATTCATTTTAAAGTGTTAGCTCAAACACATTATGGCATAATATCAGATGCCATACCACACATCTAACATTAAAGTTACCTAATAACCAGAAAGGGGACAAGAGTATGTTATGACCTGCCCCTGAAGGTGAGGGTAACTCAGGTTCTTGTTAATAGATCCATTGGGACAGGTTAGAGTGAAAAGAACCTGAATCCTTGGTGCCTTGATTATTATAATATATAGTAATATAGCAATATAAAGGCATAAAGAATAACACTGAAGAAAATGTGTAAGGAGAAGAAAGGAAAACAAAGGATAAGAGTAGAGAGACATCACCATCTGTGGATCTCGTAACAAGACTTGCTTCTTGCAATTCAGATGTCCTTTGGTCAAAGTGGTGGTTATAGTCTTGATCTCTTGGGAGTGGGAAACACAAAGTTCAATGGGTTAATATATGCTTGAGTTTACATGGGAATACCCAGGTAACTCCCCTGGGGTGAAGTTTAACGCTATCTGTGGCAACACTGTGGATCATGCACAGTCTTACTGTGGAAGACCCCAAAAATCAGTGTGGAGACCCTTCAGGGGTCTTTGATGGTTTATGACACATTTTAATGACATGACAGGTGCCTCTCATATCAGCATAGTTGAACCAGTTATGCCCCCTCAGAAAGGAATAACACATCCTCAGGCCTGTGTGTGGATGTCTCAGTATCTGCCCAGAGGGCAGTTTTATAGCTGTGTAAGGGAGTATTTTCTGATAAAAGTCACTGTCTATTCAAGACCCACATACCTGGTTCAAGACCCAGATTGAAGTCTCTGGTGGTGGGTGTTCAATCTCTCTGCCTTATGCAGATCAGAGATTTTGCCATCATAACCCCAAAACCTCTCCTCCTCCCCTTTGGCTAGGAGGTTTAAAACTGTCCCCCCTGAGGGTTGCTGCTGTCTCTGCAAACGACCAATTGTTTTGTGTCATTTACCATCAACATGTCAGTCCCTCACAGAGTGTTGAAGAAACTTCCCTGTCCAGTCCTCCAGGAGCCACTCTGCCAGTCACAGCCACACCACTTGAGCTGGGACCTTGAATAAATTATATAAATCAGAGTAGAGAAATATCACTTGTTTCAAGAATTAAAAAATAGATAAAAGTTTGACTGCAGGAGATCAGTACTGATATTACTTATGATGCAGTACATTTTAGTTAAAGTTTTCATTGATGGTTGTGTACAAAAATAGGAGTGTTTCTTTCTTTGAAATTTTAAGGTATCATTATTATAGAGAAAGAGATGTGCATACAGAAAGAATAAGATGCTTTGAAAGATATAAATTTATCTCATATAACTTGATCTTCTGTGGAAGGACATGCGTTTACTGACTAATAGAAATTTACTGACTAATAGCAAATTTTAAGATCAGAAGTTAAAAAATATAATAATTATAAATAATTTAAAAATAAAGAAAAATACTAAAATAACAATATATAATATTAAATATGAACCTTTATATTAAAAGGATATCTGTGTATAGCAGCTGATATAACATTAAGGTCTGCATTCCAAAATGAGAAAGAAAAATAAAGAGTGACTAATTCAGGAAGGAAAAAAGGCTATAAACAAGTACACAGCAAGTCAGAAATAAGCTTCCAATCATCACAACACTGAGAGTTTGTGATTTTCAATAGTGTTTGTGCAAGGCAGAGTTTATTAACATTTAGATGGTCCTGATGCTGTTTATGATAAAAATTTTATGACTGATTGACTGTGATTAAAATCTTCTAGCCTATACTTTTTATCCTGCCTTTTGGAATCTGGAATCTGCAGGCAATAAAATATGCTGTTAAGAGGTAAAAGTTATACTTTCAAAAGTCACCTTCTCAGAAACACTTTGTTTTATTTCCACAGGTACTGTAAAATACTTATTTGGCATGAAAGATCAGGGTAAATAGAAAGGGCTTTGCCAAATTAAAGTGCAACAGAGCCAGCGTTCAAAAGGGTATGGCCTATATACACATCCTGGTTTGCAGTTTCTAGGTAGGTTATTAGAATGCTGGTGTCCAGCTAAAAAGAGAGGAAGACCGTTTCTGAATGACAGGTTCAGAAATCCCAAGTGGTCTTAGTTTGGATTATATTTCAGTTCCATGGGCTTTCCAAGGTTTCATTATCCCAGATTTTCTATGTAAACTTCTGAGGGAATTAAACATTTTGTGACAAATCCCCTTATTATGCCTTTGCAATCCTTTACAGATGTCAAATTTCAAATACTATTAAAAAGATCAGATGATTTTCCAATTCGTATACAAGTGACATTTCTAAATTTATTCATTCCCTGATCCCAATTACATATTTGAAAGGGGCCTATTCCATTCTGGTTTGCATGGTTTTATGCATGTGAGTGACTTCTTTGTTTAACCCAAGTTGCTAAAGATTTATTTCAGTGGAGGAAACAAATGACATATCTAATATACTAGTTTGCTTTTGTTCTCAGAATTGGGGTGCCATTTAAAAAGACAAAAAATAGTGTTTATGTATATTTTTTTTTTCCTGCCTCCAAGATCCATCAAGGACCTGCAATTCTAGTATAAATCTGCTTTCTCTTGGTCAAAAATTCTTCTTTCACTTGTGAATCAAATTTGGATTATGTTTGGCTCTGAGTTACAATTACCTCCCTCTAATGTCAACAACATCTTCTGTTCACGATGACACTGGTATAGAATGAGTAAAAATTCACTTAAGTGAATGCAGTTCTGTTCTGCCTTGCTCAAAGTAATGAGAAGTGGCTATGTTTTGACTGTCTGTTGCAGTTCTGCTGTAGTTCAGACAAAAAATGATTAAATGCAGCAAAAAAATTGATACTGAGGCTCCCAAGGCAGATAAAATTTTCATTAAGAATATAATTCACTTTGGGTTTTCAGTCGCCCACATTTAACTACTTAGTGGTATTTCTGATGAGTAGGGTATTTCACCTGAAATCTAACCAGTGGTTAGGAATTCCAAAGATGTGATGTCACGTCTTAAGTTCCTCATGGACATCTTAAGTCTCCTTATTACCTTTTTATCCATTTGTGTGAAACAGCATCAGGCCATGTATTTGTATAAGGTGATATTCTACATTAGGAAAGAAAAAATGTCAAAGGAAAATCTGTTGTGGATTGAATACAATAGTGCAGCAAAAGTAAGCTGCAGCTCAGAGAGCATTAAATATTTTTATTAAAAGTGCATGTGGTGGGAAATAGCTACAAGAAGATTTGAAAAAGATTTAAAATGGTCACTTAAGATACATAGATGGAGATGGACTGCAGATAGTATGGGTTAGAGCACTTCACAGAAGATCTTTTTAATAACTTTCATTGCTAATATATTCTTTATTCAAGCAATAGAATATATCTTAAACTCAAATCTGCTTTCCACTGCATACAGGAACTAACTCTGTTTAAGTAATTAGGGATTCTACTAGCAAAAAACTGATGTAAAAATTTAATCAGGACTATTATGTCCTTTGGCTGTAAACCAAATATACATTTGGATTTTCTTGTGGGAATTCCAGTAAGACTATTATTAAAAACAAACAAACAAAACCCCAGAACCAACCCCCCCCCCAAAAAAAAAAGCCCCTCCAAACCCACCCCCACACATAATAAACTATGGAGATTAATCAAAACCCTGTAGCACTTTTTCCATTCTCTCTCTATTCAGTCTGTTTCCAGATGTAAAAACTCAATAATAAAATAATTTCTTTCTGTTTAGTCAGTTGAATGTATTTTGCATTCCTGAATTAATATTCCAGTAGTCAAGCTACTCAAGGATTTTAGATTTTAGACAGCTTACACACAAAAAAAAAAAAAAAGAGAACATATAAAAAACCCTGCAAAGATAAAAGTAGAAATAAGTAATCAGATTCAGTCTTAAATGTACTTGATAAGGAAATGTCTGGGTAGATCACTGTTGTCTAAAATACACAGCTGTTTTATGCCTCTTAGGATACTGCCAGAAATTTTCTTTTCCATTTCTATTGGTCTTAGAACTTTCCAGACCCAATCAGAACTTTATATAAGTTTACAGTGGGATTTTATGCTATGTAAAAATGACTATGTCAGTCATTTATTGTATTGAATACAATACATTTATTGCACTGTGCTATGCACTGCCAAAACACAAAACACAGGGGTACAAACCTTACATCTAAACACCTTCTGGGCTATGCAGGCAAGAAAAAGGTAAATCATTCGCATGCAGCCAGGTCTGTGGCAGAGGCTTTGAAAAAAAATCCAAATGTCCCTGAGGATCCCTGAGACTGTGGGACTAGCTCTGACTCTCTTCTGCTCATTCTTCTTTGCAGATCTGCTGTGCAATTTTTAACAGATCTGTGGGCATCTTCCAGCAGCCATGGGTGCTGACAACAGTTCTCAGCTCTTCCATACTCATTCAAACTTTTTTCTGAATGCATGGTTTCTTCTCCTAATGTTTCTCTTTTGTTCACTCATTTCCATGCTGGGATAAACTTTGTAAATCTGTTAAGAACAAAATTAAGGACAAAACATACCAAATCTCCTGACTGATCCTTAAGTCTCCCGTTCAGTAAGGCAGTGCCTTAATTTAACTCCACTCTTCCATTTTTTTCAGAGGAAACAGCTATTTGCAAATCAATGTTCTAAACTCATAGGAAGACAGTCTTGCTCCTTCAGTGTTTGTCGGTTCAAGTGCATTGAGGCAGATTTGCTCTACAAGCACACAGGTTGGAACTCTTGCAGTATGCAATTGTCTTTGTCCTGGTAATCTCAGGAGGATGGTGCCATCTGACTCTCTCTGGGATTTTTTTTTGGAGCTGTACCTAATCTTGTTTAATCAAGTCTTTCACTTCTATTTCTATTGTTTATCAATTTTAATGAATTTCCATGCAATTTTTTTTCCCAAGATCACAAGTCTTTTAGAGCACAACTATCACTATCTCAACTATTTCATGCCCATCTTTGCTTTTACATATGTCATCTTGCATAGGTTTCATCTACAAACATCGCTCTAATACCTGAAGGGTGACTGTCAAGAGGATGGAACAGGTTCTTCTCAGTGGCTCCCAGCAATAAAACAAGAGGTAATGGGCAGAAACTGATGCACAGGAAACTCCACCCGAACATGAGGAAGAACTTCATTCCTATGCAAGTGACTGAGCACTGAAGTAGGTTGCCCAGAGAGGGTGTGGAGTTGCCCTCACTGGATATATTTGAGAACTGTCTGAACACAATCCTGTGTTCTGGAATGACCACAATGATTAGGTAGGGAGGCTGGACCAGATGACCAACTGCTCCCTTCCAACCTGACCTATTCTGTGATTTTGTGAAACTCTTGAGAGTCAATACTACTCTTCAGAAAGGCTAAATGAAGGTCACATAGCTGGGTAACTGAGCTGTGTGTTACAGTCAGGTGTTGCAGAGCAAATATAAGAATATACCATAACCTTTGTTTTCAGTGATTGTAGGCAAGATTCTTTCAATACCTTTAGCCGAATAAGTTCAAAGATCAATTGTATGCAGTGCGATGTCCCATCTTTAAGGAGAAGGAAGCCTAACATAAAATTTAAAAATGCTCATGACTGAAAGGAAGGACAAAAGTCCGAGGGTCCAAAAACAATCAGAAAGTTTTTTTAGTAAATCGAACACTTGGCATGGAAATTGCTATGTTTGTCCCTGCCACATATATAAACACACAGCAGGGTTTTGGATAAAAGGGTAAGGTGAAAGGGAAGACAGAAAGAAAAGGATGAACTAAAGAGGGAGAGAGAAAAAGAAAAAGAAAGTGAGATAAAGAGAGAGAAAGAGATCCCCAGTCCTGGTTCTAGTGTCCATCCAACTGATGGAATGTCAGTCCTTGCTTCAGTGTCAATCCAGATGATTGGATGTCAATCCTGACTTCAGCATGGATCCAGTTGCATCAGTTCCACTGATGGGATGGACAGGGTCCTGGGGCCACCACCCAGGCTTAGTGGGATACATTTTCATGAGCAGGTTTCTCTTGAGGTTTTCTTGAAGACAGGTTTTCTTGGTTTCTTTGCAAACTAGTTATCATGTGAAGTCTGTTTTTTCCGGCTGTTCTGGAAACGAGTAAGAACGTGTCTTGGTTTGGAAAAGGTGTCTGCCAGGGAAAAGCTGGAGCTTCCCTTGGAATGGAGAATGTAAATTCCCTCCCTTCAAATTATTATAATTTTGCAATTAAGTGCCTTCAGGCAAAGATTTGGGAATAGGAATAACAGTTCTTTACTAGGAATATTAAAAAATACAAATGTAGTAAAGCAAAAAAAAAAAAAAAAATCCTATAAACATGCACAGACTCAGAATATGACCTGACACCCTGGTCAGGGTGTTGGGAGTAGTCCAAATAAGTCCTTCTGGAGTAACAGATGGGGTTCTGTTGAAGTGGAGATGATCCTGTGGCAGGGTCCATTGGTAGCAAGATGGGTCTGGTCTTTCCTCTGGAAATCCAGTGGAAAACAGACTGTTCTGCTGTGCTGAATTTCCCCTTTTATCTAGGTAGGAATGGTTGGCTCCTCTCACTGCATGGAGCATCTCACAATGGGATGATGCAATGTGTCAGTCATGTGGTAAGCCTTAATGGCCCATTAACAGCAGATATCCCCCGGAGGGGGGATGGGTCGCGGAAGAGATAAAGAACACTGCCCCACCTGGTTTTGACAGCTGGCCCATTAACAGAAGGCACCTGCCCTCTCCACCCCCTCCACCCCCTCCGCCCCCTCCCAACCCCCTGGAGGTAAAAGAAAAAAACACCTCTTCAACTGGTTTCAACAGACTCGGAATAAAATACATGCTTTTGGTTATATATTGCAAGCCAAAACAGAGGGCTTTGGGATTCTTGTGTGGTCTTGATATCCCCCTACAGTCCATTCCCACTTCTTGGCCTCATTCCAACACTTCTACTGTCATTTTATTGTCTCTCTGTGGACTAGAACAAGAATGTTTGTCCCAGAATAGTGCTGCCCTATCTCTGCATCACCTCCCTTCTCCAGTCATACCTTGGTCTTTCTCATCTCATGTTAATATTAACAGTCCTTTCTTATTGCTAACAATTCTTGTCTGTTATTAACAACAGTCTTTTGTTGACTCCACAGTCATCTCTCTATGGGTGTTTGAGACACACAAATTAGCCTCTCATCTTCTGGGATTCTACACGGAGTGAGAAGGGCATCCTCCTGAAAGTAATTCATCCTGTGAAAAGATGGTGTCCCAAGCAAGGTGGGATGAATCACACCCAGAGCTTCTGTTACCACTTCATTGATTTCGAAAGGAGTCTAAGTTACCAGTTTTGGCCAAATTTACCTTTGGGGTTGGAGGAGGTGCATTAGAGGTGATTATCACTTTACGTGATCAAAAAGATTTTGTTGTTGTTATGAAGATATGGAAATTCAGCTTGACTATAAACAGCTGCGTTAGCACCTCTGATAATTTGAAAAGGAACAACTTATAAAGGATTTTTTATGAAATAAACCAAGAAACCAGCTTTCAATTTTTTCTGAATAGATTTTCGCCTTCTTTCTCTCATGCCTACAGGTTTCTTTTTTAAAAGGCTTTTCAAAAAAATGAAATCGAATTTCTTACTTAATCTATGCTCATTTATGTGATGTTTAGGAAAGCACAAGCCAATAACTTATCTGAATATAAAAGTGGATGACAAAGTGAGGATGACACGTGAAGAATTAGATCAACAGATTGAAAAGTGTTTGGATGCCATCTCATTTACTCCAAAGATCTAACTTAGTAAAAAAAAAAAAACCCTCTACAAAAGAACATTTATGAATTTGATCAATAGAATTTATTTTAAATCAAGGATTAATTATTTGAACTGAATTAGAAAGACTCCTTTGAAAATAGATAACATTCACCTCTCAAAATTGGATTCATTTGCAGGCGATGACTAATTAAAAGTAAAGAATGTCCTTTGCACTGCAGGCCAAAAAACCCTATTCCTCTAATGCATATCGAAAGCCAAAGTACTCTTGACAACACCACAAAGTTAAACCGCTATGTGATAGTGCTGCAATATGCCCTGTCCTGTGGAGAGCTGAGCACATGATCAAACGGGAACTTTGCTTTGTAGACTGATGGAGGCTCGGTGGCTGCTGGAATGTAATGAAAAGATTTTCCTCTGAGGGGTTTCTGTTCATGTGCAGATGTCTATCACCCACTGTGAGATAATTCAGAGTGACATGAAGCAGTAACTGCTCATCATAGAGACTTTCTGCTACTTGGTAAGCACTGGTGGTGGAGCACTGTAAAAGAGGTATCACCTCAATAAATAATGGGATGTAAAAAAGGCTTCTCATAAGAAGGGGAACAATTGCATATAACTAATCTAAAAAAAATAATACATGAAAAGAAACTAGACATGGAAAAGAATCCCCATTTAGCAGGTACTCTAGTATGCTTTTCTCATGCTTTTAATATGAGTAAATCACCTTTATTGTGCAACATAGCAATCTGTAAATAATGTTTCTATAGAAAAAATGCTGAAACTTTACTCAAAGGAAACAAAAAGCTGCAAGTTTTGTAGTGTGGTATACCAAGCTATTCTCACTACCTATTCAATAATAATTCTTAAGGATGATAACCAGATTGGAATAATAAAATTTTATCTAATCAAGTTGCCTAACTCTGCATCACGTCCCAAAAATTCTGGTAGTGTAAGCTATATCTGTGTTATGAGGATTTGCACTATAGGTAGGATTAACAGAGCAGTAATATAACATTAATGAGCTGGTCTAACATATTTTCAATGCCTTTGAGCCTGGTGACATTTGCTACTGTGAAATCCTATTGACTCTATTCAGTCAAAAGGAGAGAGATTAAGAGGTCTTTGAGTCTTTCATTAGTGTATTTGCAGACAACACTAAGCTGGGAGTGTTTGTCGATCTGTTGGAAGGTAGGAGGGCTCTGCAGAGAGACCTGGAATGGTCGGATGGATGGACAGAGTCCGATAGGATGAAGTTTAAAAAGTCCAAGTGCCAAGTCCTGCACTTTGGCCACACTCCTTGCAGTGTTATAGGCTGGGGACAGTGTGGCTGGACAGTGCCCAGACAGAAAGGGACCTGGGGGTCTGGTGACAGCAGCTGAACATGAGCCAACAGTGTGTCCTGGTGGCCAAGTAGGCCAATGTCATCCTGGCCTGTATCAGGAATAGTGTGGCCAGCAGGATCAGGGAGGTCATTCTTCCCCTGTACTCAGCACTGGTGGGGCCACACCTTGAGTGCTGTGTCCAGTTCTGGGCCCCTCAGTTTAGAAGGACATTGAGACACTTGAGTGCATCCAGAGGAGGCAACAAGGCTGGTGAGGGGCTTGGAGTGCAAACTCTGTGAGGAACGGCTGAGGGAGATGGGGGTGTTTAGCCTGGAGAAAAGGAGACTCAGAGGTGACCTTATCACTCTCCACAACTTCCTGAAAGGTGCCTGTAGCCAGATGGGGGTTGGTCTCTCTCTCCAGACAGCAACTGACAGAATGACAGGACACAGTCTCAGGCTGCACCAAGGGAAATATAAGCTAGATATTAGGAAAAAGTTTTTTATGGAAAGAATAATAAAGTATTGGAATGGTCTGCCTGGGGAGGTGGTGCAATCACCAGCCCTGGATATGTTTAAAAAAAGACTGGATGTGGCACTTGATGCCGTGGTTTAGTTGAGGTGTTAGGGCATGGGTTGGATTCAATGATCTTGGAGGTCTCATTCAACCAAGTGATTCTGTGTGATTCTCTGATTCCACTACCCCAGGGTGCTCCAAACCCTGTCCAGCCTCATCTTGGATGCTTCCAGGGATCTCAGGGGCAGCCATAGCTGCTCTGGGAAACCTGTGCCGGGTCTTCACCAGGCCCTTATGGGGACATCAAGGTGCGAGGGGGGGGGGCAAAAAAAGTGGTGTTCTGTGCGGTGTTTATTAACTTACATTACTAAAGTTACATTCCTGTCAAAAAAAAAAAAATTACTTCTAACATTCTAGTAGCCCTTGTGAAGGTTTTAAGGGAGTTATAAATTATACAGGCCTCGTAACAGAAGAAAGCTGTGTAGATAAGTGACTTCCCACTTTCCTGTATAGCACTTTTCCTTAAACATGCAGCTGCTCTTACTATCCTTGAAAAGACAATGAGCATATCAAAACAGGGATGAATGTCCGTGTCCCAACAGCTAGTTGACGCACTAGAAAACAGATATACAACTCAATTCCTTGTTCTAGGATGCTTTATTTATCTGTTTTAAACAAGCCAAATGTTGATTGGGGTATCTTAGCTCCCTTTTCCCATTGTATTCTCCCCTTATCCCTCATTCTCTTCTCAACTCTTCACTTCCAGTACAGTAGAATCAACTCCATCCTTTCCAAGGCAGATGTTTAAAACACTGTGTCCAAATGGGCTACAAAGATGTAGCCCTTTGTTCTGACCTTGCCTACTATTTTCAAGTCATTCTCTAAAACAGCTTAGCTTTAGAAACCAAAACTGTCCTACGCACCAAATGGTTGCTCTGCATTGGTTTCATTTTGCACCTCAATTGTATCTCAAGAAAGAGCTGTCCCAGAAATTCCATGCTTTTGCATTTCCTGTACATAAGGCATTTTGTCAGCCATCTTACCCCCAGCCCTTTTTCCTTTCTTCCCACAGCTCAGTCGTACATGTGTCATTCTCTAGCATTCAGACCAGGAATGGTGGCTAGGATGGGAAGGAAAGTCTCAAAGCAAGTAATGTTTAAAAAACCCAGAACTTTCATGCAGTGAACACTATCCCAATTATGTATCTTTCAGATTTTTGAAATGCTAAAAAAATTACTTCAGAGGTTTTGCCTTCAACAATCTTAGGTCTGTATGGAAAGTGATATGATAAAATCTTTCTAAAACATTTATCTGAGAAGTTAGTTAAGGTTTGAATAGAAATAGTGCTAACCCAAATCAGCTGGCCTGATTTGCTGTGACCCACGCACTACTACTAATGATAACACCTTCTGCCAAAAGGGTGAAAAATATTTGGTCTTTGTAGGTTTCTTTCATCTTTTTCCAGAGTTCACTCTGTAATGGGAAATTTAGGTCTCTCTTTACAGAGCTTAAGTGTTTCTGCAGACCTTCCCCAACTTTTACATTATTCTCTCATTTTTAAAGCACCTGAACTGGGAGGTGGTACAGGAGACTCCAATTTAGATCTTTAAATGGAAATTAAATTTTATGACATCCTGGTTGCCTGAAGTTACTGTGCAGAACAGCTAAGAAGGATCTTGGACTTTGGATTATTTTGCTTGAAAAAGTCCCTGTCTATTACAGTGTAAATCGTTTAGAAATGATGAAAAGAGCTTTTTTTTTAATCTCTTCTTTGTGTTTCCCTGTTTAATTTCCATAACATTCTCAAGAAATACATCCTGAGATCTACATTATGTAGTAGGGAAATTTCATTTCTCCTGTGTTTCTTACAAGAACTGAACTCCCTTTCTAGCTTTAATTTCATACCTGTGGTGAATATGTTATATTTCCTATCACAAGTATCACTATGGGCATGAATCTGCAAAAGTCATTTAGAAACTTGGATTTTGGCAAGCATTCACTTAGGTTTCAGGAGACCAGGCTTCAGTTCCCAGTTCTGTTGCTGGTTTTTTTTTTTTTTAAATAAATGCATTCATCTCCTTCTGTGCCCTAATTTCACATTTGTGCAATGAAAATGGTCACTCTGAATCACAGCTGTAGAGGAAGCTGAGACAATGGAAGGTAAATATGTTTATTAGATTAACATCTCTCAGTATTTGATTAGATATGGCTTTACCCTGGGTAAGAGACTACTTCAAGCTTAAGATGTATCTGCCCATAAGGGTTCAACTTTTTCTGTTTTGTCTGTGATTCAAGGACTCCACTGGACACAAAGAATTGTTGAGTGTCCACTGACCAACAGAAACAAAACCAAACCCCATGAAGCCTCCGCCACAAATGAGTGTTTTCAACTGCTTAAAGAATCATCAAAGCTTTTGTCAAAAAACAAGTTTTGGTATGAAGTTAGTGTGAATTTGTGACTAAGTTATTCTTCTCTGCTAGCATCTTAATCAATTAATCCCCTGGTCTGAGGTGATATTGGGGATGGCCCTGACCTGGCACCTTAGCATGGTGTCATTTGCAAACTTGTTAAGGATGCTTTGAATTTTACTAAAAATTCCATTGATGAAGATTTTATATAATATTCATTCCAATATGGACCCTTGAAAGATACCATTTGTTAATTTGGTTTCCATTTGAACATTGAGAAATTGACTGTAACTCTGAATGTGGCCATTCCAGCCAATTCCTTATCCATCCAAGAGTCCATTCATCTAATCCACATCTCTCCTGCTTAGAGGTAAAAATGTTATGGGGACCCATATCAAAGATCTTACAGAAATTAGGTAGACGATAACTGAACCCCTTCCCATATTCACTGATGCAGTCACTCCATCTTGGAAGACCACTGTTAGATTAGTCAGGCAGAATTTGACCTTGGTGATGCCATGTCAATTTTCTCTATTTCCTTGTCCCTGTGTTCTGTGCGCTTCATCACAACTTCCAGGATAGTCTGTTCCAGAAGCTTGCCAGGCACAGAAATGAAGCTGGTAGTTCCCAAGGTCTTTCTTATTACCTTTTTTGATAGTGGTTGTAATATTCTCTGTTCTCCCAGTCACAAGGGACTTCAACTGAATGCCATGACTTTTCAAATGTGATAGAGTAGCTAGTACATCTGTCAATTTTCCTGAGACCCTGGGATTCATCTTGTCAAGTTCCATGGACTTGTGTGTGTTCAGGTTTCTCAGGTTATCTGGAAACTGCTATTCCTCTATTACCAGAGATTTAGAGACATGAGAAGAGTGATTACTCTGAGGCAAAAAAAATTTGAATACTCATGTTGCTGTATAACACATAGAATAGATTTCACTGAATCTTGGGTCACATAAAGCAGTAGAAATCTGAAATTAGAAGAAAGTTGGCTTCTTAGTGCCTGAAGTACACAACAATAATGAAAGAAACAAATTGAGAATTATATTTCAACATATACATGAGCCAAGTGATATATTATTTCTGGAGGGCAGAAAAAGAATTTCCTCATCCCCTGAAAGAGAAGTCCATTTCTTGAAATTTTAAGTGTTTCATAAATCAAATTTTTCAAAATAATCCTCTTGATTTCAACATTAACAGAATAAAATTATGATTATCATATGTTAATGAAAGTCTGAGTTAAATCCAGCTCTTTCCAGTTTCTATAGAGTAAAGGTGCAATTATCTTGTGGTCAGAGTTCTGGGTTTTCACATAGGGACACCCAACCTTCTGAGAATTAATTGATTTCTTTTGTGTTCTAGTTTAACTCCAGGTGACAATCAAGCCCCATGCAGATGCTGACTCACTCCCCCACCAGTGGAATGGGAGAGCAAATCAGAAGAGTAAAAGTGAGAAAACTTGGGGCTTGAGACATATAGGGAAAGCAAAAGCTGCACGTGCAAGCAAAGTAGAACAGGAATTTCATTCACCACTTCCCACAGGCATGAAAGTTTTCTGCCATCTATAGGAACTCAGGGGTCCATTATGCATAACAAAGTAACATGCCATCACTGTAAACATCTTCCTCTTCCCCTATCTTTTATTTACTGAAGTCAACATCATATGATACGGAACATTCCTTAGGTCAGTTGAAGTGTTCTATGTTCTCTCCCAACTACTTCTGCACACACAGCTTAGTCTCTGCTGGAGTGGTGTCAGAGGCAGAAAAGGCCTTGAGTCTCTGTTAGTACTGCTCAGCTGTAACAAGAACATCTCTGTGTTACCGACTCTGTTTCCAGAACATGCCCAAAACCTGTCCCCATATCAGCTACTATGAAGAAAAATTATGTCTATCCTGGCCAAAATCAGCACATCTTGAAAGTCTGTGTTTGCTTGATTTAAAATGCAAATAGGACTCTGCAAATAAGAACCAAACTTCAGTTAAAATAGCACTCTGTAGACCACAAACCAAAAACTGATAGGTTTGAGACATCTAAGCATCTTTACTTCTCTCAGCAGAGGACTGATTTGGGAAATATGTGGATTTATTCATGCTTGTCACTGGTCACTACAGCATTGCTTCTCACGACCAGAGACTGTGTATATCCTCAGCTATTTAGCATTCTCTTCTAGGTACACAAAAGACTGCAAATGGTCCTTACCTGAAATAAATAAATAAATCTTTTTTCTTTGCCCTGGCGTATTCAGCAGTGCAATTATATTGCACTTTAACCAAATATAGGAAATGTGATCAGCCTATGTGCTCGGCACTATGTAAGTAAGAAGAAAAAAAAAATAAAACCAAAGCATTAAAGTCATGCTTCCTCATTTGGATAGAAAAGACAAAAGGAACATAATATCTGTCTAAGGGAGAGGATTGAATTGCTTTATTTTGAAGTAATAATTGTCCTGCAACACATATGTAGCTTGGAACAGTTGAATGCCTACTATCTTTTTTTTTGTGAATTTCTGACCCACGGAAGATAAGTGCAATTTTATTAAAGATCCAAATCCCTGTTTAGATGAGATCTTAAAAATGTTTTCACTTTGGGGTTTTCCCTCACCAGCTTTGTCTGAATTTCCTGGCAACTTTTTGTAAGAGAGTTCTGGACTTGGATAAGATACATCAGCATTATTTGGCCCAGGGTTAGCACCCTACCCTTATCATAAGGAAGATATTGTGACCAGCTATAGAGGACAGGCCTCTGGTCTACTAGTACCAGCTCTGCTAATGGATGTCTGAGTGACAATCTGCTAGAACCAGGTTCCATGTACACTCTCAGTGTATATTACCTGAAGCTCTCAGACTCAGGACTTCAACCTTGTTATCTTCTACATTATATAAGTATTGCTACTGAAGTCAATGAAACTAGAAAAACAACAAGAAAATAACAATGTATAATACTGTACTGGAGGAAAAGTGTTGTCAAGGAATTTCTTTGAAAAGGAAATCTCATTATAACTGTACCTTTAGATATCAAGATGGTGGTTCACCATGATCAGTTTAGTAGTGAAAATGCATATAGGACACTCATGATAAAAGAAATGGAATTAAAAGAGAGAAAGAATTATTGCTTGCAACTACAAGTTCTACATGACCTTGGAAATGGAAGATCACAAAGAATTCAAGTATATGATGCAACATAGAGAAGATTTAAAATACTCTTAAAAGAAACAGCTGTAGCAAGATGAGAAGAAAACAGATAATTGACACCAGATGTCCCTCTCAGACAGTGATGAAAGAGTAATTACAGAGGGAGAGATAGCATCCTGCAGAGAGCAGATGAGCTTTATCAGGAGCTCTACAAGAATGCATAGAGACAAACATGACAAGTTTCACCTCCTTCTATGACATAAAGAGGCAGGAAGAAAAAACTTATCTTATGCCCTCAAAAAGAAGATAGAGAAAGTCGTGAAACCTTTAAGAGGAAAAATACCTTGAACAGATGGCATCACTAGTAATATCATAAAAGTTGGAGGGAAACCAGTAACCCAGCCAGAAGAGCTAATCAACTTGAACTATAGTGAATGAAGTGTCAAAGGACTGGAATTATATTATAATCACTCTTCTGCATTGTAAAAATGCCAAAGGTGCTAAGAGACATGCAGCCTTCTTATAGACATCCAGCCTTTTCTTATATCGTTGAGCACATTAGCAGAGCAATTGACTTTTGTAACAGCTACAGTTCAACTACCCTAAAATAGATAAAAATACTTAATAAAGCATATTTCATATTCATCTAGTAAACTACCAAATACACATCATTTCATGAGATAAAGACTGTCAGACTGTCTACATGCCTAAGTAATGATATAGCAATGTGCAAAAAATAAATTCCTCCAAATCAAACTAACAAAATGAATCAGTGCTCTACACACACTCCCTAGGGAGAGGATGAGAGGGATCATGAACTATATCTGACAGATGTTATCAGAGTGCTTAAAGCTCTACTGGCAAGCGATTGCATTAAAATGATGAGGGTAACTTGAGAATCTACAGAGAGGAGAAAATTATGAGCAAAAACTAACCTCTGAATATGTCTACATCTCCCTTCTGCATAAATTTTAATATTGATAAGAATGTTTTCAATATATAACAGAGAAACATTTTGAAAAATTAAAACCTACTACTTTTAAAAGAATTTTTGAAGTTACTTTAAACAAAGTATGCAAAACCAATCTGATTAGAATTGTTCAGTACCTGAGCTTATATAAACATCCTTAATTGTTAGACTCTTAACAACATGCATGTTTAATAAATTCATCTGTATTTCATAGGTGTTGAATAATACTACTACCCTATTATGTGTCTGTACCTTTTATTACTTTTTTGATACTGAAGAAAACAGTTTTTAAATGGCCTTTTACTTTATGGTTTTTTTCCTAATATGATTCTAATTTGCTAATGCTGTGTTAGTTCAAAAACCTAGCAAATTGTTTTGTTGTTCTAAAAATGGGAATTAGTTTTGAATGAATGTTCATGACAAATATACCCTTCTATTTCCTTGGAACATTTTAGCTAATTTTTTTTCTAATCAGCTAGTGTAGGCTGGAACACAGAAAGGTGAAAGCATGCTAGAGCTTTTTTGTTACTGTCAAAATGTTTCCCCAGAAACTCTAATTAGATAGCTCAATGTTAACACTGTATGTCTAAGATACTCTGGTAAGAATATTGATGGGACAGTGAGTGAAGAATTTAAATGTGACCTCAGGTTAACTTCCTGACATATTAGAAATATGGGAAATTTTCCCTCATGGGAGAGTGGAAACATTATAAAATTACACAAATGTATGGTTCAGTCATCACTAAGAGTGCATTTATGATTTAATATTAAAATGTTGTGTTCAGAAATAAATCTTAGTTGGATGGAGAGTGCATTATCAGTACAGATATATCTTTGTTGATAGATCAAGGCATAATTGCATCTATTCAAAGAGCTTTGGATTAGAGACACAATGAAATGCGTTGGTTCATATTATCCCATTTTTTAAAAAGCACAGATAAAATAATTTGGATGTCAATCTAACAGTTATGTTTTCCTGAACTCTTGAATTGATGTGTGCAAAAAGGCACTTCTGCACTCAAGAAAAACTTGATACTATTGGTTTCCAGCAGTGGAAATTTTAGAGGGAAAATTAAAAACCTGCAAAATACGTTTGCATTTAAGGCATGAATGTTCCACATAGGGAGCTTATGGTCTTGAATAACACCATTGAGTGTACTCCATCAAGACAACTGGCAGTCCAAACAAAGAACATTACCAAACACATGTGAAATGATAATTATACAACTGTCATTATCAAATCAGCAGGTGGTAGAAGAAAACTCTAAGTGACAGATGGAAACATCCTTTTTCTTTTCCTTTCTCCACTTCCGTTTCCTTCCCTCTCTCTGCCTGGATGAGACCTCTTTTACTCAGAAATTTCCTGGGAAAGTAGGGTATTAAAAATAAAGATGAATCACTTTCTCTTAACTTGAGTTTAGCAATGCTTTGTGAAATTGTCCAAAACAGGTAAATAATGAAGAACATTGTCCTCTGATGGACTCTGTTTCCCTCTGTTGAGAGTAAATATACATGAAATCATTCTATGTCTGGTTTTGTGCAGAGAAAGACAAATGCAATTGTAGAAATAAAACCAAGCAGCATTTTCTGGAGAGATTTATATGATTTTATGAAAGGGACTAATGTCTTGCTGAAGTAAAAATCTCTGCTGCGATGACTCTGTAGCTAGTTTACAATGTGTATTTCCTTTTAATAATGTAACTTATTCCTCTAGAAAGCAATAATGTTTTCAATGGAGCTATTTACATTTAAGCAAAAATTTAGTTGTTTTGCCAGATCAGGTCCTCATAATATTATCAATTCTCTTTTAGTTACCACAATGGATGGGAGAAATTATAAGACCTGACTCTCTAGAAAATCACCAAAATATAAAGCAAGCCTTTTCAAAGTTTGCCGTTCCCAAAAGGATTGAAATATCAAAGCAGTTTTTGAAATTCTGGTTTTTGTATATTCTTGATCCAACAGAATTGTAAACTATTAGATTGCCAAGAATCCAAAGAAAAAGAAATTCAAAATGTATGAGGGTTTTTTATAATATGTGGTCTGTTTTCTAAACCCAGTAATCTTCATATAAACTCCAACAGATTTAAATTTTTTTTCTATACTAAAATTAAAACTCAAACTGTTAATTATCAGAATTGACTCCCAGTGTTTCAACTTGAGTTTCCTTCATTACAAAAATGCCAGTATGAATTTTTTGGAATTCTCCCCTGTTCTATTACAGACCCACAAACTAGGGGCATAAACCTGAGAAATGTATTAATTTTATTTTCTAATATTTTCTTGCTTTTAAAAGTAAACTTAAAGAGACAAGCAAATTATGCTTAGCAGAAACAGTATGTATGTAAGCAAATAATATGTAGATAAAAATTGTACCACTGGAAATACTTTCTTTTCAGAAGATACACCTTTTATCATGGAGTCATAAAATAGTTTGATTTGGAAGGGACTTTTTGAAGGTCATCCAGTCCAAGTCTCTGACAATGAACAGGGACATCATCAAATAGAGTAGGTTGCTCAGAGTCACATTCAACTTGACCTTGAATTGAGACAGGGTTGAGACAATAACCACCTCTCTAAGCAACCTGTTCCAGTGTTTCACCATCCTCATCATAAAAAAGGTCTTATATCTAATTTAATTAGATACCCACTCAGTTTAAAATCATTCCCCCTATGTCCTGCTAAAGTTTGTCTCTATCTTTCCCATAGGCCCCTGTTAAGAACTGAAAATTCTCAGTAAAAGCTTCCCAGTCTCTCCTCTCCTCTCCTCTCCTCTCCTCTCCTCTCCTCTCCTCTCCTCTCCTCTCCTCTCCTCTCCTCTCCTCTCCTCTCCTCTCCTCTCCTCTCCTCTCCTCTCCTCTCCTCTCCTCTCCTCTCCTCTCCTCTCCTCTCCTCTCCTCTCCTCTCCTCTCCTCTCCTCTCCTCTCCTCTCCTCTCCTCTCCTCTCCTCTCCTCTCCTCTCCTCTCCTCTCCTCTCCTCTCCTCTCCTCTCCTCTCCTCTCCTCTCCTCTCCTCTCCTCTCCTCTCCTCTCCTCTCCTCTCCTCTCCTCTCCTCTCCTCTCCTCTCCTCTCCTCTCCTCTCCTCTCCTCTCCTCTCCTCTCCTCTCCTCCTCTCCTCTCCTCCTAGCTTTTCCTCATAGTAGAGGTTCCTACTTACTTCCACCTTACTTCCTCTAGTCATCTTGGCCTCCTGGGGATTCTTTCAACAGACTAATGTTCTTCCTGTTCTGGAGACTCCAGAGCTGAATACAGCACTCTAAGTGAGGTCTCACCAGAGCCAAGTGGGGAGGCAAAATCCCATCCCTTGTCCTGCTGGCCACACTGTATTGAATGCAGCCCAGGAGACAATCAACTTTCTGGGTTGCAAGTGCACATGGTTGGGTCATGTACAAAACCATTGGCTTCCCCAGGACCTTCTCAGCAAGGGAGCTCTGAATCCCTTCATCCCACAATCTGTATTATAATGTGGGTTTCTCTGATGCAGGTGCAGCACCTTTCACCATGGCCCCACTAATTAAGCTTGTCCTGTCCAGATCATCCTGTCCTTCAGAGGTGTCAGATGCACTTCTCCACTTGATGTCATCTTCAAACTTGCTGAGTACGCACTCAATAACTTTTCTGGGTCTGATGAAGACATTACAGAACACTGTTCCCAATAAGGATCCCTGAAGGTTGGCACTTGCCAGCAGTGTCCATTGGGACACTTAGCCATTGTCCAATACCTTTTGGTTGTGACTGTCCAACCAATATGCAATCGAATAGGTTGAGGCACCTGGATTACCTCTTAAGATGGCCTTGTCCTTTCCAGGATTACTAACCTCGATTCAGTGAATGAAGTCAACGGTCCTCAAGAAAGATCATGAAAAATTTTTCATGGATTTCAATATATTCTTCACACCATTCAATTCTTCACACCATTTAGAAAACATGACTTGAAATCTGAGTGTGAAAACAGTAAGTGTTAAAAAGGTTTTGATCAAATTTCTTTCTAAGCTTTTTACCCCATTTAGAAATTCTTTTTAATATCAAACACATGTTGCAGTGCAAAAACAAGGCCAAGACTGTTTCAGAATAGATAATGAAATACGTCTCTTGTTTGTATCATACATTTTTGGAAAAGATATGAGTGTCACAGAGAAGAAATGAATTGCATGAGAAAGATAAAAGATTCAGTTCTCTATAATGAGCTGAGAAAATATTTAAAAACAGGACCATTTTCAAGGGGCTCTCTATAAATTTTCATTTTATTTTGGTAAAGTTTTATACATATATCCTTCTCAAAATTTAGATTTTTGTTATAATACTTTTTTTTCCATAGGAACTCATCACAAAAACATTGTATAGATGATTTTTTAAATCTGTCTTCTGCGGGGAGACACAAAAGCACAAATACAAATTTGTATGGTGAATATGGAAGAGAAAAATATTTTTTATTGTTTACTCTATGTAGCATTATAGAAATAATAGTTATATATTTATTCTCCACATCTTCCTTCCCTATTAAAAAAATCACATATATGCATACAGGAAGGGACTTTAGTAACAGAGATCAGAAACTTGTTTTTCCTTTTTCAATGTCTACATATATTTGAGATATTTATACATTGATACATAATTAATTTTTAGTTATTTTTAAACATACTGTTTCTTATTCACTCTTAAGTTCTGTGGAAAAGTAATGTGAATGTTTATTTATTCGAGTCTTGAAATACCCACAGCATGCAATTGCTCCAGATTGCAATAATTACTTTCTAATGCTTCTTTTATGTTGCTTGCTGATATCTAGAAGCTGTATACTTTTTTAGGATCAGAATTCATCTAATGGACTGAAATGGAGAGGTGGCACTATTTTTGATATAAAAATTTAATGATGACACAGTTTTTTAAAACAGTCTGTACAAGCTATTCTTTAGGACCAAAAAAAAAAAAAAGGTAAATGACTCAATTTTAGGCATAAAAAGAAAATATATTAATTTTTAAAATTAGAATTGCTGATTCATATTTTTCTAGATATATAAATATACCTGTAGCTAAGTAAATATGTTTTCTAAGATGTCCCTGAATTTTAGACCAAATAATGTTTCAGGAAACATAACTGATCTCTGTATTACAGGAGCATGCTGATATACATCCTATTTCTTTATTCATGTTCATAAACCAGTGAAGTAGGAGTAGAATTACTGGATGACTTGCCTGAATATTTGGCTGAATCGATCCATGGCTCTTTGGAGAGGTGGATTTATTGATCTTTTTTTGTCATTTCAGCCTCAGAGAGCTGTTCAACATGGCATTAGATCTCAGACTGCTAGGACAGAAACTAGAGCTGACAAAGCGATCTACCTCCTGACCCCATTTACACACTCAAATTTTCAAATAGATTAAGAACAACATTAAGAAATGTTTGCAATTTGGTTTGCATTATTTTAGTTAGCGTCTTAGCTGGTTAGCTAGGATTTTAGTATGATTTAATTAGTAGTTTATTGCCACACATTTTTTACATGACTAAGCATAAAATAGTAGTAAACACCTTCATGAACATATAGATGTCTTGTCAGTGAATCAACTCAATATCTCATTTCTCCATTATAAAATTATATTCCCAATTATTTTATATCTTCCCTTTCATGAGTTTATTTTGGAGTAAAATCAGTTTCCTATAGAGCAAGTTTATACAATAAACTTTATTTTAAGTTTATATATAGTTCCTTTGATAACTGAGGTGTAGAATGCTTACTAAAACTAACACATGATGTGTGGTTTAGGTCATAGTCTTGTTGTAAAAAATACTCTTTGAATCATTTTTGACAGTTTTATAAGCCTTCTTATATCAAAGTCATCAATGAAGCATGCCTCATTAATTGTGTGAACATCTATTGCCCTTCATGTATAAGTTTCAAAGTTAGAATTCAGGTTTTTCCTTCCAGCGGTGGCATGAAGGTATTTGTCTATTTGTCTTTCTCACAAGTGTTGCTCCAAAAAAAAAAAAATTACTCATAGCTTTTCCACAGCTTTATGAGAAATGGCTTATACGTATTTAAAAAAAGTGCAATTGACTTACACAATTAACAAGGAAAATTGTGAAAAAAATTGTCCATCATTCACCAGCTGAAAAAGAAAAGCTGAAGAGCATCCCAGAGTGTAGGCCTAACTTTGGAATGTCAGCCCAAACCTCATCCTCCTGTGGGGATAAGGCAACATGGTTGCAGACCCCAAAGCTGAGAAGCCCTGTTAGATCCCACTGTCAAGGCTGAGAAGGCAGCAGGAGTAGAATCATTCTGTGAATGAAGAATCCAGCCCACTAAATATTTGAAAGACTCTTATAGCTAGAAAATCCAAGAGCAAGTTGCCTCAGTAGTGATTGCCAATTATACTCCTTAAGAAATAACTAAGAATAGGTAAAAATACAGTCTAATATAATGCAATGCAATATAGTACAAATATAGGTGGGTTGAGAAGATTGGGAAGAAGATACTATCATTTTAATCAGGCATTTTTAAAATATTTGAAATATATAAAATGATAGATTCATACTGATTTTTAATAAAATATCCAATAGCATAAACCCAGAGGAGTACCTGGTAAGCATCTATCACTTTCTAAATGCAACCAAAATGCTCAAATTCCTCTAATTAAAGCAAATTGCATAGAAATAACAAATAGTGACAGCAATAATTATAGAATTTCTCTATTCATAGAAAACTGGGACATCATAAATATCAAATAATTTGCTAAACCACATACAGTATATGCTAGTTTTCAATATGCTATAAATTCAACAATTATATCCACTTATCATTTATTTACCTATCTTTGTCATTATAAATAAACAGACAAAATGTTATTTATTTATTTTTTACCATTTATTTATAAGGAAGGAGCTGAATGGATTATACTGCATCCCTTTGTTTCTTCACATAGACACCTTAATTTTTTTCCTCATATATTTGAGACAGGGCATAACAAAAGATATTTTTGTCTTTAGTGAAACTCTATGCACTAAATTCTTTTCTCATCTCAGTGTGGTTTAATAAAAGATTGTATAAAAGCATAAGACAGTCATTACTGTCTTCAGTGGAAGTAAAAATGTGGGAATACACAAGACAGAGAGTAAGACAGACTTAATTAGCATAGCTAGTATGATGACTAGGATGCCATGGCAAGGACAAACAGAACTTTGAGATGATGAGAAGATGGGATTAAACCTGCTTACGGGAAGAAGAGAGATTCAATCAACCCCCTACCAGAAAGATGTTGTAAAATGCATAAGTTTCTTGTATGATTTTTTAACCTAATTATTGTAGTAGAAATTATTAACCTTACTGAAATGGTATATAAGCTCTTGGAAAACCTGAGTAAAATCGAATTCTGATCACCAAAATCAGTCTTCCCGTCTCTCTATCAATCGCCGATATAAAAATATTCAAGTCTGATTCAAAACAGAAAAACTGTTGACATTTCTGAATAAATATAAGAAAATGTATGAGTTACTTAAAGTTAGAGTACATTAAATAAAGCAGAATCTTAGAAGTATGGGAAACAAAACATAGGTTAACACGAGATGCAGGGCAAGAGGTTGTCAATTCTGTAAGTTGTTTATTGTATATTTTAATTTTTATCATTTGTTTACCATGATAAAATAATATAAGGCTTGAAGGCCTTTCCTAACCTTTTAAAAAAATTAGACAGGAGGCTGTGACCATGAATAGCTATTTCATAACTAAATAACCAGTAGGAATAAATTTTACACTGAATATTGACTGGATGGAAGATTTGTCATACTTCATGCTTCCAAAAAATTGACCACCAATCTTAAGTAAATATCCAGGTGACACCCTGAAGAGGGACAAAAAGCCTGCCTGATAAATGTTTTGATCATTCGGAGATATTGACGTTCCCTTTTGGAGATTTGACTCATGTAAAAGATGTCGCCTAAAGATGCTAGAGGTTTGAATAGTCAAAACTGGGAGGGTGACACTGAGCGCTAAGACCTTTGAAACAATTGTCTCTGGATGGAAGGGCTATTCTCTGTCTCTGGGTTCACTTTAAGAAGGAAAGTTTCTTAGAAAGCAATATAACTGGGGCTTGTCTTTTTGCCATAATGGAGGCTAATTTCTTATTTAAATAAGCCTTTAGAAAGTGTCAGGCTTCATCTAGTAAGCAATTTTTATATATATGTTTGGTTGGTTTTTTGTTTGGGGGTTTTGTGTTGGTTTTTTTTTTTTGTTTGTTTGGTTTGGGATTTTTTTGTTTGTTTGGGATTTTTTTTGTTCATTTTTTGTTATTTGTTGTCAATATTTATTTTATTAAAGAACTTTTCCACTTTTGTTTGTGCTTAAAGAAAATAGTCACTTGGCAGAAAATAAGGCTACTGACTCACCAGGGAAGCACAGAAAGGATTTATGGTGTCTAAATCACACACTCTCAGTCAAAAGGTATGAATATGAATGCAGCTTGTAAAGCACCAAGTGGAACTTGGGAAGTAAATGCATATTGAAGGTTAGAGGAGTCAAAAGCTGGCACTATTAAAACAGATGTTTAGAGCTGATTTTTTTTTTAAGATTTTAGTAGTGTAAATATTTTTTATACCTGTAAAGAATATGGTTGTAGTGTCTTACTACTCAAAGGAAGGACTGACAGATGTAATAAAACACTGTAGGTCAAGAAAACTTTCTGTTAGCACTATGGAAGCATACTTCAGAAAATCAAAAGCCGTAGTTGTTCATATCGCATTTTCCTAACCTCTGATAGCTTCACCTCTCTTATAGAGTGCTCTCTCAGTCTATGAAAAGAGGATTTCTGTCTAAGAAAAAAGTATTCCTCTCCCCCCATAGATGGCTGCAAGTCTATTCTGTTTTAATGGCAAAGGAAAGTGAGACAGACAATTTTGCACTCACAGTGAATTCTGGCTTGACATTGTCCAAGGGTTTTGTTTCAGGCTAAAAACAGTATTCAGGCAAGGAATGCTTTTATAAAATGCCCCCATTTTTTACCAAGATGATTCAAACTAGGAAAACAAGGAGATTGGTGTTGAGAATACAGAGCGAGTATTGCTCTGAACACTGATTCTTTCTATCATATTCTTTTTCTGATACTTCTGAATTTCCAGCTACTGAGCAATGTCCAATTTCCACAGTTATCCTGGCTTACCCCAACATTTTTTCTTATTTAGTGCATAGAATGGAAGACTAGAGTTGTGTTAAATTTGGTGGAAGAAATAGGTGCTTTTGAGAGAAAATAGTTTTAGCTCCATCTTGAGAAACATGAAAAACAGAGATATTCTTACTTTAAATTCTTACTTTTAAATTACTTACTTACTTTCTCAATTTGTATATTTTTAATCTAGGGATATATTTTAAACACCTACTGGGGTTGGACCATCTTATGAAAAGGCAGGTTAAGTCTACAAATCTAAGAAAGTCCTTGAATTTGGTCCTTCCATTGCTTCACAAACTCTTGACCCATAGAATTTGTAATGAACAAACAGGGCAATGTTAAGTGAGAAAGGGCTATTGTACATTTTAATTAAAAACCTGTTTTTCTGGAGCTGGATTAGTGGAAAAATAGGAGACAAAGTTATTTATCAGCTAGCAGGTAAATGCTCCCATGACCACGTAATGAACACATCAAAGCTTTAAGACTGGTCTCTTCAAGTCTTCAAGGGTATCTGCAGGTCAGCTTTCAATATCTAATTCAGAGTGAAGGTGCTCGATTGCACATGGATATATTAAAATGTATTCAGATGAAAAATACATCTAAACGACATGGAGATGGACATGTTGCAGAAGGGCAAGAAACTAACTCAGAGGAATACTATATTCTTTGTAAATTATTCACTCAAATGTAGTCGATATGAAATAGTGTTGCAACAGCCAAGCTGCTAATATCCCACAAGTCACAGAAGAAATATTTTACTTGAGGAGGATAGTGGCAAGTGAATACTTGATTTTGACTGTTTGCAGTTTTACTGAAAAAAAAAAAGGTATTGATCAAAGATAGCTGGTTCAATTAAATTTTAGAAAAGAAAAACAGTTTTCTTTGTGTTTACCTTTAAAAAAAAGTTTTATATTTCTCCTGTAAGCATTAAATGGTATCTTGTTATTGAACAGAAAATCAGAAATACCAAAACTGAAGGGGGCTACTGGAAGAGTTTAACAAAACAATTACATTTTTGGTTATTCTCCTTCAGGAAATTATGCATTACACAAATTTGCTGAAGTCCCATAAACCTGCTTAAAGAGATTAAGCTTTCCCGTAGTTTCCATCACACTAAGAATAACTACACTTTTTATGATAATATTATGCTTAATGCTGCAGCAGATAAGATTGGGGTTTTTTATTACTCGTATGACATCCTACACTTTCCAGAAGAGTTGCTTTTCATAACCATTATGTCGTGCACTCTTCCTGGTTTGTTTGGAGGAAATATCTTTCCACCATTAAAATGAAATTCACTACTTGACTGAGAATCTACATTTTGAGATAAAACAGATGGAGCCTGTTCTACTATCCCATGAGCATCTTTCTCCCCATCTAGAACTGCATGCAAATCTTATGTGATGCTCATAAGATCATTTGAAAGGCTGCACTGAGCCTTCTAGCTTGGTAAAGACACTTTGAAGAAAACATTACCATTCCTTGTTTCAGTCCTGAAACCAACAGCTTTCCATCTCTTCAGGCCCTATAAAAAGCCAGGATCAGAAATCAATAAAATATTGTTTCCAGTCTACTGTCCCTTCTTCAGATGCAGTAACATAAGACTCATAAATGCCACAGAGCTGACAGAAACAATTAGGAGATCTCAAAACAGTCATCCATTCTTTGATATGGCATAGATCTCGAAAGCTTTTTTCTTTTTTTTTTTTTTTTTTTTTTTTTTTTTTTTTTTTAATAAATCAATATTTGAAAACATACAAATCTGTCTTGGACATGTAGGCATGTTTTTTAAAGATTTCAAGTCTCACAAGAGGCAGATTATACAGCTGCCTATTTAGACAATCTGATGGATAAAATTTCACCCAGGTGCTGAATTCAGCCTCAGGTTTGGCTAGGTGCAGGAGCACTGCATGGGAACATATAATGGACTGGCAACTTCTGATGTAAGTGGGGATTGCTTTCTGGTCATGGTAAAATCAAGGGAATTTGAGGTTTTCATTGTTTTGCACTGCCAAGATATTGATTTGCAGATAACGTCAACAGAAGAAATATAGCAATTTGTTTTGCTGCATTCTTGGTTTAAAGCAAAATGGTTAAATTGTATCAGATCTAATTAGAAGTTAGATGGCTAATCCATTGTGGTTTTTTCCTTTTTGAATTGTGTTTCTGCTGCCCTATTTTTCTTATATGTGCTTGGAATATGAAATACTTACAGTTCTCTAGAACTATTTCACTTTTGACTTCCAGTTGCTGTAATTTTATCGTCAGCTTTAAATATTTTAATAAGGCATACCGATTTTAGCATATCTGTCCTAATAATATCTGTCTAATCTGTGAGAACAATGACAACCTTGACCATAAGTGGCAGATTGGATATTCACTATCTGAGTTGAGTTCTGATGTAATTGTATTTAAATCTAAGAGGATTTTCTCAGTCTTCTTTTGCTTTAGCTCTATGTTATCCTCCTTGTATCTGTAACTATACCTAGTTGATTCAAATTTACTATGCAGTTTTTTAATTTATCTACAGTAGTTTTATTGAAGAGAAAAAGAATATTTAAGACTGAGCATGTTATATAAAACATATGGGTTAATCATATAAATATGGAACAAGAGTTTGTGTGTGTCAAGGCTTCATCAGCTTCTTTCTACCTACCCGGAAAATTTAACCACAGGTATCCTCTTTCCCAGCAAATTTACAGTCAGAAAGAAATTGAAAAAAATGTCCATTAAGGATGGTATGGTTTATTTCATTAGCATCTAAATACCAAAAAGCTGCTTCTGCAACATCAAGATATATTTAGACATTCTTCTGAATCCATGAATTTCTGCTGTGCTCTTTTAAAGTCAGCAGCCTGTTAAAGCATGCAGCAAGTATTTTTTCATGGTATTCTCTCAGTGTGAATACTGTGGATACTGTCCTGAATCAGTAAAGGGATTTAGACTTTCTGAAGGATCTTATATAAACATTAGATTTACAGTTTAGGGATGAAAACAATATTCAACCCAAAGCCAGGGTACTCTACACTGAAAAAATATTTCTGTATAATTGGTTTACACTTTTCAGTCTCTGAGTTAACCTAATCTCAATTGAACATTCCAGCTTTCTGCAACATATTATATTGTGAATAAAATTAATATTACTCTTAATCTACACATAAGGAGCTCCCATAGCATTAACATCTGAAAAGTTCACTTCAAAATCTAGTGTTTCAGGAGTAAAACAGGAAAAAGAAAAAAAAAAGAAAAAGAAAAAGGAAGATTCCCCCTTTTTTTTTTTTTTTTTTCTGATGCTGTAGGAATGGAAAAAATATCCAGAAAAGGACAAGAGTGAAATTAAAATCTCTGCAGAATAATAAGGGGCTAAAAGTGATCTTCAGTCTTCTACACAGACAGGTCCTTCCCAGCTACTCTCTGTGGGTGAAATGAGTCAAAGGATAAGACTGAACATTGTGATACAAAGAACTGACCACTACAGGTCACCTTGATCAAACACAAAGTTAGTCTATACACAGGTGAGGGATGGTGCACACTGTTTCATCAGAATACTTGAAAAAGTCATGCTCATCCTGAGAGTATCTTCCTAGCAAAGTATACAGTCTTACTCTATTGTACAGTGACATGAGATCTCAATTTCACTTCATGGTTAAATCAGTGATACAAAGTTTTCTGCAAACACAGCAAATGATTTTTTTTTTTTTTTTTTTTTGTGTGTGTGTGTGTGTGGTTGGTTTGCTTCTCCTGAGATAGAATTGTCAGAATCCTTTTATGAATACCTACACTGAAGTAACATAAAAACCATCAATGTACTAGAAATCTTCAGGACAGAATTTGAAATGCTTCAGTAATCGTATCACACGTCACATAATATTAATGTACAAAAGCAGGCAATTTCCACCTGTGCTACATTCTAAAAAAGTTCACCGGTTTTGAGGTCAACACACCACTGAAAACATCAGACTTTCTAAATTGAGTACAAATCTGCAATCCCTGTCAAAAGAGCATGTACTCATCCCCTTTATCTTATTAATGGAAAAAAACCCCAAACTCCACAGTCAGAAAAAATTGCAAAAGCATTAAGACATCCAAAAGAGTTGATCACAGAATCACAGGACTGTGACTGCCATAGTTTTTAGTTCTGGCACCAGGAATTAAAAACTCCTGCATACTGCAAGCCATTTGTGGTGTGATGTGTATTGTATACAGGACAAATCCACTATGTATAGAAAGACCAAAGAATCCTCACAACTCAAAGATAACTTCACATCACTGGTTACATCACATTGACTTGTTCATATGCCATAGTGGAGGAGCGCCCTTCCATTAGCTCATTAATTGTAGAGATTTTTGGGTTTTTAGCTCTTATTTATGAATGAAATCACATTAGCTACATAACTTGAATGCAAACACAGTTCCTCACCTGAAACTTTGTAATTCCCTTCTCTTTCTTTCTGTAGATTTTTATGATGAAAAATGAACAATTCTATTTACTAAATATATTCTGGAATTTATACTGACATTATATCACGGAAAATTTTCTGAATTTAGTCCTCTGGATAGTGAAACACCATGTGTTATCAAGGTTAATAAAAAAGAGAGAACAAAAGAGAAACAAGCAAAGAAAAATTCTCCTAAAACAAAGAAGAATACATATGTTATGTCATGAAAAATGAAACTATTTGCAACAATTGTTTAACTAACAATTGTATAAGAATCACACCTTTGCTTTGGGCTAATGGAAAAAAAAAAAAAACAACAAACAAAACCTTCTCAGAAACGTATTGAATACAAGAAGGAAAAGAGATAAAATAGCCATTTATGTGTACTCATATGCCCTCCAGACTGTAAATTGAACATAGAAATTTAAATACATTCTCTTCTTAAAAGGAGATGAGGAAAAGTGGTGGAAAATATTCTAGGTACTTTCTGTCAATGATGACCTATACCCTTTTTGCTAACCTGCCTTGCCCCTGTACTTAATTTATTTCTACCTCAATTTCCAACATATAAACTTGAAGAAAATAAATATATGAAGGTTGTGATCTCTGGAAGGCTCCCTCTTGGCTATTTGATTGTCATGCTTTAGGAATACTAACACTGTTTCCTCCCTCAATCCCATTTTTATTCTTCACTTAATTCTTGCTTTACCTCTTCACCACCCAGTGGTGTTGAGACTTCATAATACTGCAGGATTAACACTGCAAACATTGAAAACTATGATATAGACAGCAGTCTTAAAAGCATACATTAAGGCAACTAAATTTGAATTCCTTTTAGTTGACCTCTAGTGTTTGGATTTTCAGGATAGACCTGGATTATTTTTATCTACAGAAAGAGGCATTTCAGAAAATATCTTTGTACAGTATTTATGAATTGCACTGTGATGTTAACTGCCTTTTTTTTTTTTTTTTTTTTTTTTTTGTGTGTGTGTGTGTGTCCGTGTGTGTAAACCCTTCTGATGTTCTTGTTGTTAGAAAGGTTGAGTTGAACTGAAAATTGAAATATTTATGTGAAAACCCCATTAAAATATGTCAAGTCATCTTCATTGTCAGAGCTCCCATAGCTGTCCTGGTGTCACTGAGCTGCAACATCACCTCCTCAAAGAAAATGAGGGAAGCTCCCAGGCACTCTCACACAAATTCACCCACACAGCATAAGGGTGAGTCTGAAGTGGGTGTGGAAAGGAAGTTACAGCTCATCTTTCCTCAGGCAGAGTAGCAGAGTTCTGTACTGGTGATTCTCTGGTCCTACCCCACAGGTGGTCTGAGTGCCGCTCTTCATGTTTTTTACAAGTGACCCATATACTGCACTGGAAAAGTCCTGTCAGTGACTGTAGATATGATCCAACAAGAAAGATGATGCTCATTAAAATGAAAGATGTATCACAGACGCATGTAAGAGAATTAGAAAACAAATACTAGGCACACATACCTCACTGTGATTTAATTTACTCATTTTCCTCTTCATAAAATACACTTCTTTCTAGTTTTTTTTTTCTTTGTCCCTTTAGAGAGCACCTGGAAAGCAAAAATGAGACATTCTTCTAGTGATTAACTGGCAACCAGACAAAATTGCTGAAAAAAGTTTTTGAAAATATCTTCTGATTTCATACATCTCTGTTCTCAAGATCCAATTTATTATTCCTCAGAAGACCATGTTTTCAGAATCTTGAACATTTCTTCTCAAAAAGAGGCCTTAATATGCCTCTTAGATCCCCTCAAGGTGCTTTTATTTGTGCATGAGAAAATGAAAGCATCCAAATCAAAGAGAGAGCAAAGACTAAGCTGTGGTGCTCAAAGCTTTCAGTGTTATTTCTACCTCTCTCTGCTCAAGAAAAGAAGGAAGCATTGGCAGTGATTTTTCTTCTGCAGTTTCTTTTTTGTCCTGTGCGTCTCTTTCAGATGTATTATTCAGATGCAGAATCTGTTTGCCCTTCCTATTCACTTAAAGGGAATTTATTGTGTATTGTGGTTGATTTTCACCACTTTGTATCTGCTGTCAATACCCCTCCCAGGTTTGCTGTGCAGCAATGTACCCTAGGCCAGATGTAATCTGTTGTATACTGAGCTGAAATCAGACTTGAGTACATATTGTACACTGTGCAGTCATTTAAATTGTGAGTGAGTCATGAAACCAGTTTTTCTTGTAAAAAACAGGTATATTTCTTACAATTACTTCATTCAGTAATTTGCTGTTCTGCATCAATAAGCACTTAAATATTCTGAAACAAGAGAAATGAAATTTTCAATTCATGAACAACCATGCCTTTCAGGACAAAAAGCTAAAAATTAAAGGGCCAGATTATTAATCTTTTCTTAATACTGCAAAGTACCTATTTATGGAAGTGACCAGGTCCTCTCAGCTGAGCATGTGCACACAGGGGTAAAACCTATGTTGTTTAAGTAATGTCAGTCTGCCCCTGCAATTTTAAAGGTTATTATACAGCTAATGAGGAGTAGCAAGTCATGATGTGACAGAAGTCTTTTGCTCTGCAGCTGATACTAACTTGCCAAAAGGTACTTGATTAATTATAACATTGTAAGACAATGCCTTGTGAGCCCATACCAGGCAAATTACTCTTCACGGAGCACTGACAGTGCATCTCTCTTCACCTATGTAATTTATTCTAAGTGCAACAGTCACAGGAAACACACAGCCTCTGAACATTATAGCTGCAAAATGACAAACACAAAGCCATCTAGATTGCTAGCTTGAAACCATTTCTCATGGGGTGTAATTATAATCACACATCAATCCCCCAGAAGGAATAGCATGCTATGGCAAAGCCAATGGAAAGCTTCGTTATCTGTCACCTACACTAAAACATACTTCACCATCTCCGATTACCATTGTTTTCTTTTCTCATATATTTGAAAATAAAACCCTCATAAGAGTGCATACCTTGCAGCAATGTTTCTACGTTGTGACCTGTGTTACACCTGCACTGGTTTCCAACGGCCTTTTACTATGAGGCTCCAATTTTTAAAATAACATGTAATAGAAGTGCTGTATTTTCAGAAGTAAGAAAATAAGAACTTTCTGTAATTCAGCACTTAAAAAAACCCAACCACCCCCCCCCAAAAAAACAAACAAAAGAAAACAAAACAAAAAAACCAAACAAACAAACAAAACACACACACACACACACACACAAAAAAAAAAAAAAAAAAAAAAAAAAAAAAAAAAAAAAAACCACAAAAAAAAACAACCAGAAAAGAACCCAGGAAATATATTTTATGCCATCTTATTGCAATCTAATTTTCTAGCAAGCCAGAATGACCTGCCCAATTCAAAAGGGAAAAGAAAAATCCAGTGTATTCAAAGCTGCTAAAATAACATTTAAAGCCTCTAGAAATGAAAATGATCAGACATCCCTAATGTCACTATTATTAGGAAACTTAATTTTTCTTAGATGGCCTAAGAAGGAGTAGACCCTTGGGATGAAGCTGAAGTAATAATTTTTTGAGTAATGAATTACTTCCCCTCATGAAGTACATCTGGATACCAAGAATCATATTATTTCTAGTCATAAGTATTAATTTTCTCAGTGTGAGATGTCTGCAATATGGCAATTGAGCAGGAGAAAATTTTGTCTCAGATCACAAAACAGCTGAGCTGTATCATCACTAGAGACTTTTCACCAGTGAACTTCTTCATGCTGAAGAGATTGCAAAGCCTTCTATAAAAGAAGGGAGAATATGAATTAATCAATAGAAAAAATGCTAGATATATTTTGGGAATTAAAGGTTGTTATGTTGGGTAAACAGCACTCAGAAAAAGTATAAAAGACCTTGCAAAAGAAAACATAATAACACAAAAAATCCTATCAGAAATCCAAAAAAGTAAAGAAAGAGAGAGAAATGAGATTTGACTCTAACCTTATTCAGTGTGTCAGGGAGTTTATTGAAATTGATTTATCTCAGATATCAGGTAATAGAAAAAAATTAATATGAACATTAAAAAAATACAATGCTATTAAAAACCTTTTTGAATCTTCCCCAATTCATGAGCCACACAAATTATTTTGTGGTCCAGTGACAACAGACATTGTTCTAACAATGAGTACCTGCCTTACTAGGAGGTGTAATTGTCCATAGTGCCACTTAGAAGGAGAAACTAAGGGAAATATTTGAGTGGGTTAAATAGTTTCTCTTGGTATTAAAACACAGCAAGCAGTCAATGAAGGTAAATATGTGAGAAAGGTTAAATAAAATGTAGGTCCAACCAGTGCATAGCAATTAAATTCACAAGCCACTCAATTCTTGAAAAGAAAAGTAAAATACATTCTAGAGTTTATGACATGGTGATGGAGATATACTCCTGTGTTCATTATTTTTAGGTTACAGTCTCCAGTAAATACATAATTGGTGATAAAGTGTCATGTAACATTCTTGGTTGTAGATCACGTTAACAAGACCAGTCTTTTGCTAATGTAGAAGTACTCTCAGAAATAGAGATAAATTATGCCTGGAAAAACACAGGGCTTATGTGCAAGATGTGTATATTCCATGAGTTTTTCATAAGTGCCATAGCAGTATTGACAAAATTTGTCACTAAAACCTGCCTCAGATACTTTTAACCTTGTGGAGGACTTCAGACAATGTGGCTGATATTTCCTACATTTTTTCCTGGGAATTTCAGCACATATGATTCATTACAGAAACGAATAAGTAAAAGAAACGACTCAATATTTAAAACTATGCATGATTTCCTGGAACTGCCATGATCTGGCAGCTGAAATTTGTCACAGACATAGGCCTCACTGAAAAATCTACAACCTTGTTTTAGGAAGAAAATGTTTTTGTCAAGGTCTGGGGATCTGAGAACCGTAGCCTATGCACATATATTATGGACTGTGCTTTAAGTGGAAAAGATTGACCGAGAAGCAACGTTATCCTAGAAGTACAATTGGAAAAACAGGTAGTGAGAAGTTTCCACACACTAAAATTGAAAATAATTTATTTTTAGATGCTGAATGTATTTGGAGCAAGTATGGATGTTCTTTTTTGCAGAACTACTTGCAACATGTACTTGCAGACTAGTTTTACCAAGTTGCACACAAAATTGCACATGCGACCGTGTACCTGTCTCACCTATAAGAAGAAATTATTTGCCTTTTTTACCTTCTTTTTAGGCAGTTCTCTGACAATAAGATATTTCTGTGACTATATAATCTGTGACTGTATTATCACATTTAAGAATGTGATACTTAAATGTTAAAAGCTTTTGCCAAATTTCAGGTCATGCACTCCTTCCTCCTTTTTTCTTTCATTTGCATCATCTCAGAGAGTATGGAGCTCCATTTTGAAAATAGAAAGAAAGTATTTGAAGGAACAGGATACCTGGTGGGAGATAGAGCTACCATCTTCTTAGACAGAATATCCTAGCTGTCTCTAGAAGTTGTTGAAATTGACATCCACTTGCATAACTGTTCCTGTTTTCTCAGAAGGGACTTGTATTTCCAAATTGCACAAAAAGCCCTTTTGATGGTACCTTTGACACATATTGTTTTAAAAAGAGAAAGACAGTCAAAATCAGTTTTAGCATGATTTCAATAAAACAGGCAGGGCTTGGTGAAGAACATAAAGAAAGGGGTCACAAAAATGACAAGTTATTCACTAAGACAACATGAATCTCAGGGAAAAAATGTTCAGCTTACATGCTTTGACTACAGTCAACATCAAAACTTGATTTCTGCATCTATGAATAGCACAGAATTAGTAAGCAGTCAGTGAACAATAGTTCTGAGCATACTGAACATGCTTTGTTATATTACTGGTCTTACCCGTTTCCTTATTATGCAGTATGTCAGAGGTTGGAACTATTTTTAGAACATCAGGTTATAACCAGAGCTTGCTCTTAGATGTGTAGACGCTATCTGTATATCACCTGACAAAGCCCTTTTCCCCTAATGAAGAATTTTACCTTGAATGATACAGCTGGACTGTCTTTACTGGAAAAAAAAAATCAACTTTCTACAAGTCAAATTAAAAAGAAGTCATCACTTGAGAGGGGGAAGCGGCTATAGACAGTAAAAATGCCATGGAGAGAAATGGGATAGTGTTTAATCTAATGCATGGAGGTACCTTTTCTGCTTTGACATTTCAGTTTGAAATTCTCAGTCTCAATCAGGTTTCTGCTGTCTCACAAACCACTCCCTGCTACAAATAGCAGGATATTTTACTGAAACCCTTAGGGAAAAAGCAAAACCAATATGAAATTATGGGATATTCTTTGTGGGTTTTGTAGCCTTTTATGCTATATCTGCGTTACAGAGCTCAGTATATTGCCTCCCTCCACTTTGACAAGGCTTTTGCTGCTGTCACCTATAATATACTCACAGGTAAGCTCAGGAAATGCAATTAGATGAAAGGACAGTGAGACGGGCCAAGAACTGGCTGATTGGCAGAGTTCAGAGTGTCATGATCAGCAAAGCAAAATCCAATCGGAGGCTTATAGTCAGTGGTGTTCCCCAGGAATCAATGCTGTCTTATTCAAGTTTATCAACAACCTGGAAAAAGGGATAGAATGTACCCTGAGCACATTTGCTGATGGTACAAAAGTCAGGGGAGTGGGTGGTACACCTGAAGGCTGTGCTGCCATTCAGCAGGACCTCAATGATAGGATGAATTGTTGGGCACAGAGAAACCCAGCGAGGTTCAGCAAGGGCCAGTGCAGGGTCCTGCACCTGGGGACAAATAACCCCAAGCACCAGCACAAGCTGGGGCTTCACCTACTGGAGAGCAGCTCTGCAGAGAAGGACATGGGAGTTTGGTGGGTGGCAAGCTGACCATGAGCTGGCAGTGCCCTTGTGGACAGGAGGGCCAGTGGTACCCTGGGGTGCAGCAGGAAGCCAGTGGTCATCTGGTGGAGGGAGTTGATCTTGCCTCTCTGCTTGGCCTGATTAAGGCCACATCTGAAATACTGTGTCCCCTTCTGGGCCCCTCAGTATAGTACTTAAAGAGAGAGGGTCCAGTGGAGGGTCACAAATACGGTGAGGGATTTGGAGCACCTCTTGTATAAGTAGAGACCAAGGGACCTGGGCCTGTTTACTCTAGAGAAAAGAGAGAAGGTGTCTTGTTAAAGCAAATAAATATCTTGAAGGTGAGTGTTAAGAGAATGGTGCAAGACTTCTCAGTGGTATGAGAGCAGTGACAGGATGAGGAGCAGTGACCATAAACTAAAACACAAGTAGTTCTATCTCAACATGAGGAAGAATGTCTTTACTTTTACCTTGGCACGGGGGTTGGATTAGATGATCTCTAAGGTCCATTAGATGAGATCCCCTGCCAACCTTAATGATTCTAGGATTCTGTGATATTCTTTACTCTCAGAGTATTTCCTGCACCCCAGTCTTCACAAAAGGAAAACAACTCACTTCTGAGTAGCAGCTACAGTGTGCTGCTTTAATACATGTCCATGCAGGATAAACAGGAGATCACAATCTGCTTCTACGACAGGACCCACTTTAGAACATAAATCATGGCTTGGAGGGTCCTCTCTAGTGCCTTATTTGTTCCCAAAAAATGTTTGGGTTTGACCACATAAAGTATTCCTCCTATAAGCCCTGCTCTATAATCTAGCTCTAGAGTCTGGTGCAACAGTTTTAATAAGAAAGAAATTTATGAGATGGCAAAAAATCTCAGAGAATGGAAAAAAATGTGTTTCTCTTTTACACATTGGACAAAACAGCTAGAAAATGGGGGAAAATCCAAGTGAAAAAGAATTTAAAGTTATTATTCTTTCATTGGAAATGTACAAACTCCGCTAATCAACAAGTCATAACTAAAGCCTGGAATACAGGTAGCTACAGGCTGTTCCCTCACTGCTGATAACCACTTCATAACCCTTCTTGTGGCCTATTTCATGCCTCAGCCTGTGCACTGCAGGTTGGGACAGGTCAAAAACCTCTTCCTTGTGCAAATAAGAACAGTCAGGCTCACATTTGAAGCAATTTTTTTCCCAATCTCCAGTAAGTTATCTTAGAAAAATAAGCATTCAGTATCAAGTAAACCTTATCTTATGTTTCCTTACCGAACAATTCAAAAAGAATGGTAAGTTTTATTCTAACTTAACTGAGACCCCACTGGTAACAGAGCTGTTAAGCAGAACTATCTGCAAATCATTTACAGTCCTCACAGGGAGTCTGTCTGCAGACTTAATTTCAGATCTTGAACGTGCTGTATCTGTTTATGCCTTTTAAATGATCTTCTGATAAACTCAACAAAAAGAATCTTTTGTACAAAGAATAAGCTGTAACACATTTTGAGAATGATTGTTTTTGCAAGGGTTTGTGTTCTAGGGAGCTTAGTGGGAAACAGCTGTTATTACCTTCCAGCAGTTACAGATTGTGCAAGTAAAACCTGACTGAAAAAATAAAGAGTATTTGAATGTATTTTAACATTGTTTTATGTGTTTTTCTTACACAATATGTCTGAGGACAGAAATTTAACAAAATAAATTTTAAATACATTTAAATAAATGTATCCACAAAAAAAAAAAATCTTCAGGACAATTGAAAATTCTCTTTTTGTGAGATCATTTTTCACCCCAAAATTCTTTTGTCCTTTTAAACTAACTTCTCTATGGAGAAAAAAAGATACACATTGTTCTGTTCAGCCCTCTCTTAATAGTAATAACATAATGAGTATTATGGTGTTATTAGTATCGTGTTGGTACTTAAGAGACAATTCAAACAGGTTTGAATTCCAAATAGTGCATTGTTCTTCTTTAAAGAGCTTCCAAAGAAAAAAGGAAAAAAAAAAAAAGAGTTTAAACGAAAAGGAAGAAATTAGTATAACCAGCCAGAATATGTCTACAAACAGGTTGACAACGATTTTTAGTGGTCTATAATATATCCATCATGTCTAGAAACAGGTTGACAATGATTTTTAATGTTATACAATGTATCCATCAACTTTTTTAGGAGATACAGGGGGACATAGCAAACAGAAAACAGGCAAAAGAGACACACATACGGTTCCAGGTAAAGCTCTGATGGGAAAGAGTAGTCTTGATTTCTTCAGTAATAAAACAGCACAAAAAAGCTTTATCCTGAAGCAATTATTTGTGACAAGCCAAGACACAGACATGTCAAGAAATGTGTTTCTAGTATGCTAATATCTTCTTCCTCTATTTCTTCCTCTTTATTTTACCCATAGGTCTGTAGGTGAATACATCTAGAAGGATTCTAAACTTTTTGATTGTGGATAGTGGCGTTTCATGTCTGAGTACAAAGCTACATATATACATATATATACACATTTTATAAATTATCATGATAATCTTAAACCCCCAGCTAGACATGATTAGAGAGTGGAAAGTGGAATTACTGAGATTTATGTATATACAGATATGTATAGTGACATTGCATGAACTGCTATAATATCTAGTCAATGGAAACATTAACATATTTTTCTAATTTTAGGTCAAAATAATTATGCAAGTGTTTCAATAGCCATGATAAATCAGAAGACGACACAGGACTAAAACATATTTTCTTCAAGAGTGATACTTCAGAACAATTCTCCCTAAAGAGCACTAATGTCAAAATTATCATTTCTCAATTAAGGTGACAGTTGATTATAAAAGTTCATTATGCATAAAATGGATTTTTTTAAAAATCCTGCATAAGTGGAAAAGAAACCTCTGACGAATAATTTACACATTAAAACAAAGGACTTAAAGGAGATTGCCTGGCATTAATTAGAAGAAAAATAGTCCTCTATAAGACTGAAAACGGTTTTAGGAAAGGAAACTATGAATAAAGTTTTTAAGTGGAGTTAGAATAGTTCATAACTCTCAAACTTCATGTATGCCTTGTAGTGACATTTCCCAGGAACCTGTGGACTCAAAGTTAAAGCAAAAAAGATGATTGTCTTGATTTGGGAAGGCAGGTATCTGCCAGGTAATAAAAAAAAAAAAAACCCCAAACAACTGGAGTTTCCTTTGGAATGGAGAGTGTAAACCCCCCCACACCCTTTTTTTTTCTTTTTCAATTATAAATTTACAATCAGAGGCTCTTAGGCAAAGATTTGGGAAACAGGAATAGCAGTTCTTTACTAGTATGTATTACAAAGCAAACAAACACAAAAAAACCCACCAAACAACTACAGCATTAATAACAAACGAAAACAGTACCAAGAACCTTGAGGGCTTTGTTTCACAAAACCCAGGGCAGTTTGGTTTCGGTGTCCCTGCAGGATCCTCAGAGCACCAAGCTGAAACAGTGGAAAAGTCCTGGACTGGTAGCTGGGATGGCAGAGTGTCCCGGCAGGCAGGGGCAGGATGTCCCGGCAGCGCAGGGGTTGCAGGGTCACAGTGTAGCAAGAGGAGCAGTGCTGAAGAAGCCGAAGGCGAGGCAGAGCCGGCCCAGCTCCCGCGGGTGGCAGAGAAAACTCAGGATTCAGGCCGAACCGGTGATAGTAGATTTCCCAGGACTGGATCCCTTTAGCCACAGTGAAACTCTTCCAGCCAGCAACAGCCCAGCCATTCTCTCTCCCCGAACGCTGAAAAAAGAACCGCCTGCAGCTGCCTCAAGCTCTGTCTTTTACCTGCGTTATCTCCCCCTTCCAAATTTGTCCACCTCTTTGTCTCAATTAAGTACTCTCAAGTATCCAACAATTGGTCTCCTTGGTAACTTATGGGGAAAAAATTCTTTAGATAAAGAAGAAACAAACCTAACCCCCAACAATGATGTTTGGAATAGTTGTTATTAATTAATACCACAAGCTTGGTGCTGTTTAGAAAAAGAGAACACTAGACATTATATGCTATATCAAACCCCATGTTTTTCTATATCCTTCGTGTATGTATTGCATTTATTCACCATCATCTGATGAAAATATAAAACCCTCACTGTGCTTACTTCAGAAAATCATAGAATCACAGAATCACAGAATAAGCTGAGTGGGAAGGGACCCACAAGGATCACTGAAGTCCAACTCCTTGCCCTGGAAAGTACCATGCCCAAAAGTCACACCATATGCTTGAGAGTATTGTCCAAATGCTTCTTGAACTCTGTCAGGCTGGTGATGTGACCACTACCCTGGGGAGCTGTTCCAGTGCCCAACCACCCTCTGGGAGAAGAACTTTTCTCCATACCCAACCTAAACCTCCCCTGACACAGTATCAGGCCATTCCCGCAGGTCCTGTCACTGGTCCCCTCAGAGCAGAGATCAGTACCTGCCCCTCCTTTTCCCCTCATGAGGAAACTGTAACTGCAATGACGTCTCCCCTCAGTCTCCTCCAGGCTGAACAGACCAAGTGACTTTAGCTGCTCCTCACACGGTTTCCCCTCAAGGCTCTTCACCATCTTTGCTGTCCTCCTTTGGACACTCTCCAATAGTTTAATGTCTTTTTTATATTGTAACACCCAACACTGCACACAGTACTCGAAGTGAGGCTGCCCCAGTGAAGAGCAGAGCAGGACAATCCCCTCCTTTGCCCAGCTGTGATGCTGTGCTTGATGTCCTCCAGGACATGCCTGGCCCTCATGGCTGCCAGGGCACTGCTGGCTCATGGTTAACTTGCCTTCAACCAGGACCCCCAAGTCACTTTTTTCCACATGCTCTCCAGAATACATCCAGGGTGCTCTGTCCATACATCCAGGGTTGTCCCATCCTAGGTGCAAAATCCGACAATTTTCCTTGTTAAACTTCATATGGTTGGTGATTGCCCCGCCCTATAATTTGTCCAGGTCTCTCTGCAGGGTCTCCCTGCCCTCAAAAGGATCCGCAGCTCCTTCCAGCTTTCATCATCTGCGAACTTGCTTCGTATCCATTCCAGTCCTGCATCCATGTCATTTATGAAATTGTTGTAGAGCACAGGACTGAAGATAGAGCTCTGCTGAACCCCACAAGTGACCGGTCTCCAGTACAATTTCACCCCATTCACTATAAGCCTTTGACCTGACCTGCGAGCCAGTCACCCACTCATCACATGATGTGTTTATCCAGCTGTGAGCTGGAAATTCTGTCTAGAAGGATTCTGCAGGAGACAGTATTGAAATCCAAAATCATCATATCAACTGGCTTCCTTCCCTTGAAGTGGGTTACTTTGTCATAAAAAGAAATCAGGTTTGATAAGCAGGAATTCCCTCTCACAAAGCTGTGTTGGCTGTGATCAATGACTGCATTGTCTTTCAGTTTGTTTTTCAATACCTCCCAGCATAATTTTCAATAGCTCCCAGCATTGTTTTTCAATACCTCCCAGAATAGTCTCCATACGTTTACCAACCACTGATGTGAGACTGACAGGCCTGTAGTTTCTGGGGTTCTCCCAGGAAAAAAAATCAGGAAAATTTTTTCCAGCTTCCAGTTATCAGGGACTTCTCTGGATTCCCAAGACTGCTGTCTTCAAACTGTGCCTTGGTTCCTTAAAAAATAATTTGACAGTGTCCTGGCTAGGAGGTCTATACTAGACCCTCACAATGACATCTGTATTATTTGTCCCTTCATTCTTATCCAGGTGCTCTCAACAGTGCCATTGCCAACTTTGAGCTTGATACATTTTGCCCCTTCTGTTGCATACAATGCCACCCTTCTGCCTGTTCTTCCCTGCCTATTCCTCCTGAAGAGCCTGTAGCCATCCAACAGGGCACTCCAGTCACAGGACTCATCCCACCAGGTTTCACTTATGCCAACGATGTCACATCTCTGGGACCAGACCAAAGTCTTGAGCTCCTCTTGTTTGTTCCCCAAGCAGCATGAATTGGTAGAAATACTTCAGGAGTGGTGCTTTGCAGTCAACATAGCCAATGCTTCATGGTTGAGGTATCCCATCAGTTCTTGTTTCCTCAAATTTTGGCACACCATGTCATCACTCATCACTGGCAAGCCTGGTTTTGACTCTTCCCCCACTTCCAAACTAGGTTACAGCTCTGTCACTGAGCCCTGCTAGCTCCTGTGCTAGTACTCTTTTTGTCCTCTGAAACAGGTGCATCCTTTCAGGAGTAAGTCAATCAGGTGTTAAATAGATCATTCCATAGTCGACAAATCTAAAATTTTTTAATTAACATCAACCTCAGAGCCATGCATTGACTGGATAGGTCTGCCTATTCCTATCAATATTATTCCTTGTTCCTGGAAGAACAGAGAAAACCACTACCTGTGCTACTGATTCCTCTACCAATCATCACATGACCCTGAAGTCTCTTTTGATTGCCTTGGACTTTCCTTTGTCATTTCATCATTGACAGTTGGAACAACAAACAACGGGTAGTAATCAGAGGGTCTTGGTGTCTGGAAAGTTTTCTACTGTCCCTTATTCGTGCTTCTGGGAGACTTCCCTGTAAGTTATGTCCAGCCTTCATACTGGGCCCTTTGTTCCCCTGGAAGGGAGTCTTGTTTTAAAATTACCCTTCTTTTTCTGTTAACAGTTGAGATCTTGATGCTGGGTACTTTTAATTTAATGAAAATGTAAGTAATTTGTATGAATTAAAAACATTTCCAATTAGCATACAAGAATTTTGGGCATGTGACTTGCCACAAAGACTATTCAAGATTTCTGTTTTATTATATAGGTAAACAATTCAACATACCAGTGGGACATATAGGTTGTCCAGAGTTTTTCTGACTTTCTTGTCCTATTTCATTGCACTTCTTGAGCAGTATGCATGTCAGCAACGTTGTATTGCTTCCTGTGCTTGTTGATGTTGACTGTCTCTTTGAGTGCCCTGAAAAGTTTTTGGGCATGATGGGGAGGGGGGAGCGGGGGGGGGGGGGGGGGCGGGTGGGGTGTGGGGGGGATGGAAGGAAAGAATTTTTTTTGTTTTGGTTTTGTATTCCACGTTTTAACATTTCAATGATGCTTTGAACGTGAAGTTCTCACACTGCTATGGCACCTCCCACAGCCTGTTGTGCTCAGCATGCTTTCTGTAAGGGAAAACTTTCAGATAGATTGATTTATCCATTACAAAACTAGATATTTTTAAATTATATGTGTTTCGAGTTTGTTCATACATTTTCTATTTGTCCCATGCAAATGTAGAGTTGTTAAAAAAAATAAAAGGCTCTGGAAATTATAATTTTGAGTCTGACATTTGATAAAGTTCTTGAATTTTCATTTCTATCCCTTTCCCTGTTCCAGGACTGCAATTTTGTAAGTCTATATTTCCCAGTGGATAAATAAATAGACAGCTATCATCCATCATAGTTATAGTGCAGTACCACTGTCAGACAGAAGAGTAATAAAGTGGCAAATATTTATCTAAACCACAAGGAAAGTATCAGTCTTACCTAATATTTGCCAGAATTTAGATGATTGCTTTCCTAGGTATTTTTCAAGAATATCTTTGGACAGGGCTCCTTAAAACAGTTAATTTAACTTCTCTTTTTACTTGCTTCTGTGAACAATAGATTAGAAAACCATCAACAAACAGTGTTTGGTTAATCACTATTATTTTACTGAGAAGGATTAAATGATTTATGTTACTTTGTAAAACCAATAAAATGAAGTTAAATCAGATTAACCTAATGCTTCTCACCAAACACTATTATCTTTTTACTACTGGCATGGATCTTTTTCCAAATTGCAGTCTACTGCAGTGCAACCTTTCATTTAGCTTTTAAAATGAAATTCCTGTCTGTGATTACATAATTACATTTTGGTGTTGTGTAATGAAATAGTATGGTAAGTGATGTAAACTCTGGAATATAAGCCTATGTATAACATCTTAGGGAGAGTTCCATAAATAGCTGAATACCTATTTAGGTTGGTTTTTTGGGAAAATTTCTTCACCAAAAGGGCTGTCAAGCCTGAGGAAATTGGTGAGTCACTGTCCCTTGATGTATTTTTGTACATGGGTCACTGAGGAACACAGTTTAGGTGAACTTGGCAGTGTTGAGTTAACAGTTGGACTGGGTGTACTCAACATTCTTTTCCAACTTAAACAATGCTATGATTCTCTGACTCTATATATTTAGTCAGGCTGGTTTTTTTGTAGATCCAATGTCTGGTGGGGTGGAATTCAAAGCATTAGTGGCATAGAGGCTTTACTACTGTGTCTCCAGGTTTTAGAGATGCTTAAGAATATTTTACATATGAATCTGTTTTCTCCTTAATATGCATGGGCAAGAGGTACATAGCTTTCATGCAAGAACTTGTAGATTTTGAATAAAAGCATGCCACTCACTGGCACATCTGCTGATTCTGTCTTTGCCCCCTGAATCATTATCAGGGGATAATGGTTTAGTACTAAATTTATTTTAAAGATTGGCAGTTTAAAACTACATACAGAGATCTGTTTCAGAGCCCAGAGTAACTTCTCAGCTCCCCCTTCCTTTGCAACATCCTTTGAAGCATCAGAGATGTTTCAGTAGATGTGGGGAGTGAGGAGTGCCATATGAGACCCTACATGTGCAGTCATGGACAATTACTCAACCAGGGATCTTATATGAAACCTCAGATTGGAAAGGAGAGCCTGGGAGGAGTCAGAGTCTGCTTCTGTTGGATGCCTAATTTTCACTTCATTGACAGTAGCAGAGACCAGAGAGACTCCACCTTAAGAGTAGTCTTGCAATCACAGCTTGTGCTACTCCTCTTATATCCATCTCTATTCCGCAACATTTTATTGCTACCTCTATCTATTCAAGACTTTGGAAATTTGCTGGAGTAATTACACCTGGCTGCCTCATATCCTGTGTGAGTGAATATAACTGCTTCTGTCTTTGCGGGGGAAAAAACCCACAAACCCAGACAGACTGTCTTCATGTTTTAAATAATGGTTAAAACCCGCTCCTCAAAAAAGTCTGCTAGTGCCATTTTGTGAGGATTGGAAAAAGGACTCCTAAGGAAGTCTTGCCTGCTGCATTCTCAGTCCAGGAAGTTTATGTACTCAAGAACAAAAAGATTGAAAGTACTCAGCAGTTCTCACGGCTGAATACTTGCCTGGTCCCTGTTGCCAGGAAGGGGTTAAAAGCAGAAGAATGGTGAGGAGGATGGTAGATTTGTTAAAGTGACCTTGCAGCTGAGAATTCCAAGGCCTGAAGAATAACAGTGTGGAAAATTCCATATAATATGCCTACTGCTGTTTATCCTCTGTGTTTTAAAAGTAAAATCTTTGTGTATAAATAACATGGATGTGTGGAGACACTTGGAGGAACTCTCATGGACATGCTTGAGCTCCCTGTCTTAGCAGAGAGAGCAGAGCTCAGAGATCATAAAAAGGCTGAGAAAATATCACAGTATGGTGGTAAACTACTTGTGTGGGCCTTTGATGAATTTGTGCCAACAGCAGGCCCACCCCCCAGTCAGAATAAACAGAGCCTGATGGTGCCTGTGTTACCATTTGTGTGTCACCTCTGGGATACTCTGGTCAGCTGGGTAGTAAAACTAATTTGCTTTCTGCATTTCAGCCTTGGTTTTGTGGTTGTTCTGACTGCCTGCCTGTGTCAAGCAACACAGTCCCCTGCCCAACACTCTGGCTCTGTGTATCTCTTTTGGAGGTGACTATCTTTGTTGGCCACAGTGTCCTTTGGATAAAGAACACAAGGCTCTTGGCTTCCAGGACAGGAATCAGTAAAGCTAGAGTTGAGGATTGCAGCATTTCATGGTTAACACTTTCAGCATAGAAAAATAACTGTTACCTCTAGCAGTCCTACTGGTTTGAATCCCAAGCCATAGGATTGTGACTTTCATGGGTTTTGCAGTGGGTTAAAAATTACATGTTGACACTATAGACTGCTTTCAGATTTTTTGAGCTTATTGATCAAAGGTACTTGGTGAGGCTCAACCATTGCTTTCTATTGCTTTATACAATTCAGCTAAGGGCAACAAGAAAATAAGCTTGTTCTTGAAGTATAAGTAGGGGTGAGGGCTTTTTCAGGCACACTTTTTTCATAGGGTGTTTCATTAAAAACCTCATTAGAGAGAGAGATGATCAAAGCAGCTTTGCCTTGGCCTTGAGAATTTGTCTTCTTTCTTCTACCAGGCAGTTCAGAAAACACAGTGGAATCTTATTACCCTGGACCTCGCCTACATAAGTCTCAGGCAGCTGATAAGTACTGCTGCTGTCTCTACTGCTCCTGCTCCTGTTTACTGATTCCAGCAATTGTCCTGTTCAGTATATACACTTTATATGTTCTGTTAAAGTGCTCACTTTTGACTAAAAAAAGGAAAGCAGTCACATGATTTATTTGTGGAATACACACCTGTATGAAGAGTTACTTCACTGGGGCTGTATAAACTGTGACAGAGTATCACACAGATGCAATAAGAGTTGAACATTGTCAGTAGTTGTCGTGTTTCAATCTTGCACATATAGCCTCAGTACCAGCAGATAGTAAGATAGGAACAGGATCTTACCTTTGCATTTAACTGGAGACCGGAACTGTCTATATATGGTGGTGTATACCTCAAAGCTGACAATGCTGAAGAGGAAGACAACCATCAGCAGAATCAAACAGTTCCAAGGGAATTACCACAGTGGAAGAGCCTGATCCCACAGCTGCTGTGTGTGTGTTTATCTGTGAATGCCCAGAGCTCTGTGTGCCTATGGGATTAGAGCTTTTGGTAATTATCTACAATAAATGTTCAGAAACTTGCACAGGATTGCTAATGGTATTTAAGTGTTCTGTGGCATTAGTCATCTGTTATATTGCAGATACTGATCTTGAAACTCTTGTGCACAGACTGCTTGTCAATTATGTGCTGCTAAAAACTCAAGAAACTACTTTTACATCACCACTGGATCACATAATGATAAACTTGGAAGGAAACTCTGGAGGTCAATGGGTTGAACCCCTTGCTCAAGCAGAGCCATCTAGAGTGGATTGACCAGGACCACATTCAAATAGCTTTTGAATGTCTCTGAAGATGGAGATTCCAACTCTCCGGCCAACCTGTACTGGTGTTTTACCACTGTCAATATGAAAAAGTGTTTCTTATGTTCGGAAGGAACTTATTGCATTTCAGTTTGTGCCTGTTGCCTTTGGGCACCACAGAAAAGAATCTTGGTCTGTCTTCCATGCACTGTTCCCTAAGGTATTTACCTAAGATTTTTATATACATTGATGAGACTCACCCTCCTAAGCCTTCTCTTCTCCAGGGTGAACAGTCCCAGCTCTCTCTTCTTGTTCTCATACGTGAGAGGCTTCAGGTCCCCTAATGATCCTGGTAGCCCTTTGCTGGATTCTTTCTAGTATGTCCATGCCTCTTTTGTACTGAGGTTTCCCAGAAATGGCTCAAACTAGACTTTTTTGCCACTGATCACCACCCTCAGGCCCTAGCTGTTTAGATAGTTTTCAATTAACCTCACTGCTCATCTTGCCCATATTTTGTCATCTTACCAGACAGGGTCACAGACCTGACTGGGGCAAACAGTATCCACTTCTTTGCTCTCGGCTATCAGGCAACTAATTTTTTCATAGAAGGTTGTCAGGTTTTCTGTACTTGCGTCACAACAATTCCACGTAACAATGTAGGTTTGGGGAAGAGTGGCTGAAAAACCGGTGAGAGGGAAATGGTGCTTATGACAGCTTGCTAAACGTGAGCCAGCATGTGCCCAGGTGTCCAAGAAGGACAATGACATCCTGTTTTCTATCAAAATTAGTGCAGCCATCAGGAATAGGACAGTGACTGTCCCTCTGTACTCAGCACTGGTAAGGTCACACCTTAAACCCTGTGTTCAGCTTTGTGCCCCTCAGTACAAGAAGTTTAAGATGTTGAACTGTGTCCAGAGAAGGGCAACAGAGCTGGTAAAGGGTCTGCAGCGCAAATCTTATGGGGAACGTCTGTGGGAACTGAAGTTGCTTAGCATGCAAAAAAGGATACTCAGGGAGGTGTTATCACTCTCCACAATTACTTGAAAGTAGGTTTCGTGAGTTGGGGGTTGGTCTCTTTTCACAAGTAACAAAGTATAGGTAAAGAGGAAACAGTTTCAAGCTGTACTCCAGGAGGTCTGCATTGAAGATTAGGAAAGCTTTCTTCACTGAGGGGGCTACCAAGCATTGGAATAAGCTGCCCAGGGAAGCAGGTAGTCAGTGTTATTGGAGATATTTAGAAGATGTGTAGACGTGATGCTTAGGGAAATGATTTTGTAGTGGGCTTGGTAGTGTTAGGTTAACAGCTGGACACAGTGACCCTCTCCCTATGTCTAAATGATCCTATGGTTTGTGATTCTACAATTAAACTGGTTAAGCATAACTTCCCCCTGGTAAAACCAGGCTGACTACTCCACATCACCTGTTTGTCCTTCATGTGTCTAGAAATTAATTCCAGGATTAGCTGCTCCATCACCCACTCAGGAACCAAGATGAATCTATTTGGCTTGTAGTTCCTGGGTCCTTCTTTTTTGTCTTTCTTGAAGGTAGGAGTGACATTTTCTTTCTCCTAGTCCTCATGCATCTCTTCAGAAGCCTTCAAAAATAATTGAGAGTTGCCTCACAATGACATCAGCCAATTCACTCAGAATTCATGGTTGCATCTCATTAGGGCCCATGTACTACTAGCCTTGAGACAAATGTTCCTGCTTGATTTAGTCTGTGTGAACTTAGCAGATTTCCTCTTCAGCACACAGTTCTTAGTGCAATTATAACTATAACTTGGAAATGCAACTGAGTCAGTCTTTAGGAATGAATGGAAGACACCTCTGATCTTTCCTAGAAAGCTGAATATCTGTTTATTTTTTAAAGAGATTCACATTTAAATGAAAAGTACATATAGATATCTTATAAAAATGTAATTCAATATTAAATAATGGCCACTCTCAAGCTTCTATCTTAGTTATTACATTAAGGTATTTCAATGTGAACATTTTTGTTCCAGGAACTGCATATTGTAACATTAATTAAATTCTAAAAAAAACCAAAAAAACCACTAAAAAACCAAAAACACCACAACTAAAAAACAAACCAACAAAAACACCTCCACCAATTATTTGATTTCAGTCCCTCAACTTTTAAAGGGGGGAAAAAAAAATTCCCAACCTCCACAAAAATGTTATTACATTATAGCTTTCCAACACAATTTTTGAAATACCCATAATTTTTGACGTAATATTCAGGAAATTGAATCAGAAAGTACTTAGCTGCACAAGTGTTCTCTAAACAATTTGAATTCTGCTGCCATTAATTTTAAGAAATAATGATTTGTTTTTTATTTTATCTATGGCTTTTGACAAGATATGCCCAGTTAATATCCTATAAATTGGGTGAGATGGATTGATAGTGAGCGGTGTTCATCTAGATGAACATAGTCACAGTGAGTACGGGTTAAGAATTAGAGAAGTGTTAAATATTAATTTTATTAATTTTCTGCCCATTAAATTAGTTTTTGGTTTGTCTTTATTGTGCGTGCACGCTTCATTTTTCCACCTTTGCTGTTCAGATCCTTTGCATGCTAAGTCGACAACCATCACATTCAGCTATTTTCCTACTAGTCGTGTTTTTCTATACACAGAAACACTAGGTGAAATCTCAGCCATGGAAACAACTGAAAATGGAGGCTGCAACGTTGATAATTAGTAAGAATAAATCATCCAGAAATCCTCAGTAGAGTTGCACCAGTATTGATTTTTCAGTTTAAGAGTGGAGAGCTTTTACATCCCCAACAGGTCCTTCCTAAATCACTAATATCATCTGCCAGAATTGCAGCATAAGAACATAAATCTTCTAGATAAGCCCTGTGCACGTCAAGAACAGGACAGAAAAATGCCACACAGCATATTGCAATAAGGTCTTCTGGAGAAACTTTCTTCCAAAATCTAGTACAGTGATCCATTGAACTCCTTGTAAGAATCCAGTATGTCTGATTTAAGCAGGAGCTGAAAGACATACCCAGAAATGAATGTCTCACCCTTTGAAGCTGCCTATATTTATCACACATCTTACAGGAACAGTAATCAGTCACAGAAATCAATGGGTAGTTCCTGACCTCACCCTCAGCCTCTGGCATGGAGACATCTGTGGCTGCTGAGAAAGCTTGGGTCTTACTCATAAATGACATTCATCATTACTCAGAGAAAGAGCAGAACCTCTAGACAGTGCAAGTTAAACTTTTTTTTTTCTGTTTTCCTTTCCTCTATCCAATATATTTTTTCCAAGTTCTCCACATTCAGCAAAGTTTGTCTTAAGCTAACTGATCAAGCATTTCTCTTGGGACACTTTTCTACCAGATTTAGACTAAGTTAGTGGTAAATTCTTACTCTTATGATATTTGTGTCTTAAGAATGATGAAAGTAATCCCAAAGACATCCTTTTAGGTGCATATACCTTTCTTAAGGATACTTACAAAGTATTTAATATTCATTTTGTGATGATCTTTTAGCTCTAACAAGCACTACAGTATAGTGATGAGTACTCTCAGATGTCATAGTGTTCTTTCATACATTAAATTTCTGATAAATTTGCTGGTTTGATTCATACCAGAAATAAAGGAAGACCAAATTCCTTCTCCCTACTGAAATTCCTTTTCCTTCTGGAAAAAGAATCATTTCAGGAAGAGACAACAAATTTTTCAAGATTGCAATATCTACTCACTGGAGCTGTAATGTAAGTTGTAGAAATAATGTACTTTAGAAAGGTCTTAAGCTGTGCTGATACTACTATTAATGGTAAACCACAAACTGAAAAATCACAATATGTCATGTTTCTCTGAAGATACAGAGTTGTCAAATTTATGGGCTAGTAAATAACTGAAAGTGGAAACCTTCTGCAAAATGCAGGATAACATACAGAGGAAATACAATTTGGTCAGGATTGCAATACACGTGCCTTTTCTTTTCCATATCATGATTCTGAGAAAGTTTTCACCTCCAATTAAGTTGTCTGAGAAAAAAAAAAAAAAAGCATGTGTCCACCCCATCTATTTTTAGGTGTAGAATAGCTTGCAAATATGAAGGTTGTTTTTTGCCTTGATTTTCCTCTTGCTTGCTTCCATCCACCAGGGAAGTAAGTTAAATCTGTTCATCTTGTGCTTCTGGTTTACATTTCTTCTCAAACAAACCCCAATATATTGTGTTTTATAGACACTTATTTTCTTTTCCTACGGATCAGTATGCATCTGGCTTTTGAACAATTGTGTAGCTAGAAGAGAAAAGTAAAACAAGTAAAAAAACCACAAACCATAACCTCTTCCTGTAAGTGGTATTCCAGAAAAGAACTGTTTTTGAAAATAGAAAATCTTCCTCCCTATATATATTTAATTCCGAGACATGAACACTTTTTCCCCAAAGAAGAGTTTTTTTATCATACCGAATTGAATCTGATGAATAACCAGTACCGCTTAATTGAAAGAGTGATGCAATGAAGTAGAGCAGAAGTGATACCTAGGGCATCAGCATTTCAGAAAGCTGAATACTAAAAAAGCTGAATTTTAGTACTGCATTCATCATTTTATTACATGTGGAATTTAAGAAAGACAGAGATGATTCTGTGTGTCTGTTTTTTTTCTTTTTGAAGTAGAACTAAACAAAGATAGAAGACTGCAGAGGATACTCTGTTATGTGATTCAATAGTGTTCCATTTGGCCATGGAATTCTTGGAAATAATTACAAGATAGTTCAGAATATAAGTTCATTATCATAAAAATATCTGACATAGTTCAGGGATTCATCAGACTTACATAAAGAATGAGACTCCTCTTTTGTAGAACATAAAGAGGTATGCCCATGACACAAGGAAAATCCTTTTTTTTCTTAAGTCTTAATGCAAAATTTCAAATATATGTTTGTGTTTGATACTGAAGATGGATATCCTGAAATTTTGTTTCCTCTGTATTACAACCGACAAAATATCTTCCCAAAGATATGGATTGACTTGGAGATTGTTCAAAAAGCTACTGACTCCCCGTTTCGTGTAATAGTCGTAATATTTTTTAAGAAGCGGAAATGTTTTTCCTGTTTTACATTTGTTTTACAGTCAGTTCTGAACTTCCATTTCCATCTCTTCTCTGGCCTTCAATGTGTAAATCTTCTGGTCCTTGTATGCTCATCATACAAATGGACTTTGTTAGCCTCTCTGAGCATCCTTTCACACATTCCGGGTTATCATTCCTCTATTCTGCTGCATATCTCAGTCAAGATTCTTCCTAATTTCCAAAAATCTGAGTTTTTTTTATTGTTACCTTGGCCATTAACAGTAATAAGGCAGTACCAAACTGCTGGAGCAAGTGTTGTAAGACTCTTTGCTCCCCCATTTCATGAAAATCAAACTACATTATTATAGTTTTCTTAATAATTATGTTGAGCCCTTCCCTTAAATTTCCTAAACTTAAGTTTCTTGAAGGTTGATATTCAATGGCATAAACTGTAAACTCATAATGTCAGTGGAAAAATGATAAAGTATTGCATTTAAAACTGTTATTATGCTTATTTATTTATGCCATGATTGTCAGGAAATAAAAAGTATATCAGGGTCTTGATTTCCTAAATTGAAATAATTATTTTTAATATGAATTAGACTTTCCTGACTCATTGCATTAAGAAGTTTTGCAGCAATTTCTGCTTTGATTCATTCTCTCCTAGATAATTTCTTTCTTCACAAATCTCATTATTTTTCTTCCAACTTTCCCTTTCCTATTTTCAGCTGTATAGTATACAATCAGGAACAGGATTTAAGGGGGGATGTCTTCATGACTAAACAACCTCATCTTTGGGGCATGGCTTAAACACCTAGTAATATATGGCACAGTTATCCTCAGTATGTTCTTAATGATTGTGATATGTACCTCATATATTTTATATTGTGTATAATGAATGATAAATAGTAGTCTTGGTAAGATATCGTGATGGCTTTACCAGTGCAGACAGTTTTAGCTGCGCAACACATAAGCAAAGATGGGGGAATTGTTACCGATAGGAAAGGTTTTATAAAGGAAAGGCCTTATAAAGGAAAGGCCTAGTAACATGGCTTCAGCCTGTTACTTAGGCTAAGTAGATGGGAAATATGGGAGAAGGACTCAGCTGGAACAGGGGTAGAGAGACATGAGAGACGTGAGAGATGCGAGAGCCGTGCTGTGTGACTGCTGCATGTCCACATTGTGGTGTATGGTGGTTGGCTAACTTGGCCTGGTTCTGCCTTAAAACTATGTAAACTGATTACTGGCTAACTGCTTAAAAAGGCTATGTTTTTGGCAATAAAAGCACTCCTTTGCACCTGCTTGGGGTCCCTGCATTGTTCCTTACCTCAACAATGCACCACCCCATTTCTTTTTGTCCCTATAAGCAAAATCTATTCGCTTTTCGGATTTAAATTTTAGATAATTTGTCTTGTACAACTGTGAGTAACTTTCCCCAGGAAAAAATATTTTTCAGTCTTTCAGTAATCACAGTATAGAAAGTAGACCAGTAGACCATGACATCATAATTTTTAGGGTGATTCTTTTTTTATCACACATAACGTGGTTGTACAACACATAATACCTGCGAGTAGAATAAGTCATACATACACACTTTCAAAAGTCACCACATCCCCTTGAATAAAATGTATTAAAACTCCTGAGGTATGTGTGTTGATTGATTTGTTTATTATAGGGACCTATAACTTAATATGTTGCTTTTCTTACTTAAGAAATCAGAGAAATATTCAAAGCTAATATTACATAATTGGAAACAAAATTACAGAAAATAACTATATAAAAATGGAACAGAACTTAGTACAATGTAGAAATCAAATAAGACAAGTTAAAAGAATATAGCATATTTTTGGCATGTTGCATTAATTTTAATTCAAAATAATCCAATCAACAAAATACTTCTATGAATGTACACTCACTTTTTCGTGCCAAAGCTTTTCCCAAAAAACCCTGTAACTAAGACATGCAACACTCTGACAAGACAAACACAAAAGTCTACTAAGAGACTTTTACACAATCACAAAAAAATGACACGATATTTAGAGCAGACTTATTTTTGTATGAAGCTGAGACAGGATGGTTTCTGACCCCAGTGATTACAGCTGGATGTATGCCTGTCTCTCCCTTCTCTGTTACCAGATCACGAAATGGAAGTGATGCCAGGGTAGACATAAAGGAGCCTGCTGCATCCAGTGCTAATGAAAAGGTTTGCCAATGTCCTGTGCATCAGGCACTGATTGAGTGTGTTCCAGCCTGTCTGATCAAATAATAACAGTGCAGTCAACCATCAAAATATAGATTTGATTAAGAAACTCCTGGCCTCCATTACTGCGCTGCAGTTTTCTACATTTATAGATTAAGGAACCAGACAACGTTTCACGTAAGGAAATGGTAGAAGACCTGGGACTGTTTAACCTTGTGTCAGAGCCTTCTAACCAGGCTGTTTAAGGTATCTCAGAATATAATATGAAGAATTTCATATGAATTTCAGAATTTAATATGAAATTTACCTATCTGAAGAATGTTGATGTCACCAAAGATTTTTGTTTTAACGCTTCTGAAAATACAATAAAAATTTAACTTACTGTCTTGGGTATTGTAACCAAAACAACGTTTATTCTATTCCATCTGTTGAAACCCTGTTGGGGAGGTGTTTTTCTCTTTATCTGTTGTAACTCCAGGGGGGAGGGGGCGGCTGCCTTTCTGATAACAAGCCAGCTGTTCAAACCAAGTGGGGCATTGTTTATCTCTGTTCACCCTTCCATTACCTCCATATGAACATCTTCTGTTAATGGGCCATTAAAGCTCACCAATGACATAACACATTACGTCATCCCATTGTGAGATGCTCTACCCAGGGAGGAGGAGCCAAACCATTCCCACCTAGATAAAAAGGAGCCACAAGTGTCACCAGACAACCATTGTTCCCACGGTACTCCCAAAGGAAGACTGGACCCATCTTTGGACCCTTTTCTCTACAGGACCATGTCTACTTCCAACAGGACCCCATTTGCCACTCCAGGAGGGCCCACTTTTGGACTGTTTCCGACACCCTGACCAACAGGGTGTCAGGTTGTATTCTGACCCTGACAGTGGTCTACTGTATTATTACATTTATTTTATTTTACTACTTTTTTTTTCCTTATCTTATTAAATTGTATTTCTCAATTGGAGTCTCTCATTGGTTTTGCTTTCAAACCACTACAGTTGCACATAGGAAATGATAGCAATTTCAATAAGTTCAATCACAATGTGAATGTGAAGGTGACTCTCACTACCCGTATCATAGAATATGCTCGTCACCACAATTCTGGGTGTCCTCTTCCTCTTTCTTCCTCTCATGCTTTTGTAACTCAGAGAGATATTTGACGTAATTCTGGGAGATATTCAAACTGTTTTAATTAACTCTGGGAGAAATACTTGTACCACCTGTTGATCCACTCAACTGTCATAGCTGTTTTTCTCTAAAAAAAGGCTGAATTTGGTCCTCTTTGTATTGGGAAAACATTGTCTCCTTTGTATTAGCTGAGGTCAGTCACAGATTTCCTGATCTTCATGGAATCATCATCCTTTCCCACCTCCTCTGAGCTTTCTCTCATTTAAGTGATTTATTTGTCACACCTAAGAAAAGGACTCAAGGATTTCTACAAATGGTCATAAACACCCAAAAGGATGGTGCAAAGAAGACAGATCCAGACTCTTTTCAGTGGTGCCCAGTGAGAGAATCATTTGCAACGGTCTTGAACCAGAAACAAGAGGATGTCTGAGCATGAGGAAACACTTTTTCACTCTGATGGTGACATAGCACTAGCACAAGTTTCCCAGAGAGTCTCCATCTTTAGTTATATATAAAAACCATATAGGCATGATACTGCTCTACATGGCACTGCTTGAGCATCGGATTCAATCAGCTGACCTCCAGAGCCTCCTTCCAAGTTCAGCCATTACTTGATTGCAATTCCTGTGCAACATTATATCTGTGTTGAGTACTGGTGGTGATGCAGTGTGCTGACGTCTCCTGTACAAAAAATGTCAGGAGACATCATCACACTGCATTACTGCATGACAACACTAATTCTGGCACAAAATCTCTGTTAGTCCCTTTGTTAGTCCCTTGTGCAAGTACAGATTCCTCTGTAACAGAAGACTTCAGACACAGAGGTCATTTAGCTTGTTGGTATGGATGTTGACTCTCAGTCTGTTCCTTTGTGATACCAAATAGCCATTCAGACAGCTCCACAGAAAGACTTTCATAATTTCAGTCCAAATTCATAATGTCATAATTTCGAACACTGGAAAGTTAAGCATCTACTCTAAAATGCCATCTAATCACAATCCTCTTTGGTCAATGAGCAAGTAAGGTCTCCAGAAGCTAAGTTACCTATCCAGTTTCAGAACCTTGTCTAAAATCAGGTAAATCTCTCGCCTCTGATGATAAAAGGAGCTTTAATGAGTGACAGATTAAATATTAAGCTTCAGAGGCTTTTTGGCATTTTAGGCAAGATAAATCTCACACTTAAGATCAGAAAACCTTCCCTCCACACACTAAAAGCACAGAAAAATCCTCTCTTCACCAATGTACCTAAAGATCCTTAGAACAAAAGGCCAAAAACATAATAAATATGCCACCAGAAGGGAGCAGAGTACATCAGACACAGACAATCTTATTAAAAGTTAAGAAGTAGAGATGTCTCTGCTGAACATATTCATCTGATCCTAAAGAGTCATGGAAATTGTGCTACATTATCCAATTGAAGGTTTATTTTTTTCCCCCAGATTAATTAGCTCTTGCTAATTTACAAGTGTTGCTCCTGTTAGTGATAGTGCTAGGACTGGTGTCCTAAAAACTTTCTTTCAGTCCATTCTTTTAGTAGTCCACTATTATATTTCCAGCTATCTCAACATCTTCCCTTTTTACTGTCTTGCCTTGTGATTGCTCCTATTGTTTGGGAGAAGACAGTTTTGCTCCAAACGTTCCTCAAACAAAAATAATCTCCTCAGTGTTGTTAACCCTTATTTTATGCCAGAATTAGTGTTTAGAAACCCACCAGCCCACATGTTTCTCTAACTCTTCCTATTACCCTGTAGGTCATATCTACAATTTTGTGGTCTTTTAGTTCATTCTATATATTCTGAAATCATCTATCTGAATATTTAATTACTTTGTTTAAAGGTTTTCAGAGTAGTTAAATTTATGGATTGATTTTCATCTACAGGAATACGATTGGAACAAACAGCATTCAGACTGTGTGAGTCTTAAATATTTCCCTGTGTGTTATCACAGGTAGTAATTTCACAACTTTTGTAGAAAGGCTTTAATATCTGTTCTTCACAGGTGAAAAAAACTAAGGTATAAAGAGAAGAAAATGCTTGCAATTTGCTATACTGAATTTAGTCAGGATGCCAAGTGGCAGTGAAATAAAATCTGTTGAGTATGAAGTTCTAAAGTTATTCTTGATTCTCAGCAGACATAAACATTGGCAGATATTTCTTTGTAAAACAACGTATAGATCGGAAAGTGTTTTAGAAAGGTACATTTTGTCTTATAAGGAAAGTGAACATTTGTTCAGACTTGTCTAAGAACCAAAGATTACATGTCCCACAAGCTATCTTTACAATAAAGCATCATTAACACATAATTCTCAATTATGTTTTAAATAAATTAGTAAATGTAATCAATGAGTATGCATAATCTTTGTAAAATTCAAAAGCTATCTAATCTTTAACCACCAATTTCTTCAGGCAACCTGAGGTCAAAACTACAAAAAGCCCTGCTCCTGAATTTATGGTTATTGCATGGCATGCCTAGAGAATATGTTTTTTTTTTCATTTTTATTAAATATGCAGCATCTCAACCATCTCTCCTTTATTTCCTTCAAGCAATGCACAGATTTAACTCAAAAATTGGAATGTTTTAGTAAGTTATGAGCATGAAAACTCTCATTTTAATATGAAAATGTTTATGCAACCTTTTTACCGCATGATAGCATTTTCTCAGTAAGTGCATTGTAGTGAGAGTAAAAAGGCACAGTTGTTAAAATTAAAATATTTTGTATAAAATTGTATCTAAGTTTGTTTCTTAAAAAACAATGTTTCTAAGTGTCTTCCATATGTAGGTATACAGCATGGGAAATATAATGTATGTGCTTAACTCTCATTGGTCCCTTGGATGACTTTTATGCCTAGAACAAAGTACACTTTCAAGTATTTGTATACACAAAAGCAGGATTAAATTGTATGGATTATACTCCTGAAAACCTAATGTTGAATTATGTAACAACTCTACAGTCCAATTTATTTCAGTAATTAATAAGCATAAAATTATAAAAAACCCTATCTTATCCCTTTACCCTCCCAATAAACCCCACAAACAAAAATAAAAAAAAAAAATCAAAGTGGAATGTCCAACTAGTGTGTCTGATCTCTGACAGAGGTAAAGGTTGTAAACACAACAAAATGTGGAGGGGAAACCTCTCAGGATGACCAGTTTTTAAACTTTCACTATATATTTCAGTAAGCAGAAGCTGTTAATGTGATCAATAATTAATAATTAAAACAATAGCTTTAATATTGTGACAGTACAGGGATGATTAAGTAGCACAACAGGGTTTATGATGGATTCAAACACCATTCTGTTGTTTTTGATCATGTAACTTTCTCAAAGATGGTTTGTAAATCTCAAATCTGAAGCAACAATATTACCATGAGGAATGCATGTTTCAAATTCTGCATATAGAAATAGATCACAAACTTTAGACACAGATTAATCAACCTTATACACCAATACTCTACTTTTGAATGGTTCTCACTTGGCTATATACATACAATAAGGTATTTTATTGTTTCTAAGAGGAATTTTCACAATTGTGAGGGTCATATTATCAAGCTCACTTAAGATATCTCTTGTTCAACTAAGTTTTTGACATTTACTGCAATGTATTTTATATTCTCCTCTTAGTAAGTCAAACTTTTTTAAACAGTTAATTCCCTATTATTTTTAATTTTTTCATTCAAATTTATTCCTTCTTTTCAAATGTCACTTGCTTATCTCATCTTGCACAGGTCTTTGTTGTCTTGTCTCTATAGAAATATAAATTATGCTTCTGGAAAGAAAGAAAATGATGAATACTCCCCCACTCCAGTCTCCTGAAAAATAAAGAAAAGCTATTTTAAAACAAAGTATTTTTAACATAATCTTATTTTCCCTGTTTCTGTTTAGGGGAAATTTTGAGAACATTAGTTTTCAGCTGTACTTAGACAAAGCTCTGACTCACAGCTGCTATGTATCTATTTGTGCTTTTTTAATCCAAAAGCTAGTGACTGAATATGGAGGAAGAATAAAAAAAATCATCTACCAAAACAAACTACAAGTATATAGCCATATAAATTTACAGAATTTCAGGGTGGGTCTGAGGGGAAGAGAAGACAAAAAATAGGAAAAGGTGGCAGCAGCAAGCTTTATGCTTAGTTTCCTACAAAAGTTGAAACAAGCCACTTTCAAAGTAATCCTTTGTATATTAGTATAAAATGTTTTTCTCTATATATGAGAAATGTGAAAATGTGAAATATGTGAGAAATGTGAAATATGTGATATACTATGTGAAAAAGCATTATTCCAGTCAAGTCTCCCTTGAAGATTTCAGCTAGGTGTTACAAATCTCACTTTCTGGAAGTGGTTTGAGGCAGTGTTCCTTAACCTAAGATGACTGTAAAGATTGCTCGATTGGTGGGAATAGTTGCATTTTTCCTACTAACACCACAGAAGAGACCTATTTTGTCATAGAAGGAAAGTGGAACGAATTAAGTGTCTCAGCTGAAGTGTTTATGTGTTTCTCCAAAAGATCCCAAATCTCTTTCTATTCTTAAATCTTCATGGAAGTTATAGTGACAGTAGGTCAAGCCTTCTTTACTTTCAGATACTCAGGTGAACATCCCTGAACTTTTTATCTGCCTTCCTTTCCTCTTCCATTCTCATTTCCCCTCCTAAAAGCATTTTTCACTTGTTATCAGGTAGAGAGCAATAATGCAAATGGCTCGCAAAGATATCATGATCAAACCCAACATCTGAAATGCTGAAAGAAGGAAGGCTATTCCCTATTTATTTTAATGTTGCAAATAATAAAAAAAAACCCAACAAAATCATACCAACTAAACAAAATCCAGCCAAAACACCTTTGCAACTAATGGATAAGGAAGTATCTGAAATAATTATTCAAACAGGTTTCCTTGAGGCTTAGTAAAACACTTTGAGGTTTTAGCAGAAAGAGAATTTCTGTCTTGCATCTACACTTTAGCTGTCAAAGTAGTTTAAAACATCAGTTCACTTATCTGACCCATCTCTCTTGCAGACATCTGGACAGTGATATTAACCAAAAATCACCTTTCCATTTACATTGAATCTGGCATGCCTCCATTGAATCCTCCTCTTGCCTACCTGTCTTGATCTTAGCTATTTACCACTTTTAAGATTAATTTCTGCAGTACAGCCATGAATAAGTCTGACTCTCCAAAGAGCTGAGAAAACTTCCAGCATCAGAATTAAGAGTTCAATGACGGTATGCCACTCTCCCAAATTTTAAGCAGGCTCCATTGGTAATTGCAGAAAACCCTTTCCCTCTGCAAAGGAAATTCTGGTACCGACCAGTTAGGGTTAAACCCTTTAAAATCATGATAGCATTATCATATTATTACTGTCAAAATATAATTTATTTCAATTTGGATATTTTGTTTACAGGGAAAAAATAATCACAGCTTGCAAAGTGCCGAAAGGAAGGATTTCATAATAATCCTGTATCATTCCCAAGGCTGAATGAGATTTGATGATGAGCATGTAGTTAATTTAATGCTAGACTCTGTTCCAGGTAAAATGATTCAGTGTTTTCAGAGAGCAATGATCAGGTGAACATTTTCCTGAACAATAGAATAAAAAAGCTTGGAAGAGAGGCTTTAGTTACTTTCCTCTTTCCCTTACCATCTTGCTTCCAAATCCGTGTGTGAGTATGTATGTGTCAACACATACTCTCACACACACACAAGCTCATACAAGTTAGTGTATGTCCCACCACTAAATGATAAAGTACAGTTAATGATATATATTGGGTGAAAGCCCTCTTAAATTTCTACCTTGAGTGTGGATGTGATTAATATGATCCATTACTATGCATGCAAAAATATTTAGCCAACCAGTTATCTCTCTTTTATAGAAGTGGAAAACCATTTACCATTCCCTTCTCCCTGGCTGCAATAGCATCTGTAAAAAGCAATGCATCTTTGAGATCATGGGATATAAATCTTTTTGTGATAAGAAACTGCAGCTTACAGGACACTGCAAGTGTAATACATCTTTTGTGTCTTCAAACATCTTTTCTTTTTAAAATTAAAAGTAAGTTTTTGTGCTTACAAAGATTCAGAAGGAGGATATCAGAAAAATCTTTATTACTCTGAATCCCTTTATTTGCTCCAGATATATAGTGCAAGCAATGTAGTTTAAATTTCCTTAAACTGAGCTGCCAAGGTAGCTTGAGAATCTTCTGTGGGTCCATGTTGGGAAGTTAACAATGCTCATCTAAAGGGATTATCTTAAAAAAAAAAAAAAAAACAAAAACAAAACAAACAAACAAGAAAAACCCCAAAAACCAAAACCAAACCAAACCAAAACACCCGCCCCCTCCCAAAAAAAAAAAAAAAGGACCAAAAAACCCCCCAAAAACATCCAAACAAAAAAAGTCAGTTTGAGACCTATTTCACTTAATGGGGGGGTCAGGAGAAAAAGACATTGTATGTTCTACATAGCTTTATTTTTTCATAAATAGGACTTCTAGAACAAAAACAAAACCAGGTGAGACTTTGCAGTGTAGCATTTATGATACTCAAAAATTTTCTGTTCTGACCCATTCAACCCCATGCCTGTGTTGATACTGGGATTTGCCTTGACCCAGGTGTGGCACCTTGCACTTGGTCTTGTTAAACCACATGAAATTCCCTTTGAGCCCACTTCTTGATTTTGTCCAGATGCTTCTAGATGGCATCCCATCACTTAGGTGTGTCAACTGCCCCACTCTGTTTGGAGTCACCTACCAAATTGCTAAGTATGTACTTGATCCCATTATCTTTGTCATTGATGAATAGATTAAACTGTTCTTGTCCCAGTACTGACCTTTTAAGCTTACGGAGAAAAAATTGAGTTCTTATGAGAAAAAAAAGATTGTAAACAGAACTTGTCTCAAATTAATCATATTATGTAACAGACCTAAATTAATATGACACCTCTTTCAACCTATTCCCTACACTCAGAAGGAAATCAAAGCAACTGTCTTGACTGCATGGCCCAATTAGAGAAATATCTGAAGATTATGTATCTTTTGTTTTTAATAGAAGACCATTTCATTATATGAAAAGCTAGCGAGACCATTTGTCTCCTTAAAAGTTGGAGCCTGTCACTTAAATTATCTTCTAGGTTTTGTAATTCATATTTTGAGCAAGTCTCTTTCACAGCTCTTTTAAAGAATAGTCTTCAATAATGGCGTTAATTCAGACATCATCATTCACCTTCACTCTTTACTGCTGGCATGAAGAACACAGGAGGGAGATTTTGAAAAATAAATGGAACTCTGGAGAACATGCATAAGGGACAGAATAGTTCAAGAACTTTCAACAGTGTCTTTCGAAGGCACAATAAAGCATTCTCAGAAATAATTTGAGAATCCTGTAGTTTACCTTGTGTACAAACTGTTTACAAGTATAGTCAGTCTGCAGTCAGGCTACCTGCAGATTCCAGTTGCTCAGGGTTGGCCATTAATCCTGCTAAGGGAGGGGATGGCACATACAGCTGTGTTACATTTGTGCAGAGCCCCAGGGCCCACACTGATGAATGATGTGTGTTTACATTACAGGACAGAAAAAACCTACATTGCTGGCTAATCCCACATCCACATCCAGAAAAAAAGGGAGTATAATGTTGTGCATAATAGAATAATATTCCATTCTCTGTGTTCCCTTGAACCTTGGCATGTTTGTGGTACTCATTATCACTGAGAACCAGGGTGAGTAAGTGTCAGAGATGTTCCAACTTCAAAGGATGCAAAGCTGTTTCTGTGGTACACACTAGCTAGGTCTTTTTTACCCCCATTCTTTTCTTTCATAAGGATGGATGTTTTAACTCAATGATGCCTTACAGCTCTGATTTCTCTAGCAGCAGTCATAAAGGTCTCAAAACATAAAAGTGGTTCTCTAGCATGGTTCATTGGCAACACTGAAGTACACCCTCCCTGAAAAGATTTTGTTCGATGCTTTCAGTGATTGCTCATTTATGATCAAGAGCACATTGTGCAGTAGGACAGGAAAAAAATCTTTCTGATTGAATGAGCTTGTGTGTGTCAAAGTTAGCAGGATCTGAACTAAAAAATCCTTATGACATTCTGCAGAATTATTAGGATACAAAAATTTGCCTGTGAATTGAGTGATTGAAAACTGGGATAATGAAAACATTAAATAAGTGCTTTAAATAGAACTTTCTTCCTTGTTTGTACAGACAGGAACTACCTGCTACATAAGTCTCAGGCTGAGTAAAAGTGTCTTGTAAGAGATGGTGTAGCTCTTTGATTTCATGTACTATGAATAACAGGACAAACAAATACAGACTTATGTTTTCTCCAAGACCATGGACTCAGGAAAAGAAAACCCCCAAATCCTTGAAGTTTTTTTGACTTGTATGCAGTCTTTGGATTTACATGCAACTCCTCTAAATTATGACAAACCTGTCTGGAATCAAGTTCATGCATCCCCAACTCCCTCTTTCTTGTGCTAAAGTACACTCATAATAAAGTAAGACCAAATTATTTCTAGAGTATCAAATAATTCATAATTATTTTGCTCCCAGAAGGGAGAAATCAGTCTGACTTTTGAGTGCTAAAAGCTTTGCATTATTTGTCCAGGGTGAGAATTTTTTCCCTATATGATGTAGTAAGGAGAATAAGTAATTGCAAACCAATTCTGTGTAAAATACAGTGTGTGTTCATATTATTATGGTTCTGTAAGTGAAAATTTATAATAGAAATGTTATTCAGGAGGTCTAATTTTTACAAAAGTAATTTTGGGTTGCTATTTCTGTCAATTTTCTTGGCTGTGTAAAAATAAATAAAATAAAAATGCACAGTGGAGTCTTCAGAGAACTCATTAGGGTTTTTTAATCTCTATATTTTCTCTTAAAACCAATATTCAGAATCTGTAATTCTTACTGTTTCTTATTGCTTCTTCCTCAAACAAATAAGTTCAATGATGCACACGAGAGTACTTTTATGAACTCAGTAGAGAATAATTGGGTAGAAATCACAGAATATTACTCAGGAGTTGTTTTTTTCCTTTTAACTTACTCCTCTCAGAATGCTTCATGTAATTACCTCACCTATAAAGACAGACAGAGAGTATTGGGGCTGTTTGGCTTGAAGAAGTCTCTGGGGAGAGCTTAGAAATCCTTCCAGCATCAAAGGAGAGCTACAAAAAAAAATGGACAGGTACTTTTCACAAGGTCATGTAGTAATAGGACAAGTGATGAGGGCTTTGAACTGAAAGGGGGTAGGCTCATGTTAGATATCAGGAGGAAATTTTTTACTGTGAGGATGGTGAGGCACTGGAACAGGTTGCCCAGAGGAGCTGTGCGTGCCCCATTCTTGGAAGTCTTTAAGGCCAGGTTGGATGGGGCCCTGTGCCACCTACCTGATCTAGTGGAAGATATCCCTGCCCATGGAAGAGGGGTTTGAACGAAATGATTTTTAAAAACCCTTTTAACACAAAACATTCTACGATCACGTGTTTCTATGAATTATTCACATCTCATTGACCTTCCACATTCAAAAAATGGTCAAACCAGGACAGGAGGAGTCAAAAGGATACTATTTTAAAACATAGTTGCCTAAAGTTATGATGGTCAACTATGTTCATTTTTGTGCAAGAACAAATGCAAATGACTTGTAAGCTAGTTGTCTGTGATCTACTACTGGATTTTGTGTTTTGTTTTGGGTTTTTTTCTGCAACAAAGAAACAATAGATGCGTATGCAATACAACATTATAGTACTATTTTTTTATTTTATAAAAATAAAATTTATAATTTCCTCAAGTTTTCTACTGTGGTAGTAAATGCCTTTCTTTTGTAGTTGTCTCACTACTAACTGAGGTATAAGGTATTTTCCTGAAATTTCTTAGAGTTCCTTAAAGTAGGTGTCCAGTACCAAAATGAAGCAAGAGCATTCAGGCACAGTTCCATCTCAATCACATTGTCAGGAGTACAGATTTTAATCAGTTAGGGTATAATATGTGCTGATATTCAGAAAAAGTGGAACAAGTAACCTGGAAAGATTTTAGAGCCTTATTTTCAATAATATTTAAAGCACAACTTAACATGATTCTGGGCAATATAGTCTAGGTGACCTTGAGCAGAGGGGTAGATTAAACTTCCCAAACTCATTTATTCAGTGATTTAAGTATTTGCATTGTAAATTATCCTGGTGAACACTGCATGATAAAAATTAACAGAGTAGCATACTCAGACACATTATTTTATTGAATAACTATAGACTCTTAAATTTTCAAGAAAGAACAACAGGTTCATACACTGTTCTCTCACAAATCCTGAAAGATTATTTCTATTGCTAAAAAAAATTACCACAAAACACTATATGCTTGTTCCCATATAGTTCTAGGAAGAATTGGAATGGGACTATATGAGACTTCATGTTTAATATTAACTTTTCCTTCCTTCGTCTTTGCATCATGGAGGGTGCCATGTGTCATACGCCTGAGATACGTAAATTCATAGCTCTGCAGCAAATTGAAAAAACAGGACAAACACAACTCTCAAGAAAACCACAAACTCAACAATCTCTCCCCTAAAAATCCCAAATAATTTCTTTATAATTTTTAACCTCTTTTCTAAATGGGATGAAACAAAACTTTGCCATTTCATCTTTATTGACAAATTATTTGCAGTTTTGCTATTTTTAATTACCCAACCTTGATATTTGTCAAGTGTGTGATGATTGCAGCAGATAATTCTATAATCAGACTCCCTTTGTTTTACAGAAGAAAAGAATGAACAAATTTCCAGCAAATTGCAAAAAAAAAAAAAAAAAAAAAGCTTTGTCTAATTTTGCTGTTAATATTACCTACAAAATCCCTTTATCAGGAAAGATTTCCCTGAAAATCAAATACTCTGATTGACTGCAGAAGTTCTGTAAAGGAAATGGTCAGTGTTCTCTGACCTTGTCAGTGTCAAATACTGAAACAAATGTAGATTAGTAATAATAACTGTCTATTTGTTTCACCTTGCCAAATGTCACTTGAATTATTACTCTGGTCCTCAAAGTAAAGGATTTTAACTTTATGTTTCCTAGGGGAAAAAGAATGATCTATTCTTTGTTCGGCCTCCACAAATAGAAGCATGGCATTTGTCTTTTCATTGGTAACATTAAGGCTGTCTGATCTGAGTGATAAAAAGCAGAGATTATCTATTCCTGTCTGTCATTTTTGGCAAACTTGTGAACTTTTCATAAAAACAGAAAGATAAATCACAGCAGCTATTATTGTCTTTGTCTTAATCTTTCTAATGGATCAGTGTAATTTTTGGTTTCCTCTGGTATGTCGGGGAGGTCATCACTGTAGGAGAACAGCCTTGTCTACTTACTGAATGCTAAATAGTGGTCTCTCACACAAATCCAGATAAAGACTTTGCACAGGGGATTAAGCTACTGGCAAAGCAGAGGAGTCCTGTGGATTTGCTCAGCTCTTGTTAACAGACTTGTCTGACATTCAGTGGTCCCTCCAAGGTGGGGGCTGGAGTCATATAGCTTAGGGAGAGCATTCCTGATCCTAATTCTTAAAGTATTCAGTGTGAATTTACAAATGCTTAATTACAAAAGTGACATGCAAACACAAACATTAAAACACTTCACCATCATACTCCCCATGGTATCGGATCAAGATAGACAGGAGAGTTGCAATTATACTTGTGAATAAAGTTAGAAATTTCACTGCAGACAAAACCAAATATGACAATGCTAGAAATATCCATTATATAAAAATTATTTGTGTAATCTGTGTTAATGTTTTCTTCTTCCTTTCAAAGGAGAAGGAGAGGAGAGGAGAGGAGAGGAGAGGAGAGGAGAGGAGAGGAGAGGAGAGGAGAGGAGAGGAGAGGAGAGGAGAGGAGAGGAGAGGAGAGGAGAGGAGAGGAGAGGAGAGGAGAGGAGAGGAGAGGAGAGGAGAGGAGAGGAGAGGAGAGGAGAGGAGAGGAGAGGAGAGGAGAGGAGAGGAGAGGAGAGGAGAGGAGAGGAGAGGAGAGGAGAGGAGAGGAGAGGAGAGGAGAGGAGAGGAGAGGAGAGGAGAGGAGAAAATTTCTCCAGGGAAAGGTAGAAATTGATGTGGGTATAACAATGAGCCATTACAAAAAAGGATAAATGCAGAAAAAAGAACCCATGGAAATATATTGCTATTTGCAGTGAACAAAAATGGATAAAATATCACTTTCCTGATCTTAATGGTCAAACTGCTATTCCTAGTAGGCAAATTACTACGTTAATGCTCATTACTAAATCAAAATGTGTTTCCAGTATTAGTGATCAGAGAAAGATTCAAATTGTTTAAGACCCTCAAGAACTTCAATTTCCAGGAGCCTCTCATTTAGGCAGGAGGAATAAGGTGCATGACTAGATTATCTTTCGTCTCAAAATGATACAGATTTTACCAAAAAAGCACAAAAAATGCAGGAGAAAAAGCAGAGGGAGAAATGATAGAATATTATGAAGACAGATATAAAGAAAAACAGATTACTTGGAATAAAAATAAAAGAAACAAAATACAAAAATAAAATGCTGGCACATTGCAATTAACTGATCTGGCCAGCTGTCTTTAATTCTGTCATTTCTATCCCTCTTTTTTTGTTTAATTCTTTTCTTCCCACTCCCTCCCCTGAGTATCTCAGCCTTTTTTCTCCCTTTCACTTCCTCCGCATATCTTGAAGAACAAAATCACACTTCAAGCCCCTTTCTTTGCATTTCTTCATAAAAGCAAATCTACCACCCTCTTCATTCCATATGCATGTTATTCTATCTAAGCAAAATCTCTCTCAGATGGATTTAACCTAAGAGATTATAAACATCAGACAGAGAAATAGGAAGCTATTTTAGCCTGACCTTTCAGACCAAATTTGATCACACTGCAGCCTGATTGAATGGGTTTTAATCAGCTTCGTCAGTGTTGAAATTTAAGTTCTTGTGTAACTGAATATCATTTCAGCTGATTTAACAACAAAAAAGAATATGCTCATATGGACAGCAAATGCTCTTTTTAAATTTTTTTGCAAGTCCAAAAAAAAAGTTAAAAAGAAAAAGACAAGATTGCAGGTTTTCATACTATTTAAGCAGAAAAGTTTAAAATAATTTTCTCTTCACCTGAAAATATTTATTATATATGTACACACTGTTATCTTAAGGAAAAGTTAAACTCAGAGTACTTAGACCTAAACTTTCAAACATACAGCTATACTTTTCCACAATTTCCAAAAAAAGTGGGTGTTATTTATATTATTTCTACATCAATACAAAGATAAAGGAATACAAAACAAACTTATAATTTGTTCAAACATTGTTGGACAAATCCGTCTGACAGATAAGGTTCTCATCAAAATGGATTCTAAAAATATAAAAATAGTTCTTCAGGCATAATTGCATACAAGCAAACAAAACCCCAAAACAAATATCTTATCTCATGGGTCCAATACCATTAGGATGTTTTTTTTCCCTGAAATCCTTATGGTATTTCCTGACTACATTTCCTTCATTGTGTAATGCACATGCATTCAAATAGTTTAAGGCAATGAAAACTTTGTTGAAGATTTTTATGCAGGTAGGATTTCATGCCAAGAAATAAAAAGTCTTCAAGGTCTGAACTCATGGAAGTTATAGTACTGGAAATGCGTTAAAGAACTGAAAGCGATTTCCATTCCCTAGGATAGAATCATAATATAAACCTGTTATCTAATACATACACATAGACATCCTCCATGTAAGTCAAATATGTTGGCTTATCTATCTTTTTATATCTAGTATACACTTTGTACTTCAAGAAAGTTCAGTCCATTCTCTTGACATTTCTTATAACAACACCTTTTTAATTTACTCTCATAAATCAATCATATTTTTTCTTTTGGAGACAATTAGCTTAGAGGATCATATTACCATGGAAAGGCTTGGGAAAAAGAGTTAAATTTTTTTTTCCATATTTTCCTATTCTATAGTTTACTTTTCATGGCACCTTCAGCTTTACTTCTAGAGAATGATAAAAAAAGAAAACAATTCCATTGTTTGATTTAGCAATTTTGTCCTTTGCCTGCAGTTTCCTAATTAAAAAAGACTGAAAATCAACAACTGATTTTCCTTAGAAATTGATGACTGAGGAAGAAAAAAAGTACTCCAAGATAATTTTTAATTGCTTGAGCAAAAAGATGCAATTTTGTTTTTCTCCTAATAAACCAAGTTCATCCAGAACATTTCTGTTTCTTATATTTATTAGTTCCATGTGACCCCATCCATGTAATATTTAAAATTGCTCCTTGAGATATAGTTGTTAAATCCTGCCTTTTGGAACACTAAACTCAAAAGTAAACAATAAGATAGGCCTTAAGAGAAACTTTCCCTACCTCATTGCAGTATGTCTAATGCTTTCCCCTTCTTTCTGAATGCTGTCTAGTTGGCAAAGATCTGAAAGACATTTTTTCCTGTTCTGAGGAACAGAAATGGCTTTTGGTGGCATTGACCGAAGCACACTAGACAAGATAAAAGACTGAAATGGACATGATAATTATCAAATCTCAATTCCTGCAATTGCAGGCTAGCCTCTTCCACCCAGGGATTCTAAGTCATCAACAATGTGATGCTTTCTGCTATGTAGCAGCAACGATTTTTGTATATTTCTTTCTCCTTGTGGGGCTTTAGCTATAAGAGCCCTTATATCTAGTTTTGTGGATTTGGATATTTCATCTGAAGGCAGGACTATGAGTAAGCATGGATACAAAAACTGAAGAAAACTTGGATATGAAAACTGAAAAGAACTAGAAGGATGTCCTTGTTCCTTTGTACCTAAAGTAGTGAGCAAAAGCATGTAAGCCTTGTACTCCTTAATGCAGCGAACATCACTTCAAAACCTGGTGACCTGAATGGACTGATAGGCTGAGGATTGAATAATGCACTGATGTGCCCCTTTGCACTGGTCAGCAGGGTAATGTTTCTCCTCCTTTTTCATTGACATACATGCTGCACCTATTCACCTGTTTTTGCTAGTAGGTCAAGAAGTTGCTGTAGTCCTTTGTGCTTCATTGAGGATGAATATCCCATCTAAGAAAATGTAGTATCCACTAAAACAAAGCCTGAAGTTGATTTTTTTTTCTTAAGCTCTGTTTCCCAGCATAGACACAGGAGGGAGTCTGGTATCATGAGCCAATTTTCCCTTTTCTGTTAGAAAAGGGGGATGTGGGCCAGAGTTGGGAGCAAAAGTGGGGAAAAGCATTTCTACAATGTTGGTGGATCATTCTTATTGCATAACCATCAGAAAGTCCGTATCATCAAATCATCATCTTTATCAGGATATACTATTCTTAAGGTGTAGCCATGGCATGATTGAATTTTTAAACACAAATTGATAATGATTAAGGCTCAGTCAAAGTAGTAGAAATTGTGGGGTTTTGTGATTTGCCTTGGTCATTGTACATCCCTGTAATATTTCATTGGTCAAAAATAAGAGGATTGGACATTTTTTAGTAATATGAAATACCTAATGTGTATACTGCTGTAAGAAAAGATTTTTTTTTTAATGTGCAGAGAAACAAAATGAAATCAAACAGTATTAAACCAGATTCAACTCACCTAATACCTAGTCCTTCCACAAGTAAGCAACTTGTGGCCTCTATCTTCTCAGTGGACTTGAGTATATTTGTGGTGAAGAAAACCTTGATATGCGCATAAATTCAAAGGAAGTGAATTTTCCTTGTCCTGTTCTCCCTGATTTTTAAAGCTGAAATGCTTGTGTGTTACAACGTTCCCCTAAAGACAAGAGCAACCGAGCTTCTTAATGGATCCCTCAGGGCAGATTAGAGTGATAGGATGCTGAATGACAGGTGCCTTTATATAAATACACATATATATATATATACACACACATGTAGGATCTATTTTAGAACAACTTGGCTGTAATGAAAATGAGGTAAGTAGCCCTTTTGGTCATTATCTATAGAAATGTAGCAATACAAAAACATAAAATTAACACACAAGAAAATGCATAAGGAGAGGAAGAGAGAAGGGATAAAAGTGGAAGGATAGAAAAGAGGAAAGAAATCACAGCCTGTGGACCCAAAGACAAGACTTAATTGTTGCAATTTTGTTGTCAGTAGGTCAAATTGATGGTTGAAGACTTGATATATTAGGGGTGAGAGAAGCCCATGAAACACAAAGTTCAGTGGGTTAATAAATGCTCACGTTCACGGGAACCTGAAGGGGAGAGTTTAACACTGTTACAACATTGTGGATCATGCACAGTCCTCTGGTGGAAGGGGCCAGATATGAGAATATAATCAGGGCTCTTTGATGTGATGGTTTATGACTCCCTGTAAGACATGACCACTGCCTCTCATGCCAGCATAGCCTAGCCTTTCATGCCCCATCAGAAGGGATGAACACCTTCAGGCTTACTTATGAATGTCCCAAAACCACCCCTGGGGTATAGAGGGAGATTTTCAGGGAGCCAGTTGTGTAAGGGAGAACACTGGCTTGATGAAAAGCATTATCCCATTTTACAGGATCTTCATCTTACCTTCCTCTTTCCGTATCTGGCTCAAAACTCAGCTTGTAGCTTCAGTGTTGAGTGCACTCCCCTTCTGCACCCAGATATTTCCTTGCAAATCATCAACAATGCACTCTCTTGCTTTGGAAATGGCCAATTGTTTGAGACATTAAGCATCAACATTTCAGTCTATCATGTAGTCTTTGCACCGTTTGAGCAAATATGTAGAGGAAAACCAGACAGCAATTTCAGGCCAAATTTTATATTTCAACATTTTCATGTAAACTCAGAACTAAAATCAGAATTAAAGGGAGTTCCTAAAGTAGAATGTCAACACCTAAATTTACCAACTCTTTGTTTACCGTTTGAAACTCCCCAAGAACAACTTCAGTCTTCATCTTTGACTCTATTTCTAAAAGTACCAAATAATCTTTAAACTGTAAAAATATTCTATGTAAGGCATTTCTTCAAAAGTATCTTCTGTCTAAAAGTCTTTATACTGCAAATTGTATTTGAGTTCAGACTGTTATTGCTGTTCAGAACTACTGCCAGATAGTTTCATCTCTCTGTTCTTCACTCATAGAGCAAAAATTCAGACAATAATACTCGTCCTCACTCAGACAACTTTCATGAGGTTCCATGTATTTCTGCTCATGAGTTGTTGTATTATATTCAACAGAGTTTGTTTTGAAGTGTAAAATAGCTGAGAGAACAGGATGCAAATGAAAGACAAGGCATTGAGAATCTAAGTTTCTTACATTTTTCTAAAATGAAAGTAAAAAGTACAAACCAACTGAAAGCTCTGTTTATTCTTAGGTTGGAGTCTACAATAATGCTGTCCTTTTTTTTGAAAACAGAAAAATGTCTCTTCCATTAATTGTTAACTAATTGCTAATTACTAATTGCAAAGTAATGAAAATTTGAGCAAAAGTGCATTAATATGTCAGACAGCTGCTGTAAGTCAGGGAACTTTCATTCAGTGTCATAATTAAAACTTTTTCCCAAAGATTCAACAGGAACTAAATTAAGAAAAACACAACTGCATATAGTGGTGGTATCCAAAATTTGAATTAAAAATTCCCTGCACTGGAAATGTTACTAAGATACCTTTTTAATAATTTTTTATTTTTTTTTAAACTCTGAGAATGACCTAATTCAATGCTAACAAAGAAATATCTCTTCACTATACTTCTGTATAAAAGTGCATGTAATGTGCAACATAGTCTTTCGTAAAATCAGACACTTAACACTACTTCTGATGCACTACTTTTCATTCTGTGTTGGCTCAACAGTCTTAGCAGAAATTGTTAGTTGCTAAAACATGTAATGCCTTTCTAAAAAATGTCTTGAGCTGCTTTGTAGAGATCTGTTGTATAGTACATTATTGTATTTCTTTCTACTGTGATTTTTGTGGTACTATGTTGTTATTAGCTATCTAATAGTTTGATAGCTAGCTAATTAGTTTGATAGTTTTGTAAGAATTCTCCTAAATACTTTTGGTCTAAGAATCTGAACATTTTGGCTCACAAACTTTTTATTCTTGTCCTCTGGTTTTGTAGTTTGGATTATAATTGGAATTTTTTCATCTAGAAGTTTTGAATTCTTTGTATTTTCAGACCACTTGTTTATTCTGAACATTAATTCCAATTTATATTTCTTCTCTCAGTAAGCTCACACATACTGAAAGATATATGATAGAATATTTAAAGTATTTTAAAATGCATTTGCTTAATGGGCATAACTAAAAGCTATGATCATTCAAAACCTTTCCGGGTCAAAATTGTTTTTTATTAAAAGCAGGTTTTATCTGAAATCTTTATCAGGATTTCATTGTAACTCAGAACCAAGGCTTTCTTTGGCTGTAATGAGATATATTAAGTTGGCTTTAGTATTCTGGAATAGCTTTTTCTCAAAGTTCTAATATTCTTATTGATGCTATTCTGCCGGCTCTGAAGGCCAAGAAGGTTTTTCAGCAGACACCAAGAAACATCCATTCAGGGATTTATTAAACCTACAGGTAAACAGCTGTCGTCAGCTATTGGCAGCTATTCAGTTTTATTCCAACCCTTCACATCATTCAGGGAGATATCCTTGTTTTGGGACATATTACTCAACATATCTTGTTGTTGGATATTTTATTCTTAAGGCAGAAGGGAAGATCATAAAAAGAAACGTATTTTTGTATAATATCAATACATTAACTTTTTGTGTGCTTCTGAATTCCCATCTGCATGTTTGTAATATCTAGCTATGCTGCCTCTATTTCATTATTTGACTTGAAAATATCTTTTCAAGTTTGTGTATACACAGCTGATTTAGATTCTGCTTAATGTGGAAATACCTCACTTGAGAGAACAAAAAGTAAATGAATTAGGAGGAACTGTATGGATGTATGTACAATATATTAAAATTCCTATGGATCATTGGTTTCTAACTGCCCTGTGTGGTTCATTAACTTTTGAGTTGCAGGTTGTGAAAATCACATAGGTAGATAAAATATCAAAATACAATGTGAAATTCACATAGGTAGATAAAATATCAAAATACAATTTCAACCTGGCTTTTGCCCTTTAGTGTGCAAATAACTGGAACAAATTTATTTTTTTAACTGTAAAAATTATTTTTGCTAACAAAGTAAGCTTTCATAACTACTAAGTTCCTAGCAAGACTACTAGATATCTTAGCAAGTGTTTAGTAGGTTATAAACAACTGGACCTTGAAAATGAATATGTTGTAATTTTTATAGTATACAAATGTAATTTCATATTTCAGGTAAGTTTTGTTTAAAAAAATCATGCAAAGATCAGTAATACAGAACAAAAGTGCCATATTTTTTGCTCCTGTTTACTGCATTCTCACAGCAGAAGACAGAAAATGTGTGGTGTGCCTTGAAGATGCCTGCAGACAGAATTGAGAACAGCAGTGAAATGGAAAATAGATGATCAGAATCATGAGTGGACTAACTTACAAATGTCTATTTTTATGAGAAGAATAGAAGAAACAACACAAACAGAATTTGTATTATAAAAAACCTACAAAAAGAATAATATTTCATACTTTGGAGCAATGTGTAAGAGAATAAGTTCTATTTTCTTCCAGCATGCCTGTGGTTTTTCTTCCACACTTTTTTCAATCTATCAAATTTGCATAATGTCAAATCATGGTCAGAGAATTCATAAACAATGAAGTCTTAATCCAGGAAGGGTGAAATGTAGGTATGGGGCAATTGCGGAGGTATCAGGCCTTCGGAAATGGTTCAAATAATGTAGTTTCAAATATTCTCTAACCCTCACTTTTACAAAGTGTGCGTTTACAAAAAGAGAGTACATGAAATTCTGCATGGCTCCGTGATTTGACTTCAGATCCAGTTCTTACATGTCAATTTTATAAAAGACACCAGAGCACAACTTCTGTGGGTAGATAGGGCATTTTCACTTTACTCTTGAATGCTTTAATGAATTTGTGTTAGCAACAGTAACAGGCTGAGAAGAAAATGCAATTCTTCAGCCACTATGATTCCAATGCTATGTCTGAGTATTCCCAGGAGACAAACAGCTGCCTGAACTTAGAGTTGTGAACAAGACAGAGACAGAGATGATTAGTGTTTCTGACCACTGCTCTAATGAGTAATCCCTTAAATTCATTTTGAAGACCTGCACTGTCTATATACTTGAATTTAATCTGCAGTAAAAGTTAGCTGTGCCTATATGTGAGAACTGCCTTGAGAGTTAATCTCTGTTAATGTAAAAAAGATAATGACATAAAAAAATTAATTGAGATTTAGTCAGGGTTACAAGAAGACTCCAGGCACCTTGAGAGATAAAACCTCATTGTACTAGCAAAAAACAAGCTGAACAATGTTATATTTACAATACAGTGAGTTTGCAGCACTGTAGCTGTTGCTACATATTTGTTTTACTGCACTAGAAAACGGCTTTCAGCCACCTGTTTCACATAGATTAACTGAACACAGAAAAGAAGCTGCAGCAATAACTTATGTCCTGAACTTGTTGCTGGAAATCTCATGTTAGGATCTTTTCTCCTTACTAACTAAACTTCCAAGACTGCATCCAAACTATGGTGGCTGACTGAAGAAGATGGAGAGTGGAGCAATCAATAAGTGGTCTGAAGTACTCAGTTGGAGTGACAGTAGATGAGGACTTTGAATTTATACTCAACAAAAAATGCATTTTCTGCTTTTCTCCCGAGGAAACTTGTTGTGCTGACAACCACACCTGTCATTGAATTTTATTTCAGAAAGAAACATAATAATGGCCTCCATGAGTGTAAAGCTATGAAATCACAGTCTTGATTGAGAAGAATTTGTTATATTGTATATAGTGGGATCCTATATGAACCTTGGAAAATAATGTGTGTTTTCCATCATTGTGCATACTGATAAGCACAGCTTAACAGAACGAATGTGTCCCAAGTATCTATAAACCTCTAAAATCACTGATCTTCTCGGAGACATTTAGATACCTAACAGAAATTTTCATACTTGAATACAAACTGTGAATAAAGACCGAAACTGAAACAGAAGGAATAATTTTTCTATTCATGTGATCAACCTAATTATGACATGATCCAACTGGAAGAAATTATCAGCTTCAGTAACTCTAAGTCAATCGAACATTTTTGTTAATAAAAGTGTGAGGATTTATGGAAAAAATACAGGGAAAAGGTTAAGTGTGTGCTGTCTCACCTGCTGCGAGCCACAAAAGTACTGACCACTTCTAATCCCCCAGGCTGGCAAGAATGATTATAGACTTGTGATAATGGAGTCAAAGAGAGATGGAGCAACATCACCTATCCTTTTATCAAGCTCTGATAAAAAAAGAGAGAACAAGGAGACTGTAGAGAAGCCAACAATTCTAATGTGTTAAATTCCAGTGAGGTATTAAGAAAAAACTCTCATGAAAGGGCAGTTTAATTTTCCACCTTCATTGACTGGCACAAATGATGAAAATTGACCTCAGGATGCAAGTAAGGAGTTTCAAGAGGCACCTTCCTAGTTTTTACAACCTAAATGCATCTTTAAGGTCATATATTCAGCTTAATTGTTTATGACATGCTGGACCACCTTATCTAGAAGTTTCTGTATGAAACTCATAGTTGTTTAAAGCCATAGTTCATTGAAGTGTCTTTAAAAAATCTGTAGTATTTTCCTGCACAATTGTTAGAGTGGTTAATTATCCTGTCTGCCAAAAGTCTACACTTTATATTTATTTATATGGCATCTTACTTCTGTTTCCCACCAATCACTGTCACTGAGCTTTTCCTCTAGAAAGAAAAAGAGTCATCATCAACTGAAATGTTTTCCCAGTGTACCTCTGGGGAACATGATCACATTAACAATAATAGTGATATTATTGGGTTTAGAGAAAGGCAGTCAGTCTCTTTTATCTCTAATTTTCGTACACCTTTTCTTGTGCAGTTTGCACATCCATCCCTGCAAGCAGGAATGTCCCTGCCATACATGGCTAGAAAGGGGTCCATGATCCTTTCTGGATCCATCTGAGGGCATATAAGCTGCTGCCCAGAAGACAAACTTTTTCCTCCATGCATTACTGCAATGAAAGATATGTTCTCAGGAGTGGATTTTGATTGTCCTAAGGGGCAAATATCTATGACATATTCTCCCTCAAAACTTTCCATCTCTCCTAATATCCTTAACCTTGAATATCAGCTCCACTTATATGGTTACCCATGAAGTAGCAGTCCCCTGTCCCCTTGCACCTGACAATTTCTTGGCTCTTCATGAAGAGGTGGATTTCAGGACACAGGTTTTCAGCTTCAAGGTTTTTCTGCAGTTTGAATTTATAGTAAGAGACTGGCTTTCATGACAATCTGGTGAACACCCACTCGGTTCTGGACTCCCAATGTGCAACACCTCAGATGGCTGTGCTTCAGCAGAAGCAGCAGGTAACACCTCAGTAATATTGGCAGAGGATGTTGTTACATCTCTGTGTGTCTGGGCAGCAACATGGCATAGCAGAACAACTAATATGCAGGCAGATAGAACCCACAACTCCTACACTGCAGGCTGCAGAAGATATGGCTAAGGAGTGTCATGACTTAAGTGATTTTCTTACAGTGTAACTGTGCACTCTGACCCTCTTCCAGGCCCAAAAGCACAGTGCTGCCAAAGTAAACCTGTTTTTTGATGAGGACCTGCCCTCAGAGAAGCATCAGTCCCTAAAATGTAAAAAAATTCACCAAATTGTGCCCAGATCATGCTTCCAGGCAGCCTTCCAAGGACATTATCTGCAAAGGAAGACCCTCAGATCCCTACATCCAATAAGCAGGCCAGTAGTAGACCAAAAGTCATGAACATTACCAGCAAATGTAGAGATGGCAAAACTGAAAGAAGTCTCAAAATGACAGAAGTACCAGCACCAATCTGCTATGCGAGGAGCTAAACGGAGAATAACAAGGCATTATGCTCTTAGTAGATGCTGACTGCCCTATGCACACTGCACGAAAGCTGTGCGTGGTGAAACCTTGTGTGCGCACAGATAAAAAGGCCATGTGAGATCCACTGAGCCATAAATGCAGCCAGACAGGTTTGGAGGCAAGGAATGTGAAAGAAATCTTGTGGATGTGAGTTAAATACGCTCACTGGGCCTTGGGAGCCAGACATTCTTTTGTGAGTCTATTTTATTAAACAGTATAGGCCTAGACAAAGATTCCTTTCCCAAAACAGTAAACAAAGGCATCCTTCTGTAAGGAATAAACCCTTAAAATTACTGTAGAAATTACACTGAGGTCAAGTTGATTGTAACATCTTTGCATAAAACAATGACAGGTCAATTGGGCAGTGAGAAGAGAGAAAAATTACATAAAATGGTACCCTAATGATTAGAATGCTTACCAAAAAAGGAGGGAGATCCCTCATCTAAGCTTCCTTGCAGAAATAATTTGTAGTTTTGACACTAAGGTGTCATTATATAAAACGTGCACACAGTTTGGGGAGTAGTCATATATCGCCACCTAACTCTTACTCTGGTTACTCCTCCAAGAATGATTTAAAAATGAAATTTCCCAGGGTCTAGAAAAACATGCCAAGAAATACCCCAAACTCCACTCTGATGCTATTTTAGTGAAATCCAAGGAATTTTCCAGCGGTGCTGGGTAGAACCCTGATGTGCCAGAAGATTTGATGTTGCTGAGTTAAACAGTTTCTATTATTTTATTATTCAATCTTATCTTATTTAAGGCAGCTAATCATTCAAACTTAAAGCTTTTCTGATTTCTATTCCATGATGACTGACCCATTCTTTTTCTCTCAATAGAGAGCTTAATTCCTTTTTGCAGAGCTGCCAGAGTCAGGTGCCTACATAATGAATAGAGACCTATGTCACATTTTCTTGATATTGCTGTCTATCAGCTCTCTCAGTTTTTAGATATTACACCTTACTTAAAACTGACATATTAGCTTTTCCTTTTCTGTATCTTTTTAAGGGCCTAAGTTAAATAATTATGTAATATTTGCATAATTTGTGAATTTTGCTTAGTCATTTTGGCACTTTTAGTTCATACCAGCTTTTGATATTGCAGATTTTATGTTTCATTTGTTCTCAGTAAATTTATAAAATTCAATTTTCTCATTCTTAACTCTAAAGGATATAAGTAGACTGTGGTGCTGACATTCCAGAATTTTTGGTCACTTCTGAATGCTTCTCTTTGTTCTGCATGTTGTTATTTTCAAAAAAAAAAAATGTTTCTGGTGCCATTTTCACATCTCACTTTAACTAAGGTAGTTATTTTGACTGAAGTAGTCTTTCATGACCATAAAACTGTGGGAGTCTTTGATATTTCATAAAGTATTTTTAAATAATTCCCAATCATAATTCATGCTTTTATGTTTCAGCATTTCCTCCCACTTGATTTTGTCCATAACTGTTTTCAACTGTGTAAAATTACCTTTTCAAAGAATCAGGTCTATGTTTTAACTGGTCAGGATATTGCTTTGCTACTATTCATTTTCAGTCTGAACTCAATCTATTGTCTCGGTAGCTTTCCCTTTAGCAGAGATTGAAGCCATAGAGAGTGAACAAGGACTCTTTAGAATGATGTAATGTGTGATATTTCATTTGCTGTGTTCATAGTGTGAGGCAGTTCTTTGGGGCATGCTCTTTCAGTCAACACAGAATTGTGTTGCACGCAATCATCAGTTTACAATTTGTTCGGAATAAGTATATTGTCAAAAGGAATAGATTTTGAATTTGTTAGCATGAAGTGTGCTGTTTGGAAGCACCTTTATTTAAAAGACGTCTAACTTCTGCAATTGATTAATGGGCTTTAATTAGGAAATCCTGAAAAACTTCCACTGATCCGAAAGAATGCAATAGCGTTTTTATATTTTGTTTTAAATCCACCATGTCCTGAGGTTTTACGTACAGTCTAGAAGTGGTAAATCTGTGTGCATAACTTATTTGTTCAAGTAGTTAAATTTATTTTGCCTGAGGTGTTTCCTATTTTAAATTCTCACCTTAGACCTCTGTCTGTACAGCCTGAAAAACAAAAGCCTTGAATATTTGAGTTCTTTATCCCCATTCCCTTCATGTGATTTTGGTTCTTGAATAATGTTAATACAAATCTGAAATCTTCTATTCATGCAAATATAAAACGAAAATCCAGTTCTGATTCAGTTTTTGGGTACACATGGTAGGATGACCTGCATCCTGCTGGGCCCTGCATCTCAAGACAGACCATCAGCATGCAGCCAATTAGCAGAAGGCTAAAAGATTTTCTAGTCCTTTTCTGGTCATTTTGGTATGTAGGTAACCAGGATGGTGGAGAAGAGATGCTTAAAGCTTAGAGCTGAAAGTAGTGATAATTCTGAAGACTAGGAAAAGTTATGAGATACCAGGATCTGTTTGTCTATCTTGCCACTATTTGAGGACTGTTTAGTTTATCATGTGAGGATATATGAGGATTCAGCTAGCCAGCCAGTTTGAATCCCCAAACTTAGCAGGGAAACAGGTTGCTAAGAGGAAACCACTGTGTAAATTGGCCATTCATTCATTCATTCATTCAGTTTCTTTCCTTATACCTGCTTTAGAAACCATTCCATAATGCAAATCCACCTGTCTTAACTAATCATTCCATAATACAAATCCACCTATTTTAACTAGTAACTCCATCTCCAGTCACTGATCATGGCACTTATCTTAGTCCTTAACCATCTGCTCTCACCCTACTGCAAGCAAGGTGTACCAGGAGCACAACCCTTCTCTGCTGATTTCCAGGGCACAAGCAGGTCCCTGGGGTCCTATGAACTACTGTAAGGCTCCTTCTGGTAAAAGAACTGTGAAAGAGGCAGACTGCAGAAGAAAGGTATCAGACAGGGACCATTAGGCAGATGAAAGATTCAGGGTGGTTTCTACCTTGCAACTGTATCAGATTCAACCAGGTGAAGTGCAGGGTCCTACCCAGGGATTGCGAGAGGAATGGCTAAGAGCATCTCACATTGCAGGAAAGCATCTAGAAGCTCTCAAGAATTTAAATACATACTTTCCTTTTTTTAAAGTGATTTTCTGATAGTAAAGAAACCTCCCTATTTGTCAATTCTACTCTCAGTCCTTCTCTGCCGTGGCAAGAGAAAGGCAAAGATGGCTGAAAAGGTACAAATTCCTAAGATACCCTTCCTTGAGGGCGTGCTGCAGCAGATAAAGAGAGAAAAAGAGAACACAATACCTGACAACTCATGGACTTGTTCAGAAAAAGTACTCAAAGTTACTAGGCATGGAAGAGAGCAATATTTACATCTGGAAGATCATACAGTATCTGTGCTGCCACAGTGGCAATGGTGCTACAAGTGACACAAAAGTACAACAGAGTCCCGTTGATGTCTTTGGACATCACCCTCCCAGGTTTTGTGGTGGTCATGGCTGTGGAAGAGTGAGCTCTCCCACTGTCTCTGCATATGGATCATCAAGGACAATACTGGTGTCAAGGGACCTGAGACCATCAGCTTTTTTCCCTTTTCTCCTTTTCCCCTTCATTTGAAAGACTGAACATTAATAATCCTTCACCAACCACCATCAGTAATAGAAAAATGACTTTTCAGGCTGAGATTGGGAGCCATTTAGGCAGGACCTTGAAGGAAATAAAACCCCTATTGATACCCTATAGGTGTGGGTTGGGGAAGAGATCGTATGAAAACTGAAAAAAATCAAACATTTAGTTATTGTAAAGAATATCTTTATTAGTTAGTATTTAACTTTATTATAACCCAGTTGTATCATTGTGTACAATGCTGAATGTATACCCTGATCACGGGCCTCCTTCAGCAGGGAAGGGATGACATCCTGGACACAGGCAATCTCCCAGGTGCACTGGAAGAGGATGTGTGGAGGTTGGAGGTGTGGGGAGGGAACAAGGCACATAGTCGCAGAGTTTGTCCCCAGCATCATTCTCTTGAAGTTCATCCATGCCTTCTGTAAAACCTGATACAAACTTAGCATACAGGGAGGAGAGGGGAAAAGTGGGAAATTTACAGTTAAGATCTTTTTTTCCTCTTTCTCAAAAGAGCTGTACGTGTGCAAGTAAATATACCTGATTAAACAGGCACAGTGCATATTGCCTCTTCTGAAACAGGTTGGTTTATATAATAAATACATAATTTATTCTCAACTTAATAGAATTATTTAAATAAAGCCAATGGTTTAACTGGAAACCGTCCTTAAGTACTATGCACTGTAGGTTGTTGTTCTGTCATCTTTTAAATATATTCACTTATACCTTACAAACAAAAATAGGTTATTTCAGGGCTTGTTATCACAATTAAGTTCCATGCTGTAAGTGTTACAGAATCTGAACATTTCTCATCATTCAGAAGCTGAATATTACAAGATTTATCCTAATTAAATATATGTCAATGGAAATGAACTAGCTAATAACTTGAATTGCGTGTTGGATTATGAACCATATTTAAAACAAAAGTTTTCAAATTGAGTTATATTTGTGCCTAAACATGCAAAAACACTTGGAAATGACAATTTCAAAGAAAAATATTATTTTAAATATGTAAGTGGAAAAGTTACACTTCATAGTTTCCAGGGTATACAAAAGGAAAGAAGCGGGTAAATACTGTCATTTATTGATGTTGTCTGAAAAGATTTCTAGATCAAGATAGGATGCTTTTGAAATCTTTGCCAATAACTAAGTTTATAGAGTTGGAAAAAATATGTATTATTTTTATGTATTTTTTTAATCACTGACTCTTATATGATTACCACTAAATCTTGAAAGTATCCTTGTGAGTTTACATGTATACACACACAACAAACTTACTTTTCCAAAACTCCACTACACACATATAAATAAAAGACTGGTTTGTTCTCTATATGGTTTACCTTGTCTATGTATGAAAGCTCTACATTAAATGATACCAAATTCTGGCATTTGGTTTGGAAAAGCATCTGAGTAACTAAAGTATCATATCAGAATTTAATCCTGACTTTTCCCCCCTCAAAATTTCAAGCCCTTTCAAAAGATGAACAAAGTGTATATTTCAGGGATAAATGAGTAGAAAGTTTAATATGAACAATGTCAAACAAAGATAAATTTCTGTCACACAGAAATCAAAATGACTACAAATGAGCCTGATAGCAGTTGAAATGGAAATGTGGATAAGAAGAAGGCAGAGGGAAATAAATTTTATAAAGCTGATTCTAATTGAAGTTCTAGAAAAAGGCTTTTGTACAAAGGTATTGTGAGTGAACACTACTGAACTGGGTAAGAAATAAAAATTTGGAATAGTTGTTTTGCCTTCTAAAATTCCAGTTAAAATGATAATGAAGAGTTACCATCGATTGTGCTTTAGTAATGTCAAATTCTACATTGTGTTTTATGTATACATGAAAAAATAAATAAAAGCTGACTCCAAAATCCGAACCTAGAGTTATAATTCAAAGTATCTTATGGTTGGATGATTCAACATACTAAGAATGAAGGAATTAAATCAGCAACTGCTGGTAATGCATAAACTGGTCCAAACCATAATTTTATTCACCCCTTTTCTGAAGTACTAAAAGTTATTGAAAGAAGTAAACACATCTTTGTATAACTAACAGATTATGGCAGAAAATGCATATATAAGTGGTGCAATTGACTAGAAAAAATTCCATTTCATATATTCACAACCTGAGAGTTTAATTCCTGCTTTTTTGAATAACAATAACTTATTTCCAAGCACACATTTCATTGGAGCTGGAAGCAAGAAACATGATTTGTGTTCTTTTGCAGATTATTAGTATTTATTGTAAGCCTAAGAATTTTTCTCCTGGAAAAATACACAATCCTCTTAATTCCAAATCTACTTTGAATTGTGACTTTACTGCCACCACCAATACAGTGCAGAGGAATTCCATTTTTTTGCAGTAAAAATAAAACATCATTAAAATTAGGGCCCAAACTCCTGAAGGGACCTCAAAACAGCTTCTCAAAGTAGATATGCACTGTGCTACCATTTTATCAATTTGCAAACAGAAAGTAGTCACTGATGTAAGAAAATGGCCACTAATGACTGATAAAAGCTGTAATTATACTATAACCTCTGTGAAACTAAAACAGAAAGCTTGTAATTTTCTGCACAAATTATGAAAAAAAAAAAGTTAGACTAATTTGAGGCCAATGAAAATGTTGTTTTTTGAAAAATAAGCTGTGTTGGGAACAAATCAATATGTTTCCGGTAGTTCTCACAGTAAGTAAAGTATGCATTTATCTTTTAAGAGGAAGGTGAGTCCTGTATAGAATGCTGAAAAAAAAATTGGAAAAAATAATAAGCCCACAAAGGCAGAAGAGTTTCTAATTTTTTTTTATTAATAACATTTTTAAAGGAAATTATAAAAGATATTCCATAGATCAAAAACACTCCAAAGGAGATGTGACAAAATTCTTTTGAATATGCCTTCCTCTGGTATGCTCTTAACAACAGTGACATGATAAAACTTGTAATTCCTCTCTAATTTGTACCTGTGCATGTCAGATACAAGGCTGGATACAAAGCAAAAATATCAGAAAGACTGAATTCATCCTTGATCCCTCGAGAGTTGCTTCAAATAAAATTTTCGAGACAAGCAATGATGAGACATGGGTACTCTTTCAATTTCAGTCTCAGTCTCTCAATTCAATCTCACTACCATTCTTTTGTTTTGTTCCTTTAGTCATAATCTTTATATTATATTTATATACAGTATTTTCTCAACACACTCCACATCCAAAGTCCAGTGCTCTTTTTAAAGAACAGAAATCATGGGTTTCTGAAAATTTCATGCCAAAGCAGGAAAATAAAATCTCTTTCCTTATTTTCTCACTTGTAGCCACTTTTTTTTCTTAATCCTCACATGAGACCCTTTAGATCCAAGGAGATGTCTGAAAAATTAACAGAAACCTCTGTAGTAACTCTGGTGAATGAAAAAAATCATGTAGCTTTTTACAATGACATGTACAATCCAAAAATTGCTTCTTTGTGGCTGAACCTACTTAAAATAAATATGCTCAAGTTTTGCAGCCTTCTTTTGCCCTGCATCATCATGCATAGATGACCAGTAAGCATAATTTTCCTTCTGCTGATTGCAATATTTCTTGCAACATTGCTGATTGCAAAATATCTTTTTCTGTGGTTTAACTCCAACTTGCAGCTAAACACCAGATAGCCACTCACGTTGCTCACTCCCTCTTTCTGGGAGGGTGGAAGAGAATTAAAAGTTTAAAAGTCAGAAAACTCATGGGCTGAGATAAGAATTTTAGTATTTTAATAATTATGATGACATATTGCAAGGAAAATGAAAACAACAAAGATAGGTAAATAAAACCCATGAAAAACAAGTGGCACAAATCAAAAGTTGCTCCCCACCAAAAAACTGATGCCCAGCCAGTCCCTGAGGTCCAACAGCATTCCCATTCCCCACTTAGCAATGCAACAGAACAAGGAATAACTTGTTTTGCTGCTAAAAAAATAGCAATACATATTAGATAGTTACTAGCCAAAATATACTAATTATAATTAATTCATGTATTATTTTTGAGAGGTTCGTCTAAATCAATGGCAGGACTGTAAAATTCATATATACACAAAAACAGATGAAAGGTACCAATTAAATGTCTTTAATCCCATGTTTCAAGAATAGGCCTAGATTTTCATTGCTCTGATATCTTCTGTATTCTTGGTGGTTTTCTGGTGAAGAAATATTTCCAACATGCATCTTCAGACACCAGTTTAGGCAGCAAACTCAGATGCAGAGGGAAACTCATGAGGTACTCTGTGGAGTCAGAAGGAGAAGGATTTCTCCAGAAAGCAGCTCGGAACAGACACCTGACCGTGGTGCTCATTTTCATTGTGAAGGAAAACATCTCCCTCTCTCTCTCTTCCCTGCTTTTGATAACAGCAGTATGACATACTGATAAAAGCATGTAAAACCAACCAATACAAATCTCTCTCTCGTCTTATTTTAAGATTTTTTACCTACAATGCTTTGCTTTCACTCTCCATAATTCTGAATAATCTCTTTAACCCTCATTGTTGGGAAAAAAACACAAGTGAAATGATATGCAATTACTAAATATTTAATGTCTATTTTCTGTACAGTTACCCAATTATTTATCTGCTTCTTTTACTCAAATCCCTCCAAGTGATTTCTAACCCTCTAATTCTTAATTCCAAGCATGTTGTACAATTTAAATATATAAAATGTGAATGTATTAAGGGTTCCTAAGGAAAATGAATGAGAAAGAGAGGAAGAAGGAGAGGGGGAGGGAACTGGGGGTAGGGAGAGGGAGTCAGAGAAATAGGGAACTGGGTGAGAGAGGAAAAAGGGAGAGGGAGACAGCTGGTGATATGATGCAGCTGAACATCAAATGTTGGAGTCTATTTGACAACAAGCAGAAGAGCAGAGACATGCATCCTGGAAGCTTTCCAGTTGCCCAGAGGCCACAGATCCTAATTTTTACATTCCATTATCAGCATGCTCACTTCAGTTCTATCATGGTCTGATTACTTAGATGGGAAGAATTATAATGTTAACAAATTTTCTTCACTAGGTACATGGTAAAATTTGTATGCTGCACTTGTGGGAGAAAGCTTTCAGAGTGGATGGATTTTGAACTTCCACATGTAACCTCTATGTTGTACTGGTCAGATTCTTTGGCATGTAACCTGAAGTTGTATAAGCAGGCCTTTTTATAGGGAGCAGATTTTCTTTCATAGTTCATTTGTAATGTCTCAAGTAAGGCATTTCAAACGTAGGACTCAGGACAATTATTTTAAGAAAATGCAGTCCACCTGTATAAGGAATACTAATTTGAAAGTAAAACTACTCTAAGTTTTTTTTTGTTTCTTTTTTTTTAATAGTTCTGATAACTAAAGCATATAAACTCATTTAAAAAAAAATGAAAGAATAGAAAAGAAAAAAAAAAAAGGGATGTAGAAAATAAGACTACACATTAAGAACTTTCTGAAACTAACCAGAAAATCCGTAAGTCCAAAGAATGTTTCTGGAGAAAATTTAGTCAATGGAGTTTACCATGAAAAACAAAAACACCTGCAGGAGGAAAATACTTTAAATATTCAGAGAAGATAAATAATTGCTATGCTCTAACTACTCATTTTAATCAAACATGCTACAAGCTCCAAAAATTTTCTGAGAAAGCAGGATATCTCCCTAGATCTCTGCAGACTATATTCACTCAGACAAACTCCACTGTACTTCTACTGTGCCCTTTACCTTGAGAGAGTAAAATAACCTAAACATATAAAATGATATTTAGAAAAAATGATATTTTGCATTGTATATAAGGAATATACCAATTTTAAGTCATTAAGGAATGAAAAAGAAACCAACATGATTATGCATAGATGTATTTTTGTTAGCATTTCTGAAGGGAAATGGAACCTTTTTCCTTCAGAGACATCATGATCACATTTGAAAAAAATTAAGAGTTTTGAATGACACTTTTATTTACAACCTACAGAAACTTTTTTAGTCATTTACAACCTCCAAACAATACATAGGGATGAATGGTTTGATGCCAACCTTTCAAATATAGGTAATTAATTAAACAATTAATTTTCTGCATTCTACCGTTCATGTTCAGGAACAGATATCTCTCTCTATTCCTAATGCTAAACTGTCAACTAACCTCATTAATTGCATTTCATGGCATTCTTTTATTTCTATTATGTGGGTTTTTGATAATAGAAGGGCAAGAGAAGATTCATTCTATCAGTCTGCTCATAAAATACATTTAAAACTATAATTTAGATTCTCTGAAGACACAAAACATTAATGAATGCAACTCATTTCTTGGTGGGAAACCATAAAGGTCAATGTAAAACATATAATGAATTTCTTCAGGTAAGTGACAGAAGTCAAGCTCAAGTTTCCAGGCAATTACAAACAATCAAATATTCCCACTTTAGATTTTTGAAGAGCAATGAAGATAAAGTATTCTGTAAAAAATGCCATCAGAGCTGTCATGATAGCAGGATGATCATGTACTTTTTGGGGTTTTTTTTTAATTTTTTTTGCTTTTTTTTAACTTCAGCTATTAGTCAGAGAAATGCAACAAAAAACTTTGCCCCAGACTTTGGAATGATCCATTGCTCTTACTACACACAAGTTTGCTGACCCAGAGTCAGATCACATGTCTTACTGATATATATCATAAAGATCCTTATTCTGTGCAACTTCATAATAGTAAGAATAATTATAAATTGCAAGGTTTGAATCTGTACCTTAAAAACATCACAGTTGGAGAAAATAAATTTACACTCAGCAGTCAGAAATTAAGAAAAGAAAAGCCTTTCACTGCTAAGTTTAATTTTATGAGGTATAGCCACCCACTCTAACAACTTGGATGAACTATCTACTTGTAGGACTATTTAATGACATAACTGCAAGACATTTTGGACGAAATTTTGTATTTATATTCTCAAAATTATATATCAATTACAGAAGAAATAGCCAAGCTGTTTCTTACTTCCTATTCTGGATAGTCTTTGTATAATAAGGCCATCATAGAGCAAATTGCTCTCAGCTGCTAAAAGTTCCTCTGGCATCACTCCCTCCTGGCAATGGCTTGTAAAAACTTTTTTGAGCCTATACTGCAATACTGTGCTTTTTTGCACTGAGGTATCAAACATACAGCTTATTCACCCTTGATCTCCCACTCAGCAGCCCTGGCCCACCTGGCAGGCCAACTGCAAGCATCCAGACAGCTGCGGGACCTTCATTTGATGTGCTTTCCTTAGACATCATACAGAGGTTGCACTAAGGAGCACATACCACACTGATTTGCTCTGGCTCCCAAGACTCACAACCTCTCCTTCTGCTTCCAAAGGGGGATTTCTTCTTTTTGGCATTAGCCTCACAGCTCCTAAAACCTTAATGATATTTTGCACTCCTTTACCTCCTTGCACCTTTCCAGGAGTAAAAGCTCACCTGGGATTTTGATACCTTATTTCAGGATCCTACAGATTCCAGGTTGAAAAAGAAAAAGAAAAAAAAAATTCTTTTTAGAAAAGTCTATCCTTCATGATTCACTTCAATGTTATAGTGTCATCTCCTCTGCCTCTTACCTCCAGCAACACAGAAGGAAAGGGTACTATTGATAACATCTATGACTGATGCCTTCTGGCACGTCTCCTGATCTTTTCCCTTAACTAGAGATGAAAATCAATTAATCTCTGACCACAGTGTTTAAACACATCATTTGGCCATCATTCTCTTGAGTAAGTTCTTGAAATGTGTTAAAGATCATTTTAACATACTGAAATTGTACCATGGCAATGTCTCTTACTGATACTGATTAGACAGTTTACTTGACACAATAATCCTGTTGGAAAGACAGTTATATTTTCCATGCCAAAAATGCATGGAAAATATGGACCAGGTTTTTATGGTTAGTATTCATCTGGAAAAAATTAAAAATAAGGGGGAAAAAGCAGTTAAGAAGAAGAAGAAGATGAAGAAACCAAAAACTACAAAAACAACAGAAAGCTGCCATGTTTACTGAAAACCTAGTTGTCCTACTGCTGCATTAAAATAGATAATTGCCTAGAAAATCTGCACTCCCAGACATCTTTCCACTTTTCTTTTCAAACTACTATTGATGAAACTCTTAGAGAATGGGAATTCTAAGTTCACTCACTTCCCAAATCTTTGGGAAAAATACTATGTCTTTCTTGAGACCAGCATTTCATATTTTAATTAGTAGGAAAAGGCTGAGGGATAAGATTTACTGAAAAGGAGCAAACTGCAAATTGTAACTGGATTCAGGCACTTGGAATGAAACTCTTTTATGGTGATTGACTTTAGGAATCATATTGGATGAAGATTTAATAAAATTATTACAAAAGAGATTTTAATTCTGATAGAAGAAGCTTACTTCATGCAACATTTATCAAAAAAAGATACAACTGAAATAATCCGCAGGAAGAGCTAGCAAAGGGATGTTTTGTTTAATTTTCATAATATCTCCATTCTCCCTGTTACATGATTTTAAATTGAGAAATGGATAGTGCAATATAACCTACAAGAAAGGGGTGATCATTACTGTATAGTCCGCTGCAATTTCTGTAGCAATGGTTTGTTTCTTTCATAGAATACTTTTAAGTTGATGATTTCTATAAACTCAGGGGATTTTATCTAATTTGATAAAATAAGACAAGTTTTTCTATGTTACTTTATAACACAATTTTAAGCTAGTTGACAATTATGTATACAGGATCAGAACTTCAAAAGAAGTGGAAACTTACACAAAAAGCAGGGAAGTCCTCTGTATAACTCTTTAAAAGAACTAAGAGTCACTAGCTAGTGTCTGCTTCAAAACCATATTTCAAACCAACAGGAATAATATTCCAAGTGCAAATGCAGTCAAATAGACCAAAATATGTTTATTTGTTAAAAAAAAATAAAAAATCCAATGAAACACTGTTTAATGTTTAAATAAGTTTCCACGGTTCTGCTTACCACATCTACTAGTGGGAAATATCTTACTTTGGTCTCAACTTTCAAATCAGTATTTGCAGTAACAAAAAATAAAAATAAAATAGTAAAAAATATATAAAAATTATAAATGCCATTAACTAGGAATTAGCAATAAAACTGCATAACTTTCAGAAGTTTCATGTTGAGTGTACCCTCTACCCTCATTTTGATATATTTATGGTATAATTACATTCAAAAATCCCAAAGACACCCATAAAAGAGATGAACTACAGCATATTAAACCAAAAACTGACATATAAAACTGTCCTGGGGTGACGTTGTGAGGTTTGTATCCCCAATTGTCTGTTGGGTCTCTGTTGGATATGGCCCTCTGGGCCTTTGGTGTTGGGTCTGGGAGCAGGGGGAAGGGAGAGGCGTGCAGTTTGTTTTCAGAAACTTTCCTCCACCGGCTGGCCTTGAGAGTCAGATTCAGCAACACACACAGCGAGGGACGGAGAGATCTTCTTTTTCTCTCTTCATGCTTTTTTTCAGTAGTTAGTCAGTTAGTTAGTGAGCAGCTAGCAGAGGGGGAGAAGCTTAGCTTTTTTTTTTCCCTTCTCCTCCTGTTTTTTTTTCTCCTTTTTTCTTTCCCTTTTTTTTTTTTTTTTCCCTCCTTTTTTTCACCTTCCCTTGAAACTGTTACAATCTCTCTGGACTGAGGACCCGGGGGGGGGGCGCCATGGGGGCTCGCGCCTGGAACCCATCGAGATCCATCCTGTGCAGCAACGTTTGCCAGCGCCAGAGGGACTGAGAGCAACCACGAGCAACCACCTCCAGGAAGGACTTCTTTTCAAAATGTCATCTCTCCAGAGCGGCACGAAGTTCTTGTCATCGGGTATTGTCCAACTTATTGTGCTGGGGAGTGCTTTGCCTGTTTAATAAACAGGTTCTTCCCACTTCTCTCTGAGGAGGATTTTTTTTCCTGAACCTGTTGGGGGAGGGGAGGGAAGGCCCCTTAGGAGGTTTCCTCCCAAATCTACCATAAACATCTACAAAAACCAAACAGTTTTATTTTCCATAAAGTATTCCTGAGAAGTTCTGGCACAAGATACCCATTTGTAATTTAAAAACCAAATTTTTTGACACAAAGGTGCTCATATTGAATTTAGAAAGCAATAGAGCAAAACTGACTGTTTCTCTAGCCTCTGTAGTGGTTTCCCCTCTGTCATGTAGAGCCAAATTGCTTGGGCCTTTCCATGAATCCCACTGTTTGCTTCCTCATAACTCAGCTGCATTGTTCTACATTTGTTAAGGCTGCCCACATCTTTGTCTTGCCTCCCAAATGATGAGCCTGAAGATTCTGCCTTGAAGTCACTTATCCATTCCCTGATGATCTGCAAGGATTTGTAAGCCAAAGGAGGACCAGCCTACAGAGAGTGCACCACAGGCAGAGCCCCCTTCCCTGAGTGTCCTCTGGGTGCATGCAGAGCCTTATACCAAGTCTGCTTTAGGCTTTTATTTACTTATATCAAGGGCCTGAATTCTGCATCAATGGCATAAGAAACATTCAGGAGAAATCTTTGATAATGGTGCAAAGGAAAAAGTAAATAAAGCATATGCTTTCATAGGGTCTTCTTCCGACCAGCTCTGAACTATCATATATGCTAGTGGAATCACTTTAATTTGATCATGTGATCAGTTTATAGGCACTCATTAAGTGAAATTTTAGTCTCATGTAAATTTTCTTTTAAATTTTGTTGAATTCTGAAGACAAATGATTTGAACTGTTATATTGTGACTCTAAAGTATTATATGTTCAGATAGCAGGGAAATAAAACAATGTAGAGTTTTGTGATTATCTTCATATAGATCGATTCCGATCCATTTACAGAAGCAGGGGCCTGAAATAGAATGAAAATATGTTTTGGTTAATAAAAAAGCATCAAGTACTGGGCGTTTTTTTGACAATTTATTTAAGCTGAGGTTGTATGAACAATTATGACTTGGGCATAATAAATAATTTGCAAGTTACTATAGGTAGGCTCCTATATCTTACATAATATTTTTATGCATATTTCAAAAAAAATGGGAAGAGATAAACAAACATTAAAATCCATTGTTATATATTGCTTCAGCAGCAATAAAATAAGTTTCTGGTTTTTTAGCTCGCCCACAGAAATTTTAAACTTGACACAGGCAAAGTATACATTTGAATTATTTTACATTCCTATATTTACTGACAATAAACTTTCCACTTCAGCACTAAACTAAACATTTTAAACATCATTTATGAATAGTACCACTAAATAATTTCAAGAAGTGAGTCTGCTCTAAATCCCTCTGATTGGTTATTTGAAATGAAACATTTACTGAGTTACAGTACGGGTCCTTCCACTTTGGCATGACACTAAAAGATGCTCTTAAAAATATCTTTAAATATAGCCACTGCTTTTCTGTCCAAGAGTATGAACAAAGATGACAATATCTAAGCCTGAGAAATTAAAGAAAGAGAATGAAATGTTAACTGTTTAAGGATAAAAACTTCTGGTGCTGGCTGGGTAGATGGCAATGAATTGAACTATGAAGGGTAACACATGTATGCAGCTGGTGTAACAAATTACAATTTGACACCTTCTTTATTGTTTCTTTGCAAGTCTACACTCCTCAGTAATGTTACAAAGATTGTTAGATATCAGCAGCAAAGAGAATCAACAGCAACTTTCCAGAAGAAAGCATCACCTCGATGCAATTACAGAATTAGCAAAAAAATTTAATTTATGAGCCAGTATGTATTAGCAAGGTTTATCTAAGGTGAAAGGAGGGATAGCCACTGCTATCTTCCTTTATGCTAAAGGAAAAAGAGATATTATAGCTAATGGGAAATGCTATCAGACTCTGGGAAAATGAACAATACTGTAAGATTTTCAATTCAGGAATTGGTCCTTTTTCTATTTTTCGAATGCCTATCACATTTCTGGCAAGTGCTGAAATATGGATAAGAAAGAGCTCCTGCCTATGTTAAGAAGCAGAATTCGTATTGGAAACAGCAATTGCTTCCCTAGGTCAGGTGAGACAGCAGATCATGCAATTGAATAGACAGTATCCTAAAGAACAATTTCATACCTAAAAATCTTGGTCTACTTAAAATAAAACAAATATTAATATCCCTATTGTAGTAGTTTGAAGGCAAAACAAATGAGAGGCTCCAAGTCAGAGATACAATTTAATAGGAAAAAAGGAAAGGAAGTAAAATAAAATAGATGCAATAAAACAAAAGAACACTGACAGAGTCAGAATACAACCTGAGCGGAGTGATGGAAGCAGTCCAGATGAGGTGGTCTTCCTGAAGCAGTGATCCTGTAGAAAGGTCTGGTAGCTCAGGTCCTCTGGGAATCCAGTGGGTAAGCGCCCCTCTGGTGTTCAGAGTCTCAGCTTATATCCAGGCTGGAATGCTTGGTTCCTCCCTCTGGGTGGAGCATCTCACAATGGGATGGTGAGTCATGTGATAAGGCCTGATGGGCCCATTAACAGGAGATAGTCCAGGAGGGGGTTATCTGTGAGTCGTGTGGCAAAGGTGCTGTTGGGCCCATTAACAGAAGATAATCCAGAGTGGAGGAGGCAGGGAGCACTGCCTCACCTGGTTTCAACAGTTCATGAAGATGGTGATAGAATATACTTCAACCCAGGACACCTATATACCTAGGTTTAGAAAATATAAAATATTGCAAATATAAATCAATTTATGCTAAAGATTGAAAAGCAAGAAGGCAAATATAACCAAGACGTAAAGAAAAACCTACTCTCATTTTGTTAACTCATTCTGTTTTTTAGGCAATCTGGATTGCAAATACTGAATACTTGGACCTTGATATATTTTATGAGAACCAGATTTTTCATATAGGTATTGAAAATTGTATTTCCCAGTCTATGAAAAATTCAATCATTTCCACACCAAGACGGTTCTCTCAAGATTAAAAAACTCAAATTCCCTCTTTTAAAATAGACTGGAATGCTATCAAAAATAATACTAAGAAGAAAAGAGTAAATTGAATTAGTAGCATTTATCTATCTCTACTCAAACCTTGGGTTTAAGGTGCAGGTACTGTAATACATTAGGATATTACAGCTATTAATCAGCATCTATGCTTTAAAATGAACACAAAGCTCCTGCATCAGGAAATGATCTGCTTCATTTTTTCTGCACACCCAACTAAACACCCTTTTATTCTGCCAAAACTGGGTCTTTGTCACTCAGCACTTTGGTATTACCATGCCCTGAAGGTCTATGAGCTCTGGCGATGATTTTCTTCTCCTACTGACTAGCAGCCAAGGATGCCCCTCACAGTGTGGCTGCAGAAGGACTTCCCATTGCCCTAGCACCTTGAGGCCATTGGACACCCAAGGGTTCTCTGTAATCTACAGTAAAAGTTGCCAAGATCCTCTGTCACATCATTTCTGGCTATGGGCTGATGAAGTTTCCTCCCTGAAGAGTTGCGTGGTGGTGTTTGCTTTGGCTTCCTTCTTTCCAGGCATGGCAGCTGAAAGTCTTACCCAGGGGTTTTCAATAGCCGCTTGCCCTTCACATGAAAAGCAACCAACAAGAACCTGTGCATAAAACCGAAAAACATGTGGAATTCTAGGTCAATTCTCCTTACTGACATTAAAACAGAGCATGACAACTGTTCGGATTATTTTTAGGGGGCAGAGAGAAACAACAGAGATAAATCAAACCCAAACAGCCTCTGCAAATTTTCAAGAATAAACTCAAATTTTGTTCACCAGGCTGCAATGGAAGCTACAAATACAGAGCTTACTAAACCATACCAGAAGATATTGTCCAGCCCCTGTGGGCTGCAGGCTCTCCTGTCCCTGCCCTCCTCCCCTAGGACTTCCTTATCCTGCCCAGGACCCGATCCATGTCTTCTCCCCAAAAGCTATCACTCCCTGCCCTTGTGCCAATAGAGTTAAAAGGCTGAGTATGAGATAAAAATTATCACAATATAAATGTTGGATGAAGCGGTATTTTTTAGAAAAAAACTAATACTTTGAGAATAGAAAAAGAAAAAATAGAAGACAGAGCATATTTCTCACAAGCTATAGCAATCAGGGTGAAATATAATGAAAAAAAAAAAGATCTGAACATGGTTAATACCCATGCTGGGTATCTCCTGCTATGCCCATTAAATATGAAAACTCTGTGACAGGTACATCCTATAGGAATTTCAGCATGATTTAAACAGGCTATGTTATGCACAGCTTATTTGTCAACCAGACACAAGATGATATTTTTAAAATTAAAGGAACTCTTTGACAATGGCTTGTCATCCAAAACAAATTACTAATACATGTAATTGTTTTACCTGTAGAAGTTTACCAGATCAATTTTTTTAATACAAAAAAAGCCAAATAAACAAAAAATACAGAGCTGTTAGAAATAAACACAGAAACTTATACAATTACAGAATTTTAAAACCGTATCTAATTCTGGTATGTTGTACTAAAAGTACTTGTTGAATAAAAATCTGTCATCTTGAAGATGCTAGAATAGTGCTTGTACAGTACAAGACTAGTTTAAACATTTTAGAGGAAAATCTAATAAATACACCAGTGGAGTCAATGCATCTATTAAAATTACTAATCAGACATTCATGAGTGTGTTTTTCCTATGTAACAGGTTCTTGCCTCTGCTTTCTGTACTTCTACTGAGACTTCTGGACAACTTTCAACATTTAAAAACACTCTTGACACTTTTTCTTTGCAAAACTCTCTTTTGCCATTAAGGCCTTAAGCAATTTGAAAGATGAAGTAGGTTAAGAATACTCTGGTGAATGGAAAGGAATCTAATTTGAGTTGTAAGAAGAGATAAAAGACACCACAGGTAACTGGCCAGATGTGCTGAATGCTGTCATTTCCTCAGCAAGAAGTACTTGCACATACTACGTAAATATTTCCCTGGTAATTCTTCCTGCTTCTGGTATCTGAGGAGTCTAGGTTGGCAAACATACAAAATTCATTGGCTACCAAGGAAGACCTGCATCTATACCCGAGGTTCTCAAGTGTCAGAAACACTACGTGGCTTGTGCAGTAAACTCCTTCACAGCTAATATCTGAATAACAAAACAAAACTCTTGTCATTTCTAGGGTCCATGGCATAATCTGGCTAAATTAGATATTGCACTTTTAGCACGAAGCACACATATCAACTTTGTCAACAGCTGCCGTATGTCAGTGTTTGTCACAGTCTTGGTGCTATCAAGTAAGGAACAAGAAAAAAATAACAGAAAATGTGATTATTTCTTTTCAAACACATTTTTTTTTAATGGAATCCCACTGATGTGTCTGACAGGACTTTGCAATCTGGAAAGACTTGTTTTGCAGTGTCAATATCCTGCATATAAAATGTGCATATCCATTTCTGTAGTGGTTATCTAGTTCTGAGGATTTCTTTTTCTGCTATTATAATCAATGTCCTAAATATCAAGTCCCATGTCTAGTTCTGTGCATGTCTAGTCCTTTACCTGGCTTAATTTCTAGGTGAGGCAGTCAACACTGAGACCTCTCTCTTCATTTTCAGGGGTCTTCTAGCTGTGGGCATAGATGAAGCCCCAAGTTGCTCTATCTCTGCTGTTCCCACTCTAAAATACTAAGTCTCAGATGAAGGTTTTCTGCTATTCTAGCACTGGACTACTCTGCTTGGATGCTGCAAAGGCAACTGAGCAGCCTTTGGGCCTGGGTTTAATTGAAGAAAGGCCCTTTAAACTTAATTCCCAGTACAATAAAAATCTTGGAGCCAGCAGGCTAAACAGCAATCTGTTGCTGCGTTTCATGATCTGTGCTCCTGGGCCATAGTTCTGAGACTTTTCAAAAGCTGAATAAAACGAGTATCACATAGAATACAGCTGTGAGTCAATTTGTACTTCACTTGAGCTTCTTTAGGGCAGGACAGATGCATAAGCATCCCAAATCCCATATGCTCATTTTAAAGCCACAGTTCCAACTAGGAGACTCATAGCCCCTCAGATGGCAACGTGGTGAATGGACCGTGTAGGTCAGCTGCTCATTATTTTTGAAGTGTTGTTTCCTTCAGACTTGATACTGATTTTTTTTTTCTGCACAGCAAACTGAAGTTTTTAAAGCTTTGTGAGTAGAGAGAATTTATGAAAAAAATCTTACTAGTAAAAGCATTGCATTCTGTATCCTATGGAAGACATTTGTCTGGTTCCCAAGGTCTTACTGGATAAGAAAATGGTTATAGTTCGATGATATGTGTCTTGATGGTGGTAATTTTTTCTTTCTTTTTTCATCCTGAGGGACTTTACTTGCCCCTTATTCTCACAATCATTTGAGGATAAATGTCTACTGTTCCACAGGTAGCAAACAGGAGATGAATTGATGGATGTAAAGACATAGTCTTTAATTAAAATGTTAATGTATTTATAATTTATATATATACATGGGAAGAGCTCTTTTCCAGAGGTTACTTTTTTGTGAAATAGTTCCTGACCTTCCGTGCAGTTTTTAATCTATGTCTCAAATTATTTAAATCTTTTATTGCTTTTCTGCTACCTCTGTTTGTGAAAAAGACTGTGGTGCTATTTTGAACCTTTATTTCAACACCACTCATATTTTATTGTCACTAACATGTGAAAGTTGAAAGCAGTCAGCAAATTGCTGAAGAAACCAGCCCGCTATGTAACCTCATTTTAGGAACCATTTTTCCTTAATAGCAACTGTCCAGGGTTTTTTCTTCCCTGGCACTAAAAGCATTTCTGTACTGGCCTTCTTCCAAATCCTGTCTTTCTGTAACTTGGTTAGTAGTGAAATAGAACACAGGGTCTGCCTTCATTAATGACTCCCAGGCTGCAAAACTTCAGGGCAAGGGAGTGAAGAAGAAACTGTGTTTGAAAAGCATAATAGTTTTAATGCTTATGATTATTACTTTCTTTTCCTGAGTTTCTACCATGTCTCCAATGTTGACCTATATCTGCATATGACCATCTTGAAAAGCTGTCCTCTCAGCTTAGTGCATAAAATCTGCAATCATCAAAGCTACTGACTGAATAGAATGAAAATAACGGTAGAATGAATATGGGCAAAAGGAAGAAGGAGAAAACCAAACATGGCATGCTTTTTGCAGCCCCCAGGTCCCTGTAGTTGTAGGCGCAGTGGGTCTCTGAACACCAGTCCTAAACCTATTGTCAGCTAGGGTCTGAGACTGAGGTCACCAGCATTGTGGGTGGTCCAGATGGGAAAGCTGTGGAGGGAGCAAGATTGGTGCAGTGCCTCAACCCCCTTGGCATTCCTTTTGCTGCCACAATGCACTTTGAGCTGTAGAGTGTGGCTCTCTGAATCCTAAAGCTAACACAGACCCTAGAGACAGCTTGGGGAGACATGTCTAGTATGCTATATGACTAAATGAGAAAGGTGTATAGGGAGCAAGGTTTGTACAGTGCCTTGATCCCCTTGGTATGCCTTTTGCGGCCAGGTCTCCCTGCAGCTGTAGGTTTGAAGTTCTCTAAACCCTAAAATTGACCTGAATGGCAGCCTGGGGCTGAGTCTGTGGAACCCAGCACTGTGTGTGTCCCAGATGAGAAATATGTTGAGGGAGAGTTGCACTGTCCAGTAACTGGACTACATAATGACAAAAATACAGGCTCAAAGATTTAGAAAGCAATGTCTTTGATGTTTGTTTTCTCCAGTAGGTACCATTAAAACATCTGGGCAGGACCCTTCCCTGCTGGTACAAGAGTGGCCCAGCACTCCTGGCAAGATTTACTTTGATGAAGAAAGAGAAGTTCTAATTCTGCACAATTTAAAGACTTCGGATCAAATTACATGCCTTTACAAGTTCCACTTCATGACAGGTCCTCTCTGAAAGGTAGCTTGGATGATCAGCCTTGTCTTCATAAAAGATGAAGTCACTTTGAAGTCTTGTATAGCATGTGTGTATATATATATATACACATATATACATACATATATATATACACAGAATAACATGAATTCTGTAAGTTGAAACAAATTATGTAACAAAGTACTAAATTCACTTAAAAAATGGATGCCAAAAATGTCCCTGATGTATGAATAGGTCCTTGATTTACATTCACAAGTTGCCTTACTGGTAATTACAATTACTGGTTAAAAACCAAAGTCATAAAACCCCACCTTCTATTTCAGTTTACCTAATATCAGCTGGATGATGATATATTTTTTTGCAAACACAAATACTATTTAAATCCACTTCTCACAAAAGAGATACGGCATTCTAAATTTCTTGAATGTTTATTAAAGTATCATTTTCACAGGGAGTAAGTGACTGATGTATGAATACATAGGAGACTTCAAAATCTTTTGTGACCATAATGGAATGCTTCACAAACAACTAGTGGTAACTGCAGGACCATAAACCAGGCAGGAGAATGAGTCCCAAATAAAGAAGAGCTTTCATCATATTTTGAATAGCAGTGCATCTAAACAGTGATTATAAAAAAGGGATGGTCAGGATCCACCTGCCAATATGTATTATTAAATATGAGAAATATGACTGTACCCTCAAATTAAACACTTTGCATACATTCTCAAATTGTCTGTCCAGAAGGGTTCAATGAACTCAATTAATACACAGATGTTTGAAAAATGGCAAAAATGAAAATTTTAGTGAAAAGTTGCTCTGGAAATCTCACGTGAAGAAAAAAAAAAAGAAAACAACCTCAAACCCAATTCCCAGTACTACATACTACATATGAAAGTAAATACACAGAATTGATGGTCTATCAAGAAGCATTTCCAAATGTGATATACTATTTTGATATTTCCAGAAAGCTCCAAAATACCCTTTCCACATTTCTCCAAAAGCCTGAGAGCATTGTGTCTGAAGATGGTTTGACAGATCATGATGATGGTAGCAACACCCTCCCAGGGTGAGAGTACTACTACAGCATTTTCGGGTAAAAATGGTTTTGAAACTACACACAAAAATATTCATGGCATTAGAAGCTTTTGAGATTGCTTCAGCTTTTGTGATGATGAAGCAGAGAGAGTAAGACATGGAAGTTTCTCCCTCGTATTTGCAGTTCAAATCTGCCATTCAGGGCTGTCCATTACCACAAGCTGCAGATTTATCTTTTCCTTATTGTCCTGGGTTGTAGTATAGGATGTGCACAAAGTATTCCATCACCATCTTCATGAACTGTTGAATCCAGGTGGGGCAGTGTTTTCCCAGACCCCCTCCCTCTGGGCCATTATCTTCTGTTAATGGCCCATCAAATGCCTTGCCCATGACTCATAGATAACTCCATTCGGGAGTTTAATGGGCCATCAAGGACCCCCTGCATGACTCATCCCATTGTGAGATGCTCCACCCAGAGGGAGGAAACAAGCATTCCAGCCTGGATATAAGCTGAAACTCTGAACACTAGAGGGGGCTTACCCACTGGATTCCCAGAGGAACACAGCTACCAGATCTTGCTACAGGATCACTGCTTCAGGAAGACCACCTCATCTGGACTGCTTCCATCACTCTGCTCAAGTTGTATTCCGACTCTGTCAGTGGTCTTTTGTATTACTGCATCTATTTTTTTTTAGTTTCTTTCCTGTCTTGGTTTAGGAAGACAGGTATCTGCTAGGTAAAATTACAATCAGAGGCTCTTTGGCAAAGATTTGGGAAATAGGAATAGCAGTTTTTTATTAGTATGTAATACAAAACAAACAAACACAAAAAAAACTTCCTCCCCCACCAAACAACTACAGCATTAATGAAAAACGACAACAGTACCAAGAACTTTGAGGGCTTTGTTTCACAAAACCCAGGGCAGTTTGGTTTCGGTGTCCTTGCAGGATCCTCAGAGCACCAAGCTGGAACAGTGGAAAAGTCCCGGGCTGGTAGCTGGGATGGCAGGGTGTCCCGGCAGGCAGGGGCAGGATGTCCCGGCAGCGCAGGGGGTGCAGGGTCACGCTGCAGCAAGAGGAGCAGCGCCGAAGAAGTTTGAAGGCGAGGCAGAAAGCGCCCAGCTTCTCCTCGGCGTGCTTTGCGGCGGCTGAGATCTTCGAGGAGCGGCCGACACGCGTCTCCCGAACGCCGGAAGCAGAAAAGCACGCAGCTGCCTTAAGCTGTGTCTTTTACTTGCGTTATCTCCCCCTTCCACCTTTTGTTCATCTCTTTGTTTCAGCCAAGCACTTTCAAGTATCCAACACCCGGTCCCCTTGGCAACCCGTGGGGAAAAAATTCCCCAGAGAAAGAAGGAACAAACCCAACCCCCAACATTATCCACTCCGAATTTTTTTCCTATACAAACATATTACATTGAGTTTTAACTATTAAAAATACATATATATATATATGCAAATATGGATGCAGCCATATTGTCATGGATAGTTCACCCCAAAACAAGGTTTCCTTGAGGTATGCATCGGGTCTCTCCATCCTTTTGCATCACCTACCAGGTGCAACCTGGTCCCTGAGCGAAGACAACTCTACGGATGGGATTGTTTTTGCTGGAGGCAGGATTAATCTAAACAGTTTTTCCTAGCATACCTCTCATGTGTACCACTGGAACCTTATCTCCGTCTGTCTTTTGCAAGGGCTCAGATTGGGCAGGAACTGCTCGGTTGGTGGAACCTTGAGTGTTCACCAACCAGGTGGCCTTTGCTAAATTAGTATCTTAATTCTTAAAGGTTCCCCCACCCAGTGCTTTCAAGGTAGTTTTAAGCAGGCCATTGCACCGTTCAACTTTCCCGGCCGCTGGTGCATGATAAGGAATATGGTACACCCACTCAATGCCATGTTCTCTAGCCCAGGTGCTTATAAGACTATTCTTGAAATGAGTCCCATTGTCTGACTCGATTCTCTCAGGGGTGCCATGTCTCCACAGGACTTGTTTTTTCAGGCCTAGGATGGTGTTCCGGGCAGTAGCATGAGGCACAGGGTAGGTCTCTAACCATCTAGTGGTGGCTTTTACTATGGTTAGCACATAACGCTTGCCCTGGCGAGTTTGGGGAAGGGTGATGTAGTCAATCTGCCAGGCTTCCCCATATTTATATTTGGACCACCGCCCACCATACCATAAGGGCTTCACTTGCTTGGCTTGCTTGATTGCAGCACATGTCTCACAGTCATGGATAACTTGAGAAATACTGTCCATGGTTAAATTCACCCTTCGGTCTCGGGCCTACTTATAGGTGGCATCTCTGCCCTGATGACCCGAGGCATCATGGGCCCATCGGGCTAGGAACAACTCTCTTTTGTGTTGCCAATCTAAATCTATCTTTGACACTTCTATCTTGGCAGCCTGATCTACCTGCTTGTTGTTTTGGTGTTCTTCATTAGCCCGACTCTTGGGAACATGGGCATCTACATGGCGGACTTTTACAGGCAGCTTCTCTACACAAGTGGCAACGTCCTTTTATTCATCAGCAGCCTAGATTGGTTTTTCTTTATGCTGCCAGTTGGCTTTTTTCTACTTTTTTAGCCAGCTCTACAGAGCATTGGCTACCATCCACGAATCAGTGTAGAGGTAGAGCTTTGGCCACTTCTCTTTTTTAGCAATGTCAAGGGCTAATTGAACAGCTTTGAGTTCAGCAAGCTGACTTGATCCCCCTTCTCCTTCAGTGGCTTCTGCAACTTGTCGTGTGGGGCTCCATACGGCTGCTTTCTACTTACGGTTCATTCCCACGATGCGACAGGAACCGTCAGTGAAGAGAACGTAGTGTGTTTCTTTTGCTGGCAGTTGGTTGTATGGAGGAGCTTCTTCAGCTCGTGTCACTTGTACTTGCTCCTCTTCGTCTGTGAAACTGAAGTTTTCTCTTTCCGGCCAGTTTGTAATTATCTCTAAAATCTTAGGGCGATTTGGGTTTCCAATACGGGCACGCTGTGTGATGAGGGCAGTCCATTTGCTCTATGTGGCATCGGTGGCATGGTGCGTGGAGGGAGCCTTTCTTTTAAACATCTACCCTAGCACTGGTAGTCGGGGTGCCAAGAGGAGTTGTGCTTCTGTGCCAATCACTTCTGAGGCGGCTTGAACTCCTTCATAGGCGGCTAAGATCTCTTTCTTTGTGGGAGTGTAGTTGGCTTCAGATCCTCTGTAACTTCGACTCCAGAATCTTAGTGGTCGGCTTCGGGTCTCCCTTGGCACCTTCTGCCAAAGGCTTCAGGACAAACCGTTGTTCTCGGCTGCAGAATAAAGCACATTCTTTACATCTGGTCCCGTCCTGACTGGGCCAAGGGCTACTGCATGAGCAATCTCTTGCTTGATCTGGGCAAAGGCTTGTTGCTGTTCAGGGCCCCAGTGGAAATTGTTTTTTTTGCGGGTAACTAGGTAGAGAGGGCTTACGATCTGACTGTACTCAGGAATGTGCATCTTCTAAAAACTTATGGCTCCTAGGAAAGCTTGTGTTTCTTTTTTGCTGGTCGGTGGAGACATTGCTGTGATCTTATCAATGACTTCAGTGGGGATCTGCCGCCGTCCATCTTGCCACTTTACTCTCAGGAACTGGATCTCTCTGGCAGGTCCCTTGACTTTGCTCTTCTTGATGGCAAACCCGGCTTTCAGCAAAATCTGGATGATCTTCTCTTCTTTTTCGAACACTTCAGCTGCAGTCTTTCCTCACACAATGATGTCATCAATGTACTGTAGATGTTCCGGAGCCTCACTTTTCTCTAGTGCAGCTTGGATCAGCCCATGGCAGATGGTGGGGCTGTGTTTTCACCCCTGGGGCAGCCGGTTCTAGGTGTACTGCACGCCCCTCCAGGTGAAAGCAAACTGAGGCCTGCATTCTGCAGCCAGAGGAATGGAGAAAAATGCATTGGCAATGTTAATAGTGGCATACCACCTCGCTGCCTTGGACTCCAGCTCGTACTGAAGTTCCAGCATGTCCGGCACAGCAGCGCTCAGCGGTGGAGTCACTTCATTCAATGCACGATAGTCCACAGTCAGTCTCCATTTTCCATCAGACTTGCGCACAGGCTAGATGGGGCTGTTGAAGGGTGAGTGGGTTTTGCTGACTACTCCTTGGCTCTCCAGCTTACGGATCATCTTGTGGATGGGGATCACGGCGTTCCGATTTGTCCGATACTGCCGACGGTGCACTGTCGAGGTGGCAACAGGTACTTGTTGTTCTTTTACCTTCAGGAGTCTCACTGCAGATGGGTTCTCTGATAGTCCCGGCAAGGTGTTCAACTGCTTAATGTTCTCTGTCTCCACAGCAGCTATTCCAAAAGCCCATCTGAGTCCTTTAGGGTCTTTATAATATCCATTCCTGAGGAAGTCTATGCCCAGAATACATGGAGCCTCTGGGCCGGTCACAATCGGAAGTTTCTGCCACTCCTTCTCGGTTAGGCTCACCTCGGCTTCAACCAGAGTTAGTTCTTGTGATCCCCCCGTCACCCCGGCAATGGAAATCGGTTCTGCCCCTACATGTCCTGATGGCATTAGAGTACACTGCGACTCAGTATCTACTAAAGCTTCATATTTTTGTGGCTCTGATGTGCCAGGCCATCGAATCTACACAGTCTAAAAAACTCGATTTTCTCGTGCCTCTTCCTGGCTAGAGGCAGGGCCTCTCTAGCACTGGTTATTATTTTCTTCTTGGACGTACATGGTAGAGGTTCCTTCGAGGGAATCTGACACAGCATTCCCACCTCTGTAATACTTGGCAGCTTGCTCATGGGAGGCTGAGGCTACCTTCATTCTAGTGGAACTCCTTCTGTTAGCGTTTCTTTCTTTGAGCTCACGTACCCGTGCTGCCAGGACAGAAGTAGGTTTCTCATGCCACGCTCCCATGTCCTCTCTATGGTTCCGCAGATAAAACTACAGGTCAGCTCGAGGGGTGTACCCTTTCTCTCTCGCTGGGGAATGTTGGGCTCTGATTCTGGGGCCTGTGACTCGCACCGGTGCTACATGGGAACTGTTCCTTCTCATCTCTTCTCTCATTTCCTTCATTTCCTCTTTGAGTTCCTTCACCACCGCAGAGACATGAGCCTGCATTGGACCACTGATCATACTTTCATAATTTCTGAGCTTGTTGGCAACAGAACCCACTGTTTCTCGGTTATCCTCGGCATTAATTGTTGCGATGAATGTGGCGTATTGGGATGGTCCATGAGTTGCCAGATTCCACAACATGTGCCCTGTGCATTTAACCTTGTCGGGGTCATTATCATGCTGTCCGGTCCTCCCAAAAAGTACTTCCAATACTGCCACTTCTCTCAACTGTTGGATTCCTTCCTCAAGGGTCTTCCATCGCATTCTATTGTTGTGCTCTTGCATTCTGTCTCTGTGGACAAATCTTTTTCTCACATTCATTAGAAGTCATTTTCAAAGGGGAAGGGGCCTTTGCTCTCTTACAAATACCTGATTTATACCTGAGTCTTGGGTCAAGGGTCTGAAATTCTTTGCTTCAGCACTATCCAGTTGCACACTTGTACCTATAAGGTTTCAGACTCGAAGTAGCCAGGCTGTATAAGCCTCACGTCCTCGTCGTGCAATATTTTTTTGCAGATTACGTAGACTTTCATATGTCAGGGACTCAGTGATGATCTCAACCTGTGGCTCTTCTGTGGACTGTGAGGACCTTCCTTTCTTACTCTTAATATCAGGATCTGACGATTTCACTTTACACTTCCTTGTTTCCACAGGGGCGACTGCTGCTGGCTGTGGCTGCCCTTGTGGTTCAGCTGGAACCTGGACAGTTGTAACATCTGTGGGTTCTACTGCTGCACTATCAGTCTCTGCCTTCTCGGGGCAGGGGGAGGGTTTTTCATGAGCTGGGGAAATGTACTCTTTCAGCATTTGGCCTATCTCTTTTACCAGAACCTCAACCCAATCCGGGTGGGTCCTTTCTGAGGCAGGCTGTGGGGCAGAGTCAGGCTCTGGGGTATCATCCCTATTCTGTGGGCTAGGTATCAGGGTGGTTATCCAGGTCAATCTTCCCTTATCTCTGAATGCTAAACAGAATACGCATATTAGCAGCACCAGCCATTGTATGATATCATTAGCATTCAGAGAGGATTTAAACCCTTCAAAAACTGGTGGGGCAGACCCAAAGAGATGGGTAAAGGGTTGGGAAAAAGAAACTTCCCCCGGTGTCATTTCTTCACAGTAGGTACCATTGTTAAAGTAACTCCAAAAACACACAGTTAGTGTACGATAGCCCTGAATTTATGTGCCTGCCTTCCAGAGGAAATTAAAAATCCATGAGTTCTTCACTTTATTAAGCCATAAAATAAACTGGATGACAGTCACAGTAGCTTTAGTTATAGGGCCCATGTTTAGATAAGGGCCTGCAAATGGAAGGAATACAGCCACAACCACATGCCACCCAAACTAGGCTAAGTTAGACCACATGATGCAGCCCAATGAGGTTTTTATATCCAACGCACACAAAAGAAAGTACTAGGTTAGTTAAGAACTGCTATTTCTCTTCCCTTTTCTTTTCTCAGTGCCCTCAAGCCCCACCTTGGGCGCCAAAATCTGTCTTGGTTTAGGAAGACAGGTATCTGCTAGGTAAAATTACAATCAGAGGCTCTTTGGCAAAGATTTGGGAAATAGGAATAGCAGTTTTTTACTAGTATGTAATACAAAACAAACAAACACAAAAAAAACTCCCCCCCCCACCAAACAACTACAGCATTAATGAAAAACGACAACAGCACCAAGAACCTTGAGGGCTTTGTTTCACAAAACCCAGGGCAGTTTGGTTTCGGTGTCCCTGCAGGATCCTCAGAGCACCAAGCTGGAACAGTGGAAAAGTCCCGGGCTGGTAGCTGGGATGGCAGGGTGTCCCGGCAGGCAGGGGCAGGATGTCCCGGCAGCGCAGGGGGTGCAGGGTCACGCTGCAGCAAGAGGAGCAGCGCCGAAGAAGTTTGAAGGCGAGGCAGAAAGCGCCCAGCTTCTCCTCGGCGTGCTTTGCGGCGGCTGAGATCTTCGAGGAGCGGCCGACACGCGTCTCCCGAACGCCGGAAGCAGAAAAGCACGCAGCTGCCTTAAGCTGTGTCTTTTACTTGCGTTATCTCCCCCTTCCACCTTTTGTTCATCTCTTTGTTTCAGCCAAGCACTTTCAAGTATCCAATACCCGGTCCCCTTGGCAACCCGTGGGGAAAAAATTCCCCATAGAAAGAAGGAACAAACCCAACCCCCAACATTTCCTTTCTTCCTATTAAATTGTATCTCTGACTTGGAGCCTCTCATTTGTTTTGCTTTCAAACCATGACACTTATTTTGAGGGCTGTTGTATTGCTTACACTTGAAGTTTATAAGATACCAGTGAGAAATGTTGCAGATGCTTCTGTATGATTTCAGCTCACTATGACAATCCACTTTTTACACAATATAAAACAGTTAATATAGGCAGTTGAGACATATTAACAAAGGTCCCTTTAATAAAGTTCACCATGTCTGCACAGCTCTACTTTACTAATGTAGAAATACATTAGTAAAAAACCATCATAACCTCTCTATCTTATAGTTGCTTTAATTCAAGACTACTACTGACTTTCAGCAAAGAATAGTTTCTCTCCTAAAAGTTATTTTTCATGCAGTTATTTTTTCACTTGGCCTATGAAACCAAGTGTCGTTGTTAGCACAGCCTGTTTTAGAGTGTGTCAGTGTCTCGGTTTAGAGACAAATAGTAGGAGAAAATGCCCTGGAATGAGTGTTTCCTCTAAAGAGAAGGGTTTCAATAATCTCATTTGCCTATGAGAGACATGAACATCAGTGGGTGACAGTGAAAAAAAAAAAAACCCTAACTGTTTATTAACAAAAAGAAAACAAACACAAAAGGGTGCCCACAAGGCACAGAAAAGGATTGAATAAATACTAGATATTGGAATTTCTAAACCTTAACCTTCATCCCCCACCAGACAATGTGGCCGGGAGGCAAAGCTGGTGGCTGCCCCCTTAGTTTCAGGGGCCAGCAGGAACAGGAGTTCACACACCTGCCTGGGAAGAATAGATGGGAACCTTTCTGATGCTAGCTTCCTCCTCACAGCATGAGAAGCTGGTGGGTTCCAGTGTCTTTTCTCATGTTGGTTCAGCTTCTCCGATGTCTCAGGTTTGGGGTGGCCCCCCAACCAGCTCCCTGAATGGGCTGAAAATAAAACCATCCAAGCTGAAAAAGTTCAAGGAAAAAAATCCAACAAGTCATGGAAAAGATTCCTGGTACAGCCTCCAGCTTAGGGGAAGGAAAAAAAAATAAAGAAAACTTCTTGCTTCAAGCTAGCAAAAAAAGCTATTCCGACAAAAGGAATAATGTAACATCCTGGTCCACGCTGCAGCCCAAGCATGCTGGAAAGAGACAGTTTGAACCAAACCATGCAGGAGCCCAAGGCTCCCCTCCCCACCACTTCAAGCTACAGGGTTTATCTTAAAGATACACCAGCAGTTTCTGGGCATAAAGCAGATAATTAGAGAATAAACTATCATCATAAAATCACCCCAAGTGAGAAAACTTTCTGTGGTACATATAACTGCCAGTGATCAAGAGACCACCTTTGTTCTCAAATCATCATTCCACCAGGTTTCATTTCTCTGGAACTTGAAATGTTTTGAGCTTAGTCAACCAAAATCTAAATCTACTTCTACAATCTTTCAACCCCAGTGCCTAACTGCACTATGAACAACTGAGTAAGAGCTGTTCATTTCTTTCATATGGGCTACTCTGTGAGAGCCAATTTTAAGGTCTCTTAGGGCAGTGAAGATGTACATGACATCGTCAGGACTAACAACCTATGGACAAAAAATTGGTGCGGCCTTAAGAGAAATAGAAATTTTGAGAAATATAAGATTTAAAATTTACCTTTTACTTTCTCATGTCTGAACAGAGTTTACTGGTTGCCAGTATTTGTGCAGGTGTGCAGTACAATCCAGGATTCCTATGGGGTAAGGCTCAAGTCTGCATGTCTTTCTTAAGTCTGACTCAAGATCTTACAACTTACTTCTGCATTTTGTGCATTTGGTTCTTCTGCCAACTGACAAGACAAAGAGGCTACTGAAATACTCCTATGGGGAATATCTTTGGTCTGCCTAAGTCCTAACTTTCTATGTAGCAACTGCTGCAGTGCAATGGGCCTGTTGCATGGGAAAAGGATCCTGTGTGGGCTGTGCTGGCTTCTGTAACATCCCAGCTACACAGAGGAGATATAACCAAGAAGTGAGAAATCTGGAAACCGCTTAACACTTAAACAGAGTGGGGAGAAGAGATTGCAGGTCCCCATCAGGATGATCCTCTCCAAAAGATGTATCTACAGAAGACCTTGGCTAGACATGTGTCACTGGATTTTAACACTTCCAGTCACTGGAGATTGCACATACAATAAACTAGCTTGAAAATCAAGAAATGTCTATTTATAGGAAAACTTTATGTATTTTACATATTATCTAATGTGTGTTATGGTTCTTGGCATTATAAGTACAAAAGGAAAGAAGAAAGTCTTGAACAGGTGCCTGCTTTGTACTTGCTGTATATTCTTAAATGTTTGTTACATGTAAACTTTTTTATGGATTTCTAGAGCTTAAAAGAACTTCACGCATCATACAAGATTATATATATCAATTCACATTGCAAATTTCAGTGAAACATTTCCAGCAGCCAGAAAATTACCTGGTTTTTTTTTTTTGGTTGTGGTTTTGTTTGTTTGTTTGTTTGTTTGTTTTGGGGGGTTTATTTTTTTTGTGGGTTTTTTTTTGTGTGTTTTTTTTGTTTTGTTTTTTTTTTTGTTTGATTTGGTTTGGTTTGGTTTGGTTTTTTTGTCTTTTTATACAAATAAATATAAATTCCTTATGCTAACTTCCAGTAGAAAATGTACTGGGGAAAAATATCTATGGGTTTAATTTCCAAGTTCTGTGCTTTTTGAAATTCAACATGCCTCAATATCTAGAGTGCAGCTGAAACATGTGAGCTTAAGGGGCACCAAATTTTCCCCAAGACTGAAAACAGTATTTTTCATTACCTGATTAAATTACAGGCATTGTTTTAAACTCTGCAAAACAACAATGCCAAAGAGAAAGCACATTTGAATTCCGCATTTTATGCCAACAGCGTTACATAACGAGATAAACATTGGTAATTGTGTTTAGTTCAATAACACTTTTAATTATAGTTGAGAACTCCTTTAAAGTGTATGGATTTTACTGACGCAAAGTAAACAGATGAAAGCCAAATGAAGGTAATCTCATAGATTTCTACTGTCTAATTAAAGTACAGAAACATTGTTTAACCTATTCATGCATTTAGAAGAAAAAGAAAAAAAAAGAACAAAAACACCCTGCTTGCACATTTGATTCACATTTTAATTATTGCAAGATCTCAGGTAGTAAAGTTGGTACTACATCAAAACAAAAGATCTGTAGCATGGGAATTTATCCTCTTTTTCTTGTTAAGCAGGGCAAACAAGTCATGAACAGTCGACAGTATTTGTATACATAAAGACAGATAACTAAGGAAATCCTGTTACATCCCCTGAGACCCTGGTTCAGCAATATACTAATTCCCATTGCTAAACTTTAATCATGTCAGCAGGTCCTACTAAACTTTAAAAAATCCACCTGCGCAATTTATTTTTTTAGTTGAATTTAGTTGAAGGCTTAACTTCTGGCAACTAAGCTGCTGAAGACAGGCAGAATTCTCACCTTCTTATCCTGGGTGTGAAATTTCGTAGAGTTCTTTGTTATGGTGAAGAGATCCTGCAGCATTCCACATGCAGAATTATCATGCCTAGCACCATACACTAGTTATGTACCAACCATTCCTTTAAAATGACAAATTGCTTGTAAAAATATTATGAGATTTTTACATGAAAGGGAAAAATAATATCCAAGATATTAATTAGCAGTATCGACCCAAAAAGTAGTATTTGTTGTCAGGTGAGAAGACATTTAATCCAGGGTAACAGTAACCATCAGGTGTCAGTAATAAAGAATATCAAATATTCAGAGTGAATTAAACATGGTCAGCCTCCTCTGGCTCTTCCTAAACTAGTAAATTAAACAGTGTCCAATTCCTGCCTACAAGAAAGACAATAAATGGTTTCAGCAATCTCTGTCTCTAGTTTGATGCACCTGAATGCTCCAAAACAATTCTCAGCACATGCCAAAGAATATTTCCATTAGCAATTTAGTTAATGCTGCATATATTTGCATGTCTGCTCTGGCTGAGTTCCCCAGCACTCAGCTATCTCATCCCCATATTCTACCTTCACTCCTCTTCAGCCTATGACTTGCATCATCCAATGCCATTGTAAGGAAAAGAACATTATTGAGGGCTGCAGAGGCCTCCAGACTTGACAGGAGGGTGAATTATAATACACTTGCAGCAAAAAACAACCAGGTGCTCCTCACAACCTGAAAGAGATTTGGCTGAGAGCTAGGGAGATTTGGGGGATCATAAATTCAGTCTAAGTAAAAAGACAGCACATGTAGAGCTTATTAAATGGAAAAAAAATTATAAAAAGGCAAAGCTTTATAAAAAGGCTTCTGCCCTGATGCCAATTCTGTTCTAAACATCTGTACAAGTCAGTTTTCACCATCTCCCAATCTTCAAGGCTGTCACTGAGCCATTGACTTTGAGGGTTTTGGTCAGTGTCTGTTCTGTAAGCCTTTTATGATCTCTGCATGATGGTCTGTTACTTGTTCCTTGAGGGCAGTGACTTTCAGTTACCAGTCTTTTTTGGAAGGTTCTGTGCAGTGAATTGCTTTATCATGCCTTTGTCCTATCCAGGATACCTTTGATGGATGCAGCGTCAATCTGTCTGCTTGAATCAATATTTGTCTTAGCTCTGTAGAAATTTCATCACTGTATTCTTTTCAGTGGAGTTTCAGTGTTGTTGAATGGAAACCCATGCTATTGGTAATGATGCTATGTAGCTGCTGGAGACAAAAATATGTTCTTTTTCTTTCTTACTGCTTTGCACATAATTGCTGTTCTGTTTCAAATATATGGTGAGGGATGGGCAGGAATGATCGCAAGTACAAACTGCATTATGGCTTCTGTTGCATCAAAACCATACAAACTACAGAAGAATGAATTCCATGTATTTAATATTGCTGGTTCTAATGTCAAATACCATCATCAATTTTTAAGAATAATCTTAGGATTTTTTGAAGAGGGAGTTATAAAGAGAGGCTGGTTTTACACTGGATTTGCAAGGGAGCTCATAATCAAGTGTCACACTGAGAAATGTAAAACAACTTGGGGCATAAAAAATGAATGAGTAGCGAGCAAGGATCTGAGCTCAGTGAAACTGAATATCTGTTAGAGGAAACTGACGTTCTCTGTGAAACAGGAGATAGATATGATTTATTGGGCAAACTTTTGAGGAGCTAACCCAAACAGAGGACTGATTTGTAAGTGTTCAGGGTATCTCCACACACAGGAAAAGGTCTTTATCTCCAAAAAGAGAAGTAGCTGAAAGATAAACTACAGTGACCAGATGCCTTTGACCGTTCAGGAACCCCAAAGTAATCAGGAACATACATCTAGATTGATTTGGTGTCAGCAACTATTACAATAATCCATGACCTGCTTCACAAATTGTTGTTATACCTTACTGGGTACTCCAATAAGTCTTTTGTCAGAAGAGTAAAGTCAAGGTTGGAGCCAAAATTCATCAGTCAAACATTTTTTATATCATAATTCTGAAAACCCCATCCAAATAAAACATAAAGGGTTACCTGTGATCAGTGATCCTAAAAATATTGATAATCCTACATGTGATTATCGTACTCAGTAAAACAAGATAGCAGAACAAGACATAGGTCAAATAACCTAAGATAAGGAATTCTGCACCTTTTCATGGGAAAAAAAACGATATATTTTTGTTCTTAATTTTTGTGCGTTTGGGGGTTTTGTCAGGTTTTTGTGTGTGTTGTGAGGGTTTTGCTTGGGTTTTATTTGTCAGGTTTTTTTGTTTGGTGTGTGTTGTGGGTTTTGTTTAGGGGTTTTGGGTTTTTGGTTGTTTTTTTCTTTAACTGAAGGGGTTGCTCTGGTCTAGTTGTTCAAATTAGAATAAAACTAGTAAAAAATAGTGAAAACACCTGCAATTTGAAAATAAAATATTTCAAGAGCTCCATATTTGCTTTAGCTGTTTTCAGGAACATAATTAATTTATGTTTTATTTATGCCATATGGAAGGTCTACAGTCCAAATCAATTCTCAGTATTGTACATCTTCATCTGCAAGAAAGAAAAATGTGATTTCTGGACTCCCACTTTATCTCACTGTAAGTGAAAAAACCCCAAAACTCCAAACCAAACCTGAATATAAGCTCACAGCAGGGTTTTCTTAACATACAAAAAAGATACTGCAATAATCATCCCTACTTAAAAAGTGAAGTTGGACATTTTCATTATTCCTGTAATCCAGACTGGTACATTGTGTTACTTTCTCTTCAAGGATAGCTTTTCTTTGGCAGTTTCCTGTGCCATGTCTAGAAAAGTGCAATGAAAACTTTAGGAAAAAACTTTGTAATCCAAAACAATAGTGTGAATGGTGAAACTAGACTGCAAGAATGAAGTACCACATGTGCCAACGTGAAGGAAAAGAAAACCTAGAAAAACTTTCTCCTATATTTGCTAAATCTTTTTGGTGTATGATTCCAACAGTGGAATTATAGAAATAAAAGAATGTTCAGATCTTCAATTTTGAATATGAGGAAACTGGTGAAATTCCTTGGAAGGAAAACCCCCTGTTTCTCATATGAGATTAAAAAAGCAGTATCACTATTTAAAAAAAAACTCTGAGATCCATCAGAGGCAGAACAATTAGAAGAATTATAGAATGCATATAGAGATCCTCTTAGGGGATCTTTTGTGTTCAGCATGGATTTAAGGTTTTTATCCTCCTCTTTGACAGAGGAAAAAAATATAATATTAAATTCTAGTATTAAACAGGAAACCTTGAAATAATGTGAAAGCTATTCAGCTGCAGGAGGGAGAATTCTAGAGGAATCCTGCTGTGTTGAGATAATTAGGACATTAATCAACTCCCTGGATAGAGCAAAGCTGACATTCATAAATGCCTAATGCTGGTCCTCAATTCTTTTGGCTTCTAAGGCTAATAAAGCTGTATCATGGTCATGCTCACCCCTCCTCCCCCCACTTGGCTGCCACCTACAGCACCAGTGTGCCCACAGTACAAAGACTGATGGGCACCAGGGGTTTAGCAATTGGAGCCCTTGGAAAAACATGCTGAGGTCTGGAGCCTGAAGGATGGCAGAGGGCACAGCTCAGCTGGGGCAGACTCTGCCAGTGCTCATGATTGATTGCTGTTTGCTGCTCTGCTAGTACGCCATGTCTAACCTCACAGCTTCATCTGGAACTAGTTTGATTCAAATCCCTCTGCTGTCCCCAGATGCCCCATACTGTTTCAGGTCTTGGTCTTGGCAGAGAACAAGCGATCTAGTTCCAGACAGCAGTGAAGCAGGTGTCCTGCTCCCACTGCGATCACTCTCTAATGGGGACATGTTGTGCTCAACCCGCAGGTGGCTCCTTTTAGGAAGAATAATTAAGGACCATCTCTCTCCACCTTTTCCTATTAGTCACAACAGATTATTTATCTTACGAGCCACACTCTCATAGACTTCTATTATTTGTGCAGGCAGCACTGGTTTCACCTCATGCGTCATCTTGAGTGTTAAAAGCTGCAGTCCTAAAATTCAAGAAGTTTTGTGTTATGAGCATATTGTCATTCACAGCACGATGGTTAAAGACATATCTGTTTTTAGTGTCTGCTTAGAATTGCAGACTAAAATGCCAGGCAAGTGCAGTTAGAGGAAAGAAAGAGAGACCTGAACTGTGGGATTTATCACTAGAGAGAAGAAAGCACAGCCAGTCATCTCAGCCTGGAAATTTCCTGGGAAGAGGTGCAATGCACTGCTTTTCTCACCAAAAAAGTCGATACACTTACTGAAAAAATCGCAGGTGACTAAAGAATAAGTTCATGTGTCACTGAGCTCACTTCCAAGTGTGAAAAAGGAAAAAAGATCCTGACTGTATTACAATTCTGTAGAGCAATGTCCTGTGAGGCAAGGGGGATGGTCTAATTGCAGCATGCTGAAACAACGACATTTGTCCAGGGGAGGTGTGCTGTGAAAAGTGGGGAGAAGAAAAAGAAACAAAAGAGGAAATTTAGTTTCTGAATACTTGTATAGAAATGTGAAGTCATCTGAATGTTTCCTGTGCTATCCAAGTGGTGAAAGTAATAGTGAGAAAGGTAGAGAAAGGGGGAGTTGCACTCTCTCCAAGAATAATCTAAAGGCCAAATTATTTCCCAAACCCTTTGGCACTACAATCCACACTCAATACAATATGTCAAGTATCTACAGTTTACTGTTTCAATATAATCACCAGAGTACATAAAAGATCAGTTCTTCTACAGCAAGAGATTGAAAACTCACTATTATGTACTGTCTATGCTGATGGAAATTAGGCACTGACAGCAGCCAAAGGTAGCTAGCAGTTTCCTGGGTAGAATAAATTTGTGCAGCCAGTATATAATGTTTTTCTCATTCTCCACTACTGGGAAAAAAGATCTACTGCAGACTTAGGGAATGGTACTGCTGCTGACTGTTGCTGTCCAACAGTTGGAAATCCCCTTTGAGTTCTTTTATAGCCCACAGTTTGAGAAATATTGATCTATAGGACCTAACTACAGGCTGCCGTAGAGCTGTTAACGACAGGGGAAGAGGGAGCATTTACGTGCACTTCATTTAACTCAGCTGAAGGCTCAACTGCAATGAATAATCACATACACCTAGGCTGAATAGCAGCACCTATTGCAAACTCTTGTCAAAATGGGATTTTGAAAAACTTTGTTTCTAATGATGAATGAAAGTTTTGAGTAATACAGAGAGACATGGTGACTATTAAACAGTTGTGGAGTTTTCCATTTTCCATGCATAAGACATAGAAACTACATTGGTACCCTCTCAGCTCCTATTTCAGTGACTAATGCTCCACAATTTCCCACCTGTCAGATCACAACGAAAGGAATCCAAACAATGAAATTAAACGAACGATTCTTCTGCTTATCTTTCCCTCCCCAGGACACTGAAAACCTCATCACATTACCATCAGAATGACACAGAAACTTAATTACTATCTAAATAAGAGATTGTGATTCCTTCCATATTTATTATTGAGATGTGCTTCCCCAAAACTGATGGGAATTTTTTTCATTGCTAATAGGTCTTTCAATTTTAAAAACTCTGCCAACCTTGAAATATGTAGTTTAACTTATTTCCATAACTGCATCCCTTTTCTTGAGAAAATGGGCTTAGTGAAATAAGCTCTATCAGTCACTAAAGTACAATATGCAGTAGAGTGCATGATGAGAATGTGTGAAACTTATCCACAGTCATTTTCTAAGACATTAATGATCTTTAAAATAGGCTTGCCAAGGAGTTGTCTGATAAAGTTCATTGGTTTTGTATGTACTTTTACTTGCACCTAGTAGGTGAAACCCTTTATTCACCTATTTGTACTCCAGAGTGAAATAGACTTTGGCATATTCTTATTTGTAATTATGCAAGATTAGTTCTTTTAATTTGTCATCAAAATTTAGAGGCTGCCCTTCTCCAGTCATTCCAGCTGTTCTTGAGCAGATCTGTTTTAGATTGATTTACTCATTCTTGAAGGTGTTGTGAACATATCGGTACAACATCATCAGTGTTTGCAGCAGATGCATATAAGTAAATTTCTTTTTTGGAAACTCTGCATTTGCCTTTTTTCATATCTTGAAAAAAAAAAACCTCATAAACCTCTCTTAAACAGATAACACATGTACTTTATTCTGAGTTTGTCCAAAATGAAAAATATATGGTTTACAACCCCTGCCTGTGCTTTTTCCTGTTTCCTTAAAAAGAAGTGAAAAACATGGAAGTGTGACTGAAGGACAGTTTCAACCATATATGTCACTGCACATCCTCCAGATCCTCTATTTACTATATCTTAAAACTTTGTACTGGTATCTTTTAAAGTAGTGACTGGTTTTCCAAAGACTTTTAACAAGGACATTTAGAATGATAGACAAATAGAAATCAATTAGAATATTGTGGGGAAAATTTAATAGGGTGGGGTTCTTTAATAACAAATATGAGTATAACAGAAAAAAGCACTTAGCATGTTGTCTTAAACATGAAAGAGACTGTTTATGTTAATGAAGTAACAACAACCATTAATTTTTTGAGGTAAGAATTTGTCAGTATTTTCAGTACAAAGACAACAATTATATCACAGCATGCCAACATGGAACATTTAAACATATATGCATGTATAAGCTCTCCAATGATAATTTCTTTTTATACCCTGATGCTCCACTAATCCCTGAAGTGAAACATGTGTGATGTCAGACAATGAATTAAAGTTTCTCTATTACACATTATGGGGAAAGTGATTATCACATATTTCAGATTACTTTGGAAGTCAAGTTACTGTTTTTAAGGTCTGCTCTCTTTCAGAGTTTTTATGCCTCTGCTAACACTTGGGATTTGTGGCATCTAGCAATACACACTGGATATATAACTGTCTGCTCCATAGATATCGAAAAGTTGCATTTTGCTCCATCACAGTGTTTGTCTCCATGGCACTCCTAATTTTGGTACTTTCTCTGGATATGCCTCTATCAATACACAAATGTAACCACACATGCAATTTAAGAAGTCAAAGTTTTACTTTTGGAGCTTTCTCAGAATGGTTCTTTGCAAAATTCTTTCTTGGTAACCTTGAAGTTTTTTGACCACTTGAATAAACACACTAAATTCTTCACACATTTACCAATAGTCTTTGCTGAATTAATTAGCAAAAGTTGAAATCTCACTGGGTTGTTACACATTCATTTGCCTAGTGGATGGCTGAGCAGGCACCTCTGCAGAAAACAACATAATACTACCCACCTAGCAATCATCTTGAGATAACTTGAGTCAGTAGCTTCCAGCCTAGAAAGACTATCAGTATCCCTCTTTGTTGCCAGATAAGGAGCACTGCAGGATGGTTGGAACTTGCATGTGTGAAGAACTGATAATATGAGGCACTCTTGTTGTGAGCCTCGGCAGAGTGCAGCCCATCCCACTGTTCTGCAGGAATGATTGAGATCCTCAGCACCACAGTCTAAAGGGTTCAGCTGTCAGTATTTTACAGCACCATTACAATAAGGGGTGTTGTTTTAGGTGATCAAGATGGCAGCAAAAGAAAGATTAGGGCAGAAGAAACTGTTGCTAGTGATCACATATTATATACATGTATAGGAAAATATAATCTGTGTTTTAGTAATTTACACTGGTGATAAATATGCCTGTTTACTGATTTGGACACAAAAAAAAATTTATTCAACAATCCCTTGGGTATGTACTTTTTTTTTTTTGGTATTTTGGTATTTTGGTATTTTGGAGCTTGTCAGAAATTTCCTCTGTCCCTCTGCTCTGGAGGAGCCTAATGTCTTCTGATGCTATGCTATTGACCTGATTGTTCACTTTAGGTCCTACATACCAATGTCTAATGTATGACAAGCCTTGTCAGGGTAAGTGTATTTGGCAAGATGATAAAACCATCTTAGTTTCAGGTCACTTTCCTAGAATCAAAACAAAATTTCATACTAAAAAAATGTATCAAAACGTTTCAACAAGATCATGAGATACATAGAAATCTTATAAATCAGCAAAAGATACTTTACACCCATGAAAAAGAAAATATAAAAGTTTAACAGCTTATGTTGAAAACATGCATGTCTTAGGCTGTGTGGAGGTGTGCACTTATTTGAGGTTTATATAGGTGTATATCATTTTTATTAGGTGTATATAATTCTGGTAATGTTACGTCTATTTAGTGTACTTGCTGAGGATGCCATAAAAGTGTTACACAGATTCTGTGCAGAAGCAGTAAGAGTTCTCTTCTATGTTGCAGAGTGCAAGTAGTTGCTGGTATTTGTGGCACCAACCTACACAACTGACATTCATTTCTGAATCATATACATTTTATGGAGCCTCTGTACCCCCTAGAGAGAAGAAATTGTCGATTAAAGATTAATTGGTATTGGAATATAATATTCTTTTGCAGAACAGCAATCAAGACCCTCGGGATCTACAGCAAATCAAAACAGTATCACCCAATCCCTTTTAAAGATTTAAGGGATGAAGGGAACCAGCATGTCATAGTACAAATAGTACTGATTACAGGTGTCCCAGATACTGAAACAATTTTAGCTTGCAGATAGTCTCCTTTCATAATTTTAAAACGCAGCTATCCACTTAGGTTGCAGTTGCAGCTGACATGCATATTCTTTATTCAGGAAGGTAGCAAACCAGGGGCGGAGTATTAAGTCAGACAACAAGTAGTAACACAATGTGTGGAAGGAAGAAATCTGTCCTTGTCACAACATCACTGTTGTCACAACATCACTCTTATCTTGCATCTCTGTACCTCCGCTGGAAAAGTGTCTACAGAACACCAGATTACAGCCTGAGTTTTGCTGGACATGTAGGCATAATTCCATCTCAGGAAGTTTTCTCTGGCTTTTGGTTGCCAAAAGGAAGAGCTCAAAGCATCCCAAGAATTGTAATGGGATCCTTAACCCAAACAAAGTTGTGAATGATGAGCACAACACCATATAGCAGATTCATACCAAAGGGCAGAATTTGCTTGAGGCTTCTGTCTCTACACATGGAGAGGTCAGAAGATGAATTAGGTTGTCAGTTCAGCTTTAAGCAGTGATGGCTAAAAACACAAAAAAGTTAATCACCATGCTGGTGCTGCTAGGTGAGTGTCCTAGTGGTGAGTGTCTACCCAGCACATGAGCATTTCAAAGAGTTGGCTTGAAATTGGAATGGTATGTTATGAAATAAACTGCAAACTGTGAAGCAACAGGTCAGCAAACAAGGCCAAGGGCTCTCGGAGATGTGTGGGGAGAAAATGTAAAGTGCTTGTTAATAAAATGTGTAGCTGCAGCCCCAGCTGTACTGAGAACAAGGATGATATGAGTATCATTAAACCATTAAAAGGGACATTTGAAAAATGGCTGAGTTTTCTAGTACAACCTACATTCCTCTAAGAGGGAAATGCATCAGGAGCTTATGACATCCTGTGTACTGTGACTGCTAGCAGAAGATAATGGAGGGCAGAAAAATTGTAGCTTAAGTACTTGTTCTTAATAAGCATAGTCCAGGTAGAGAGTTCACTTCCTCGAAGAGTGAAAAGGCAGAATTAAAATGCCTTGATACCATTGGACTTGATAGAACATAATGTCATTCCCTGACTGTGCAGTGAGATGACTAAATGCACATTTCCCCTCCATCCATCCTTAAGCAGATAATGCTTATCTGAACAACTCACATCACCTGAGCAGTCCAGGGCTTATCCCTCCAGCCTGGGGAAGACAGCATTTCTCAGGATTCATATGGGCATTCAGACATGTTAAGAGATCTGATTAATATATGAGGATGAGGTTGTTAGCATGCCTCATATTTTCAGTTTTCCAGAAAACATGGGTGTCATGAGATCAGACAATAAAGCTATCAATGAAATGATTAAATCTCCCTTGATGGTCCCCAAGACTTGCATGACCATAGAGCAGGACTGCACTTTTAGTATGTACAGTGAGAAACTCAGAGGGCAAGAATGCAAAACCTGAAAATGGCTCCAGACAGTTGGCCCCAGGATGGAGGTTTGTGTGACTCAGTGCTCCCCAGGGGTACTTTTGTTAAGAGGGAGAACTGACTGCCAGACTCAGAGAACTCAATTGCCATCTTTCCAGCTAGGTTGCTGCAGCCCAAAGAGATTAATGACTGACAGAAGTCAGAATAGTTGCACAAAAAAAGGCAGCAGAACATTATTATCACAGTTTTCATGACAGGCTCAGGTGTCTGGAACATGATGAGCTAATGGCGCTGGGAAAGCATTAGCTCCTGGAAGAGAGCTCTGGATGTCAATGCTCTGCTTCAGAAAAAATTGTGCTCACACAAAATTGTTTACAACTGGCCTTCAGGACAATCCATAGGTGCTACAGGACTGTGCTGTCTCTGCAGTCCAGAACAGTATTATTTGACTGCTGTTTTGCACAACCTCAGCATAACTGAGATGGTGAAACCTTTCAGAAGTTGAAGTTCTGATGAGAAGAAATCTATATGAATGCTTCAATATTGCTTTAATTTGCAAGCTCTGCATGGTGAATGCATCATATCTCTTGGCAAATAGTCTTTACCACTGAATTATCAAGTTGCATTCAGTAAAGGAATAAAGAGACAAGAAGCTTGGTTCAACTGAAATAAAAAAAAAATACACAATAAGGATCTTAATTTCTCTTTAGATATTTTTTATGAACTACTCAGCTCAATCAAAAAAATTGGTTGGGGAGCAGGGGAGGGTTGCTTATTTATTCTGTTTATAGCTTTTTTATTAAACTAGTATTTTATTAGTTTTACAATCGCATTTCTCAAAAGCATAACCTGTGTAATCTGAGAAGCACATTCATCAATTCCCCACACCACCAAATGAACAACATATTTAAATACAGCAGAAAACAAAACTCAAAGGCCATGAGTACACCAAGAACCCTGTAGGCTATTCCTGTCTGAATTTAGGGTATACATATGTGTTTTTTTGCAGAAAAGGGATATACCCTCACCATGCCCATCCTGCCAAGCAGACAAAGTTTTGTTTTAGGTCAATGACTGGCTTAGTTCTCTTCTAGTGGCCACTCAACATCTTCATGTCAAGGCTGTCAATCTGCCTAATGTGATAGTGGCAAAATTTTAGAAGTAGTTTTTCTACCATCCTCATGAAATTAAATGCCTTTAATTTCTCAGATAGCTAAAAAAATCTTATTGTGAATGATGAACGCATTATTTTGTGATGATGAAATTATTTTTTTCATCTTAACACCAGTCCTGTTCATGGAAGAAGCGCATTTGCTGAGGTAATCCCACACTGAATACACAGCTGGATGTACAGCCACTGAGAGTCTCTGCCCTCATGAGTATAAATTTCTTCCTGACAGATTTACACCGAAAAAAGCCCCAAAACTGATTGCTGAAAACTGCACACAGATGTTATAATATGCAGTTTAACTAGTCTTACTATTTTCAAAAGATGATTTAATAGTGATATCTGGTCTTTTAACGAGGAAAATATTGTGATTTTATCAAGGCAACCACATGTTACTCTTCATAGAGGACTTCCAGCACAAAGGATTTCAGAAGTAAATCGTTCAGTCTTTAATGAGACAGTAGTTTCAAAGTGTTTTCAAGTACCTTTGTTCCTTGCAAAAAATAAAGCCTACAGAGGTAGCAAAAGGTGTTTGCTAATCAAGCAAGTACATAGATGGCCAGATTGACACATATTGTTGCTGTCTATTGTCTGGCCAATCCTCAAACACAGATCTTTAAAGCTGTAGCTAAAAGACTTGTACTGTCAAGGGATACTGACTTCTTATTAAAGAGTGGAGACAGCTAATTCTGAAGCTCAGAGAAATTAGGAGGATTACTTTTTGTGCCTATCATACTTATTAAGTCTTGAATAAGACTGGTATTATGTAAAAGATGAGAACAAAATTCTATCCATCCTTGGGAGGAGGTACTCAGAATTGTAACTGAACCAGTTCAGATGAGGACACTTTTCCTGGTGTTTTTCTGCCCTTGATCCTAGGCCTCACTCCCCTATGAAGATTTTGTGAAAAATATCTAAAGATCCCTCTGGAAGAGTGGTGTCTACCTGCTGTCCTTGAATACACCTGTAATAATGTATTGCCTTGCCATTTGGGTAAAACAAATTACACATAAAAACTGTATTTCCCTTATGCACCAATTTGCATTTCCTGTCTAATCGTAACAAATCAAGGTTGAACAGATTTTGCCATGACAGGACCTGATATTTCTTTAAAAGGGAATTGACACCTGTTTGTTCTGAAATCATCGTGGCCATTACTGAGCTGAGGGTCCCAGTGGAATAAAGTCTCTGGTTCACAAACCTTTACCAGGTAATTCAGCTGTCTATAGGAGGCACCATGGTTATGACACGTTTTAATGTTTGCCATCACATAAAATTTTCATTCTTCAGAAACAATAAGGGCAGCAAGCTAAGAGAAGGACTTAGAGACCTAGAGGGAATTTGGGCAGGCAATGATCAAAACTCTGTTAAAGCAAGGTAGAAAAACACATGGGGATATAGACAGTACAGCTGTATTTTAAAAATCTTCATCAGATATTCTGCCTTGTCAGGGAAGTGTTAATGCAGACAAAAAGCCATCCAGGAAGCAGTGAAACTGTATCTGCACTGGAAAAAGTTGGTGGGGTTTTTTTGTTTGTTTGTTTTTGTTTTTTTTTTTCTAAAGAAAGTATATTTCACTTGTTTTACACATAAACTGTATTTCTCTTATATCAATACAGCTGAAAATAATCCTACTTGCAATTTTTCTTAGCAAGAGCAAAGCAACAACATCAATTAAAATGTGGGAAATAACTAGATTGTCTATGTCAGCCAGTAAATCAAGAATCTTGTTTGTAAAATATTTCTATTTTATAATGGTTCTCAGCAACCACGTAGTGATTACTTTTTGTCATAAGTTGACTCCCCTATTCTAGAAATGCCACTACAAGGTAGCACCATGCAGTACTATAAAAAAGCTTAAGAGATAGATAGAAATATTATCATAATTAACTTCTTTTCATACAACTTTAGGATGTAATAATTTTGAGGTTAGGTCTGTGACATTAGTTTTCTGGCTTGAAATATATTTTTATTCAACTTCATACTATCAGACGCAACACAAAATGTGGTGACCCATGCAAACTTTACTCAGTCAGAGTAACTGGAATGCCTTTCAAAATGAAGTTTGTGACATTTTTTGCCTTTAATGCAGAGCAACTGCAGCTTGTTTTGTTCAACAATTATTTTGCATAATCTGTTAGATGAGTCTTTTCATAACTTTAAATAGTTCTTAATTCTGTGTATTTCATACACTTTAAATGTACTTTGTTGCAACCTGTGTATTTTGAATATTTTAATGTGGAAATGCTGAACTTCTAGCATTACAAAAAAGCTTTTGGAATTGAGGTTTCTCATTCATTTTAAAGCATTTCTCTTTTGGCCTGTGCTTTTGCTTATTCTGTAAGAGGTGACTGCAGGGTTCTGAAATAATGTAATACAAAATAGGAGAAAATAAAAAACTTGATTATGCATGTTTGGTAATAGAAAATATATTTGTTTTACAGTGGCATAAACATTACAGGCAGAAACTGTGTATTTGATAGTCTTTAATTCCAGTATATATTACAGATTGCACTGACAACTTTGATCATGATGAAGTCTTGGTGTGAAGAAATTCCACTGAAGTTAATAGGAGTTTTAGATATTTATTAAGTAGGTCTCTAAAAGCAGCATGTAAAAGGGCAGAGATTAAAGGGGGAAAAATTATGTAAACTGAATGAAAAGTGAAGAGAAAACAGCAGTTAAAAATGATGCTCTGAACAACTGAAATACACCTTCCACAGCAGGGTGTCTAAACTTGCAATTTAAACTTGAAATGAGTAATTTCCCAGTCTCATAAGTACAAGAAAAGGAAATAAGTCACTTTACTTATTTTAAAGAAATATTGAATAAAATATCGTGGCAATATTTAACACTCAACCACTAACCATCAGGTTGACCCAACAACAGATAAGAACAGATCATAGTTTTAATTGCCTTTCTTGTATATATATCCTAAAGTGAGGCATTTACTCTTAAAATGATCTGTATATTCAGGCCAAGTTTAGTCTGTGAGGAACAGTAGCACCAAGAAAATTAATTTCTGTAGGAAGCTGGAACGGGTTTCCCTGAATCTCCAAACATCTCGTTTTCAACACTGTATTAGCAGATGCAAGGAATTTTTTCCAGCTTATCTAACAGCAGCTTTGGACTTTATTTCAGCTTGAATAGAATCAAGTAGTTCCTCTAGAAAAGTAAATCATATGTTTTCCTTACCATACAAGTTTTATCACGGAAAAAAACATACTATAGGACTACAAAGTCATAGTGCATGTTGAACACAGATTATTATCATCTATTCTACTAAATCAAATGTGAAAATAACCCTGTAGCAACTTTGAAAGTTAATATAGCTAGCAGACAAACTCAAAATAAGAACACAGATAATTTTGTGAAAGAGAATAATAGTGCAATTGGGATGGTATCTGTTGTTTATCCTGCAAAGGAAACTTCCCACCTCTTACAATTCTCAGATTTCTTGGGTCTTTAATTTCTTTTCATCTGGAAAATATTGATCTTCTCAACTATCTCGAGGGTTCTTGTAAGGTAACATACAATTGTTCAAGATTACACTCAGTGTCACTTTATATGTCATGGATAATTTAAGCAAACATACAACTAAGCAGAAGTGATGGTGTGGTGTCTAATTTAAGCGCAAGAAAGTACTGCGAAGCTCAAAATTTAAATAACACCTCCCACACCCTACCAATAGCATCCTTATTCAATGTAATTTGAGTCTTTTTTTAATCAGGACTATGACAGGAACCAGGAAGCTCATGGTCCTGTTGTCTGACTCAGAAGTGCACAGATGTTTTCAGAGTGGGAAGCTAAAATTAGGACCGTTTGCTTCATCAGGCAGTCTCATCATATAATGAGTAGAGAATCTTCTTATTCATGAAAAAAATCAAGGGATCCCACTGCCCAGCTGCCTTGATTTACCCTTCACCTCTTTAGGCAACTTGGAATAGACTGAAGTATCTGAACATCATACTTAATAAAGAAAAAGTCAGTGGGTGCTTTTGGCCACAAAAGAAGTTGAGATCTATATACATCATAAAAAGTTGTTGATATCGGTCTCTATTCCTGATTCCTCCACTGGAAAAAAAACAACCTATTTTGCCTCACACTATTTTGATATGAAGGCTACTGTTAAGAAGTTCAGTCTTGTCTGGGCCTTCTTTAATCAGCATTAGCACAAACAAGTTTGACAGAAAAAGACGCATATAGGTAGCCTGAGAAATATATTTTTTTTCTTGTTTGTCTTCATCACATGCAAGGTTGCATAAAAGATATCCCCAAACAACTTCAACCACACAAAACTTTATATTCTTCCAAATTAACATCCCACAGCTGTTTAATCTTTCCCCATTGCTCCAAGTTTTTTTATTTATTTGATGTTTATGGTTGCCCCACCATCTTCTGCATTGATCAGCAGTTTTATTGAGTTGTTATCTTAAATCTTTTGTTATCTACAATGCTTCTTATATATTTTCTCATAGAGATATCACTCTAACAGATAATGTTACTCTATGTTAGTGACCTGCACTGAATCTGCCAAGTATATGCCCTGTGCTCTTTCCCTGTGGTCAGAGCCTTGGACATTTCATCTGATGGCCCTCTTAAATCATAGTGGACTAAGACTACCATCATGCACAATTTAAAAAAAAACCAATAAAACAATGTGTAAGGACAGTTTTGCCATCTCTTAAAAATCACTTCTATAGCAGAGTGCCTGTGTCTAGTGAGGCTTTGGTGTGGCCTGGCAGACACAAAGCCTGAAGGCCACCCTGAGTAGCAACAGCCTCATAGTTCAAAATGACATAGTATTATTTATATTAGTAAACAGAAATATCCCTGAAATGTGAGCTGGACCTGAAGACTTTAGGTAAAGTACTAGATGGATTGGAACAAGGTTTGCCAGAGAGAAAGCTTCCTAGAATATTCATGTTCTATTGCTAAGAAATGTTCCTGATGATGCTTAATTTACTAGAATAGACACAGCCCAAAGGGGTGCTTTAGAAATTAAACTTGTTTTCCACTAGCTTTCCCTCTGGTACTTTCCCTTCCATGATTTCCCTTCAGTAAAATCAAGATTTGGAATGTAGAATGACAGTGGAAAGATGATCTCAGTAAAGTAAAAGCAATGGAAAGGAAGAGCTTTCATAGTAGAATATGTAATTGGAATATTCTTCTGTTTATCAGGGATGAGGAAAACAAGAAAGTGGTATAGCTTTTGTGGGCACAGAACTGTGGAGTACTCACCTCAAATGTTGTGTGCTGTTTTGGGTGCTAGAATTTAAGAAAGATGTAAAGCTGTTAGAGAGTGTCCAAAGGAAGGCCATGAGGATGGTGAAGGGTTTAGAGGTGAAGCCATGTGAGGAGCAGCTGAGGTCACTTGGTCTGTTCAGCCAGGAGGAGACTGAGGGGAGACCTCGCGGTAATCTACATCCTAGTCATAACAGGAAGTGGAGGGGCAGAAACGACAGGACCAGAAGAAATAGCATGAAGCTGTGTCAGGGCAGATTTAGCTTAGACATTAGGAAAAGTTTTGTCACTCAGAGGGTGGTTGGCCACTGGAACAGGCTCCTTAAGGAAGTGTTAACAGCACCAGACTGGCAGTGTTCAGGAAGCATTTGAATAATGTTAACAAGCACATTTTTGAGGTGGTTCTGTGCAGGGCCAGTAGTTGGACTTGATGATCCTTGTGGGTCCCTTCCAACTCAGGATATTCTGTGATCCTATGGCCAAGATAATAGCAATGCACTATTTAAAAAGGATGTGGTCAGGCAGTTTTCCAGTGTGTCAGAAAATAGAATGTTGTTTAACCCTAGCAGGGGCACAAAAACCTCACCAGAATCTGCTTTCAAACCATAATTTTTTTCAATTTCTGTTGTCTTCTACAATTCACCTTTTGACATAGTGTTTTATCTCTTGAGTTTTCAAATAATAAACCATGGGTTGACCACATGCAGTAAATAAACTTTGAGAAATCAGTGACTTTCATTACACAGCATAAATAGCAGTAGCAATATTAATAAAACATTCATGGATGTGAACTGAGGAAACCATTCCCTTTCTGCTACTGAAAACTGTTAAACAAAAAAGGATTCATAATCCTGCTTCAATTGCCACCATTTTTAGGAATGCTATTTTACTTCCAATTTGAAGACAATGCTCTCGTTTTGTGTACCTTTTTATTTCTAGGATGATAAAACCACTTTTCACTTAGGACAGTTATTGAGACTGAGATATTTCTTTCTATTTTCTTTGTAAAACACAATTTTCCTTTTGCAGGTACTTGATCACGTTACAAAGCCATGATCTTGGACAGTAACATTTGCAATAAGTCTGCATCTGGACAAAATGGTTTGTCAGTTGCACTAATAGAGCTGCGGCCAATTTTGTCAAGCTCTTATTTGTTTTTATCAGTGATGGAAGCAATGATCCAGGTGATGAGAAGAAAATTATTGTAACAGCTAGAGACTGACGGAAATATTGTAATTCGAGTAACTATACTTTCACATTTCAGAACAGGTCAAAGCAAGTGAAGGTGGCATAGCTATAGTTTATTATAGTCAGTGGTGATTTGTAAAGAAAAAAAATCTCTACTCTCCAGTGTAAATCAAATAAAATCATGCAACTAACTTTGGTTGTATTGTCACTTAGCAGATCAAAGTTTCTAGCAGTCAGTTGCACTGACTAATGTATTTGAGAGTAATGACTATGGCTTTTTTGAAAAGGAAATAAAAAGTTCAAGAGGAATGACGTTAAGGTGATGATATTTTTCATTTTTACTGTCTCTGCCTCTCAAGCAAGCTTCAACAAACATATTATGAAGGTGTTGTGCAAACAAAGTGTGAAATCTTCCCACAAGATACTAAGTATTTTCCTGTGTCAAATTGGAAATTCCATGACGTATAGTATTTATAAAAAGTTTCTGCTTCATAGACATAATTTTATACTAAAAATGTTGCCTGAGAAATGGAAATTAGAAGTTTCAATCAAGTTTAGAACTAATTCAAATTTACTGGCATTTTTATGTGGACATCATCAAATGAAAATATTTCAGACTTGTTTAGATCAATGCACCCCTAAAGGCTTACCCAGCTGCAAAACCAGTCTCAGCACAAGTCATGTTCTGAATTGGGCAAATATACTTCACCTGGATTTCAGTATTTGCATGAATATTATTTTGATCCTGATTGATGCAGGAAAGTGATTTTTTTTTCCCAAGAGAACTAGAATGCCTGCAATTTTTTATCATATTTCATGGTTCAAACTTTAAGGCAAGTATGGCACTTTTTTTTTTTTTTTTTTTGGCAAAAAATAGAGATTCTTATTTTCTCTTCACCTTGACAAGTTACTTACTTGAAAATATGTTTCAGGTGGCAAAAATTCCACATACTGTACACTAAACAGATCTGAGAAATAGTATTTTAGCCATGCTAAATATCTTACACATTAGAGATTTTTATTTTTCTCACCATCAGATCTTCAAACTGAAGAGAACTCCTAAATCTTATGATCCACAGTATGTGATCAGAATGGAAAAGTAGCTTTCAGATTTTTTTCCCACAGTACTGTTAAGTGTTGTGCTCAGAGTTCATTAAACACAATTTCAAATATAGCTTGATATTTTCCTCTTAAGCTTTAATGTAAAATTCTTAATGTAAGAAGTTTCTAATAGTCAAGCCACTAATCTTGATATGTGCTCCAATTCCTATATGGCCAGGTCTCCCAATTTATTATTGACAAAAGATATATTGACACTTTTTGCAAAGGATGCTAAATGATACAGTACATGTGCCATAACATTTCCAGAATTTGTTCATTAATCAGTATCTCTTCAGCACCTAGCAGAACTTTAACAGTGTCCTCAGCAATTAACACACTCTTTGCTTCCTTCACAGGAGAATAAGTTGTCTCATCTATATCAGTGGTCTGAGTCATTTGATATGAATTCAAATCATCTCCAGTTGTCTCATACTGCTTCAAGTCTCAGCAATTTTACTTTATACAGTTGAGTTTCTTCACTGCAAACCAAATCTGAAAATAACAATGTGAACACATTTCCACTGAGTCAAAACTTTATGTGGGTGTGAAGTACCAAAGATCCTTTGTTAGGCACAGAGCACTCATGAGCTTTTTGACAGTCATGACACCCAGAGGAGCTGCTAGAGCAAACCTTTCAGCCGATCTGAGGACTGTACAGAGGAAGAAGTGCTGAGAGTAGCTTTCCATTTACCCTCCAGTGCCAAACATCTACAAATTCACTTCTTGGACAATCATGACCTTACAGCTGTTTATATCACTTTAGATATTTTGCATCTTTAAATCATATTTCTGTTTTACTTTGCCTTCTCTGTGTTGTAATTCCAGGTATTCTTTTTATTTTTCTATATATTATCTTTGTATTTCACCTTTCCTTTTTTTTTTCCCTCTACTAACCCAATGAGCAAGTCCCAGCCACTAGACTAATACTTACTAGCTACTAATGGGACACTTAAAAAATGCAACTTTGTTGTTCATAGAAACGTGCAGAGTGCAATTTTTTATCTCAGAAAGCAGTCCTTGGGAAACAGGTAATTTCCTCCTTGCTGTAGGACATTTCAGAATCAGCTAAAACTTTCGAATTCAAGTAAATTACAGGCTTGGTTTGAAAATTCAGGATAATCCCCATACAGAAGTAATGTGACTGACTGTTCTCTGAATAGCAGGCCCAGGAGTTAACACAATACAAACTCATGTGACACAATACAGACATAATAATCCCCTTCTACAGAGAGAACCTGTATTCATCTTACTGCAAAATAACAGAAAGCAATTATTTCTATTTTGTGCATTGGCTGTCCAGAAGCATTAAATGAGAAGTTCTGTGACCAGTTTGGGTACTGTGATAATCACTTCACCAATACTTTAACTTAACATTTTAAAATTGCTCATGCTCAGTCTCTCTAAGTTTCATTTTTCCTGCATTTCACTTCAAAAAATATTCTATTCACATGCTTTTGTCTAAAGCTCACTTTTCTGTTATCTAAAACCTATTAATTTACCTCTGTTTAAATAAGCAATAGGTAAATATGTAAACAGCAAGCTTTTTAATGATTCTATCTGTAAACATTGCCCTTAGGTTCTTCAGCTCTCTCATTACAGAAATTTATTTTGTTATAACTGGACATAGATTAAAAAAAAGTATTTCCATTCCAAGTGAATTGTTCTCTTACAAGCAGGTCTTTTCAATATATTTTCAGAGTGCTTCAACCATTTTAACACCAGAGAAAAAAAATCTCATATAAATGTAGATAAATATTTTGTTAGAAAAAATTTTTGAAAGAATTAAAAAATTAAGGCTTTTTTTACCCATCTTACTCATCTTAAATGAAATAAAAATAATTTTAAACCTTATAAAATTTATGTTTTCCATACTGGCTTCCTGCATATTCCTAAGATTTTAATGAACCAATACACACCAGTGATCTCAGAAGAATGAAAGCATTACCAAATGTGCATTTAGTGCTCTTCAAGCTTACATATATACTAATTTTAAAACCAAAAAAAGTTGAAGGTTTAATGCAATAGTTTTGTAAAGAAACAATAATAAATATTCAGTGTATTTAGAAAGGCTATAGATATTTCAGGTACATATACAGAAATATCAGTGATCAGATCATGCTGTTAAACACTCATTCATCAGCTGTGATATTTCCTGCAATTTTGTGTATAAATAAAATCCAGAACCAGATATAAAATCCATTAAAGCACCATTCTGAAATCTTCTGCCTACTCAGTGGCCACACTGTCTTGAAGCAGCCTAGAATCTGATGTTAACTTCTATATATTCGGATGCTTCAAGTTTGTTAATGTTTGTCAAGACTAATGTACTGAAAGAAGTTCTGAGATGCTCAGCCCTCATTTCAGACCAGTGCACCACAAAAGGCTTAATCTGATTGTTGCTTCCCTGTGGGAAATCCACAGCGGGAGAAATGTGGCACTCAATATGAGTGATCGGCAAATTCCGTTTATTGTTAATTCACACAATGCTTTTATAATAACACTAATAAGCTCATGCATGTTTTAAAAGTTAAGCTCAAAATTAGTGCTCAAACTAAAAGTTAGCTACGCTTTTTTTTACATTTTTTGTAGTTACATAGTTTAAGTAAGTTTTAGTTTTACAGTGCTTCTCCCTCATATCTTTCAGCTACAAAGTCTTGTTATTGTATAACAGCTGTGCTCAAAGACATGCAAAGCTTGCTGCCTTACTAGTTCTCATAAGAGTGCCTGTGTACTCAGCAAAGCTCTTTCATGTCTATGTAACTTTTTGCAGCTAACCAGTTATCAATCATACTCTCCACACTTCCCAAAACTTGTTCAAAGAAGTGGAACCTGTCTGGCAGAACAGTCTGTCTACATTCTCCTCCAGAGCTGATGGTGATTGAATGGTTATTTATTCTAGTTAGTAATACAAACTCTATTTTTTTCTCTTCTCAACATACTGTTCACATTCTTACATGATTAAAACCAGAAAGAGAATGGTGTACATATTTTCTTTCTTTCAAGTTAGTTTTCTCACTAGGGTACTGTTTTACATTCATTGTTTTTAAGAAAACATGGTTTTAACCATCTCTTCACTTGTGCAAAGCTTTCTGTTTTCCTGTTCATTTTATTATTCCTAATTTTGTGATTTTTTAATTAGAATAACAGTTTTTGAAATTAAAGAGGTTGGGGATTTTGCCTAGAGGTACTTATCAATCACTGTTGCATCAGTTCTTACAACTGTGCATGATAGTTTATGAACTACTTATGACAGTTTACATACAGTTTAAACAAATGGTTTAAAACCCAGGAATTAAAATAAATTATTGCTCTAAAAGGTTGTTCTTTTAATTGCCAAAACTTGATTTTTTTAATTGTTGGTGCTGCCAATTAACACATCTTGAAGAGATAGATTTGTAGTTTCTCAAAAAGTTTGCTTTTCTTTTTGTAAAAAATACCTATAACTTCCAAGAAAAAAAAATCTTAGGTCAACAATCCTAATTCCTTGTTAATAAAAATCATAGCATTGTAAAACAAAATCAGAATCTTAGTCAATATTACATGCACCAGGAAGATTGTGGGAGTAGTTATATGACTTTGCAATTGAAGCAATGGGAGACGGATCAACTGACTAAATTGTTTATCAAAGACAAAAGTCAATGGAAAAAAAAAAATCATGTTACAGATTAACAATGTGAAAAAGTGAGAAAATACATCCCTAACTAAACAAACTGGTAGGTGATGCATAAATATGTGTGCAAATATTGATGAATGAACTAGGGATCTGAGTAAAATTATATGGATTATAGACATCTGTCAAAAAACCCAATACAGCATCCGAAAAGAACCCCCCAAAACCATTACATATATTAAATAATAGAGAAAATAAAGTTGACAAACTCAAGAAGAGTTTAACCAGCATGTCCCTTGTTTTGCCTTAAGCATTCATTGATATTACAGTATGCTTATTTGTATAAAAAGAATTTTTTTTCTGTGTGCTTCAAAATTATTTTTCTGTTGTATTTATTAATCTAGAAAGCAAAGGAAAAAGTTGAGTTAAAAAAGATGACCAAAACTAAGTGTTTGAGTTGTCCAGCTGTGCAGTCCTTAATTGTCCTGGCAGTTATAGGAAGTTACCAGATTGTCCAAGAAGATGGTCTAACTGGCAAAACCAGCAGAAAAAGAGAGCAGTTCAATTGGTGTACCTGAGAAGATATACTGATATTTTAAATTCAGCAAAAGATAAACCTGGGGCAAGTCAGTCCTTCAGACTCTAAATAATGCTAGGAGAAGGAATTATTTTTAAATACATAACCTATTTTTATTTTAAAAGGATAGCCTTTAAGTACAGCTTGAAATGTTGAAAGTCAGCAGTTTTGGAAAATAATCTCAAATTCTACCTACAGACCAAAGTAATTTCTTTTCTGCTAATCCTTTCTTTTCTTAGGTCCCAAGTATTGCTTAGACCACAAATTAGGTCCTTATGCAGGTACGACCTATCACCATCAATTTAGCACTTTAGCTGTACTCTAATGAGATAATGTTTCCTGGTTCTATTTTACTTTTTCCTGCTATCATGAGGGGAAGAAGAGACTTCCACAAGCCATATCTGGTAAAGAAAGAGTAATCTCTGCCCATGACTTCACATTTATGCATGAGAGGCAGCCCTTAGCAAGTGCAGAAGCCTCCAGGGGATCTTTGTACTCTCGAAAAATTTCCATTAATGAACCTTTCTTCTTATGAGCCACATCCATAATTCAAGGTGATACCTGATGCTTATTGTTTAGTTCCACTTAATTGTGTAGTTTTCAGTAAATATTATGTAATTGAACTGAAAATGGTTGGAAATAAGTTAAATTTCACAGAATCACGGAATATTCTGAGATGGAAAGGGATCCACAAGGATCATTGAGTCCAACTCTGAAGTGAATTATCTGCATGTGGATTGAACCTGCAACCTTGACATTATTAGCACCATGCTCAACCAGTTGAGTTGATCTCATTGTCCAAAGAATGCATACTGGAAAAAAATGCAAAATGGGGAAAAAAAATGGAAAAATGTCTAAGTCTTTTTAAGCACAATCAGATGAAGATAGGAATGGTAATAGGAATGGTAAGAAGTTATTTTCATGAAGTATTGTTACGTACCAAATTTCTCGGTCTGCATTAATCTGTTTTGGTTCAGGGCATTGGCTGCATTCACAGTTATTGAATGTTGGTTGCATAGTTGTTGATGTCTTGAGATAATTTAAAGTGGAAGTTTCTTGCTTAGAAGTATTAATGTAAAACTATTTTGTGCAAATCTAAAAAAAATAACTTTTTTCATTCTGGTTATTCATATAGGGCATTGGAAATTTACAATGGATTGATGATAAAACAATACACAGGCTAATCAAATCATGTCAATTCTTCATCTTTATTGGAGGCAAGGAACACCTTTGGGATTCTGATGTCAGATACAAAGAAGAAAGCTGGAATTTTCAACATGAATCTTTTATACCTCAAGTAAATTTGTATTTTGAAGCAGACTTACTGTAAACAGAAAAATACTTCAAGCTAATGAAGGAAATTCAGAAAAAAAATGCAGATAGGGATGTCAAAGCAGAGGGAGGGAGAGGAACACCAAATAACATGACTTACTAAGTTCCATTTATTGGCACCACATGCTGGGGAAAGGTGATCATCTTCTCAAACTCATGCTCACACACGCATTCACAACATCATCTGAGCCATCAAATGAATGCTATCATGGTTTGTTCTCCCTTGAGATAGTAAGGTAGAGGTGAGGGGAAGCAGAATGCTGCTCTGAACACAGGGCAACGGTCCTGCCCAGCAGTATGGTCATGGTCCCACCTTGAGCAGTCCGTGTTTAGGCTGTGACAAACCGCCCTGTGGCAATGTTCTGATCTCTGCCAGGAGTGGGACACTGCAGTGAGACCTGTCAATCAGGTCCATCCTTAATGAAATCATAACTCACCTTTTCAAATATTAAAAATCTTCTTGCAGTTTTTGATTTCTAGCTTGCGTCAAGGCTCATTGCCTTAAATTTGTGATTGCAAACTCAAAGCAAGCAAACTATTTCCAGGGATATACTTCTATAATCTCTATAAAAAGTATATAAAATACAGGTATTTTGATGGGGGAGGTAAAACAACAAGCAGATTTGGTGAAAATACCACAGAATAATAAAATGGATAAGGCTTGAAGGGACTGCTGGAAGACACTTGGTCCAAGCTCACTGCTCAAATTAGGGTGTCATGTTACTTTGGATTATGTTCAGATGTCTCTTGATATCTTGAGGGAAGGAGACTCCAGAGGTTCTCAGGGCAGCCAGTTCCAGTGCTCAGTCACCTGCACAGTAAAGAAATTCTTCCTCATATCCAGGTGGAGCTCCCTGTGCATGTTTCTGCTCATTGCGTCTTGTCCTATTGTTTGGCACCACTGAGAAGAGCCCATCCTCTTAACACCCTCTCTTCAGATACTTACAGACATTTTTGTGGTGCCCTCTCAATAGTCCCTTCTCAAGACTAAACAGGTCTGGGTCCCTCAGCTGTTCCTCATAAGAAAGATGTTCCAGTCCCTAAATCTGACTGTGACCCTCTGAGATCTGCCATTCAGCCAGTTCTCAATCCACCTCACTGTTCACTCATCCAGTGCAGACTTCCTGAGTTTGTATATGAGGGCATTGTGAGCACATTGTGTTGAAAGCCTTGTTAAGATAGATGATATCTACTTCCCTCCTCTCATTCATCCAAGTAATTTTTTTCATTATAAAAGGCAATCAGATTGATCAAGCATGATTTACCTTTAGAGGATCCATGCTGGCTACTCCTGATTACCTTCTTGTCATCCATGTGCTTAGACATGGTCTCCAGAATGAGGTGCTCCGTCATCTTTCCAAGGACTAAGTTGAGACTGACTGGCCACTACTGCGCTGGGTCCTCTTTCTTGCCAATTTGAAAACATGGGTGACATTTTCTTTCTTGTCCTCGGGCAAATTAGAAATCATTACTCACGTCAGTGAGTCCAGACATATAAGGAAAAATGGAAAAGCTTATGAGGCAGCTGTGCACTCTTTTTAGGAACAATACTCATATTTGTTATAAATTTTGTGTGTTATATGTTGGGGGGGTTATGTCAGTTCATGCTGTCTCAAACCAAAGCACGAATTAAAAGTGTAAAAATTCATGTTTAGTAATGACTCTACTGCTACCTCAAAGTAGGAAAAGATTTGAAGAGAATACTGGATATATATCTCGCTGAGGCTGGAAAGTAAATCTTGTAAAAATAACATACCACCTTCTACTAATAAAGCACCCAGAAATCAACAACAATGACTAAAAGAAAAGTCCTTGCTATTGACGTACCCTAAATAATCTAAAGAGTTTGGAAATAAACTCATCTTTGTGTCTTTCAAAACTTAAATTCAGATTCATACCATAATTTTTATCATTATGCAGTGATTTAGGCTTTCTGTTTGTAAATAGAACTAAGGGCAGAATTTAAGTTTGGGAGAAAATCATAGGTAACTGTCTTTTTTTATACTGCATCTATCTGCTCTCTAATTTCTGCTGATCTTTCTGAACTGAGAAACTACTGGACTCATTTTAGGATAATAGCAATATGGAACTCTAATCTCCAACAAACAACAATAAAAGGGAGTGACAACACGAGAACCACAGAATATTTTTTTTATCATATGTGTATGCATTTTCCTGCTAGAAGTATCTAAGTTATTTATGATTCAAATTAAATGATAAAATAGATTGCTGACATAGGTCCTGAAATTATTTTGAGTTGATCATTTAAAAATCTCTTCTGTAAGCTTTCCATAGATTTTGATTCTAGCTCTGTTCCTGGAAACTGTTCACACCATGTACAAATTTTAAGTGCTGATGTGAATTGTACATATTAAAAATGTACATTTTAAGTGCTGATGTGAATAGGACTCGAAGTCTCATTGGTATTTTCTACATAGAGAACATTTGTAATACAATCATAGGAACCTTTTCTGTGACTGGAATAGCAGGCAGAATTTGAGGGGAAGTTATGCTCCAAAAAGAGTGAAATTTCAGCATTTCTTCTAAAGAAAACTAATTATCACATAGGTTTCAAAGTCCATAAAATACTTGGCTTCAAAGAGAAAATTGAGTTCCTCCAGGTTAAATATTATCTTTAGTATCATTAGATACTAAAATTCAATATAACCATCCCAATACTTCGGGAAAAAAAACCATATTTTAAATGAACAATATAAAATTATTTAAACCTGACGAAGAATACAGTTAAAAGTTAAATTAATGATAATCTGTGTATTTAGAGGAAGGGTTTAGAATTTTTATTCATTCTGCAGCATTTAGAGCATATTTTTCATTCTTTCCCCCTTGGAAAAACATATCTAGATTTTAACATCTTTCTGATAAATGGGGTTTTGTATGAAAATTTTATATGTATCATCATAAATTTAAACTAAAATGATTTAACAGATTATTCAGATGTATTGATTCCTGTATCGTGGTTGAAGTTACATTACAAAATATATGCTGTTTTCCTATTTCTTTTTTTATTAAAATTGGTTTTACAGATTCAGTCTGGACCTCCCTTTTTTTTCCTTATAAACAGAATTAAATACCATTTCAAGAATATTTTTTTGCACATTTGCTTGATACAGATCAAGGGCTGATTTTGTAAAACTGGCTTTTAAATTAGATCATCATCACAGAAAAAAACTTTTCCACCTGAAGTGTGTTTATGTTTGTTATAGCATGATTTCAGGCACTAGTTCTTACATTTTTCAAAATGATACCCATTGACAGTGTTTGTTAGCTGTGTCCTTGCTTTTCAGCCTTAATAACATCATATTGTACAAGTGGACTTTTTTCTTTTTTTTCTTTGAAAAAATAGAGATTCACTGAAATGTAAACTCCTCTTACTTCTATATCTTACAGTATCTCATTGTTGCAGTTCTTGAAAAGTTTTTTGCTCTTTTTTCACTGCACATATTAACTTCATGCATTTTTCAGACTAAAAGTATTGAACCCTTTAGGAAACCACCAAGACAACAAACTGTTTTAGCTACGTTGGTACTATATTTTTATTCATGTGTGAGAAATTACTGATAGAAATACAAGCACCAATTTAACACTGTACATGGCTATATCCTTGAATGCAAACTTTTTTGAAGAAGAGGGTTTCTGGCATTAAAGTGCAACATTATAAACTGTCATCACTTCCATCTGCGTGGCAAAGTTGAGGTGTTTTTGCATGGTTCAATTCTAAATTCTCCTTCTGAATATCCCCTTTTACTTTCATAGGCACGACAGATACAAGGGATATTAGATTTTATTTTCAACAGTATGCCCTTTTCCTCCTGCCCACATTCCTAACATGATTTCTATCACTGATTATCGCAATAATGCAATTGTATACAGGTAGTCAAGCACATAAGATTGATATTATCTTCCCTTGTATACATTTTTCTGCATACATAAAATCAAATTCCTAATGAGATAGAAACTGCATTTGAAAAGATTTGAAATACCAAATAATTGACTTACTAACTTTTTGCTAAAGATTAAAAGGGTGTTTATTTGTTTGATTTTCTTTCATTTTATGCCAACCAGTTGTCAATGTCCTGATGGTACTTAATTGCCCTGATCAGATTCAGTCAGGACCCTCATCCATTCCCTGTGCCCACCATGCTGGAGGCTCCACTTAAGTTCAGACCTGACCTTAGTTCCATCATACATAGAGGTAGACAGAGTTATTTTCTGCTATCTTGATCCTTGGATGGACTTGAGTAAGTTCTTTGCCTGATGAATACTTGAAAAAGCACTAAAGGTACTTGGGGGGGACGGTGACTATTTTTGTAAGATGTGAAAGCAGATAATTTATACCAAGGTTTTTGGAGTAAAGAAAGAGTTTTATAGCTCTGATTAATCTTTTAGCTTGAGAGCTTGAAATTTATTTTCTTCTACTCTGATTCTACTGTCTTGTCCTGAAGCCTTTGTGTTTGAAATTGTTAAATGGATACACCTTTCTCTGGTGATTGTTTCTGAGAACCTTCCTAACTTTGCTTTTCTCATCTTCTATAATGTTGTTAGACTTGGTTAATTCTATAATAACTGCTAGCTAATTGGTCATTTGAAATTCAATGGGAGATTATAACTGGATTTTTAGCTGTAGCCAAGTGATGCAGCTGTAAGAAAGAAAACTTTTATGGCTCCCTAATAAGTTATATGGCTCTTGAAGAGTAGGATTCTTGGAAGCAGTAGGGAGTGAATGCTCTTGGCAAATCATGAATCTGAGTAAAATTGTCTTAACTGTAAAGAGTTCACTTTAAAAACATAAGTGAATTACCACCCTGAGTGGGACATACGGATGTGTGTGACAGCATGTGGGCAATGACAGAAATCAGGCTTTCTGTTGGAATACAACAAAGCTATTTTGAATGGTGCAACACATGGGAAAAGAAACAACCATGTACTCCGTCTTATCTGTACTCTGTCTTCTCCTCTTTTCTAAGGAGTCATGTGGGCTCAGGAGGGAGTGAATTTTCCTGTTCAGTTCCTTAGCCTGCTGACTAATGTATCATAATATTGCTTGCATGTGGCTTACATGGGCCTACTTAGTCGTCCCACTATCTGTAAATTGTATTTAAAGGCTGATAGATAATAATATTCTCTTAACTAGAGTGTAACAGTGGTGATGTGTAATATCTCACACAGTGCTCTAAGTAATAGATCATGTTTCTACTTCCTTAAATGTCCACACATAACAGCTATATTGTATGAGTTTGTATTCCATGTGTTCAGTCAACAGTTTTCACCCCCAGATGGCCATTGCTCATAAGGTTGTCTAACTGCCAGTAATGAATGACACATTTATTCCAGTCAGATGTTTGTATCAGATGACTGTCACATCGTATTTGTTTCTGTTTTAAGAATGTTTGATGCATAAGTACAGGTAAATGGAAAAGAGAATGGAAGCACTGATGTAAAGAGGAATTTCACTGCCTAGTTTAGACGTCTAGCATATGCAACCTGGTCTCTGCAGCCAGCCCTGGTTCTTCATCAACAGGAAGGGCTTTTCCTATTGTGTGCTCATGTCAATTGCAGATAATTTCAGCATCCTTACTGCCATTGATGTCAGGTGCTCTGTGGCCCTGTGAAGAGCCCATGTGTTTTATAATTCCCAGTCTGGCTGGGACTAACAAGAATACTCTTTGCATTTGGTGTAGAGCCTAATGAGATCAGCCACCTCTTTCCCTTGATGATCCTGCTCACTTACTGCCAAGCTGCCTCATTAAGCTGTTAATTGGCAACTTCTCCTTTGTCCCAGAAATCTCCCTCATCTCTCTGGCTATCTAGCTGGTGCTAGGTTTTGGATGTCCAACGAAGACAATTGAACCTTGGGAGTGAATGGTACCTGGGAAAAATGTTACTCCAAATAAGGTGAAAGTCAGAGTCTGTGATGACTGGGGGCATATCAATTATATTTCTGATGAAAGATGAGGTATATGTCTGAAGGTCTACTTGGGCCAGACAGAGACCCTTTAGTCAAATAGAAATCGTCATTGCTTACCTTAGCTGGAAAGGTCAAATATCTTAGTTTAGCACTATTTGACTCAGTTATTTTTTCAATAGGCAACAGTTGTACCCAGTATGACAGTGTTGGGCAGTATTATATTATTCAGGAAAAGAATGTTTCAGATCCAGTCTGTTTTAGACTGATGCTGTTGAGTGGATGAAGAACTGCCTAGAAAATCTTTTTTAGTTGGGCTTGGTGGAGTCACAAGTGTTTCCTTTGAATGAAAGCTTGAAGGCAGTGTGATGTGAATATAAATATGAGAGGAAGTAATACTGTGCCATTCTGCCTACAAGGTCTCTTTTACAACTGTGGTTACTACAAACATGAAGTAGGCCATGACCCTTTGGTTTGCTTTGTTGGCCTTGCAATCAAGCGACTGAATAACTTATAAGACTTTAATTTAAACAAACAAAACCCACCTAAACTCAGTCAGCAATTCAACATAAAGCAGTGAAAATGCAGTTGTTCAACACACCCACCGTTTTCCTTTACCAGAGGAGCAAAGGCTGTGCCAAGGTATCAGTGTCGGCTGTTGCAGTTTCATAGCCTTCTTCTATGAAATACTGCAGGAACTTTGGGGACGCTAGTTATGTCAAATGTTTGTGTAAGCCATATTTATAAAGATTTTTTCCTTCACAATCACATGTTCATCAACTATCTCACCAAATGCCACTACAGAACCCAGAGTGCCAACTTCCATTTTCAAGAATTGTGCAGAATCCTTACTGCCAGTACTGGGAGACATGAAAAGAAGCTGTTAAATTCTGTAGACATATCAATTACACTGAATTTTATTCCATTACATAACTGTACTGTTGCTTTTTCAAATGCTGAATGAACCAGTTCTACTAACATAAGTGTCTTGGTATATTGTCAAAACCATATTAAAATCTGGCAGCTAGGGGCCTGGATAACATGCTGACAGTCTAGATGAAACCAACCACTGATTTTCAGGCACTTAAAGAATGCAACTACAACTAGTTTGGACATGACACATTGCCTTGTGTCTCTAAACAAATGCAGTACTAAAAATGTAGACATCCTCATTTTTTGGCACTGCATGTGCCATGATCTCTTCTGTATTGACCACAGTCACTGACTTGCATCAACAGCATTTCTAGTTTTAAGACATTTAAGGAATGCAAGTTTGGTTGTGGGATAACCAAAGCAAGCATGGGAGTGTTAAGTTTAGAAGGAAGTTTTGGGCGAAGTGTATAAATCTTGCAGTTTGCTAAGCTTGAGAATTGACACAGGTAAAAACATGACTTCTTTTGCCTTGGTGCTTTTAGATGACAGACTATCTGTACCAGGTATTTTTCATTTTCACACCTGAATTCCTCAGATGGTATGCTACACCCAAAACATGTCTTTTTCTATCACCTCTTCAGAAGGAGCTGTTTACGCTTACTAAAATGAAAGCTTTGACAAACAAACAAGAAACCGAAACAAGCAAACAAACAGAAAAAGCCCCCAAAGGATCTCAAAAAATTAAAAAAAAAAAAAAAGGGTATTTACAGATGACAAACTGGATTTGCACATCATACTTCCTCACACTGCACTGTAAGACAGCCTTTTCAGGGCCTACACCCCTGAACCATGTAGCAGACATGGACTATAATTGAATCACCCAGACTGAGCCACATTGCTGAGGCCTTTAGGCCTCAGCACTGAGGCCTCTAGGAGTTGTGGCACAGATAGAAATTCAGTGCCAGGAGTGTGTCGCAGTTAGAATTATAACTTAAGGTGTTAGCAAGGGTCAAAGGGTTTTATAGTAGTTAACAAGTATAGTGAGTGGTGTGGACATAGTAGCCATCTTAACCAGTTTATTCAACAATAAGTGTTTGCATTCTTTCTTGTGCCATGTGCCAATTAGAATTCACCTGTAACTGTAAACTATATAGAGTGTATAAAACCTGCCATCTTCACACAATAAAGAGAGAAACGTAGCATTGATCATATTGGTTGTATCTGCATTTGCTCTGCCGACTTCCCTTCATTATCAGGGTTCCCCTGCGACTTCAGAACCACATCTGACTGTGGTTTGGTTTTGATTGTTTCTTCTGTTTTGTAAAATCAAGTCACTTCCGTAGTGGGAAAACAAATATGCCTTTAGAGTTGTCTGCTCTTATCCTTGCTGAAGCTCTTAGGAGGGAGATATTATGTTTTATAAAAAATACAAGACCCTCCATTCTTGTTCTTGTTTCTGCTATGTTTTAGTTAGTGCTGTCTCCAAGATCTGAATAGGAGTGAGCCTACCATCCTGACAGTGCTACTGTTCTACTAAAGTCTAATTTCCAGGCTCTCAGCTCAACTGGCCTGCCTTTTCACCAACTCTCAGAAACAAAATCTTGTTATATCGTGGGAGGAGCTGGGATACTCTTGGTGCTGAAAATGTCACTACATGCCCTGAGGTGTTTAAATACCAAGTGTTACTTTTCCTGTAGTAGCAACTTCCACAAGCTGCCATCTTTTGCAACTCTAGGCTGACTCAACAGTTGTAGTTATCAAAGGGTAGAGACTGTGAGCATAAATTCAAGGAAGTTCTGCTGTATAATCTAATTATATCATCCCTATAGTCAAGCTGAGGTTTGTTTAGCACAAGCAGCTGGTTGCATTGTATCTGTGCATCTTGAGCAAGGAGGAATGGTCAACAGTACTCTGTATTCTCCCTAGCTAAAGTGTACTCTTAGGCATTATATGAAATAAAGCATTGCTTTACACTGAGCATTTTGAACTGCACTGTATTTCTTTCTGTGAAACACTTGCATAAGAGCATGTAACAATGTGTCCTGGGTTGAAGTATATTCTATCACCATCTTCATGAACTGTTGAAACCAGGTGAGGCAGTGCTCCCTGCCTCCTCCACTCTGGATTATCTTCTGTTAATGGGCCCATCAGCACCTTTGCCACATGACTCACAGATAACCCCCTCCTGGACTACCTCCTGTTAATGGGCCCATCAGGCCTTATCACGTGACTCACCATCCCATTGTGAGATGCTCCGCCCAGAGGGAGGAACCAAGTATTCCAGCCTGGATATAAGTTGAGACTCTGAACACCAGAGGGGCGCTTACCCACTGGATTCCCAGAGGACCCGAGCTACCAGACCTTTCTACAGGATCACTGCTTCAGGAAGACCAGCTCATCCGGACTGCTTCCATCACTCCGCTCAGGTTGTATTCTGACTCTGTCAGTGGTCTTTTGTTTTATTGCATCTATTTTATTTTACTTTCTTTCTTTCTTCCTATTAAATTGTATCTCTGACTTGGAGCCTCTCATTTGTTTTGCTTTCAAACCACTACAAAATAGAAAACAGTAAATATTTATCCTTAGTAATGAAATCCCACTTCTACAGTATTTCTGTTGTGACCCAAAGTACTGTTTTATTTAACAGTCTATGTACAAATTACTTTAATTATTGAACTACAACATTTTGTCACCTTCAAGTAATCTTGACTCCTTCGAGCTCTGGTGAATGAAAAACCTCTTCACGCAGGAACATTAACATTTTTGGGCAGCAGAAATCATTTGAAAATAAGGCAGTAAATCAGTGGCTGAATTTTGACTCCACAATGAATGTGTCCTACCTTTGAAGTTCTGTCCCATACTTATCTGTGCCTGATATTAATGAACCTATTGTGTTTGCAGGAGAGAGAAACCCGCTTATCACAGAGCAGGCTGCAAATGCAGCAACCTCAAACAATCAGACAAAGTTTTCCTGCCTGTGTCAGAACTCTTCAAACTCTTCTGTTAAAAGGAAGAAAACTGAGGCAGTGGTGTGAAGGCACACCCAGGGCCAGATCTATTTTTAATCTTTTTATATTTATATTGGTGGGGTTAAATAGAGTGGGCTGAAAGTACCTCAATGACTGACTTTTGTTATACAATAGAATGGCATGAATGTCTGTCTACAACTACAATGCCTCTCACTTGCCATGTTTGGGTTGGGTTTCTTGATTTGGCATGAATGTTACTGAGGACTGCAATGATAGTGACATGCCACTGTTGGCATGTGCTAGCATGAACCTGGACAGTAGCACGGATTGCTTAACATGTAAAAGTAATTTCCATCTGGTTTATGGTTCAAAACGCTGTTTAAAGATACTGCATTTATCCAATCCTGTTTTACCCAATACATAACATTTCCCAATCACTGCTGAGGGAAAAAATAAGAGGGTTTTTAATGATGAAGCCTTTTTAGTGGCAAGAGATTCTCACTAATATCTGGAGGACTGGACTTGAATGCAGGAAAGAGCTTTACTACATTATCATTCCCAAAATCACCAGAAGAAATAAGGAAAAAGTATATTGTCTTTTTCATAGCAAAATTTCTTGGAATAAAGCATTTTTAATTGTTTATGAAGGTTTTTCTTGTTGAAGAACACCAATGAATTTGAGACTTGCACTAAATATGTTTGTTCTAGAAATTTGCTGTCATGTACATAGTGTAATCCTGTAGAGCTTGGAAAAAAACCCCAAGTTTTTTCCCTTATCAACAGAGTTGAAACACACTATCACCTCACCAATAGTAAGTCCTCTGGAGAGTGCAGTCATAATTTTAATTAATTTAAAACTAGGTTACTTGATCTTTAAGATAAATTCTACTGATTCTCTAACACTTTGAAAATTCAGTCATTTATCAAGAATTGGGTGAAACTGAAATGATATCCATCATTAATTAAATAACCTCCACCATCTTTTTATTTCAGAGTCCAAATTCTCTGATTTTTTCTTAGAACTTTATAACCAATCTAACATAACATAACACAACATAGATTGTGAACAGTTTCTAATTGAGAGAATTATTATTGCAGTTCTTGTTCAGAAGACTCAATGCTGCATGCTTTTGTCCCCTGCTGTTTTCAATTTTCTTTATATTCCATTCTCAGCTGGCTAGTTACTGCTTAATATTATTATTCCAGATATATTTTCTGCCTCCTTGAAATTATTTGAAAACCTTAAAACCCATGTTGAAATTCAGTTTAGCTTAAAAAGTTAATCTGATAACTGGCTGCTCATGAGCAGATCTGACCCTCTTGCCTTGGGGGTGGTGACAGCTGTCACAGGCACAGATGAAAGCCAAGGGCTCATTCCCACTTCATCTATCTGTTTTTAATTTAACAGAAGTCTGCTAGAGAATCAATTCAAGTCACTGTTGCAACACAGTCACCTGCCCAAAACAGAAGGATTCTGTCACTTGTGTAGCCCAACAGCCTCATGAGACTGTGAATTGTTAACATAGAACTCTGGGAGTAAAAGTTTTTCTTCTATACTTGTCTGAAGCAAGTCAGGTGGATGGAAGGATCTGCACATTACTTCTCACATTGTGTTCAATCAAGAGAAGTTTTTTTAAAGGACTAGAGAAACTGGGGAAAAGATGTTACATCTAGTTTTCAACTGGTACTTACAGTGTTTATTCTACTTTGGATTAGTTAGGCTTCTTCATTAGACACTTTGCCTTTTGTCTGAGTTAAAAGTGTACTTTTTTGACAAATAAAAGCAATGTTCTTCCTATTCTGAAAATGTCTTCCACTTTCAATGGTGTCCTTTGCAGTAGGAATAGAAGGACTAAACAGTCATGCTGAATGCTGGTCTCTCTCATTTTAAATAGGAAGGTACTTCGCTGAGCGACCTTTAGCAGCAGTGCTACCCAATTATGAAACAGCAAAACTCTTCACCTGTCTGACTATGCCAACTGTTGTGCAATCATGTTTGGGAGCATTTTGGAAGACTTTTGCATGTTCTTGGCTTATCTGCAAAGATAAGCTCTCTTTCTGTTTATATATTAAGATTAGCTGTGTTAATTCCCTAGTGCAATGCACCATAAGGCGTGAGCTTTAAAAAAGTACTGCTTGGGTACCAAAAGATTTCTGGTTGCAACAGCATGGAAATTTATGCACTGATTTACTCTTCCTTTTGGCCAGTGCTTCCTAATGAAAGTCTTATAAATAATGTCAAACAAGCATTTAATTTCTCTTAGGGAGAAATCACTCTGAGTAGAGCAGCATTTGCGTAATAGTGCACTGGAAAGCGTTTGTCTTATAAATAAAATCCAAATGAACACATGCACATTAATTAGCTGAGATATGTAAAACACAGTATGGTAATGCATCAGAATACAAGCAAGAATGGAAAATTATTAGCTATTTTTTTTTTCTCAGTAGGATTAACTGCACAAACAAAGGCTCTATTGTTTGGAGCTTCTGTTTTGTAATCAGGCCTATTGATGAAGAACCCTACAGATTAAAAAATCTTAAAGAACAGAAATATCTATTAATCCTCTGAGATAATTTTTCACTTTTATTTGGATCCTGTGGAATGGCAAAATATGGCAAAGATGAATTAATTTTTTCTCCCGTCACAAAACTCTAATTGTAAAATTGAAACAACCTAGTGAATATATATGCATGGCCATAAATGTTGCAAAAATTCCAGGAATTATATGAGCTAAGCAAAACTTAGTTATTTTGAAATTAATAAGCACTTAAAATGAAACAACAAAATGAATTCTTTCATGGTGTCTGTTTAACAGAACTGTCAGACAAATTAGACTCTCTGTTTTTGGTTATTCCTTATTCATAATTATTCCTAAATTATATTTATTATTATTCCTTACTAAACATTAACTTTACCCGAACTTCAGGCATTTAATCTGAATTTTCTGTTCACTTTTCTTGGGATACATTGCTGAAGAAAAAAAAAAGTTTATGTAATTATGCTTAATATGGTTTCCATGGCTAGTTACTCTATGATGAGCTTTCTAGTGAAATATCCTTAATTTAAGAGTTTCTTCCAATGTGTTTTCTATAATCAGTAATTTTTGTCTTTTTTTCTTTTTTGTCACAAATGTTGCATTATTGAGGAGAATTTTCTCTTAAAAACAGTTGGCAGACTTCTCTTAGAATCTACAGCCTTCCAAACAGTGCTTAAAAATATTCAATGAAGAAATTGAAGTAAGAGGAACATATAGAAAACTTTCTGGTTTTTGCTGATGGCTCTTCTGGTTTGTTTTTTTTTTTTTTTTTTTTTTAATTGGGAATGTGAGTCTGTACAATAAAAATGTTAGTCTCTATAGTAAAAAATAGGGACAACGTAAAAGATACATATTTCTTACCCTTGCTCAGTACAATTGTAAAGGTGTTTAGCTTTTTTTTTTAATACCAGAAACACTGAACATGTGGAGAGAAATGTTATCTGATTCTAAATTTTATTTAAATTGTTCCTCTTCATTTGCACAAAAAAAAGTATTAAAATTAGAGAATCTTTCAAAATAGGATTTTTAAATGCTGTTGCTAAAAACCTCTAGGCTTATTTTCCCTTTTATTTTTAATCTTTAGTTGCCACAGAGTTCTCATGTAAAAAACAGGGAAGAATGAAATTGTTAGAGATGTTTTTGCAAGACAAAATTTTTGTATAATATTACGTTGTAAGGAGAAAAAATTTCTCTTGACCAATCGTGGTGTAAGAGTCCTATTGTTATATTTGGCCATGCAAGAGAATGTCATCACTTGTACTGTCAAGCATGATAAAGAAATAATATTTTTGAGAGAATGCAGCAAATGGCTGTAAATTTTTGCATCTTAATTTACTTGGGTATGTGGGAAGGCATGTATTATCTGCGTAACCATTTGGCAATAGCTGATTTCAGCTAAATGCAGGTGAATTGTAAAAGTGTTATCTTGTTTTTTTATCTTTTCACACAGTTGTCCAAAGGCTTATCTCACAAATCTGATTTCTTGGTATCATATGTACCAAATTTTTTCTATGCTTTTATTTTTTTGTGAGTACATTTCTATAAACAGCACTGAATGCCATTTTGACAGGTCACTACATTGCCAAATATGTATTTTCTTCAATACTTCCATTTCTTTTCCTGCATTTGAACAGTTATTCCTCTTGAGAAAAATATGACTCTGGAAGAGTGTTAGACTAAAAGATGAGATGTGAAGGCAGCTTATGGCCACCTGCTGTCAGACAGCATTACATTAACTACAGCGTCTCATTTCCTGTCATGATCACTTGCATCTGTTTTCCTCCTATTTTGGAAACTGAGACTGCTCTGCATGATGAAATACATAATAATCTGATCAGCTCTGCCCCACATAGTACTGTTTGCTATAGCACGCTGACAAAATAAGGAATTGTAAGAGTTTTCTTTTTAAATTTCGTGCATATAAAACTTTTCCTTTAATGAATAAACCTTCCCACCTTAACTTCAGTCTCACTTGATAATATTGAGGAGCACGAAAATTCGTTTTCACAATATTCACCACATATTCCTCCTTGACTGAGAGGGTAGTTGGGAATTTGTAGTGGTTTGAAAGCAAAGCAAATGAGAGGCTCCAAGTCAGAGATACAATTTAATAGGAGGAAAAAAAGGAAAGAAAGTAAAATGAAATAGATGCAATAATACAAAAGACCACCGACAGGGTCAGAATACAATCTGAGCAGAGTGATGGAAGCAGTCCAGGTGAGGTGGTCTTCCTGAAGTAGTGATCCTGTAGAAAGGTCTGGTAGCTCAAGTCCTCTGGGAATCCAGTGGATAAGCGCCCCTCTGGTGTTCAGAGTCTCAGCTTATATCCAGGCTGGAATGCTTGTTTCCTCCCTCTGGGCGGAGCATCTCACAATGGGATGGTGAGTCATGTGATAAGGCCTGATGGGCCCATTAACAGGAGGTAGTCCAGGAGGGGGTTATCTGTGAGTCATGTGGCAAAGGTGCTGATGGGCCCATTAACAGAAGATAATCCAGAGTGGAGGAGGCAGGGAGCACTGCCTCACCTGGTTTCAACAGTTCATGAAGATGGTGATAGAATATACTTCAACCTAGGACAGGACTATATTCTAATTTGAGAAACACTTGGTGGTGTTCTCAGGAGTAAACATGTTTGTCTATCCTATAAGCTTCTCTGAACTGGAGTAGAACATTGACTTAGACGAGCTATTGACAAGCCTCCTTTTCCCATGATAAAGGTGGGGGAGGTATCTTGCACAGTATTCACCCTACAGTACTGGAAACCCTAAATAGTTTTGACTGGCCTTGAATAATACATGCTGCTGTGAACAATAAAAAAACGATGTTCAACAAAATTCAATTTCCAGAAGTTGCTGTCTCTGTAGAAGGCTCTTGCTTTGTCTTCTAGAAGTGACATGAACACATTAGCGCTCACGGGAGAACTTATGCTACAAGAGCTTGAATAAGCTCTTCTGTTGTTTGCAACAATGCTGAAAACTTGCACCATCAGTTTAGAATACAGATTCCAATTCCCTCCAAGCTTGGAATATACGCATGTGCAAGCATAACCCTTCTCAGAAGAATGTGCTCCTTTTTATGGGTCCAGTTTAGCAAATATCAGAAGAAAAGAATTATGAAAGAAAAGACAAAGCCAACAAGAAGCAGTTCTACTATTAGTCTAATAGAAGAAGAAAAAAAGATATAACTGAACTAAAAATAACAGGTTTTTGACCACTGTTGTCAACAGTATTTAAAATCCTCTGTGGGCTGGCAAGTGCTAACTAGCTAAAAGTTACTAAAAATGAAGTAATTTTTTTTAAGGCTGAAAGTGTGATGTGAAAAGCATTCACAAAACTTTGGTCTGTTACATCCTTGACACAGATTATTTGAAAACAGAGTTACCCTGAATATTAGATTTGATTCAATTTCATTTAAATATTAACATCTTTGCCACTTACTGTAGCTTTTCTATGGTCTTTATTTTATTGTAGTAGCATGAAAACTTTAGGTTTTCCTAAGACAATTCTACTGCATCCTTATGGGGTTGGACCAATATTGTTAGTCAAGGGCAATATCACTAGGAGTTGCTGGAGCCTTAACTGGATTGCTAGACAACCTGTCAAATGCCCTGCTTGTCTTTCCTTAATTTTATTACTTCAATTCTTGTAGCATCTAGAAGTCCTAGTAATGGATCTAAGTCCTGTTACAACAGCACCAGCTGTGCTTCTCTTTTGTACAGTTTCTAACTAAAAATCATTATGGTCTAAATGTGAAAACACATACTTTATTGCCATACATGACATAATGAATGCTAATACAATATATTAGTACAATAAACTCTGATTTCATCGTGAGGTAGAATGAGAAGAACTTGAATGTTTCATTCTAAACTAAATTATTCCAAGATTTAGAAAAGACAATATTCCCTTGTGGTTTCAGTAAGAGCTTATTCTTAACAAAGATAGATAATGATGGCTCCATTCTGTTGCCTAAGCATTGTTACCACTACATTGCAAACAAGGCTCAAAGATAAAGTGCCAGATCAAATAGAAGCAATAAATGTGTTTTCCTTTAAAAATAAAAATCCCCTGTCATTCATAGCGGTGTTGTGGGATGCCAGACTGGATAGATCTATACTTGTATGCCTGAAGTAATGTGACAGGGTAACTATATTGTTTTCTCGGTGTATATGAACTTGCATAGATGGTTAGAAGACAGCATTGCCATTGCCATCAGTTATTTAATCTTCACAGGTTTGGATTTTGCAATTCTGTACATGGTGTAATTAGGCAACCTCTGCAATATTCCCAGAAAATTCTAAACCACAAAGTTTGCCCCTTTCCTTGTCTTTCCTTTCAACTGATTGTTCCATTTTTTATCTACACTCCTCAGAATATGCCTTTCCTACAATATAAATAATAGCATCCCTCAAACAGCTCTGCTATAAATAAATTCTTCTTATGCCCTAAAACATTTTTTTTTTTGTTAGGTGCATTCCAGACTGGCTAATCAAAGTGGCCATGCATTTTAAATAGTCATATATATGAAGGGCATAGACTATCCCAAAATCAAGCTTATTCTCTGCTCAGATCTTATGTACAGGGTTTCCAGTACTGTAGGGTGAATACTGTATGCCCAGCCTTCTGTAGGGTTTTCATGACCTCATGGAGACAGATTATTTTGCAAGCCAGCTCCTTTTTCCTGGGCCCAAGACAGTCTTGTTTCTTATAGAAACAAGTATTTCCCTTCAAAGATAGTAAAGCTTCATGATTAAGTGCTGGGCTTCTGTTTCAATGATATAGTTGGAGACAAAGAGCCAGACTTTCACATGATGGTCACGCAGGGCCCAGTTCTCTCCTTCTACAGTATAAAGTTGTTAAGGGAGTGCTGATACCACAGTTCTGGTTAGGGGAGTGTCTTTGTCACAGGTAACCACATTAATTTGCCTTGTCACCATAGTGAAACTTCCTTTCTCTGATCAGTGAGAGTGGTATCTTCTCCTGTTTTTACTTTCCCTCCAGATACTAATATATGTCCATAAACATGACCTGTGAATACTCTTGTGACTCCAACCTTGACTGATACTGAAATGCTTAAAATTGTCTCATTCTCTGACTCTGAATACTCCTGACTTTCAGAAGAATTTGTCAGCTACTAGGTTTAACTAGTTTCAATATTATAAGAGATTTAACTTACCAATATCTCTTTAAGATATTGAGATCTTAATTCCAGTTTTTAGTCTGTTTCTAATATTAACTCAGTCATTCCATTACAAGTTTCTGTCTCGATTTCATAGATCTCATTATCCATGAGGATTTGCATTCACTAGTCACCTGACTAGACAGAGTACCTTTAATAAGTCACCTCTTATCTAAAATCTACAAAGTTTACCTGGCACAGGAGGTTAATTTTTAGGCCCCTGATATGAATCTCCTTGCCCAGTCTTCTCATAGTCAAATAAGACTAATGACATTAATTTGCATTATTTTTTATTATTGCTTCTAAAAGAAATACTTATCAGGCAAATAGTGAAGGAATAATACCCAGTCTACGACAGGCAATATAGATTATGCCAATGAGTTTAAAGTGCTAATGGCTAGAGCTGTTATTTTAACTAGAGTTTTGAAACTAATTTTTAGTTAGAGCTGCTTTTTCTTCCATATCTCTTTCCGCCCTTCTGACAGCAACACCACCACCCCTCATTTGTCAGGAATCAATCTTGGAGCAGTGCCCTCTTGTTGAAAGAGGTTGCTTAGTCTAATTTGCCAAAAGGTATATTTATTACAATGTCATGAAAGGAGATCAGGGTAAACTGAGTAGAAGTGATAACAGCAGTGGAACTGTACTAGCAACTGTCTGAAACACTAGTTGTCAGTACTTGTGGGAGCTACTTACAGTATTAATAACTATTCACCCTATTTCATAAGTTGTGACAACTTGAAATCTCTGTTACAGGAGAGAATTTTTTTAACTCCAGTTATTCTGACTCTTTCAACAACATCTAATTTTTTCCAAGTCAAAGTACTTGGCCTTCCAAAGGAAGAGAAAGTTTACCTGTGATATACCAGTAGAGCCACTCTTTCACCTAGCTGCTCTCCAAATCCCTGATTTCTGCTAAGTACCTTTGCTGTCTTCTCAGTGAAACTCTGATTAATTCACCAAGTTTAAGACAGAACTGTGAGAACAGCTGATCTTGTCTTCATCCCCAAAAAATTGACAGGTTCAAATTTAAAATTGTCTCCTGCCATCCTAGTATCTGCTCATTATTAATGCAGGACATCCTGCTCTATCTAGACATGCAAACATTTCCATAAAGAAAACCAAAACAGAGTTTTCGTTAAGCACTGAATGCAACAAGTCATGAAAAGTAAACCAACAAAGCATAGGATACTGCACTTTGAGGTGTGGAACTGCTTTTTAAAAATAGATATAAGTCCACGATGTGTGAATCATGGTAGTGCCAGGCCAGAAAACAATATCTTTCCCCTTGATCAAATTTCTGATTCTCAATTTTAATTTTAAAAAATGCAAATTGCTTTGAGGAACTGCTAAAAAGTTAGCAGATACTGGCTAAAAATAATTCTCAAAGCTTATCGATTGAAAGGTCATGTCTTTTTTCTATGACTTAGACTTCAAACTTAGTTATTCAAAAAGTTATTCTTTTTTTCACTGTCAGGATAAAAGTCATACAGCACTGCTTTCCAGCTACTTCTGCTAAGAAAATTCCTTCAAGAATTCATCTGTTTACTCTTTAACAGCAGAGTACTAATATTGAGATATTAAAACAGAACATTCAGTGAGTACAGTTTTTCAGAGATATTTTGCAATGGCAGGATACCATTCTGATGGAAGTCTCTTGCATTGCTGATATTCCTCTCTTATTCTTTCTGCTGGAGAAATCTGCTCTTTTGTCATATTTAACACATAATTACCTTTTTCAGAAAAAAAGCTTGTTTGCTATTACAGGTTTCATGCTCTATTGTCTGACAGCTTCTATTTATGGAATGCTCTGGGTGATCTTCATTTTGAGTCATCAGGTAGTGTAGATGTACTCAATGTAGTTCTCTTGAAATTGCCTTCTGACCTAATGATGTACAACAGCCTTCACTGCTTACTTTTTGGATCAGTTACACTAATTTCTGTCTCACTTCTGTTGTTCTATTTTACTGTAAAAGATTTTGCTTTTATTAAGAAGAGTTTGCTCAAATTGTGAATTGTATGAATGCAAAAATGTGCACACTATGTAGGAACAGTAGCAAAGATATGACTTGGCCTTTCACAGAAGTAAGCTTAAAATACGTGTCAAATCTGAGCAGGATGGTAGGTATGGCCCAAACTTTGAGATCATAATCTAAGGTTAGCATCTCAGAATCTCCTTCCAGCCTTGAAATTTCTCATTTTAAACAAGGAGCAATCAAGAATGCTATGACCTTTTCTCTTCTGAAGCCTGAAAAATCTGAAACTGTGTGAATGATAACATGAAATAATCTACCCATAAAATGAGAATACTGAAAAGAATTTTCATCTGCAAGTGACAGGCAACTGATTAATAAGCTAGTACATTAGGCTTCATCAGTGGTCTTACATTAGCAAAGTTTAATTTCCTTATCTAGAAGATAATCCAAAGACCTTCTATGAAAAATTTCCCAGAACATCTGAAAACACAAAGTCTAGGCTTCCTGTCATTTACCTTTAAAAGACTAGCAGTAGTAATGGGACAATCTTGTAGTGATCCTAGATGGTTCTTTGTCAAAAATCAAAAGGTTAGCTGGAAAATTACAGCTTGCACTAACCTTGCAATAAGTTTTTTAGAAATTTCACCTCCAAGTGTCAATCTTGGAGGATTGACACTTGGACCCCAGGAATGTATCTACCAGTTCTAGCTGGAACAATGAAACTTAAAATCTGCAGAAGCAATAGCTATTGTCTGTTGCAAATTTTTCCTTCTCCAGTATCCAGAAAAGATTAATACTGTTATAGAACACATGAATGGATGTCTCTTTCTTTGTTCATTTTGTTTGCATAAAGAGAACAAAACTGTTTATGCCACTGTTCCGTGAAGTCGGTAAGGAACTAATCTGCCTGAAGTAGGGGTTTTTGGGGCTACTTCTTTTAGTCAGAAAGATTCCTTGGTCAGGTTCATAACACAGCCTCACAGACATTGAGAGACTATAGTGGAAGGTAAAATTACAAAGTGCAATGGCTACCTGTATATACTTCAGTTCTATCCTGCATCCCACTGTACTATGTATGCACATATCTCTCTAAAGCCATCAGTTTCCTGTGTCCTCTAGGTAGCAGGACAACTCATAGGCAATTTGGAACTACTTATTTTTAAAAGATGTTCATGAACAGAAGGCAGTTGAGATTTGGCATTATGTTCAGTTGCAGTTCTGCTACCACCACCCAGAAGGCATACTGACCAGAAACAATCTCTGTTTTCTTTATTTTCATCTGTCCTATCTTTTTCTTACCTTTCTTGGAAACACTGATTCATGCAGAGCCAGGTGTACAGCTGCTTCACACAATCTGAAGAGCATGGCATCATTGACCCAGCCACTGACACCTCCCACATGGCACTACCTGACCCACTTTGGGATACCTAGAAGGCATACAGGGATTATATGGAGTGTTTTTCCAGATGTTATCTCAGTGTGCCACATGATACATATGGCCTTATCCATGCAAAATATCATGACACTGCATCTATGTTTTCAAAGTAAATGTCTACCTTTGTGCTGTATCACTTGTAGATATGGTGACTTGAAATTTTACCACTTGTAAAATTGTGATTTGTAAAAACTTGTTGCTTTTACCCATCTCTTTCCCTGAATTGCTCTGTCCTACTGCAGGAAACTTTTGCCTAACCACTTGCTCATTAGACAAAATACTGGGCATGTGTCTCAGGAAAAGAATTCCATCAAATCTGTCAATGAGGAAATGGGTAAAGTTGCTCTGGATCTCAGTTTCACAGAAACACAGAGATTTTTATTTTGGAAGTGAATGTAGACTTAATATAGATACTTTTATTTAGCCAACGAAATCAGTCATTAAATATCCTTAAGGTCTTGCCTCAAAGTTTGCTGTTTAGTAATTTGATAGCATTTTTATCTTTCCTGCTTTCTTTAACTGTTGCTTGGAATAGTTCATGTGTGAACCAACTTAGGAGAAAATCTTCAAAAATATATTTGAAAATGTTTTTATTTTCTTTATATTTTAAATGCATTAATTTTTTAACATAATTTGTACTAAATTAAAATGTTTGAATAATTTCTCATGGCAGAATGAAACATTTAGAATCACTTGAAATCAGCTTCTTTTAGAAATTAAATTCAGGGAAAGTTTATACACTTAAGCAAGTGTCTATCATGATTTCAAGGAAGTAAAATGTTGTGCTGTTGTTAATACGCAGCATTTGGTTCTTGTTGAAAAGATTTCCTAGTAGTTCAGTTAATATCATTATATGTTATGGCTTCCACAATTTATCTCTCTCATGCTATTAAACTTATTAAAAATAAATACCTTTAACACAGAGATAATAAAAAAGATGATAGGCTGAGTTATTTTCCCATTATTTTTTGGTGGGTAAGACACATCAAGATCATTACATAAACGAGGATGGGGAAGGTTGAAGCATGCTTAAGATGTTAATTTGTTCAGATGTCATGAATGTCTAGTGTTAAAGAAAATAAACCTGGACTTTTTAAAAGTCAAACCAAAAAGCAGAATAGTCTTTTGGTTCAAAAATGCACAATGTGGGGAAAGTGCAGTACAGGGATAGTGTGAAAAGCTTTACCAAACACTCTTTTCTGAATACTGTAAAAAAATAGATATTTTCCTCTGAAAGTTGAGAGAAACATGTAAAATGAAATTTGTAAAAATGGCATTCCATTTAAGTAAATGTAAGAAACCAAGGATGGATTTGGGGGAGTAGTAATGAGTTTTAGGAATTACGAGTGGGGCTGGAGTTGCACCATCCTTCACAGAATTTTCCAAAACTACATTTTCCTTCTCTGCTAGAGGAGGTCCGAAAAACCTTTTCTTCTGAGGACACAAAAGTATTGTGGGAAAGTATACAGTTTTTCATGTCATCCTTTATTGAACATCCTTTATTATGTTTATTGAGAAACATCTGCATATCTTGTCCATTTATCAAGAAAGTTAGAAATAGATTTTGGAGGTAATGGAAGTTCAGGCACTGCTTTGTGATCTCTGCAATGAGACAGAGCATTGCCGATAGCCACGCTATGATGTCCTTTAGACCACGTATAGCTATGCTTTCAAAGGTCAGAGTAACAGGAAGATTCATGTCAGAGGAAAAACAAAACCAAACACAAACCTCAGCCTTTTGCACCACCCAACACCTGGCACTTCTCCCTCATAATCCCAGCACTTCTTCCTCATAATTTCTCATGCTTCTCTCACATCTTGTTACTATATTGCTTCTTCCCCCAGAACTGGACAGGGATCCACACACCCCCTCAGTCCTGTTGTTCACTTGCAGCATAGCACAACTTGTAGAGACATTTGTGCTGCCCAGGGCTTATAGCAAGGTAAGGAAATACCAGGGATATACTATGTAGAAACAAACAGTTCTCCTGCTACTTGGATCTTCAGCTCATCAGGAGGATGCTGGTAGCTGCATGTTTTCTTTTTTAAAACTGCTGCCTTCCACTGTAGCTGATCCCACAGGAGTGTACTGGTTATCCCACACCTTCAGGTGCAGGTGTCTAGAAGGGAAGAGATTTCCTTCAGATGCACATTCATTACTGCTCACAATTTCTCAGCAAAGACCTTGGCTGTGTCAAAATGCATTGCTCACTTTTTGCAAAAGCTGCCTGCTATTTTTCTCTGCAGACTGCAACCATTCCCAGACCTCCACAGAATAATCTGAACTTTACTTTCCAGTGTCAGCCAGGGCTGGCTGAATGCCACCAGTCAAGCACGTCCTTGCCCTGGATTGTCTCCCCTCCTGGTTGCCAAAGCTCAGCATAGCTCTATTCCGGACAGGTACTCCAGTCTGCTACTTCTGCAGAACAGGAAAGAAGAACCAGACCCCAATGATGAACTCTGAAACATCTTTCTTTGTTGCACTCATTTTGAAGAGGCCAGTTATTGATGTTCTCACTTTCTTCATTCTGCAGCAAAAGTTTGAGGTCACTTTAAATTTAGAAGTGACTTTTTATTGTATAGACTGGTCAGGAATTGCTCTGTCTTTCCACTATTCAAAGGATTTATTATTCGTAAGTCTTTGTAATTTTTTTTTTCTCCACACAATCGAAATTCTTTTTGAGCTTTGTTTTTCTGAAAGCTATCAAAAGATAATGTGGAGATAATTGCCTTGAAATCTAGGTCTGACATCTATTGAATTACACTTGCATCATTCAGAACCAGCAACAAGCTCTGTGCATTTTGTAGCATGTTTATTTTTCTTATTTCTCTAATATCAAATCTCCTAATTCATTATTTTGTCTTTTTACAACTAGTTTTCTAACAAAATTATTATTTCTACTTTTCAGTGTCAAATATATGAGCCCTTTTTACCACTGTTATGCAACATTAAACATTTTCCAATCATAATTTTTCACTAATAGCCCAAATCTAATTAAAAAAAATTTACTCTTACACTAAAATATTTAAGACTATTTACTGAAATATAGGCAACAAATTTAACATAATAGTATTGGTTTTCACATTAGCACAAAGTTGTTTATACACTATAATAAATATATGAATTTTATGTCCATAAATCCACTTGATTAAATTAACTCTTGATTATGCATTTCTGAAGTAATGAAAATAACTCGAAAAGGCAAGACTGTGACTATAGACATTAGTTCCTAAAAAATTCGTAACTCATAAGTCCATGCTCTGACACATGGGTGATTTTCTTCAAATGAAGTACTCTGTGTTCCACCACAGTCTCCCTCTCTGAGAGACTAATACCACCTCTCTTCACCCATCATGAATGTATAACCTCCACCCTATCCTGAGGACAGATAAGTGCAGCACTGCAAGAAGCATGTACCTGGTACCATGTGGCTGCCCACTTATCCTTTAGGGATAGTGTCCTTTAGGGCTCTCTTCCTTCACTGGGTTTTTCAGAAGTCTGTGCATGCCCCTGAGCCTTTATTTTGTTGTTTGATCCCTAATGAATATTCTCTAGATATTTTATGTGGGATAACTTTAGTTTCTGAGATGCTTCTTCATTTCTGAAATAAAATACAGATTTATGTCCACAAATAGATTGTGTTCTGAAATATATTCTGAATAATAAGGAAATTTCTTTCTTAATTTCATCTAACTTCTCCCACACTTTTTTTGGGTATTATATTGTCTTGGTTTGGAAAAGACAAGTGTCTGCCTGGGAAAGCTGGAGCTTTCCTTGGAATGGAGAATGTAAACACTCTCCCTCCAAATTATTGTAATTTTGTAGGTAAGGGCCTTCAGGCAATGATTTGGGAATAGGAATAACAGTTCTTTACTAGGAATATTAAAAAATACAAAAGTAATAAAACAAACAATCAAAAAAAATCCTAGAAACACTGACAGAGTCAGAATATGACCTGACACCCCTGTCAAGGTATTGGGAGTAGTCCAAATAAGTCCTTCTGGAGTAACAGATGGGGTTCTGTTGGAGTGGAGATGATCCTGTGGCAGGGTACAGTGGTGGCAAGATGGGTCTGGTCTTTCCTCTGGGAATCCAGTGGAATCCAGTGGAAAACAGGTCCTGTTGTGCTGAATTTCAGCTTTTATCTAGGTAGGAATGGTTGGCTCCACCCACTGGGTGAAGCATCTCTCAGTGGGATGATGTAATGTTATCAGTCATGTGGTGAACTTTAATGGCCCATTAACAGAAGATATTCTCCCTGGAGGGGGGATGGGATTTGGAAGAGATAAGGAACATTGCTCCACCTTATTTTAACAGCTGGCCCATTACCAGAAGGCACCTGTCCTCTCCCCCTTGGATTTAAAAGAAAAAAAAATCTCTTCAACTGGTTTCAACAGATTGGGTATAGAATACATGCTTTTAGTTATATATTGCAACTCAAGACACATATTGAGTAAAATCCAATAGATCTTACTGTTTTGAAGCATTAAATACTTGAATAAGATCAATTAATATCTTTCTTCTTTCATATTAATAACAATTTAATGTTTCTGACACTGTCTTGCATTACATTTATTTCCTTCTTGTAAAAAAACACTTAGAATGGAAAAGCATCTTCCCTTTGTCACTAACTTGGATCAGAGAGGAGAGTGTTACTTCTGCAGTACAAAGCAATTCCTTTCCTTTTTTTGCACACCAAAATTGCAATTGCCTTTGGTTGTGCTTTAGATGCACATTAGATGTGCTACGATGGTAAGCTACATACATGTAAAAACCATGGTTTGATGTCTCTCTGCATATACCACAATTAATGAGATACAACAGGAGTATTGAACTTAGCAGTAGTTAGTTGTATTTTACCACCAAGAATCTGAATAAGGCTTAGAGCATTTTAACAGCTTCCTTCCTTCCCCAGCAAACACAGAGTCTGATTCTCTATGAATAGCAGCTGTGACTTTAAACATTTTTTTAGATACCTTTGTAAAATCATATTCTCATAAATAAGTAAATCTTCTAAGGCATTAACTGAGAGTAAATTACAAAATTAGTATTTATCCCCTGCTCGCTAATTCTGTCAAACTATTTTAGAAACATCAGATAAAAAAAAAAAAAAGTTTCAAGCATTGAAAATTCATCATTTTACTGTACGCTTTGAAATACTGAAGACAGCTCCTGTTGCCTGTACAGGCTAAATTTGTCTTTGCAAATAGACACTTGGTTTTCAAAAATGGGATTTTGATAATGAACCTTGTCTTCATCATGTAAAGATTAAATGTAAAAATACTTTTTTTACATTTAGGAGATCCTGAAAATCAGAAGGCTTTCCCATGTTGGAAAGAAGGTCTTGATGTAACTGAGAATTCAGTTTATTTTTCAGTAGAAAATGTAGTTTGAGGTGATTAAAAGCTGCAGTCTAATTCCTTGATGGGAGTCGAATAAAGATCATTGCTAACAGTGGTGTGGTTGTATTTATTTCAAAGAGCGCTATACACAGATCAAAAGAACATTTTGTTTAGATGTGGATTTTTTGTTTGCTCTACCTAATTCCTTTACCCAGGCTCATTCCTGGCTGCTTTTTGTGTTTAATTTCCTTTCTTTCTCAACCTTCTCTTTTCCCTTTTCACTTTGCTGTTTCTTCTCTAGTCTCCAGACTTTTTCCCTGTTTTGAGAACTCTTTTTTTTAGTCTACATAGGTCCATACTATAGATCTGGGCAGGTACTGTATTATAGCCCTGTTCATCTTCAAGAGATCACTATTTTTTTCACATGTGCTCACAGATGAACCATTACCTTATCTACTACATTGTGAGGGTTTGAAAGTAAACCAGCAGGGGAAGCGAATTGCACACAAACACCTTGCAAGATATTTCAGGTCGGCGTTAAAATTTATTAGAAAGATTGTAATAAATGCAATAATACAGAAAAACTGGCTTAAGTCCACAAAGTCAGAGTACACTCTGTTGCTCAGGGAGGTGGTCACAGTCTGATTTAGCAGTGGTTGCAGTCCTGTTGAAGTCATGGTTGCAGTCTTGTTGAAAGCAGTGGTCCTGTGGAAGGTCTGGTTCTCCTCTGAGTCCATGGAGTGCTGTTGGTCGTGGTGGTTCAAGTTCCCCAAACCTCAAGATTATATATGCTCAGATTCAGGCAGGAATGCTCAGTACCTCCCCCCAGGTCAGGGAGTTTCACAGTGGAATGATGTAATCCTGTAATTATCATAGGATATTTTTGGAGTCCTTGATGGTCGTTGCAGTTGATTGTTACGTTGGTGCTGTTGAGCCATTACGACCCATTAGCAGAGATAACCTCGCTCTGGATATTTCTTCTCCTTAATCCCTGCTCAAGTAGAGACATAGGCTTAGTGATTCATGGATAACCAGAGGCTTAATGAAACACTCTTGATAAGACATTACACAGAGTTTATCATAATAGGGCCAGATATGACATGTCCTGGTCCTCCATGGCACCTGAGTCCTGGCAGGCTATCTTCATTTTGTCAATAGTCATGCAACAGGATAGATAAAGCTCTCTTATTTCCCATCCATGCATCCCATCTGCAGTGGGTGAAATAGAGAGAACTTATGTTGTTCCCTAAATTTCTAAATTTTTTGGGAAGGAACTGGAGAATGTCCTCTGCTGATAGACCATCTACAATAACAAGAGCAGCTCTCTGTAACTAGTAACAAATATTTGGCAATGGAAAATTCCCTGAGCTGTCATTCTCTTGAAGTGCTCCAAGGTTCCATTTCAGAGAAAGATAATTGGACTATTCTGACATCAGTGTTGAAGTTGACCTACCATGTATAGACTGCGAGTATCAAGGAGTTTATGTTCATGGAGTCAATTCTTGGTGTTATTTTATTTAGGAATGTTTGAAGCTGTAAATCATCTTTCAGTAGATCATTCATGTCAACTCAGTCTTTTTAATAATATGTTAAATAGCCTGCTGTACCTTTTGTACATACTCAATTTGGATTATGACTATTGTACAAGACTACTAGACAATGTCTTATACCAGAACTTATAAAGTTAGCTTGGCATTTTGGCATTTCTGATGTCACTTTCTTTCAAGTGCATTCAGCTCATTCTTATGTAAACAAGAGTTTTAAAGTGCAAATTAGATGCAAAATTAAGTATACTTGTTGCTGAAAAGGACTGCATGTCAGTACTGGAGCTGTAAATTTCTTGTTTTGAAGCAGAGATTTGTGGGTTTTCCCTGCTAGATATGGTCCAAGAGGTGTATAATCGATTTGGTCTCTTGTCATCACAAATTGATTTTTAGAACCACATTTTGAGGAATCACAAATATATTCTAGAGTTTTTTGTTCCTGTACTGCTTGTTATATGTCCATAAAATAATTTGTTGATTATAGAGGAGAATGCTTGTTCTCACACACAAAATTAGTTTCCAATCTGAGACAACTGTGTTTACTTTTGGAATAAAGGATTTTTTGTGTATATTTACAGATATAAATAAAAGATTTTTCATCTCTTTTGATGGTACTTTTTTATAGGTATTTTTCAGGTTATTTCTCTGGACAGAAACTATTTCTCTTTTATACATCTGTGTTCTCTACAGTAATTTAAAAGAAACTTTTTGGAGCCTTTAAACACACTGCACAAATTTCCCATATCCCAGTCTGTAAACATATTCCAGCTATTTTTACTAATCCCAAACCATAATTTTCTATTTTTTAATTGGAGAAAATTTGGTTTATACTGTTCATGGTTATATATTGTGTTGGCATGGCAAGATTTTGGTAGGGGGGGAGCTACAAGGGTGGCTTCTGTGAGAAGTTGCCAGAAGCTTCCCTCATGTCTAACAAAGTCAAAGTCAGATAGTTTCAAGATAGACACACCACTGTCCGACGCTGAGTGGCAGCACCTCATATATTTAGAGAAGTGGAAAAAATCCTGTGCAACTACAGCTGGAGAGAAGAGTAGGAGGATGTGAGAAAAAAAGCCCTGCAGGCACCAAGGTGAATGAAGAATGATGGAGAGGAGGTGCTCCAGGTGCTAGAGCAGAGATTCCCCTGCAGCCTGTGGGGAAGACCATAGTGAGGCTGGCTGTGTCCCTGCAGACCATGGAGGTTCATGGTGGACATACACCTGCAGCCCATCCCATGCTAGAACAGCTGGATGCCCATAGGAAGCTGTGACCCAGTTGGAAACCTGTGCTGGAACAGACTCCTGTATGGACGTGTGGATGTAGACAGGAACTAAGGCTGGAGCAGGTTTGCTGGCAGGACTCAAGATGACATGGAGGTTCCATGCTGGAGCAGTCTGTACCTGAAGGCCTGCAACCTGTGGAAGAGGTCTCACACTGAAGAAGTTCATGAAGAACTGCAGCTCATGAGAAAAAAAATATGTTGGAGAAGTTAGTAGAGAACTTTTTTCCTGTTTGAGGGAAGCCATGCAGGAACAGGGGAAGAGTGAGAAGTCCTTCCCCTGAAAAAGAGGGAGTGGCACAGACAACATATGATTAACTGAGTGCATCCTCCTGTGCCACTGTGGGAGATGATGGAGAGAAAACTAGGGGTAAAATTGAGCCAGGCAGAAGGGAGCTTGCTTTGCCATCTATGTTGCCACCCTGTGTTCTGAGCCAGCTTTCTCACTGACTAAGCATCTGTGTGTGCCCTGTTGATGTTCCTCTGCTTTCACTCTACTACAGATGTGGCTCATTTCTAGTGCCTTATGATCCTTCTACAGTTAAGATATAAGATACAGTTAAGGTATAAGATAATCAAGAAATAATCCAACTTCCTCAAATACATCATTCTTATTCTAGTCACTGTTTGAACTAAATCCAAAATAAGGGCTGAAAATGTCTGTGGCTGAGATTTTTACAACAGGGGGCAAGCACCATTTTCACCCCGGACACTCCATTCCACTGACACCTTTGCAGCAGCATCATTCAATCCAGCTAAATGGGGACAGGCTTGGTATTGCTCATAAAATGCTGAGGCTACACATACTTTATCAACATGGGATTCATTAGAAGAGAAAGGTATTTGGTGTTGAAACTTCTGGAGCATAGATGCCTAAAATCTGGTACTGAATCAGTTTTGACGACACCAGAGTTCTACAGCAATAGTCAGTAATATTGGGCACAGAATTAACTCTAAATCTGTCAATTTTTTCTTCTCTTGTGGTCTCAGCTTGGGTTGAAGTACATTCTTTCTGATATGATTTATTAACCTAATAGATCTTTTGTGTCTTCTAAACATATGAAATTAGATTGCAAGTAAAATACACCTCTAAAACCTCAGCATTTTAGAAGCAGTGGTTTATCTTCTTCCGTAGAACAAGAATAACTGGTACAGGGCTCTGTGTCAGATTCTATTCCTTGAAGGTTCAGGAGTTCCTTGAAAGATTAAACAGCCTGTCTTCTTTAGGGTTCCCCTGGGACACTGCATTTTCATCTGCTCCTGAATCTCACCACCCATTCATTTCTTCCTTTTGCCTTAAAAAGCTTCTGAAAATATGCCATTCTTAGCAGATCTTTCTAATATCCTTCCCTGTAATGACATTCCATGTACTCATCCTTCAAAACATTGCATATACCTTCTCCACAAGAAGCTGGCCCTGTTTTAGCAGGGAAGCTAGCATACTTTAATTCTTTTTTTTTACACCTTCTGACATTTTATATGTGTGTCTCTGTGGGCCTAATTGCTCCTTTTGTTTGGCCCTGAAAAAAGTAGCTGGCCCACCCATTGGATTTAATGATGTCTGTGATTGTTTGTGAATAAAGACTCCCTTGGTGGCAGCCATCAGCACTACTAGTGTGACAGCCTGTCAACCCCCATGCAGGTGTCACTGTGTTTTACAACAATCCAGAATGGCTGTGTTCTGAACCCATTGTACTGTTATGCTCAGTGGGATCAGATTTCACAGCAAGAGCCTTGAAGTTATTTAACGACCTTAGTTTATTCAAATTCTCATCTTCACTTTCATCTACTATGTAAATTTTAATTCTTAGCTGGAAATAATACTGATAAGTAAATATTAGCAAATTTTACTTTTAACTGAGATGTTCTGATATGAAGCTGGATTCCACACCTTTGCTGTACTCAGCGCAGTCAATAAAAAGCACTATGGAATTTGTAATGATACTTACAAATCATCTTAGGGTTTTATTTGTAATGGCACTACCAAAAGTGAAAGAGCTTGTAACTCACTAGCTTTCACTTTATAAGGTCTCAGCTGTTGTGCTGTTTTTCACACAGACAGAAGTCAAGTCCAGTTCCCTCTACCCCTTGACTAAGAGTTGGTCACTTGTCAAAAGCTCGCCTCTGCACTCTGGCTGTGTGAAAAGGTCAGAGGAACAAACATAGTGCTCTGCTTCACCTCTCAGGGAAAGATGAAAATAGCAGGCGAGTGTCCCAGCAGAGTTAAAGACAAAGCCCAACTTAGCTTCCTGGTTACAGACAACTGAAAGCTTACAAAGAAACAAAATGAAATGAAATTAGATTAAATGAAACTACTTTAGGACTCACATGTCTTTTTAGCTAAGGAATTCTGATATCTAGTTAATAGCATCGGAGATGTTTAAACTTTCTATGACATCAGGAAGGACCCTACTGTTCACTTGGAACATGTTTTTTCTTATACGCTGAACCAGTAATCTTGCCTGTGTTCACAAACCTGTTTCCTGAAATTCTCTTATTTTAAGCATTACTTTTAATGGAATACTGGAGTTATTTAGAAAGATATTTTATTTGAGCTAGCTCTACTTTTGTGTCTTTCACATGACTTTTGTACTTGCTGATGCTACTTCAACCTAGGGAAACCGAACTTTTTTCTTCCAACTGTTTGAAGTTCTGACAATGGGCCTAATCTTACTTATAATTTAATTGCTATCACTGTCATTGCTTACAGTGGAAATTTTACTTTTGGCTAGTCAATATCCTTGATCTTTCATAGTTTTTAAATGGCTGTTCTTTTGTGTTGTGTTAGATGTGTGTGGTTCTGATTGGGTGGTATATTTACCAGTAATAGCACATTTATTGTTCCATGAAGCATTTACAATTGTACTTCTTTCAAAAGAAACACTCCTTTTATTTTTCTGAAATCCTTATATTGTCTGACAATTTCCATGCAGTTGATTCTGAATGGCAGGAACAATAGCAGTGCATGCTTCATAATTTTTAGCTGAAACAAAATCACAGTGGTTGAAAAAAGTAATGAAATTCACTCCTTTCATGGTCATCTGTGAATATTCTCAATTTCCCTGTGAGGACATAATGCTTCCCTTGAATATTAATACACATTTGATTCTGCCATGCAGTTTTGGATTCAGATTCCTGAAGTAAGTTGTTAAACCAACTATAGAAAACCCTATAAAAAAGTGCCAGAGGTAAACCTGAGGTAAAAAAAAAAAAGTTTCCCTACCTGCTTTTTTCCCCACATTCTTCAAATGTTTGGAGAAAATAATTGCTTCTTACTCTTGGGCATCAAGAACTTTTTCAGTCCCTGCCCATTCTGCTTCTCTCTCTCTCTCTCTTCTCACAGGTGCAGCACCAATGCTTCTCACTGAATTCTGTGAAAGAAACAGTCCTGTGCCAGAGAATTAACTGTTTACAAGCTCCATAACCATTCTGTATGTTAAATTTAGTGAAGACTTGGAAAATACTACAGGGATCACTTGATGGATTATTGTCTTAAGTAGTAAACAGAATTTGAAAAGAATTCAAGCAACAACAACAAAAAAAGTAGAACTTTCTCTTTTCCCATTACAGCTGTAAATTTGCCATGGCAACCCTCATCACCTCCACAGATTAACATTTCTTTACCGGAGCTGTTCCCAGACTACATCTACTATCCAGACAGATTATCTGCCAAGTCAGAGGTCTAGCTTTTGCACTATCTCTTGCTGATGACATACCTATGCAGCACAGCTACCATGACTGCAGTGTTCCAAAGAATCCATACTGTCAGTCTTTCCACACAGTGGATTTTTTGTTTGTTGGTTTGTTGTTTTTGTTGTTGATTTTGTTTGCTTTTTAAAATAAAATAATTTTATAATTAATTGTAATTTTTTTCCACTTATTTACTTCTTAGAACCTTGGTTCTTTGAGCTTTTAATGTCCATTGTACAGTTACCACCCACTGAGTAGTGTATGACAGTATCTCCTGATGTGATACAGCTTTTCTACCACTGTTGTAACCACTCCAGGGCTTGGTTTATATGTATTTTCCTGCTGATTTTTCATAATGAGTTAATTCTCATGGCAATGAAATTCTTTCTCAGTGGAAATTTTGAAAACAAGGAATGGAAGAAAATTTGAGTCTATATGAAGGAATGGGAAAACACTGAGAAATGCAAAATCTTCATGCTTTTATATCCAATATTTTAGAATAGTGCTTTAAAAAACAAAAGTTTTCTTGAATGTGAGTTTAAAAGACTTTTTTTCTTTGTTAATTTTATTTTGTTTGGTTCACAGAGACCATCTTGAAACTTCTGTCTCTTGAACTGCTGAGAATTCAAACTGAGAACTCTGACCACCATCAAGAGATTCCTTCACATTCATGTCTAATATGCTTTAAATTTCACACGCCTGCTGCCAATAAAGTGTATCTTTCTCATCTAAAAGTAACAAAAGAACAAAACCAGCTTTAAAATCTATATAGAGGGCTAGTTATGCATGTGCATATTAAAAAATTCTACTTTACCAAATCAGGAACTTCTGTTTTCTCTGTGTATTATCTTTAAAATATATATATAAGTATATAAGTAATAATAATAATTATACTTATATAATTAAAAGTAATAATAATATTAATAATAATATAATATTATATATAATATTATAATAATAATATAAAAGTAATAATAATATTATAGTTATATATATATATAAGTATATAATCAAGTTTATTTGAACTGCATCTTTGGCAGAATGTTCAACAGTTCTGATGTAATTAATTTCAAACAAAATAAAGTTTGATGCTATAGTTTTTAATGATTTCTAGAATGTAATTTTTAGGTCATAAAGCATTCTAGGTATGACAAAATAATAAGGCTGAAGCATTAAGGACTTCTGTTGATTTCTCTTGAGGTTTGTAACAATGCTATGATATTCTATGTCAATATTGGTGCACTTGCTTTTGTTTATCTTATCTGACATGAGAATGATAGTGATGTATTCCAATATGGTTAATTCATAGTCTCATCACTCTGAAATCAGAATCAGTCTCAGTTTTTGATCTCAGACAATCTTTCTGGAGCATTTATCAGAAACCCACTTTTTTCTCATGTGCTATTCCCACCTTTTCTCTGGCACAAACTAATGTGTATATTACATGGTTGTCTATTCTTAAATATTATTAATAGCTGGGTATCAACAGCTAAAAGCTGCATGCTGAGCCATAAATAAAAGTCTGGCGCTTTATTATTGCTGCAAAGAAATAAGCAGCTGGAAGTTATAAACTAAATGCTTTTGGAGAAAAATAACTGCTTACTAGTTCACTATATATTGCTACAAGATGTTCTGCATAGCTTTATTTATTTGAAGATAAATGCCCTATTCTGAGAAGATCTAGGATTCTGTAGATACAAATTATCTCTCTATCTGGAAAGTTATTTCTAGCTGCTACGTCATATTATTTTCTAGTAAACTGTTTTGTGGCAGCTAGGACTGGTTGTCCTTGGATGCCAGTGATTTTAGGGTGAAATCTCTCCTTATTACTTTGGTTGGCAGGATGAAGTCTGACACTTTATAGAAGTGTGATATTTCCTATGAGAAAAAAGAGTGAAGTAATGCAAGAGATGGAAAATGGCTAAAGCTTATATTCTATCTCCCTTTCTGGTAGGCAAAAGAAACACTCTGGGTAGGTGCAAGGTAAGAAAGAACCTCATCTCTGTACCACCTAGAACTCTGAAATAATCTATTTCCTTTTTGCAGGCAAAAGGAGTAAAGATGTGCCCTTCTTGGAGCTACCAGACTCTTTTGTATCTCCTTGTAGGCATTTTATTTTTCTACTTGAACAGCCTAATAGAAGAGTATAACCTGCTGCTAACTTGTTAGTTTGTCTTCAAGTAGACATTTAATGTGTGTTTTGTGATTGTTTATTAGTGTCATAATATTAAGGCAGGACATTGAGGCCTTCTTGCACTTCTGTGGCAGCTGCTCGAGATTAGGTTGTTCAACAAATTAAATGTGCAATATGAGAAATGCCTCTTCAGAGGGTGTTTCTGCAAACCTGAGAAACTATGCAGATGTTGCACTTACTTCCAAACATGCCCTCAGAGATTAAATCTACCCTCTGTTTTTCCTAGAAACACCATTTCCTTGTTAGCAACATTTCCACTTCTTCAATTATTCAGTGTTTCTTTACTGGAATCCTAATCATAGAATCAATAAATGGTAGAATTTCTACAAACAAGGACACCTTTCACTAGACCAGGTTTCTCAAAGCCTCATCCAACCTTGCCTTGACTTCCAGAGATGGGGTGTCCATAACATCCCTAGGAAATGACAGCTCTACTGTTCCCTGTTCAGGGTGGTTTGTGGCCTGAGATCAGTGGATCACTTTGCTTTGAAGCAAACAACAGTGATCTTGGGTTGTAGGGTGGTATTTTGACTCCAGTAAACATTACCTTTAAAGGATATTTCACACTTCTACTTCTTAGACGAATTTTCTTCTTAGGTGATAACTCAGAAAGCCAAGATAAACCAACATTTATATTGGATTTTCACAGCTGGGTATGTAAGTGAATACAGAAAAACATTTTAATAACGGGTTTGTGTGATTTATCTTCTTAAGTCTCTAGGGAACTCTTAGCCTCAAGTTCAGATCAGATGTCACACCACAAAGCAGATCACAAAGATATTCTATTCACCTTCATTTGAATTTTAAATGATTATTTTTTAAACAAACTTCTTCAGTGTTTCTGACTCTCCAAAAAGATGCTGATATTTCAGTCCCATCTTACATAACACATACCAATTATCACTGCACGCGTATTAGTCCTTTCCATGAGCCATGGCCAGCACTTCACATTAGTGCCCCTTGCTATGTTTGGCACAACCTGCTTTGTTCACCCATGTAGCCTTGGGCCAGTAACAGGCCATCAGGTTCATACTGAGTTTGCACTGCCTTGGGACTGAAGGTTGCCAGGTCTGCTCTGCCGGAACCTTCCACTGAATTGCCTGCAGCTGTTTTTTTTGTTTTCATTTACTTGTTGCTGCTGCAACACCAATTTTCTAATTGACTAATTATAATTTTCTAATTGGCTAATGTAATTCACTTCTTTCTTGTCTTCATAGGGTGCTGCCATGGTTTTGTGGTGCAACACGGAGAGGTACAGATCTGGTGCAATGGTGGAGCCTTTCAAGCAGGGACAGAGGACACCACACAGGAAGCACACATGTGGGATGGTCGAGGTGGCACTTGGGACCACAGAGATGTAAAAAAGTACAAAGAGTCAGCTTAAAGAGATGTAGATCTGGACAAAACTGGTTTGGGGATTTTTTTGTTCTTTGGGAGAACAAAGTAACAGTATTGGAACATGCTATATGTGAAAGGCACTATATATACTAAATTTAGACATAACATGGAGCTGCAGGTCAGTAAGATGAAAGCAAGGTGTGAAAGCATAAAGCATCTTAGCAAAGATAGAAAGGAATCCAAGCAGTTGGCAGAGTGGGGAAGAAATCACCAACCTGAATGTGACATTCCTCCCAGTGTAAGACTCTAGGCACCAACTTCTCACCATAAACCCAATGTCAAAATAAGAAAAAAGACACCATCACGACTCATTGATGGGAGCCTGATGTTTATTGTAAGTTCTTGTCACGCTGAAAAAAGATGTGTGTCAGGAACTCTTATAGTTCATTTTACAGTTGCCTTAACTCTGGCAACAAGCCCACTGCTTAAACTCAAAACATCTTGGCTAACAACCCCTTAAATTCTTACAATACACTTCCACAAGAGTGTTGAATTCTACCCAAACTCATAAGAAGTCAAAACTAAGCTAGTAATCCATTATCAAACATCTTTCTTCTGTTATTAATTGGCAATGAGTACTACCATACTTGTATTATTTTTCTCACAAGCATAAAAATAAGTTTTATTTCAATATTCTTTAGCCAGAGATATTTTTTAAAGTTTTTTAAAAAATCTGTTTTTCAGTTGTTAACTCAATCTACATTAAAATGACAATCTCTATACTACAATCTCTGCATTAATACTGTCAAGAGTACCTAGAATAGACCAGAATATTACTACTGATAATTTTTTTTTCTTTTTTTCCCTAAGCATCCTAATAAAGCTGATGTGACTACGATTGAAAAAAAGGTAAGGACAGGGCTTTTCAAAAGCAAAAGAAAGTGAAATCTTAATACATGGTGTAGGAAAAAAAAATGACATAGAGAAAAATAAAGCTGTAGTAATGGATTAATTATGATGGAATGCTAAAAATAAATTAAAAGATAAAAAAGAATAAGATAGTAAAATTAAGACAAAAAGGGAATGAAAAATTCTCTATATGCTCCATCCAGCCCAAACAGCTTCCCTGGATGCCTACAGAATCTGTCGATTTTGAGATTCCCTTCTGGGTTTAAAGTCAAGACAGCTGTACAATAATAAAAGGCAGATTAGATAGAATTTTGCTCAGGGAATTTAGGGAGGCTTCCTGGTTGAGGGGCTGTAGATTTTAATTATACCCAAGGTCAATAACACTAATAAAAATACTTCCCATAATTAAGAAGTACAGTTGGGATGTACCTTGTTGACCCTTATTATTTTTTATTTCCCAGGGAGAGTATAAGTACAGATGGTATAAAACACCTAATACAGTAAAAGGGTATGAAGTTTATCTGTCTCTCTTTGCCCTGGAACAGACATGCCATCATGTTTTATTTTAATGTTAAAAAACATTCAGCTATAATCTCCATCTTCTCTCTTTGTCTGTGCTGAAATTAATAAATTCACTAGCAAGTTGGCTGTACCTCCTGATCCTGAAGGGAAGTACATAAAGGTACGAAATCATAAATGAAATAATTTGTTATATAGGAAGAATACCTATCTTGATAAGTGATCTAATGTTTCTCTAAAATGAGGAAAATACAAGATTTGTTTGAGGTCACATCCGACATTGTTAACAAAAAATATTCAAATTAAAAAAAAAGCAAACCCATGTTGTGATAACTATGTATCTAAATGATGACACGCTGTAACAATGAGCTCAGATAAATGTTTCCATGGTGTTTTAACAGCATTCAGTACTTACTATTTCTGATTGCACAGCCTCTTTCCCTTATGAAAATCTAACAAAACACAAAGCAGTTACATGAGTTGTCAACAACAAAATATGGGATAAAATTTTTGTTGCTAATAACCTAAGAAAATGCAAAAAGGGGTGAAAATTGAGCAGGTTAGTACAGCAGTTCCAAGTTTTGGTATTAATGCCATTAGTAGAATACTAATTGTTTCCAAAAGGCATTGAACATGTGAATCATAAAAGACTTGCTGCTTCTATTGCTACACAGAACTAATCACTCATTCTGACACTTAGCAAGAAAAAAAAACTAAAAACAAACAAGAAAAAACCCACAAAGCCCAACAAAACTAAGCAAAGCATCAACAACAAGAAAACCCAAACAAAAATCAACCAACAAAAAACCAACCAACCAACCAACCAAACCTCTCCAGATTTGGGATTTTCTATTTTAATAAAATAGTAATATACCAATGTAGAGAATATTGCAAAATTTATGGCCTTATTAAAATAAAAAATCATTCTTCCTCTTACTGATGGTTTAAGTGGAGTAATTAGTAGTTAAGGGCACAATATTCAAAGTATGGCAGGATGTTGACAGAAAATATTGGCTTTGGAAGATTTCATACCACTAAGAAATTGATGTCCAGAAAATGCTGAGAATCAAAAGGAGTGAAAAGTATTTGTTTGGCAAGCCAACCTCCCTCTCTCCAGTGAAAGGTAACATATGAGTTTCCTGAATGCAATACAGTATAAAATAAGGGGTTAAAGAATTTAAAATTAAAAACTATATGTGCTTATAATCATTAAAAAAAAAAAAAATCTTCCAGACCAAAAGTAGTGAGATGAAAACAATCAAGGGAAAGAAACTGCTGAGCAGTCACTAGAATTTTTATCAAGGTTCACATCTGCAGATATTATGAACATTCTCCTTCATATCAACAAGTTAATAGAAAAGTTTCATAACCTTTCAAGTTGCTGCGTACAAATATATTAATGTGGCATCTTTTTAGTCCAGTAGGATAAGATCTTTTATTGCAGTCCTTCAGTATGTATTGCAAACACCATTTCTTAGTCTTCTAGAGTTCCTTAAAATTGTTTTCTTCCTAACAGTCAAATACATTGTATTTGTGACATAGTCATGAGCCTCTCAGAAGCATCATCTCAGAAGGCTGAACAAGAAACAATTTCATGTCAGTTTGCTAACTGAAGATTGGTCCAAAAACAGGGAGAGAACTGCTCTGATGATTCGTTTTAATGGCACATTTTCTTCCATTCCTCTTACTCAGCTGAAGTTCTTCCTGACAAGCTTTAGAGTGCAAGTGTCAAATAAGCTTCAACCATACAACTATAGAGTCTACCTTACACATTTGTTTAGACAGCATATTCATTATTCATATTGCTATGATTTCTCTCTGGGTCATTTTTTTTAGGCATCTATAACCATACACAAAAAAAATAAATTAAAAAACCCAACAAAACAACCTTACCTCTGTGAAAAATATAGATTTTTTTTTTCTGGTTTGTAAATACAAAAGATACCTAGGTTTTACCTGATTACTAAAATAGTAATACAGCTTCTCACCCCACCATTAAGACCTTTCAGTTTCTTATCAGGAATAGACAATAGACTCTTTATTGTCCAGGTAGCTATGAGCCAGGAGAAGACTCAGTCTCCATTGTTCTCAGGAGCAAATCTGTAATATCAGTAACTTGAAAGCATCCACCAAATTCAATGCTTCCGTATTTTATTTTATTTTTTTCCCATTTCAAATTTTGCACTTTTCCACATTGGTGATTTTTAGTCTTCATTCTTTCAGTTACTCGTGCTCTTTCATCTCTATGGTTCTACCTCTGTCTGTAATTCTACAGTCATAACATATAAGGCTCTTCTCTGCAGGTTTTCTCACAGCTGTTTCCCACAATCTATGAGTCTCTGTGGCAGCCTGAGCCAAAGGCACATAATCATACCACATCAGAGCTGAGCTGTTGATCTTCAGAGCATGAACGGCTGAGCCCTGAGGGGAAGGTGAGAAAGAAAGACTGTGACGGTCATAGATGGTGAGATGAGTCTTTCTCAACCCCAAATATCCAAAAATCAGACATTAAAGTCTGAGCTAACTGTCCTAGGATGCCCTTATAGTCAGTGGACTTAAATACCTGTTGTAAGAAGGTGAGTCACTCACACAAATAGCATCTAAAATAAATCAAATGACTCAGCTTTGTGTGTACTCACTTTTCTCAGCTGACTGACAGGAAGTGTTGAGTGATCAGTTTAAATTTAGGTATCTCCCTTTTAAATAGCTGAAATAAATTGTTGTTTGATGGAAATGTCCTAAAGAGGCCCATCCCAGCTGTAAGCAGATTGTTGTTCTCTTGCAGTACCTCATTCACAGTGCCTCAATTAAGCAAGAGTCATTGCTAGCTATTTTTAGTTAATGATATGGTTCAAACATAAAGATAACACTTTTTTCAAGTTCATTTATCTATTAAAATACTAATGAAAAGCATAAGGAAAATTGTATAGTATGTGTCAGAAGCTGCTTCATCTCTCCTCATTTTTAAAGTCACAGCTATGCTACATTTCCATGGGGTAAAATCCTAGGCATGAAAGCATCAGAGAATAAAAAATAATGATGGATTTGCTTTGAAATTCCAGGTTAGATTAATGCTATTGCAATTAGAAAGAAAATAACTACAAATCTATGAATTCAAATATATCAGAAAAAGTTTATGTTTTCTCATCACCTATAACCCTTACTAAATGAGAACATATTAGCATTTTAGTAGCTGTGAAAAAGAAATAATGAAAAATATTTAGCTATTTATTTAATATTTTAGCATTAATGTTTGACATTGTGGAAATAGAATTTCTCACTCAACAAATGCTAACAACCACAAATATGCAAAAGAAATGACTGCAAAAAGTACTCTTAGTGCATTAGTGTTGTTCTCTTTTGTCCTACAAACTAGTTCTTCATCAAAATCTTTCTTGGAAATTCTTTCTCATTTTGTATTTGTTCCAGTGTCACATAAAAACATGCAATCCAGGCTAGCTTTTCTTTTCTCTTCATTCAAAAACTCATGTTATTTTATCTATTTCAGGTTTGTTAGTGGAAATATAAGAAGCATTACTCTCTCACCATACTGACTCTTCTTAGCATCTGATTTTCATGTAATAATATTTCCTTATTAAACCATGGATACAACTATTTTGATTGTGATCTTGCACATGAACATTTTGGAAATTTATGTCTAATGTGACAGGATACATGAAACTGGCGTAAAATAGTTATCTAGGCTTACATTTGCAACACACAGAGATTCTGCTGTACTGCAAAAATGATCCTCTGCAGATTTCCTCTGCTGTGCAGTACTGCTAAGAACTCCACAGTCACTGCTGTAATTGCCCAATAACAAATACTCCTTGTGAGGATTTAAGAATGCTGTGCCCATAAGAGGAATCACCACAACAGAACTTGTGATGAGAGCAGATGGCAACAAAAGGAAGATGTTGATCCCAGGCCTGGTGAGGCAGATCTGGGTAACCTACTCAGACAAAAATTCACCCAGTGGCAAACTGGGAGAAAGGAGGAAACTCTTTACACATGTACTATCCAAAGTTATGAGAGTGGCATCTATGCCTCATGGGTGCCCAGGACTTGGACTGCATAAAAGTGGTACCTCCAGAAAAACAACTTGAAGACCCCTACCACCAAGAAGGCCAGGGTGAAGAAGAACCAGATGGACACTGCCAGAATTTATTTTGCTTAATTTCTTTCTCTCTTGCTCACTTTCTATTTCCCCTCCCCACTCTCTCTTCCTATTTCTTACTGTCTCTCTACCTCATGATTACTCCTAAATAAAATCTGTTCTATTGACTTTGGCTTATGGTATAATTTGCACCTTAATTTGAGCAGAGACATCACTTATAATTGGATCATACAGTCATGCAACAATTTGCTAATCTGGGTCCTGTGTTTCTGCATAGCATTTGTCCTTCAGTATGTGATATGATAAATTTTTCTTAACACATGTAAACAGACTTAGTTGGAAATAGCAATTTTTCTTTTCATTGCTGTTTCCATGTTTGACTTAATACTACATACCAGTGCTGACTTCAGCAGCTTGATTACCTATTCTATGTATACAAAAAAACCCACCATTTTTTCTTATTTCAAAATCACACAGATGGAACAAGCATAATGGGGCAATAATGATATAATAAATCTCCCTACCACATTTATACCATGGTTGTGTTGCTTCATTTGTGAAGGGATATTTACATACAATATCATGGTAAAGAGGGAAAAACATTGTATCTGATGAGATTTGTTTAATTTTATGTTCAATTTATATATTTTAATATTATTTTCTTATTGTAATTCTATAAGCTATTTGAATGTGAAATATTTGAATATTCATATATACCCCTTTGAGGATGAAAGCTCAGGTCTGTCCCCTTTCTTCCTCCTGGGGAAAACAAATTTGGCTAGCTTTGCAAGAAAGTACATTATGTTTAAATTTATTTTCAAAAGTTAAAACTTATCAGATTTTCCTGGTGTGTTTCAGTGATCCTTCAGCTGGAATTGGATTTTAAAGTATTTGAGTTCTCTGTATGTGCATTTAGATTGGCATAATTTATTCAAATATTTTGCTTGCAAATCCCTATTCAATAATGGTTAGATGTCTCTTGTCATAGGCTTATATACATATATGCCTTTATTGCCTTTGTATGCTTTTCATATACATAGCATAATATAATCTCTTTAATTCCACATGGCACAAAAAGGTTTCAAACTACAAAGGGAAACCAGAAAGGCATATGCATACAGAATGGAGGGCCTAATTAGGAAGCTCTTAAGTGAACCGGAGACTTTATGCTGTCTTCGATAGCTGTGTATTTGCGATTGTAAAGTTTACAGGGAACTTCACTGTGGATAGCTGGAATAGTGGACGTGCATCAAAAATTTATTCAACTCCTAAAGATATTACCAGTGGAATTGGAGTAGTCATTTTAAGCATAGAAAATTCTGTTGGAATCTAGGGATTTAAAAATAGACTGGTGTTTGAAGTACATCTCCATTCTGTTTACAAAAAAATGTGACTATTGATTTATAAATCAAAATGAGTTTGCACAGAGAGTGATGGAGAGAGGAGGAAGGTAGAGAGAGGGGAAAGTATACCATACCTATAAGAACCCTTTTTATATTTAAATTTTAACCTGTTAATTGATAATTCTGCAGCCTAAACAAGACGTGAGGTAGCTCTCTTGCTTTGCATTCTCTCAAGAAATCAGACTGGGGCAAAGCAATAAACCCCTGTTAACTAAAAGTAAAATATTTTAAAAGCTTGTGAATAAGTAATTACAATTCTCAGTGAAGTGGCTGTTTCCAACACTGCTGTAACTATCCATAAAGATCTCTTTACCCTTATATACGAAGAACTCTTAAAAGGAAACAGAAGAGGAGAAAAAGTCATCACGATATCTGACAAGCTGCTCTTTCTTTTCCTAGTTGAGGGAAATGCTTTTCTCTCTGACACTACCATGGATGAAGACAGAGGTCAGGAACTTGCAGAACTCCAAAAGTGTCAATATGCCTCTGAGTTAACTACATTGGAGTCCAGATGCTTCTTAAAATATTCAGCAATTGTAATATAAATTATCTGAGAGAAATTCTGCTCAGTGCTGAGTGCAAAAAGTTTGGCAAAACTATAATATATCTGGATATTTTTTTTCTTTGAAAATAAATGGGAAGAGCATTAAGCATAGAAGTAAAGTAATATGAAGGACAAACACAAACACATCTACTTAATAATCTTCTCTACCAGTAGAAATGCAGAGAAGGATTCCTGGTTAAATTAACCCCAGCCTTTCAAGAAAGGATCTTACTTCTCATTTAATTTTCCTGTTATACTTGCTTATAGAAAAAATGTATATATGTATATACATGCATGTATACATCATGCTTGCACATATTGGTCACAAAGATCCACTTGATACATAAATATTAGAACTGACTGAAAATATTTACAGAGAAATTTATTTTAGTTTTTAAGGTTGTTTTCTTAGTGTGGCATGAGTTCCATATTCTAGGGAGAATATATATATATAGGTATATAAGTATCATTTTGTTATCCATAGCAAAATATGTACCACACATTCTAATATATTAATTTCAGAGCAATTCATCTCACTAGAAAGAGAAAAAGTGTAGGTGCATGCACCAAAGCAATGACAGTTCTTTCTGTACAGTGATGAGTGCTAAAAGTGCTGCAAGTTCATTCTGTAATGAGCCTGGTTCAATTAATATTGCCACTTCCATTAAAATAAGATGCAGGAGTTGTGAGAGCACTAAATACTAGAAATATGATTCAGAGGCTCTGAATCTTCCTTACAATTGCTCAAAATCAGCTCATTAGATTCTGCCCGATACTAATCAGAGTGCCTGTTGTTGCACCTTAAATTTAAAACCTTTGAACACTTTTATAAATATGAGGTCTTTCAGAATGGGACAAGAGAGAGATTTAAAGCTAACCATATATCAGAGAGATTATATAGTTGAAATAGATCCAAACAATTTATTTTAAGTGCTTTTTATAAATCAACATGTATTCTACTGAAAGGAAATGCTATGTAAATGAAACAATGACTCCTGATTCCTGGTCTCCACAGACATTAACCTGGATCATTTCCCTTATCATCTCTGGCCTTACAAAGCTACAGCGTTGTGGGATTTCTCCTGAAATTCTCAAATATTTTAACACCGTTTCCCTCTCTAGCAGGGTTTTATGGACTGATAGTTGGAGGTGGTCATTATTGCCATTGCCATGAGAAACAAAAGTATCAACCAACGGAGTAAGACTGTTTTCTCAGGTAACAGATCTTACTATCTCTGTCAGTAGAGGGCAATGAAATTTGATAAGGACGCTGGTGCAAAGTAGACTATTGTGATTACAGATCTTGAATTGAAAATATTCCCCTGTATCCCCCCACTGGGACTAGCTCTTGAGAAGCTTTGGAGGGGTATTTCAGAGGGACAGGACAAAAGATTCCGAAAGAGGCTCTTACCCCAGAATTATTCCAAGGTGTTTATTCTCCAAGGGTTCCAGGGGCAAGAGAGAGAACAAGGAAGTACAGGGGTCTTATCTAGTCTTCCACTCAGGGAGGATGGCTGGCACTCAGCCAATTAGGTCAAGAAAGGAAGGAAAGGTCAAACTATACGGTTACAGGCATTAGGGGTCTTGGGGGGAAAAACCATTCCCCAGAGAATTACAGCACTGAATAACTTTTCAAAAGGTCTTAACATGCAACACAAAATGTGAAGCACCTGCAGTTTCCTCTGCAGATAATTAACATTTTATAATATTTAAAAAATATAAAAGGCAGATGTAGAGAGTTCTCCACATGCAAATTGTGCAGATCAAAGTTTAAAAAACCTGATTCTGTCATGCTTCACACCAAGATTCTCCTGAATATTTTACTTTCTTTAGCCTTTATTCCTTTGCATCTTATCATATAATGATATCATAACAAAGAACAAAAGTACTCCTTGAGCTAATGAATTGTCAAAAAGTACATAACATCTACTTTTTAAATTACAACAAAAATTGTTTAGGAATTGGAATCTTTTAATTCATTTCCAATATTCAAGCTAGAAAAAAAATATGTGCTATGTTAGAGGTAAGATACTCAAGTATTAAATCCAGTGATTGTTCATTCCAAGTGATAACAAACATTTATGAGAATTGTATGAGTCATGTTTGAAATTTTACCTGAATGATTTTTCCTTCCATTTACTTAATATTTGCAGTTCCTCTAACTAAAATGTGGTATTTCTCAACATTTCTTCATTTACACTCAAAATGTTGATTTCAAACACTAGACATCTTTTTTATGACTCCATTCTTGTCTTCCTTACCCTCAGCTCTGTGTTTCCGGATTATCCTTTTTTTTTGATTTTCATGTCCTTGTTGAGACTTGGACATGAAAATGATGATTGTTGTTGATGATCCTTGTTGATGATCCTTGTAGGTCCCTTCCAACTCAGAATATTCTGTGAACTTCTGACTCTGTAAATCAAATTTATTTAAATTTGCCTTAGAAGTGTACCATAGATTTTTCACTCATTTATGATGCTTTAGTACTGCATGTACTTTAAATTGCATGCTTTCTAGTGTAAATATTTATCTAAGTGATGGCTCTGCTCATAGGTTTTTAAATAGCTAAGTACAAAATAACCATGTGTGCTATCATAGTGGTCATGTATTTCTTAAAGCTTCAGAACACAAAGTTATTATCATCATAACTCGCTGATATATTATTATATATGTTTAGTATATGGTAGAATAGTCAAGATTTTTCATGAGAAAGTAAAATATGAAAATTCAGTTTCATGTAAAAAGTAACGAAGGAACAAAAACCGTGAGTTATAGAGAAGGAAAAAAATTTAGTTTCCATATTGTCTTTTAATCTCATTGCAGGGCTTTCAGTCTTTCGTGAAAGTTTATAAGAACATCCATTGTCATACACAAAGTATAAACATTTGGAAAAATAAATGCCCTGAACATTAATGTACCATGGTAAAACACAGCAATATCTTGAAAACTGTGTAACAGATAAAATTGATTATTGTCTATAGACCTCTTAGGGAGAGATGAAACTTCTATATATGTTTGTTAATGAGCTGGCAATAAACTTAAAAAGGCAGAGATGAAAAAAACCCTGCATATACAACCACATATTTCATAATTCAAATGTATTATTTTCTACACTGAGAATAAACACTGAGAATATTGAATTAACATAGTTCTTGATTTGTGAGTACTACATATTTCTAATTTATCTGAAAACAATTACAAGCATAGATGAAGCAGGTAAAGAAGATTTATGGGGAAATAAACTTTAATCGGATTAAAGTCTTAAAAATTATTTACAGGTTTTGTTTAATGTGCTTATTTCATTTTAGTCTCTTAGTTTAAGTTTGAGGACTTTTTAAAAAATCCTTAAAGGTTTGTTTTGTTATTTTAAAAGCAAATGGATTGAATTAAACTTGGTGTAACATGTTTATTATTTGTGTTATAAGGATATTCCCATCTTAGTGAGAATGTCCAGCATAAAAATCCAGTAAAAGAATCTGTTGATCTAAAATTTCAAGCTGTGTTTACCTGAGCATGGGTTTTCTGGTAGGTTTTCTGGTAGGTTTCCACCACATATTTCAGCCTTCTGAAAGATTAAAATTTACTGATCATTTTACTTATTAGGATAAACTTAATGCAGCAGTAGCTTCACATTTGGAACAGGAACTTGAGAGCAGAAAGACACTTGACATCTGGGTCAGGACTTCAACCATTAGAGCTTCACACAAAAATTCACATTTATGTTTCCATTGGAAAGCTTCCATTTTCTCAAGTATCTCCCTCAATCATTATTTTCTCAGGAAATATTTTCTTTCTCTGCTTTTATTTTAAGGATATTTTTTCACTGTCAAGCTGCTTTCATTCACTGACTCAAAACACAGGAATGACACACTTTAATATATTAATCTTAAATATTCAGCATTAAATATGGATATTTCAAATAGCTAAAAATACTTTAAAAGCTCATGGAAATAGTATACAATTAATTTAATTAATGTGTTAGGGAAAACGGTAATATATCTGTGAGAAAATAAAAAGCTAAATTTACTAAATTTTTCACTGTAAAATACTGTGAATATTTTTCTTTTTTAAAGATACTGAATAGGTTCTTCATTAAAGTTCTTAGTTAAGTGTAGATGGATGTCGAAAATTTTGACAGTGGAAAAAGAACCATACTAGCTAAAGAGGCAGTGTTGTGAAAATTTGTATTCAGTCTTAAATATTAATCTGGCAAGATTTGAAGCTACTAAATATACTTGGAACTTAGAAATGTGGATTTCCTCTAAATATTGAACTGATTATCATATAGTGTATATTTACCTGTGACTAAGAATGATCTCTCAAAATTTTCTTCACAGGGTTATTGCCATAGAATTTAGAAGAGTCATATATTCAAGCTAACAGCTAGTTAGTCATTCACCTATGAATCAGAAATTATGTGCAACAGTCCATAAATCCATTTTTATGCACTTATGTCATGTCTTTATTCTGAAGAGAGAAATTGGTCAATTTGACATTGAAATGCAGGCTAACACAAGCTCCAGTGTCATGGGCAATTAATAATTTACAGTTCCACTTCAAATAGCAGAAAATCGGTCAATTTAGCATTTGAATTAGGCCTTGGTGTATATAAACACATTTTTCTACTCTTAAACTAATGTTCCTAATTTTTATGTTGTCATACAATATCAAATATTTATGCATGCGCTGGGCAGGAGCATTCAAGAGCATATTGCAAGCCATGAAATTAGTTTAACTGGTGATTTTGAAGCCTTGCTTGTTAATCATGCGACATCTATGAGAGTTTTTACTTCAAGGAGGATGAAAAGTGAAAAAAAGGAAAAGATCAAGTCATGCTAAACACTGGAAGCTCAAAACCTTCACAAAATGCCCCATGGAAGAGATAGCTGAAAGTTCAAAGCCCTTTGCTACCTGTGTGCAGACGTGCAGCTGTTATGAAGCCATACAGTCTGAATCCATGGCTCTAATTTTTCTTTTATTTGTAGCATTTCAAAAAAATCAAAGAATCACAGAATCATAGAATGGCTAGGGTTGGAAGGAACCATAAAATTCAGCTTGTTCCAACCTCCCTGCACCAGCATGGACTCCTTCCACTAGGCCTGGTTTCTCATACCCCCATCCAATCTGTCTTTCAAAACTTCAAGGAATGGTGCATCCATGGCTTCTCTGGGCAAGAGGTTCCAGTGCCTCACCACCTTCACACTAAAGAATTTGTTCCTAACACCTGATCTAAATCTGTTTTGGTTTAAAAGCATTCCTTTTTTTCCTAACACTGACCATGTAAATTCATTTCATAAAATCATAAAATAAGCTGAGTTGGAGGGGACCCATCGGCATCATGGAGTCCAACTCCTGGCCTTGCACAGGACATCCCAAGAACCCAACCATGTGTCTGAGAGCAGTGTCCAAACACTTCCTAAACTCTGTCAATCTTGATGCTGTGACCACTTCCCTGGGGAGCTTGTTCCAGTGCCCAGCCACCTCTAGGTAAAGAACCTTTTAATAATATCCAGTCTAAACCTCCTCTGACACAACTTCATGACATTCATTCAAGTTCTGTTACTGGTCACCACAAAGAAGGGTCTGCCCCTCCCTTCCCCTCATGAGGATGGTGAACACCACAATGAGTTCTCTCTCTCCCCTCAGTCTTCTCTTCTCCAGGCTGGACAGACTAAGTGACTTCAACTGCTCCTCATATGGCTTCCCCTCAAGGCCCTTCACCATCCTCATGACCCTGTTTCGGAAGTTCTGTAATAACTTAATGTCTTTTTATGTTGTGGCTCCCAAAACTGCACACAGGATCTGAGGTGAGGCCGCCCCAGTTCGGAGCAGAGCAGGACAGTCCTCTCCCTTGCCTGGCTGTGATGCTGTGCCTGGTGCCACCCAGGACATGCGTAGCCACCCACCCCAGTTGGCACAGCACTGCCGACTCATGTTCAACTTGATGGTTGACCAGGAGCCCCAGGTCCCTTTTTGTGGCACTGCTTTCTTGTTTCTTATTCTCCAGTCTGCCTGTACATCCAGCATTGCTCTGTCCCAGGTGCAGAATTCAGCACTTTCTTTGATGAACTTCATAAGGTGGATGATTGCCCAGCCCTTTAAACATGTTGAGGTCTCTCTGCAAGGTCTCTCTGCCCTTGAGGGAGTCTACACCTCCTCCCAGCTTAGTGTCATTGACAATACTAATTTTAGAAATCCATTGTGAACTAAGACTAATCCAGTCCAGTCAACAAGCTAAATTAAGAAAGAGGAAGCCAAGATATTTTACTTGTGCCATTGATGAATATTTTCAACCTCACTGAAGTAGAGCATCATAAAATCATTAACAATCTTGTGCAAATTAATCTTAACCAATTAAATGTTAACAAATACCTCCTAAAATTAATGTTCAGAGAAAACACTTTGACAACAGTTGTAACTAATTTTCACTGTTCTGTAGCGTTTAGAGATAAAGCACAAAGTTTAAATTAGCAAATTTAGAAATTAAGTACTATTTGGAAGACAGTAACTGGTGAGTTTGGGGTACATTCTCCTTGACAGAGCAGTTTAGGTTTTTTCTTAAAGAAACTGTTTTGACAAATGCTGTGAAATATGTAACTACTGAGTGAATCTAATGATTTACAAAACTTTACTTAATAAAATTTAGGATGAAGTCTCACCTGTAGAATTTTTTAAACTTTTAAGTTTGAAAAATGCTGACTTTATTTCAGCAAAGCCCGTATTTAACTTCTCTAGGAAATACATTAAATATTATACACAGAAGCTATATTATAGGATAATGCATCAATTCCATAATGCCAGTAATAAAAATGTTAATAAGTAGATGTAAAGTGTCCTCAAAATGAATCTGAATGTTTGGAAAACTGGTGTGCTTAAATTAATTTTTTTAAATGTAACTATTAGACTTAAAGGAAGACAATATCAAATGAGATATGAACATAGTAAAGAAATTTTTACAAGGGAAATAATGAACCTATGGGTGGCTGCTCATAACACGGACAATTTTATATGTTTTTTAACAGAGAAGAAATAGTTAGCAGGGATTATGTACAATCAGAACACCTGCAAGAGAATATTTCTTGGAAAAGTGGAAAGAAGAGTCTCCAGCAAGAGAGTGAAAGTAGTAAAAGGAAAGTATTGTACTGTTGCCTTTCTTCCTCCAGAACACTTTTAAGCTATTAGGGAGGAATTTTGACTATTGAACCAGCAAGATGCTCAGTCACCTGTAGAACTGAAGAAACAGTAAGCCAGCTATGGCAGGGACAACTAATTCAGTATTGTTTTAATTGCTCTGCTGTGAATTTTCATGCAATGTATCTACCAAACTACTGAGCAACAGACATTGGCTCATGTTTCAAGAATAATTTTAGTAAATATATATAAAAAGGAATTTACAAATATGCAGAAATACACGCACACACACATGAACCTGCTCACTGTACTAAAAATTGACATAGATGCTGCATTTGAGTTATCATATACATTTTTTATTCTTCTGCCCTATGTGACTGTAACTATGTGTTGACATATATATATATGTCCATATATATATATGCATACAAACACCCACATATATGCATACACAACTGTTTGTATGTATAGATTTTCCATAAATGATGTGTGCATACATGCGTGTACATAAATATTTCCATGTATATATCAGCATATGTGTGTATAAAATTACGCAATAATTTTTAGAAGTTATTTTCAATAAATATAATTATTTAGTATATAAGAGCATTTTTAATTGCTCCAAAGTCCAAACAATTAAGAGTAAGCTTTGATTTGTGAATAGCTATTTGCTCTGTACTATGGAAATTTAAATTTATTTTATCTGTAACCTGAACTCATACCCACAATTTTATCAAATTTAGGAATACCAGGAGTCTCTCTGAGTTCTTCTCTTGTATGTATTACAGCATGGAAATTTTCTAACAGAGCTCAGATTAATTATTTAGTAAAAATTATATGCCTTTAGAAAGATCTGTTTAAAACTGTTGTACCGATGCTGTTACCCTTCACACAGGGGGGGTGATAAATATTAATATGTTATCCTCAATAAATAATCCTCATTACTTCATATTCAATATAGTAGCCAAAGTATTGAGAATTTGACTTTGGCTCAACTTTCTGGAACAATTACAAAAATCTAAGAATAAAAAAGACTTTCACAGGTCACCTAGTGATCTTTTGACAAGCCACTATATGACTTAGAGCCAAAGATATTTAGAGGTTAATAAGGCCACAAAATACACTGGGATTAAGGGGTTACAAGATGACTTTATCTTTAAACTTGGCACAGATCTGATTGTGAGCGAGTTACAGATGAACATGACATTCTTTTTCTCTTACTGTGACATCTGGAAAAGCAGCAGTTGTAACAATCCTTAAGGACCCACAAGGGTCATTAGCTGGATATCATGCAGTTAGGTTTCTTGACAAATCTATTGCAATTGTTACTATTTTTTTTTTTAGTGTTCCATAACTGTTCATTGCCTGAGACTGATTTTTTTTTTTGTTTTCAGCCAGAAGGAAACTTAAATTTGCAACTATTTGCTGATTAAGGAAAATTTTTTCCAAAATAAGGCAGCTGTAGGGCTCAGTGCTTCAGAAATATCTCCCTGAAAATCTCTGTGTCAATTTACAACGTATGCACATCCTTATGTCCTTATCAGCACATAACTGATTGCTGGATTTTCTGTTTATAACAACAAGAAACACAGGGGTTTCTCAAACTGGTGGTTCCATTTTTAATTTTGCAATTTTGTGATTTCAAAATTTAAATATCAGCTGAAAGTTAAAAATTGTGTTCAGCAAAATAAAAATACAATTCTTCAGATTATTTTATGTGTTAAAACATTATAGAGTCTCATGATTTAACCCCATCTGACAATTAAGTCCCACACAGCTGCTTGCTCTCTCCCAATCCCAAGAGGGACTGGGAGAATTGGAAAATAAGAGAGAAAACTTATGTTTAATAGGCAATAATACAAAAAGGGAAAACAAAAGCAATGCACACAAGCAAAGAAAACAAAGATTCCATTCACTGCTTCCTGTGGGCAGGCAGGTGTTCAGCCAACCCTAAGAAAGCCGAACTCCATCACTCTGAACATCCTCTCTTCCCTCTTCTCCCAGAAGTATATTCTGAGCATGATGGCATAGGGTATGGGATACCCCTTGAGTCAGCTGGGTTAAACTGGGTTCAGCTGTCCCAGCTGTGTGTCCCTTCAACTCTTGTGCCACACTCCCACCCACCTCACTGGTGGGGTGGAGTAAGGAGCAGAAAAGGCTTTGACTCTGTGCAAGAGCTGCTCAGCAGTGATTAAAACATCTTTGTATCATCAACACTGTTTCCCACACAAATCCCAAAAATGGCCATGTACCAAGTACTGTGAGGAAAACTAACTCTACCCCAGCCAAAACACAAAGAATCAATGCAATTTTTATGTTCACTTCACCTTTATTTGATCTCATCCATCTTTTTGGTGCATTGTGCATCTCTTCAAAGCTATCACACTACTAATTTAAAAATTGGAAACAGTCTGCTGCAATTAAAAAGAAGAGTTGGCCAGAAAAGAAGGTGTATGTATAGAATATCAAACTGCATGCTCTAAAAAGCTCTCTGTTCTGAAACAAAGAAAAAGTTATACACAGAATAAGCAGATGATTATGGTCAGTATTTAGAGGAAACATTTTAATTGCAAAGACTGAAGATTCTATAGTTCGTTCATAGGAGTGTATTGACAAGAATTGACTCATTACTTATTTAGGTGCACCTCAAAAATTGTTTCAAAATTGTGTATGTTATGTAGCTATGCTTTAGCATTAGCACTCAAAGATACAATATTGCAGAATCATTTACTCAAATGTACACATGCAATATTTTTAGAAATACTAATGATGCAATTTGGGAGCTGTCTATGAAAATTCAAGGTGGAAGCATAATTTAGTAAAGTGGAAGTATTTTGCCCAGCAGTTAAACCACTGACAGCTGTTTTGGCCATCTCTTTACATTAAACTAGCTTGGATCAATATGTAATACAAACCCCAGCTCTAAAAAGGGCCTACCTGACAAGCACACATATTAAAGTAGGTGACTCCTTTAAAACTGCAAATCGAAAAGCCAACGTGAAAAATAAATTTTTAAGATGACTCTTTGAAAGTGCTGTAAGATCCCAAGGCCTGATTATCAGTTGGACGGACAGTTTCATAGAAACAGGTCTGTGTATGATACAGCTATCTTTTGTTGCAGAATTGTGCCAAGGTGCATACATGTGCTTTTATATGTTTTCATTCAATTTTCTCTGTTGCTGATTATCAATATTTAGTGGTGAGGGTTTACAAGAGGTTTTTGAAAAATCATATATTATAGGGTCAAGAAAAATGATATCTCCTAAGCAAAAATGAAAAAAAGTCATCTTTGAATTAGCTTGCAAGGTAGGAATTCTACCACTTCTTGAATTTTTGAGGGAAAGGGCTTAAGACCTTAAACTGCTTGGGCTATTCCAGAGAAATTAGGTTAGCATCAGCATTATTAGATGCACATCAGATGCTTACTGTAATGTGAGGGAGTCTGTTAAGTTATAAACCTGAGCTACCACTATCATTGGGGCAAGGTGGTTTTGAAATGAGCTTACAGTCCTTGATGATTAAGTGACTTCTTTAAATGTCTGGATTTTAATTAGTATGATTTGACTGAACTATCATTAGCAGTCCTATGATTCCACTGGCAGAAGAACTTGATAGGTGATAAATTTGGATCTTTATTTAAGAATCCCTAGTTTCATATTGATTAGCAAAATGTACCTACCCAAACTGGCTTGTATAAAATTTTGTCTTTGAAAAAAAATGAAATAAAACCATGGAATCTAATAAAATGGCTTGTTTTCTCTTGATAATTTATCATTTTAAGCTGTGTTCATGTTAGTTTGTAATAAAACCACTGTAAGTGAACCATCATCTTCTTAACTCTCTTTGACCTTTTTATTCCTTTCTCCTTTTATTTCTGTCCTCTTTTTTTTTTTTTTTTTTTTTTTTTTTTTTTTTTTTTTTAAATCTCAAATATTTATAATGACTGTGCAGGCTACATTTTAACCTTTAAAGAACCCTAATCTCGAGATCAAGAAACTAAGAAAGGTGGTTGGTAAACAATGCTATTTAATTATTATGTTGTACATATTTCTTCTGGTATTCCTGCTTTTTCCACCTTGATCTGTGGAAGATAATGTTGAATTAACCAAATAGAGACATTAAGAAAAACATAGAGATTTTTTATAAATAGTGTTATAATGCAATGTCATTTGTATGAACCTGGCTTTCATATAGTATAACAAATGACCTTCCTGAGTACATATTGGACAGAAACATTTGGAAATAAGGAGTCATTGGCTAGACATTGCAGTGAATATGTCAGCTAGTTAGAGAATTTCTAGTCTGCATAGGAAAAATGTGGACACTTGAACACTGGCTGAAAAAGTATTTCCAGATGTTATATGAAGTCACACGTTTCTTTTTTCTAAGATGAATGTAAAAATTAAGTGCAAAAACATTGAGGTTTTTCAATAAATTATTTAGGTAATGGCTATCTGAATCATACATAGTTTCTGATATTTTATGATACATAGTTTCTGATACTGATAGTTTCATACATACAAAGTTTCTGATCATTTAGCAGAAAGATTTACAACACAGAAGGATACATGTTTTATGATGGATATGAGGAAGTCTGAAAATGTACTTAATTTTCACATTTTATATGACAGTTTTTTAATAATTTATTTTCTGTGTGAGAGTCATTTCATGAAAATTTGCACTTATGTGCACATGCAGCCTCCATGAGTCCTGAACTTTTGCTTAGCGGGCCATGTGAGTCTTACTGGCCTGTTAAGACACTCTTGTTCACTTTATATTTTCTTGGATTAGATTAACTGTCTAGAGCTTAAGGAAAATGAGAATTGACACAAAGCTTTACCTGTCTGAAAGGAAAAAAAAAATAAATTAATACGTAGGTCAGTGGAAAATTATTAATTTTATGCTCCAGTTACTTTTATTATTCAAATATAGTACCCATGCTACTGCAACGATATAAGAAGGAAAAAATTGAATATCCATTTTTCTTCTAAAGCAGTTTGACATTTTTTTTTAATAACTGCAATCTTTGTTTTACATATAAATTGAAAATTCAATTCTCTTGTTATCCATAGCTTAGATTCTTACTCTTATGCAGTGCTATGCACTGCACTTTTCTCTGCAATGCTTAGACAGATACTTCAGAGACTTACATTTGTTGTCACACACTACTCACATTGTGTTGCATGGTTAACCATGAGAGGTTTAGAATAAAGAGCCTTAAATCAGACACGTCACCCAAAAAGGAAGAGAAAACCACTCTCTTCATAGCAAAGATTCACAGATTCATGAAATATTCTGAGTTGGAAGGGACTCACAGGATCATCAAGTCCAACTCTTAAGTAAATGGCCTGTATGCTCATTCAGCCCACAACCTTATGTTTTTAGCACCATGGTCTAACCAACTGTTTCAGATATACGGGTGGCAGGTCTGGGAAGGGATAATCTGGACGTATCAGTTTGCCCTGATTTTGTGATATAACATGCATCCTGTGGCAATGCATACCTATTCATGGGACACCACTAAGAGGGTTTCCCTCAGTGCCGTGACTACTGTAAAGAGTGGATAGGAAAAAGAGGAAAATGCTTGGGAAAAGACAACATGGGAGGATGAAATCTGCACTCAAAAAATTGACTACCATGCAGTGAGCTAGGGCTGAATCTAGTCTGGAGATTGAAAGAGGCAATCCGCAGGCCAGAAGAGAAACACAGGAGGGGGTTTACTATGACAAATGAAATAAGGAAGATGGATCAGTATGAATACTGATTCCTCAGTATTTATCATTATTGCATGATCATTCAGGCTCCAGATATGTTTTGATTTCTTACCAAAACAAGTCAAAAACCTAGCTGCAGACAACCTAATTAAAACCCATAAGTGGACAAAAATGTGCTACCAGGTAATGCACAACCTACCTGAAAACCTCTTTAGCATTGAGAAGCCTGGTTTTGTGAACTCAGAGGGCAAATTATCTGCAAGCTAAATATATTTAATGAGATGTTTCCACTGTAAATACCACACTTGACACAAGATAAAACTATTATAGGCTATTAGTTAATCTGCTTCTCCTTTGTCATAAAATAATTGCAGTTGTCAATGAGCAGTAAATGTTCAAAACAACTCAGTTTAAGATACGATAATGTTACATGATAATCTTCAAAAATCTTTAAAGGTGATTTTCAATATCAAAGAGCAGAAGGTTAAACACATTATGTGTACTCTGTATGCTTCATCCCTATAACAGATTTAGTGAGTAAAAGAAAGCTATTTAAGTAACCCTTCTGATAATCAGTTTCTACAAAGAAGCTGAGAAAGTGACCTTCAAAACTATATACTGATTTTTAATTTTGTCAGTTTATTTTGGTGATACACAGAAGCCAATGCTCGCCCATCTTTCTTCTGCTAGGATTCTGATCTTTTCCTTTTGTTCCACAACATCCTCTCTGTACTGATTTCCTCTCTGTCTTGATTTAGATAGACAGGTATCTGCCAGGGGGGGTTGGAGTCTCCCTTGAAATGTAAGCCCCTCCTCCCCTTTTTCAAATTATCATAAATTTGCAATTAAAAGATCGTTAGGCAAAGATTTTGGGAATAGGTATAGCAGTTCTTTACTAGGGATATAAAAATACAGATGTAGTACAGAAGAATAAGCAAGCAAACAAACAAACAAGAAATCCTAGAAAAACCCTGACAGAGTCAGAAATACAACCTGACACCCTGTTGGTCAGGGTGTTGGAAGCAGCCCAAAGTAAGCCCTCCTGGAATGGCAGATGTGGTTCTGTTGGAGTAGAGATGGTCCTGTTGAAAAAAGGGGGTTCAGTAAGGGTGAGATGGGTCCGGTCTTCCTCCAGGGATCTGGTAGGAAAAACTGGATACCTAGTGGGACTGTGGCTCCTTTTTATCTAGGTTAAGATGGTTTGGCTCCTCCACCCTGTGTGGAGCATCTTATAATAGTACAGCGTAATGTGTCATGTCATTGATGAGCTCTTAATGGTCCATTAGCAGAAGACATTCCCATGGAAGTAGTGAAACAATGAAGAGAGATAAGAAGCACTCCACCATCTGATAAGCGACACTGACCCATTTGGGCAAAGATAAGCAATTCTGCTCCACCCAGATGGAATAGAATAATATGCTCTTTACAAAACCCATGACACTCTCCCTAGGAAAGAGCAAATTACTTAAAAGACTTATAGGCATATGATTTCAGCAATTTCTGTGTGCTAAACATCAAGCTTACAGTTAAAGGACATTGGAGTATTAAGAATGCCTTTTAAAAAACAGGATTTAAGCTGGTTCTTTAAAAAGTTTTCAGTTACTTTGCTGTATTTGAAGACTTTTCCATGTCAGGGTTGTAGGAATCAATCTGCAGTTAAATCTTCTCTCTTGCACATAAAGGTATTGTGAAAAGAAATTCCAATATTCCCTGGCCACCTTTGTGCACTTGCCAGATGACCTAAATTCATAATATTCCAACTGAGAGAGCCATTATATAAGCTGCTGTTTTCAGAGAAGAGGAAAACACTCTTTCTTGTATTTCTCTGACCTTAAGCTTAGAAATATTTATTTGAAATTACTATGAATTTATTTCTCCTTTCAGTATGAAAGGATAAAGAGGATTTGGTCATCAGTCTGCAACAAAAGTTACAAATAAAGGATAAGGATAAAATTATTTTCAGGATTATAAAGGTTTTAACCAGCTACTATGCATAATAATATTACTCTTTGCCTTCTTGATCATTTACTTTAGTGACAGCCATTGTTGTCACAGCCTGCCTCTGATTTAAAAAGTGTAGCAACACAATGCAGTATGCTTAATAACTATCTTAAGAAGGGGAAAACACCTTCAAACACACTCTCCAAACTTCACCCATCTGAAATGGAGAAGAGAAGTAACTTCCAAGTGCTGAAAGAGCCCATGCCATCTATCAGCTATGACAAGTTCAACCCCAACAGACCTTAGCTTTTTTTAATTCAGTGGACCACAGGGCCAGAGAAATTATTCAGATAATGAGATTCTGGTTATATTAGTACATTCTAAAGCTTTTTAAGTTGGTACTCAGAGATCAGACACGAAATACAAAGCAAGAACTCTCAAAGTGAAGTCCAAAAATACACCTTCTTCCCCAAAAATATTCTGTAAAGAATAAAATGTGCATTCACTTGTTCTATATTTATTGTGGTTTATTATTGCCTTTATCTCCTTGTGTTGCAGTCAGATTTGTGAAAGACATACATTTACTCTTTTTTTGGTTTTGCTATGGCCAATGTGTTACTTTTCTACTTTAAGTTACTGCATATGCTGGATTTCATATCCTTGGTCACAGAAAAGAGCCATATTATGCTAGATAATGGAGAAAAAAAAATACAAGGAGAAATTTTCAAGTTAAGGCCTTAATTTTACTATTTCTCTTACAAATATCTTTCATAAGAGAGAAAAAGTTATAAAACATGAAGATGTCAGGTGGAATATGATATATAAATGACAAAAGCAAAACAAAAGCAAACAAAACAATGGGATGAAAAGAAAAAAAAAAAAAGAAAATTATAGTTGTGGGTTGACCCTGGCTGGATGCTAGATGCCCACCAATAACACTTCATCACTTTTCTCCTCAGTTGAGCAGGGGACAGAAAATATAAGGAATGTCTAGTGGGTCAAGATAAAGGCAGGAAAGGATCACTCACCAGGTTCTGTCACAGGCAAAACAGACTCAGCTGGGCAAAATTAGTTTACCTTATTGCCAATCAAACTAGAGCAGGGTGATGGGAAATAAAAACCAAATCTTAAAACCCCTTCCCTGTACCACGCCCTTCTTCCTAATCTCAATATCATTATGCATTTTCTCTCCCTCCTCCTCCACCATAGCACAGAGGGACAGGGATTGATGTCTGTGGTCAGTTCATCACACGTTGTCTCTGCTGCTTCTTCCTCCTCAGGAAGAGAACTCCTCACATTCCTTACCTGGTCTAGCATGTGATCCCTCCCACGGAAACATGAACGTATGTTTTTGCCACAAGTTGCAGTTTTTCCTGAGCTGCTCCAGAATGGATCCCATTCATGGGCTGCAGTCCTTTAGGAGCAGGCTGTTTCATTGTGGGTCCGCCTTGCAGTCACATATACTGCCACCAAACCTGCTCCAACATGGACTCCTTGCAGCACCAGTACACAGGTACTGCCAGGCACCTGATCCAGCACAGGCTTCCCACTGCGTCAAGGCTGACTTCAGGCATTTACCTGCACTAGTATGAGGCTGTCCCTCCATAAGTTGCAGGGGCATCTCTGCTTCTCTGTGGATCTCCATGGACCTCACCGTGGTCTTCACCATGGGATTCATGGAACATCAGCCCCAGCTGTTGGAGGACCTCTTCCCCCTACTTCTCTACCAGCCCTGACATTTGCCTGGCTGATTCTCTCATACATTCTCAGTCCGTTCTGGCTTTTCTTCTGCAGGAGTTTGGTTTCTTTCCCATCTTGAATACATCATCCTGGAGGTGCTACTCCCATTGCTGATGGGTGTGTCCTTGGCCAGCGGCGGGTGCCTCTTGGAGCCAACTGGCATTGACTCAGTTGAACATGGGGAAAGTTATTGACAGCTTCTCACAGAAGACATGCCTTTAGCCCCCATGCTCCAAAACTTTTCCATGCAAACTGAATAAAATACTATCAGAAAGCAGAGAATTTAATTGGAAAGTGGAGTAGCCCACCTGCCCAATTAATTCCAGATCTGTTTTCCAGTGCAGTGTCTCCATTCTATTTTTATTCCAAGAATTATAAAAAAAGATATTGCATGCCTAAGAAATATCTGCAAAATGAACAATCAAGCCATTTTAAGAGGTTTTATCTTGTTTTTGTTTTAAGATTAGAAGATCATGGTGTGAAATTGTTCTGTTAGAAACAAAAATGGTTTCCCTCTGTTCTGTACAAAGTTGAATTGCACCCCTGGTGATCTGCCAAACAACCTGGAAATAATTTGAACAATCAGTGATCCATGTTGAGTGATCTTTACCTCCTCACTCTCTGCCTGCTTTTGTTCTTTGCATTTTTTCTTTGATCAGATGGTTGCTGCTTGAATAAAGAAGGATGACTGATTGTTTAAAAATATCTTAAACATATTTTGAAGTACTCCATTATGACAAGTTATGTCAATGCTGCAATGCTTCACCATCTACTCTCCTGTTTTATTAATGACAAGTGAACTAAATGAGCTATAGTGTTCAATGCAATGTGAAGGGTACTTGATGCACAGCTCCCACTAATGATCAAAAAAAAAAAAAGTGTGGCTCATTTCCCGTATCATGTTTATACTAATATTTTCAGCCCTTCTTACTTCTGTGTAAACATTAGGCTAAATTCATAGAAGAGCCTTGGGAGGCAGTTTTACCTTTCTATCCTACTGAAAACTTGCAAGTCCAGAGTTTGATCTCTAATAAACATGGCCTGAATTTAAAAGGTCTTCACCACAAAGGACCATCTGTCACTAGAAGTGCATTGTTATTCATAAACACATGTAATTTTATTGGAATCCCCACATATGGATTTAGAAGAATAAGTATGTGCCTTCTGGAGAGGGAAAGGAAAAAAAAGCAGCCCAAATACGTGAGTATAAATATTTGAATTCACTCCATCCCTGGATTTTAATTATATCTCAAAACTCCATATATTTCTAACTAAATGCTTAAAAATTATTCATTCACCGTGAGTGAAAATGGAGAGTAAGATGTAGTTGCACTTTCTGTTTCTGATGCCAGTAACCATGTAGTGAGGACGAGTACCCAAAACCAAAAAAAAGTTAATTTTTCCATTTTTCAGAAATGGCTAGAGATTGTCATTGTTCAGACAAACGATATTTTGATTTTGATGGAGGGAATTCTGACAGAAGAGTGAAACAGTTTGCAGTGAAGCCCAGTAGACCACTACAGCTTCTAACCGTGTAGCACCTGTAGAAGCCCAGAAAATAAGGGTGTATGTCTCAAACACCAAGGGCCATTAAGCCAACCAAAGATTGTTGTGTAAGAACCTGCTGTGCAAACAGGCAAGGAAAAACAGGCTTTGGCTGGTGAAAGGGTCATGGCATGGCATACTATGGCAGCACTTTTCTGTGACCAATGTCCTTGTTCTGGTTTCTGCAGATAAGCACAAGACAGTACTGTGTAGATGCAGGACTGAGGTCAAATTGAGGGGGATGAGAACACCAAAGACCCCAGAAGCCCTCTGACCCATTTCTAGAAAGGTCTAGAAGAATGGGCTGTGCATGACAACTCATTCACATGAAAAGTGAAAAACTTTGCCTCAGGATGGGGAAAACTTCCCTATTAAAATGTATACCAGCAAAGTCTTGGATGTGGCCCCCAAGAACCCGGACACCTTGTTGGTTGGATTGATGCTGGACCCAGGACAGGTGATCTCCTTTCCTCTCCTATCCAAGCAGTCTCTCTCTTTCCTCTTTTCTTTTGTTCTGTTATTTCTTTCACTACTAGGAATCAAGGGACTAACACACTTCTTTCCATGCTGTGCGTATCATTTATTAATAAGACTTTGTGTTTTCAGACCTGACTTCTGATTTTCCTTTTTGGTCATAGGTATCTATGAATCTTGGGTTCTCTCTCTTGGGAGTGGAACATGACACCAACCACCACCATGTTATCAGCACTCTTGAAACAACTCAGCAAACATAGTGCAAATGTTCTCAAAGGAAATTAAACTGCAGATAGAGGCTATTTGCAGAAACAAGAAGTGATTCTTGAACAAAATGGGACATTGTAGAAGGTTCCATCTCAAAATGGTAAACACCTTTTCCCGAAAACCAGGTATCCAGTTGGGTATCAAAGAGGAAAACATAACCGCTGAAAGGGAATTTAAGGAAAGCCATGTGCAATCATGTCAAAGATCTAAAATTACCAGATTGTAAAAATCTTAATCTATTTGGCATTTTATTAGTATTCATAGCAATTTCAGTAAAATATGTGGGGCTTTTTTCTGCCACTAAATAATGTTGCAGAACACATTTAGATCTTATAGGCCCAGACTGCCTCATTTTTTTTTTAATTAGACTATGCAGGTATTTGCTAAAGTCACATTTCCAGGTCCTTAGTAATTGAAGTGAGGAAGAATGGATGTAGCTAACAAGTTGCAGATTGCCCAGTTGAAAAATTCTTCAGAGCATCTCGCAGCAGAAATGATGGCTCTGGACCAGTTCTGAGATATAGATTTGAAAAATCCCAGTTGATCCTTTATATTAGATTTAAGAACATATACTGGATGTTAGAATGTATTCCAAGTAGTACTTCAGAATATATGAGATCACATTTTAGAAGACATTTTGTGAATGCTGAATGCTGTGTCAGTTACCCTTTTGCATATTTTTAAGCACTACAAGTATTGGGAGCCTTGGTGATAGTCAAAACAACAACTAGCCTAAACAGCAGAATAACAGGGCTAAGGGAGCAGGTAAAGAAAATAACACAGACTCTAAGATGGTATGTTCTCTTGAAAACGTGCCAAGAGGGCCAAAACACACACGGGAGAGATAAAGGTGAAGAGGTGAATGCCTGAAGACCAGAACCACAGCCTGAAGACCACCACCACAATGGACTGGGTATCCCCAGAACAGCGTGGAATAAATTACCATACCAAGCGAGGACAGGCGGGGTCATGGAATGAATATGTATGAAGGGGGATTATGGAATGTCATGCATATGTAAGACCTCAGGGAATAATAAGGCAGACAAGTTGTCTGGTGGGTATGCATGTCTTTGGTGAAATTATTCCCCACACATCTCGATGTCGATAAACACATACTGCTCCAACAACTATTATTGGTTGTGGAGTCCTTTCCATGGCGTTTCAAGTTCAGCAAAAAAAAAATTAATTATTTTTTGTTTGTTTCAAACATTCTTTACTTTAGTTCTCCACTGAGTTTTTGAAAACCATCAATCTCTCTGTAGAAGAGTACGGGTGTCAATGTTCTTAGTGGAAGTGGGCCAGCAGACTCCCACCACTTGTCCAAATCCATACTGACAACTTTGCAAGAGATACTCAGGTTGATACTAATTTTAGCAGAAGTATGTGGGTGTCAAAAGAATTGAGAGTGGAAGCTTCTAGCATGAGCAAAGTGGGGCTGACTGTCAATGTCAGATGATGGGAAAAATCATGCTTGGTAGAGAGTTAATAGTAATCAGACAACTGATTAAGGAGAGAAATAATTATACAGAGAACTGATTAAGGGAAAGGAAGCCAACACTCATCAAGGGTAGCATGAGAGAAAAGATACTAGAAGATGCCTAAACTGCCAAAAGAAATGTGGGTGTACTTGTTTCCTTTAGCTTCAAGAAATGATGATTGGGGGACGTGCAGCACAGAGTGAGTTCTCAGGAAAACTGGAAACCGAGCAAGATAAAAACCTAAAGGGCAAAATATGGCAGAGAGCTTTCTCAGGCAGAGCAGTATTTGAGGAATGTGCAGCAGGTAAGGCTGGACATGGAGAAAAGCAATAACACCCTGGCAAAGCAGAGCAGAGTGGAGGGTAGAAGTCACATCCCATCCCAGCACAGAAGAAACGAGTCTAACTGAAAGAGCAGGAAATTTGTCTTAAAGGATTAAGAGTACAGAGAAAGGGAGGTATTTGTTTCATGAAAGGTTATGCTTTTAAAGTGTTGGTGGCTAACTACAGAGGTCTGTAGAAGTAGAGGCTCTTTATCGCCTGATCAGTTGTTCCAAATTAAAAGTTGGTCTAAAAAATAGTAATATGTAACAAATGTGATTAAAAAAAATTAAAAATTACATTTTTTACTTCTTCCTTTTAGCTTCAACTTTATTCCCTAGATAAATGCCCAGCACTTTAATGGAATATGGTCATTCTGCCGCTCAGACCAAGAAAGGCGTTTACTTTTCTAATAATAAATTCCTAAAGTATTTTCTCATGGTGGGAGGGGAAACACACTCTTTAATGACTTAAAATTCCTACAAAAATTGACACTATGCTGCCCATTACTTTGCCTTCTTCTTTTCCTCGTTTGCATAGCATGTCTCTAAGTAATGCTGTTCCTCCTTTAGACCTCCTTATCAACTGACTTGTGAAGGTCAGAGTATATTTATCTCCCTTGCTCATCTTTAGACCAAACTGCTGGGGATAGCTACCATGCTTGTAGTGAATTACAGATCAGTTGCAGAAATACCAATGGGATTTCATATTATGTTGTCTTAAAGATCAAATATGTTTATTATGATCAACATATTAATATGTGAAACTAAAGGAATAATTTATCACTTATGGAAGCATTTTGCCAAATTTTATTCTGTGGTTTTTAAAATTTTTTGTTGTGATTATGCTGGTTTTAATATGCTTGGATGGTTATAATAGTGGTTGTTTATAATAGTATAATATAACCTTATCCATTTATTTTGATGTGCAATATTTTGGGGAATATCAACCAAGCTAGGAACAATGAAGGTCTTCAAAAGTGAGAATACAGAAACCAAGAAAGTATGCAAGAGCCTTACAGTTGCTACTGTAATTCAAAGACTGCATTCATCCCTCTCTTCCACTGATGTAAATCACAAATGGCTTTATTTTAGTCCATATATTTTTTTAATATTTATATATATACACACAATGATAAGTTATTATAAAAACCATGCAGGTCTTACCTTTATTTTCCATTAATATGTACTGCATAGTGAGTTGTTAATTTTGTTCTAAGATCTACTGTAATTATAATGTCTTACAGTGAAAAATACTGCACACAAATTTTGAAAACACTTCACTTAAATGAATATGAATTCTTCTTTTGATTTTTGTGAATTCAGTAACACGCAGTCCTTTTTTTCCTCTCTCATTTTTGTATTATATGCTATGCAAAACAACTACAGCAGAGTCCTGTAGGGGAAAAAAAAAGGAATTGTTTTTAGGGTATAGGACTAAAAAAGGAGGGTTCTCATTCTTCTTTTCAAGTCTGAGGTTTGGAAAGTCATGCCACCTATCTGAGCCATTCCAGTCCTGGTAATTCTTTGTGCCAGACCTCTTCACTTGCAGGAATACGGTCTCATGTTATAGTGTTTTGCACTGGACCCTGAATAATAAGGCTCTTTGGGTGTTTTCTTTTGACCTTTAGGTCCTGTTTCAATGCATACAATGATACTGAAGGAACTGGAAATGGAGGCTTTAATCCAAGTTGAAATTTGGCTTCAATAGCAAAGTTTACTTTCCTCATTGTGTGCAAAGCAAGTTCTTGGTGGTTCAACTTTTCTGCTTATATACCAAATTAAGTACAGCAAATAATTCTTCAGCTTCTCTCTTTGCCTTTGAGCCTCTACAGCTGCATCCATACAGCCTGGATACCTAAAAAGCAGTAAATACCACTACAGAGGCTGGACCTCATTGCTTCTAATTATATGTAGTTAAAGTAGGTAAGCTCTTTTGGATCCTGGTGTGTTGGTTTTACTATTCAAAGACACTTACTACGGAGAGTACATATCTGAGGTTTGCACCTGTTGGCGATAGCACATTAAAACATGGTTTATGAGGTACCAAAGCACAGTTTATGATAAATGTGTTTCCAAATTGAAAGTGAGAAATGGCCTGTATAAAAGACATAGGCCAACAATATGAACAATTATAGACAAATCTTAAAATACCATCAGAAATATTCAGCTCACATATAGAGTTTTGTCTGTCTGGAATTCAAGAGTGTATCACACACAAAAGATTGCCCAGTACAAGGCAAAGACATTGCTAATTTTCAGAGTAAATAAATATAGCATTTTTACATGCTATATAATAATATATTCTTTGCCTACAGAAAATTATTTTTGAAAGAAACATACAGAGACAGGATAATTTGCAGTTTAAACAAAAGTCTGTAAATAAGTGTGTTTTAAAGTCAACTACTTTTTCTGTTCTATCAAAACAAAATTTTTACTGAAACATGTATAAACTTTGATGCATCTACTGTTCTTTTCCTTTAAGTTATGGTGACAATTATAAAAAATGGCAGAATATTTATATTTCATTAAATAAAAATACAAACAAGGATTTCTTCACTCTCGTTGCATGTTGCATATGGAGGGTAAGTTTGCCTATACATGTTTTTTATATAACTTTTGGACAATGGCAAGTGAAATCCTCCAATGCACTGTATTTGATTTCCCTGACAGTGCAAAGCAAACATGCCTACTAACTATAATACCTCTGTGAATCTTTAAGACTGTCATGTCTGTCTGTATGTACAGTTGGACGTAGATAGCAGAACTTTGACTCAACATGTCACTTCTTACCTTGCCAAGCTTGAGAAATGTGAGCAACGAGACCTGCAAAATGAAATGTTGCCTGACAGTAGCCAGTCTTCCAGACTCAAGAATCCTACTATAAAGCTATCTTGAAAAAAATGTGTATCACTCTTAGGACCTTTCAGATTAGTGGAGTGATGCAGCTTTATTATCAGACATTGTTCAGTTCATCATAAACGTCTCACTGCCACTGCACCTTATGTGGGAAAAGGGCTATATAAAAGCGTACCATATTCCAATCTAATTCACACATTGGCTTTCTTGGTAATTAAGATCCAAATGGTGTTAAATTTCTCGGGATTTTCTATTACCAGTATGAATCAAATGATTTTAAATGGCTAGATTAAAACACTTGGTGTCACTGCTTAAGAAAAGGAGTGAAAAGGGACCTTTGAAAAGTAATAAATAAGATTTATTTAGAGATTCAATTTGTTTCTAAGTGACCAAAACAAATTGATTTGCAAAAAATAGATGGAAAGACGATCTTTATAACTTTTCAGCTGATGGCTGTATGTCTTTTAAATCCACCATTAAAAGCCTGTTCAATGGCCATAAATATAAGTCCAGAGAACAGAGCTTGCAATAAAATAATTGGTGTTGTTGCACAGAGATAGGAATTTCACAATGAATACTGTTTTATTCATGCTTTAGATCTTTTGAGGGAAATTATTAATTCTGTCCCTTACTGACTATTTTGTACCCAAGAAAATTAATGGATGTTTCCTTACTTAGGACCTGGACAGAAAAATGTTCATTACAATGATATGAAGGCCAAAGTCCACCCTCCTCCCTAGCAGCCATACTTCCTAGCTTCATAAATTTCTCACAGAAACCAATAAGACTCTGCCTGGCATACTGGAAGAAGGGAAGAGACTTAGCTCCTACCACTTAGGGTCTTTATGACATGAAGGCATACAGTTTGAATGAGTCACATGCAGCAAAGCTCTCATTTGAGCAGTCTAAATAATATTCTTCAGAAATGCGTACATGAGACTGTATATTCAACCCAAAACCAGTCCTTTTGAAAACTGCAAGAGAACTGATCCTACAGTTTTGTCATTGCTTGTTTCTGTCTTCCATGCGCCTTTTCCTTAGACATTTGCATATATTGCTAAAATCCTCCTGAGCCTTCTTTTTTTCCATCTTGAATGGTCCCAGCTCTCTCAGCATTTCCTCATAGGAGAGATGTTACAATTCCTAAGATATTTTAGTGGCCATTTGCTGGACTCTCTCCAGTACATCCATCTCTTTGTTGTACTGAGAAGCCCAGAAGTAGTCTCACTACCCCCGGTGTGGTATCACCAGGGCTGAAAAAAGATGAAGAATTGTCTCCCTCACCTGCTGGCAGCACTCTTCTTGATGCAGTCCAAGATACTCTTCGTCTTTCTTGCTGTAAGGGCATGCTTGCATTATCTTTGCAGAATTATCAGGCTCTCTGATAAATGAATCCTCTAATAAACTGAAAATATAGAGATTTTGATTTTAGGTCCAATGATTGTATAATTTTGCAGTTGAAGAGCTATGTGGAGTTCTTTTAATTTTTATTTTTGTTTGTTGTGGTTTTTAAACTCTAGCGGTAAATGTCCACTCCCTCATATCTAGAGATCTCTCAGCCTTATTATAGCATCTCATTCTCCTAAAGAATAAGTCACTTCTGTTAAGTTTGATATCCTTAATACAAGAAAACTAATTCCCTAGGTTCTTTTGCTGTCCACTGTATTGCTGTGCCTCTTAACAGACATTCTTACCATGCTCTAGTGAGATCTACACAATCTGGCATTCTTTCCAGGCCTCTCTTTTCCTTCAAAGATCTTCTTGTCATTAAGAAACATTGAAAAAGAGTAATTACACAGCTTTAGTTACTTTTCTTGGAGTACTAACTGACCAACTCACCTTGACCAAAGTTATACTGAAGTTTATGTCAGAGCCTCTCAAACCACTCCTCCCCTCCTGTCACAACCAGCAAATAACAGTCAGCAGAAGAAAAGCTGGCTGACCCTTCAGTCCTTTTAATGCAAAGTGGGATTCTGAAGAGGAAAAAGTATCAACCTAATAATTAAAAATAACTGGCCAGCCATTGCCCTAAGCCAGCTAAACCCATATGACCTTCTTTTCTGTCGGTGTTGCTGCTGAAAACAGCAGTCTTCAGCAGAGCAGAGAGCTGAGATGGTGAACTTCTCACTAGCTCTTGTCTGCTCTGCCCTTTGGTTAGTTTAGGTAGATGATGGAAGCATGATGATTCTATTCCTACCTCATCTGCCCAAAATTCAGGGTCACAACTCAACTAGGAATCCATCTCCCTTCTCTTCACACTTCTGTATTCTCATCTTAACACACCTGCATTAGCCTAAAATTTCTCTGGGTATATCACCAAAGGAGGAATTTACTGGTGTCCCATTTGAAATGTACTCGCGCAGCCTTTTATTTAGCTAGAATGAATAATGGATAATGAGGTAGCACAGCCACCACTAGAGAGAGCTCTGATACTAGAATTATGATTAAGCCCTATTTTGTACAAGTTCCTATTGCAGAGTTCAGGGGCAGTTGCTTGAATGGATGGAGAGTCAAAAAGGAAAGAGCAATACAAAACAGAAGGAACTGCCGTGTGTTAGGGAAGATTTTAGACTCAATATTATTGGACTGTAGTCTACAGAAAAAAAGAGAAAGTGTTTTTCTTGTTTGGACTCTTTCCACTTTAATTCAGCAGTTTTTTTGATGTTCCACTTGCAATACTTATTGCTGCTCAGCTGCTCTGCTTCATGGTTTATGATTTGATATTGCTTTCAAGAGAATATAGGATGAAAATAGAATACTGGAATTTGGGAGGAAAAATGTGATTTATGAATCATGCCATTTATTGTTGCTTAGGTACTTCAGTAAAATTTATGCAATTTTCAAAACTCAGTACATCCACATAATTTGACTTTTTAAATGGGATGTATCTTTGAGCAGAGAAAGTAGTCGTATTATTCTTTCATTAACACCAGAAAATAAATATACTGGTGATACCAACACTGTGCAATAATCTTTGTGGCTTTATAGTTATAGTCCAATACATCTTTACAGAATGTGAGATTTGAATAATATCAAGATGAGGACTGACAGTGCTTGAGTAAGTAAGGCCAAATAGGCAATTCCATCGTTTTTATAAATACTGCAGGAAAGATACCATAATTTGGTCAGTATTCCTCTATTAGCCTCTTAAAGGTGATCTCTGTTATTCCACTGCAATGTAGGGGTAAGGCCAACATGGCAGGCTATGTAAGTAAAGCAAGGATCAAATACCCTGTGACAAAGTGACAAAATAGAAGCCAGTGTTAAAAGCCTGTATTTCAAAACCATATTTAGCCTTTATTTGCACTTGGGATTGCCCAGACCAAAGTGCAGGACCTTGTACTTGGCCTGTTGAATTTCATGAAGTTTGCACAAACCCAACTCTTTACCCTGTCAAGGTCCCTCTGGATGGCATCCCTTCCCTCCAGTGGGCTAACCACACCACACTGTTTGATGTAATGGTCCAAGTTTCTGAAGGTGCATTCAATCCCACTGTTCTTGTCGCTGACAAAAAAGTTAAACTCTGCTGGTCCCAACATGTATCCTCCAAGGAATGCCACTCATTGGGGGAATGCAATTCAGAGACAGATTTGTTGAACTGGTGGGGAGGTCTATAATAATTTCTTGGGACCCTGTAGAAGCCAAGAAGATAAAGGGCTAATATGTGGGTCTCAAACAGTGTTAGTTTGATGGTTGTGGATTGTTGGCAACAATCCCTTAGCCTCACTTCACTGACAAAAGGGAAGAAATGGGTGCCACATGTCATGGAATCCTAGAATCATAGAATCGTTAAGACTGGAAAAGACCTTTAAGATCATCAAGACCAACCTTCACTACTGCTATGTTTAATCTTGAATATTGTATGTTTCTTGATGTTCAAGACCTTGTCAACTCCTACAGCCTGATGGAAGGTGAGACACATGAGGCCACTGGGAGGTAGGGGCACAGGTGGTTGGAAGGATTATAGAATGATCCAAATTTTGCAAAAAATTCAAAAAGCTTATTGTGAAGAAAAGGAGGAAACAGTCAGAAAAGTGTCAGTGGTATATTTGAATTAATCTTTCAGCCTCAAACACACCCTAATTTTAACCAAAGATATATTTGAAACCTGAAATAACTAAGTTTGCTTACTATCTGAAGAAGTGAGTGTATGGAAAGAGGGGAGAGATGACATCTGACAGTCCTCCAGTTGGTCAAAGTCTGATACAAAGTGGGAAGATGACTGACCAGCAGGCAGGAGGGCCAGTGGGCCACAGCGACTATTGCCTTCCCTCACAAGCTGCTTAAACTCTGAATGCAGCTGATTTGAGTATAGTGGCAGTCAGTTTCACCTGTAGTGCCCTGCCTAAATATTTCCATGAAGCCTGCCCTTAGATGTCAATGTACTGCAGAGAGGGAGAAAAATGTGTAGTGCCTTGAAAAGTACAAACAAATGTAGCAAGTTTTAAAAATTATGGTATATATACCTAAAAAGCACCAGTTTCACAGGTGTAACCATTACCTCTTTACAACATCTTTTATAAACAGGTCCTTAAAATACTCATGGGTTCCTCTTTGGTAAAAAATGCTAAACAAACTTGAGATTTGAATGAGCTCACTTCAGTCAATAATATTATGCTGATTTAACTCAGCTGAACATCTGTACCAGTATTGTATGTACAGGAATATAACACTATTCAGTAAAATCAGAATCACAGAATCACAGAATCACAGTATCACTAGATTGGAAGAGACCTTCAAGATCATCAAGTACAACCCATTCCCTAACACCTCAACTAAACCATGGCACCGAATGCCATATCCAGTCTTTTTTTAAACATATCCAGGCATGGTGACTCCACCACCTCCCCAGGCAGACAATTCCAGTACTTTATCACCCCTTCGGCAATAAACTTTTTTCCTAACATCCAACTTATATTTCCCTTTGTGCAGCTTGAGACTGTGTCCTCTTGTTCTGTCAGTTGCTGTGTGCAGAAAGAGACCAATCCCCACCCCAGGTATAACCACCTTTCAGGAAGTTGTAGAGAGCGATAAGGTCACCTCTGAGTCCCCTTTTCTCCAGGCTAAACAACCCCAGCTCCCTCAGCCATTCCTCACAGGGTTTGTGCTCCAAGCCCCTCACTAGCTTTGTTGCCCTCTTCTGGACACGCTCAAGCTTCTCAATGCCCTTCCTAAACTGAGGGGCCTCATCTACAGTTACTAAGTTCCCTCCTGCATCCGGTAGAGAACAAAGGTTGGTCTTACCCTTCCTTCTGCCATTAATATATTTGTAAAAATATTTTTATTTTCCTTTACAAAAGTTGCCAAATTAAGTTCAAACTGAGCTTTGGCCTCACTAATTTTTTTCCTACATAATCCCCTTAAATACTTCCCGAGACACCTGATCCTCCTTCCAAAGATGATACATCCTCTTTTTATTCCTAAGTTTCTTTGAAACCTTGTTGCCCATTCAGCCTGCACGTTTGCCTCCTTGACTCATCTTTTGGCACACAGGGACAGTCTGTTCCTGTGCCCTCAAGATCTCTGTTTTGAAGCACGTCCACCTTTCCTGGACTCCTTTGTTTTTAAGGGCTTCTTTCCAAGGAACTCTCTGCATAAGTCTCATAAACAGGACAAAGTCTGCCCTTTGGAAGTCCAATGTAAAAGTCTTATTGATGTTCCTCCTGATTTCACCAAATATTGAGAACTTTATAATTTCATGATCACAGTACCCCAAGTGCCCTCCAACAACCACATCTTCCACCGTCCCATCTCTGTTTGCACACAACAGGTCTAACATAGTCCCTCCACTGGTGGGCTCATTCACACTGACAAGAAGTTGACCACACGCTCTAAGATCTTCCTGGACTGCCTCCATTCTGCCCGTATCATGTTCCCAGCAGATGTCCGGTAGGTTAAAGTCACCTACAAGAAGAACATGGGCTGGTGATCCTGAAACATTCTCCAGCTGCTTATAGAATAAGTTGTCCACCTCTTCTTCCTGGTTGGGTGGACGATAACAGACTCTCAGTAGACCTTCCTACTGTTGTTGGCCTTGTTGGCCTTTCCCTTAATTCTTATCCATAGGCATTCAACTTCATCGTCATTAGTTTCAACACCTGTGATATCAAAAGACTCCCTAATATAAAGGGCCACCCCTCCACCCCTTTCCCCTTTCCTGTCTCTTCTGATCAGTTTGTAGCCATGCAGTGCAACGCTACAGCTATGTGAGTCATCCCGCCATATTTCTGTGATGGCGACTACATCACAGCTTTGCTGCTGCACCATGGCCTCCAGCTCTTCTTGTTTGTTACCCATGCTGTATGCACTAGCGTATATGCACCTCAGCTGGGCTGCTGATTTCACCCCTAACTTTGGCTTACCACCCCTGGGCCTGCTTTCAGAGAACACAGCTGCATCCCCTTCCCCCTTCAAATCTAGTTTAAAATCCTCTCTATGAGTTCCACGAATTCATGAACTAAAATCCTTCTGCCCTTAACTGCCCATCCAGTTCCAGCAGGCCATGTGCTGTAAAAGCTGCCCCATGATCAAAGAACTCAAAATTCTGCTGATGACACCAAGCTTTGAGCCACTTGTTGATAATGTGAGCTCTCCTATTCCTTTCATCAGTTTTCTCTGCCACCAAAGGGACTGACCTGTGCTCCTGCCCTGTCAACCACTTGACACAGTGCCCTAAAGTCCCTTGTTATTGCCCTGATGCTCCTCTTTTCAATCTCATTACTGCTAGCCTGGAATATCAAGAGTGGGTCATAATCAGAGGGCTGAATCAGCCCAGGGATCTCTTGGTAATATCCCATACCCAGGCCTCAGGGAGGCAGCAGACTTCTCTGTGGGTTGGGTCCGGCCGACGTATGGGGCCCTCTGCTCCCCTCATGACTCTGTCACCCACTATGGTGGGTGACATAGTCAGCCACTATGACTGCCCTTCTTTTCTTTTTAATGTTAGGGATGGTGATCCATCTGACAGATGAAGCGTAATTGGGAGGCTCACTGGGCAGATAATTTTCTTCTATGTCATCTGGCTGACCCTCTAGATCCAGGGACTCATGCCTATTCTGAAATGGCATCTGGGTAGGCGATGGGGTTTGGGAGGAATTTTTATTGCCTTCCCAAACAGGAACCCATTTCCACTCCCTTTCATCCACCAGGTGTCCTCCTATTGCCTGACAGTGGGAGGCATGAGAGTCCTCTGACTCCTGGTGGCCCTCCCTCAAGGATGGATCAAATACATAACGGAGATTAGCTACTCTATGCAAGAAATTCATGTCTCTAAAATGGCTTTGGTATTTAGTGAACTCCAGTGTTTTGAAATATAACTACTGTCATGTATTTTACCTGTTCCACAATCCTCCTTTGTGTAGACTGCTTTTCATATGGAAAATCCTCAGAAATGATACTTGGAAGTAAAGACTTAAGCACTTATTTTTCATATTGTTGTGTTTTCAATAGATCAATGACATTGTCTTCATTAACACCAGGAGAAAATAGTTATATTTAAAAAAATCTCTTATAATTACACTGAATTATAATTAAAGAAAAAAAACCCTAAGGAATAAAATATGTTTGTTTGTTTGTTTGTTTTTTTCTCAAGGAAGGTTTGGAAAGAGAAAAGTGAAGCAAAAGAGTAGCAGAAGGAGTCTGTGTGTTGTAGAACCTGAAGTCTCTCACAACATGAGCAAAATTATATTTGAATACAGTAAAACTTTATCTCCATACATTAAAAAAGCTGCAGTCAATGTAATGAAGGGATTGAATGTGAAGTTTGTATGCACTTCCAGTACTCATGGAGGAGACAAAAAAGAGACAGGAAAAGTTAGGTGCTGAATGCTGAAGGGAACAAGGAAACCAGGTCCATTTTGACCTCAGGAAGAGGCACACTGAGACTAGGCTTTCATTTGAAAGGGACCTACATTTGGAAGGGACAGTCTAATACAAATACCTGACTTATTTAGGGCTGACCAAGTTGAAGCATGTTATTGGGGGCACTGTCCAAATGCCTGATAAACACTGACAGGCTTGGGGCATTGAACACTTTTGTAGGAAGTCTTTTTCTTAATCTGGTTTCCTGTGAGAGGCTTGTAGATTTCCTTGTCAGCCAGACTGTGAAAAGTGAGAAATTAATGGACACCACAGCTGAAGGTGCACATGGAATGTAAAACTAGCAACTCAGGACTGTTCTGTCACACAAGGGAAACGCAAACCTTTATTTCAAAGTAAATAGAGTCAGGGAGGTGGAGGTAGGGATAGAGTCAACAAAGCATGAATTTCACAGTTTTTACAGATTCTTTTATAAACTGATCTTAAAATACAGGTTTCACTTAGGTAAAAAATGCCAAACAAAGCTGAGATTTGAATAAGCTCATTTGACGTGGGAACAAGACCAACAGCAAAGTTATGTGGGACTAAGGATTTTCTGCCTAAAAGAAAATTCTTGGCAGGAATTAATGGCCAAGTTCTGACAATATTCTACAGTCAAACTCAAGTATTAGATGCTTTCTTAATGGGTGGATGTCATGGTTTGACACTGGCCCAATCCGAGGCACCCACAAGAGTCACTTGCTCACCCTCCTTTGACACAGCTAGCAGAGAAGAGAGGGAAAAAAAAATTAACGAAGGCTTCATAAGTGAGATAAGGACCGGGAGAAATATTTCAAGGGCAAAGCAGGCTCAACTTAAACTGCAAAATTATTTCACTACTAACAGAATCAGAGGAAGATAATGAGAAGTAAAATTAGTCCTTAAAACACTTTCCACCACCCCGCCCCCTTCCCCCCCCCCCCCCCCCCCCCGCCGCCTTCCCCCCTGCCCCCTCGCCTCCCAGCCCCTCCCTCGTTCCCACTGACAGTGCAGGGACACAGGGTGTGGTGATTTTAGTCTGTTTGTCACCAAGATTTTCTTCTGCTGCTCTGGGAGATGAGCCCTTCCCCTGAGGCCATGGGGTCCCTCCCACAGGAGACAGTTTGTGAAATTCTCCAGCTTGGGTCCACTCTCACAAGCAGCCACCAAACCATTCTTGCTGCAGTGTGAATTCCCCCTTCCCCCCAGCAGTCAGTCAGTCCTCCCAAAACTGCTGTGACATGGGTCACTCTTTTCAAGGGGTGCAGTCCTCCAAGGACAGGCTGCTCCAGCCTGGAAGCAGGACCCCCTCTCTCCATAGGGTGTCCCACTGGATCACAGCCCCCTCCAGGCATTCATCTGCTCCAGTGTGGGCACCTCCCCCACGGGCTGTGGGTGGATCCCCAGGGGCTGTGCATGGATATCTGCATCCCTTAGGGCTCTATGGGCTGCAGGACTAGAGCTGCTGCACCATGATCTCACCACAGTCTGCAGCACCTGGAGCACTTCCTTCCCCTTCTTTTCTACTGACTTTGGTGTCTCCATGATGTCTCACATATTCTCACATCCTTCTCTTCTCTGACTAGAAGCAGAAAGCCCCGTGACTTTTTTTTTAATTTTCTTCTTAAATATGTCATCACACAGGTGTTACCAACCTCTCTCATTGGCCCAGTTTTGGCCAGTAGCATGTCTATCTTCAGAGCCATTGGTTTTGAGCCACCTTGGATTGGTTCTGCTGGACATGATGGAAGCTTCCAGCAGCTTCCCATAGGAACTATCTTTGTAGGCCCCCTGCTACCAAAAACCAGGCCACGAGAAACCAACACAATGGATAAAGAATAAATAAACTTTTGATGATTTGAACATTTGTAAGACAGATTGTAAAGACAGAAGAATTAATTCCATGTGGATTTCTTAACCTAGATGGAAACATGCAATTGTATAAACTTTTTTTTTTTTTTTAAATTAGCATTTGGTGTATATTTGAGAAAATTTCATTGGCAGCCCTAGTCTTTACTACCAGTTTAAAACAAATTGCTATCTTTTCCAGCATAAGAACAAATAAAGGGCTTTATCCATGCAGCTGTGCTTGTACTCAGCTCTCATTTGCTCACACAGAACAAAAATATAGCAAGCATTGAATATTAATTGTTTTCTTGATATACATTGTCTTTTACAGGTATATTTAATAGCATGATAACATCATCTTTTCAAGTCTAAGTAGTAACCAATTCTTATTAAAACCAAACTTTTGCAAAAGAATCTTTAAAAGCTCAGAACCAGATGACAAAGGGAAAGAGAAAATGTGCTGTATTTAATGGACCTGATTTTAAACCCAATCTCAAATTAAGCATGGATTTTTAATATCTGAGTTTAGTAGGTCTACCAAGTCCTAAATATTTAGGACTGGCCTGCAGCAAAATGACATGAGAAAAAACAGATGTTGAAAATAGGAGAAAGGGAAGTACCATAAATCAGCTGATTTGGAACTGAGAGGAAAGCATGAAACAGGAGTTAGACATTCAAAAATAGCACCAATTAGTAGGAAAGTGGTCCTGAAAAGCACATACCAGACAATATCTGGCTAGATCTGAGGCAGCTGATGATACTGTCAAACCCATCTATCATGAAAGCAAACAGACATTTATCAAACATGGTGAATTTTTACCACAACACAACTTTTGGTCATACAAGATGCTGAAACTTTGGAGTTCTGAGCCAAGAGAAAATGTATCAGCTGTTGAACAGGTGAAAACTGTGGACAAGTTTGGAAGAAAAATCAAATAATTCACATTTTATGTAAAATAAGACAGCTTTGGAAATTCTCCAGCAATTCAAAAGATGTAAGAAATCTTCACAAAAACTTCACTATTACAGTCAGTCCTTGTTTTGTCACACATATTTTAAAAATGACAGAAAAGAGTATATTTCATCTTCATATGATTTATTTAAAATAGAAAATTCAGCTCCTTGCTGTAGTTCTTTCCTTTCCAGACCTTTTGGATTCTTTTTTTTAATCAAATCAAGAAGAAAATCTGAAACTATGTATTTACTCTAGTGGCATTTTACTTTCCCAAGCTATTTCAAGGCAGAAGAGTGATTTCTAACAAAGTGATTTTGCCAACAGTCATTGTAGTTCGCCTTTTTAAAAAACAATTTATTGACAGTAGCAGTAAAAACTCAGGCAAGAGGAACATTAAAATATCTTGAATACTGACTGAGGCCCAATTATTATAAAGTCTGTTTTTTGCTCAATCCACTTTTTTTTTGATCCCTATTACTATACAGGCTGATTTTATTCAGTAGACAATGGAGGGATAATTATTACACTAAATTCATAGAGCATGCTGCACTTTGCTAATTCTCCACCCACTAGACTAACCTATCTATTCCAGCCACTTCTTCCTCTTTGGTCTTCTACAACTAGGGCAGCAGTTTTTTCTGTCACCCACTTATGAAGAAAAAGGGCGGGGGGAGAAGGAACAGATTTATTGTATCTCTTCAGGTTCACAATTGTCTCTCCCTCAGCAGGAATGGCAGAAATTTGTAAATATATATAAAACCTTTTAGTGTGAGTACAGTGTCTTAATTAAAACTGCTCTCTCTCTTAAATATAGCTCTCTAAATTTTAATCTAGTAACATTTTGCCCTGGTGGCAGGTATCCAGATCCATCATTACAGTGCAAGATGATTCAGTGGCTTTCTAGCCCCAGAAGACTCCCTACTTTATCAAAAGTATGGCAGAGGAGAAGACAGGAAGTAAAATGATGAAGGAATAATTGAAACACAGGAGCTCAACACACCAAAAACAAGAAAGCTGCCTTGATCAGTAAGTCAGAGCTGCTGACTGAAGTAAACTTCAGTACCAAATAGCTTGGAATACTTTAGAGAGTTGTGAAAAAATGGCTAATTGGCAAAGAGGCAGAAAAAAGAAAAATTGATTCTGTCTTCAACAGAGGTTATAAAAGACACAAATTTTCCCTAAAGACTACACTGGGTATGCCTTAATGTAGTCTGTTGTAGGCACCATTATTTTTCCTGTTTATATAAGACTCTGTATGGTTAGTCATTAAACTAAATTCACTAAACACCAAAGTAAAAACTGAGAGGTATTTTGCCAAAATGAATGTTAACAGACAGCCTTTTTTTTTTATTATTCTTTAGTTCTGATTTTATTTTTGAGTAGTAATATCATGAAAATAAGATTGACAGTCCCATTGATACTTGAAAATATGCTTTTTCTTCTTAACTGCACATTAATTTTTTCCCAAGCTACATCATGAGATTGGTAATATGATGTGCAGTATGTTACTGTTCAGCATTTTTACCAGATCGGAAGTATCTGAAAGTCAGTCAGACCTTTGAAGAGCTAAATTACTGGACTGATTTCTGTCCTTGGTAAAGGATAACAGCACATGTAGCTGACAGGCTGCTTGGTCTCAAACTGAGTGAATGAGCTTTGGGAACGTTCAGAAGTTCCTAACTGGTCTCTCCCATCTGGAATGATCTCTGAAGGTGTCCTGGGTTGAAGTATATTCTATCACCATCTTCAAGAACTGTTGAAACCAGGTGAGGCAGTGCTCCCTGCCTCCTCCACTCTGGCTTATCTTCTGTTAATGGGCCCATCAGCACCTTTGCTACACAGCTCACAGATAACCCCCTCCTGGACTATCTCCTGTTAATGGGCCCATCAGGCCTTATCACATGACTCACCATCCCATTGTGAGATGCTCTGCCCAGAGGGAGGAACCAAGCATTCCAGCCTGGATATAAGCTGAGACTCTGAACACCAGAGGGGCGCTTACCCACTGGATTCCCAGAGGAACAGAGCTACCAGACCTTTCTAGAGGATCACTGGTTCAGGAAGACCACCTCATCTGGACTGCTTCCATCACTCCGCTCAGGTTGTATTCTGACTCTGTCAGTGGTCTTTTTTTATTATTGCATCTATTTCATTTTACTTTCTTTCCTTTTTTTTTTTTTCTATTAAATTGTATCTCTGACTTGGAGCCTCTCATTTGTTTTGCTTTCAAACCGCTACAGAAGGTTATGCAAAAACCATGTAAAGACACTTCTGTGGTTACTGCACCTACCAAGTCTGCTGCAAGGGTATGCAGAACATTGATTCTCAGATTACCAACCTTCAGTTTCTCCTGAAACATAAACTCCTTTCTATAGAGACACATTTCTAATAGATACAAGTTGCCTATCTTCTAAACTAAAGTCCAGAGAAAATTGACCAGTGTACTTCTTTTCTCTGTGGGAAGGTAATTGACATAAATATGAATAAACTGTCCCTCAGTAAATGTAAAACTTTAGCAGAAATTTTGAAAACACAGGAGAATAGACCATTCAAAGCTTTTGGCAACAAGATATGTGAAAATATTATCAATACCACTCTTTTTTAGATCATTAAGCTATTAACATTCTTATTAGGGATTCAGTACTGATATTGTCAGCCTGAAGAAGACAAGATAAAGGACAATATAGCTTTGTACCAAACAGGAAAATGATGTTGGATCCAAATTTGCCAAGTAATAAAGCAACAGCACTAGTAGCAAAAGAACCAAATAAACAGGGTGAAAAACAGAATAGGAAAAAAATCCAGCCATGGTGGACATTCTTAGCTCTCAGTTTACCTTTATTCTGAGCTAAATTCAGGAACAGTAAGTCTTCTATCTCTAAATTACAACATTTGCTCATAATTTAAAAGCCGGCTTCTACCACCTGTTCTTATACTGATGAGCTCCTGCATGATTTCCATTTTACCAAGGGGACTATCAGTATTGCAAAGAAAATCACAGTGTGAGAGTGGTGGCATTCATAAATATCAATAGTGGCAGGACTGCTGATCCAATGCTAGCATGCCTGCTGCTTTTGGTAATCAGGATGCAGTTCCTTGCTCTGCAACCAACTTCTATAGCCATTAACAAAGCTACATAAGTTAAATCTTTTGGAAGATACAGATGGATGTGAGTTCAGTCTCACAAAGTTTTATCTGAGCACTCTGGAAGTTCTTGAGAAACAATAGTTAGGTCTACTAAACTAATATCCATTGGCTGTCAGGAATTGTGTACCATGCTGGATTAGAACAGCCATTTGGTTTCTGGTCCAGAACTGGCTTATATCCTAGCATATGATGGGACACAGAGTTCACATCACAGACTCCCAGTGATCTCATCCTATTCCAATTTTTGAGTTAGCATATATTGAGAAGTGATTTCTCTTCATTTGAGACATGGCAAATCCCCCTAACTCACCATCTGCATGCTTTTACTCTTTGGCAAAGCCCTGCAGTAGGAGTCAGGTGATATTTCCCTTAAGTCATGCTGTATTATTTATCTCTGTCATAGCTGATAAACCGCCATAAATGGCTGCATTACACAGGAGTTTTCTGCAAGTCACCTGTAAGACTCCGCTGCTCTTTAGAAACACCAAAGCCAACACCAATTTGGCTGGTCAAGCTGACACTGCTGGGAATTCTCTGAGAAAGTCAGATATAAAGTTTGGCAATAAAAGGAGAAAAACTGCAGTATTGCTTGTTGCTTCTCTTCTGCCTCAACCACAACCTTGTCCAATCCACAGCCCTTTTTCTTTGTCAGTGAGGAAGCTGCAAATATAAGACCCTGTAGCCCTTTCCTTTCATTTGGACTGAGGTTATATCACTTCTCTTAAGCCTTGTAATGATTGACCCTTGAAAGCATAGGATTCCCTTACCTTGCAAAAGCAGGGGTTTTTAAACATTTGTAAGGTACATCAAATATATGGGCAGGAGTTTTATATTGTAAGTCTTTTTTTGTTTTAGGTAATGATTATATGAAAATGTAAAGAATTTTCTTTCTGATATTTTCCATCAAAACAAAGGATAGTAACAGAGACTATGGAGTTGCACTTTTAGGAGGATAAGAATTGTATCTGGCTTTAACCTGTTAGAATTGCCTATTTATCCTAATTCTTTATAATAGTTGCAACAAAACAATATGAAATCTAAAGCCAGGTGGGGAACACATCTACTGAAACCTGTCATATAATTAAAACCATTTTCTCTCAGATGTTTTTCCTTTTGCATCTTCCCTCAAGCAGTTTGTATTTTTATTATACATTTTATTAATTTTTGCCTTTGACGTAATCTTTCTTTAATAAAGGAATTGTTTTGTGTTTTTTAAAGATTATTTTCTCTCTGTTTCTGTTATATTTCCCTTTTGTGTGGTAAAATAAATACTAGCAAAAATATTATTCTAACACAGTTGAACATCCCATATGACTACAAATCACCTACATATACGTCAGAAATTTATATATTAGGGAAATAATATATCTTAAATCTTGTTATGTGTCAGGCTATTCCTATTTTTTCACTATAAAAAGAAAACAGTAGGAACAGTATGATGTTCTCTGACAGAGACTACTGGATATGCTACCATGGAATCAAGAATGCGTTAACACTATAATAATTAGAAATAATCACCATTCTGAATTAAATTCTGTCTTTATACATCTCCTAGTTATACATAATCATTCACATGTTACTGCAAAAATTTTGAAGGATCTGAACTGCTTGAATTGGCTATGGAAGGCTGATCATATACCACACATGGCACAGTCAGTACTTTATTTCCCTTGACTGGATATATAAGCTAATGTAAGTAAAAAATAACAATTAATCATAAATGGAAAAAGAACTTTTTTATGGGGCTTTATGCCCTGTAATTCTTATTCAGTTAAACTTTTCTGTAACTGTTTATTTAATTGAGTTTTTTGGCTAAACAGCACAAAATTTGTGAATATAATAATTAATTCACAAGATGTGTCCATGAGAGCCCTCCTCTCCTATCCTCTCTCCTCGCCTTTCCTCTTCTCTCTTTTGGTCTTGACCTTGCAGTATGTCTAGGCCAAGTGGTTTTACCAGGAATGTCAGTCTATTATTTCAGATACAGTTCAAGTAGGTTTTCCACTGTTGTGGGAAAGAATAGGTGAAACAAACGTAGCATACAGATATGCAATTGTAAGAAAGAGAAAAACGTATAAATGAAAAAGTTAGGAAAAAAAGAGAAAAGCAAAAATCTGAAAGCATAAATACAAAAAGGAATAAAACTTGAGTTTAAAATACTACATTGGAAGATAAGGTTAAACAAATAACCAAAACAAAACAAGAAAAGAAAAACAAACCAACCTCTCCAGCTACATGGATCAATAAAAAAAGTTAGAGACTTCAATACAAAAGATGCTGGCATTTAAAGATTGGAAAGCTTTTTCAGCTGAGAATAACAGAAAAATCCATAATACATAGCAGGTCAAATAAAAACAGGAAATTAAAGAGCTAAAAAACAATTTGAAGAGTATCTTGCAAAGGATGCTCAATCTGATAATGAAAAGTTATTAAAATACATCAAAATTATTCAGCTAGGGAATGGGTTGGATTGTTTGATGACAAGAGTTTTAAAAGGGGAAATCATGAATGATAAGACCATAGTGGAGAAGTTCAGTGAAATACTGCTTTCATTTTTACAGAATGTAGAGAATGCCGAGGAATCTCCCATACCTCGTAAATTATTTGTAGCAAATAGATTAGAGGATCTAGAATAATTCAGGGAAGCTCAAGAATCCTGAATATAAAGATTTAATGATGGGCTGATGCCCTGCTACCTGGCTTTGCAGAGGCTGAAACCACTGACTGCTACCTGTGGCCCCGATCTGCACTGCACTGCTTGGACTTGATGTGTTTGGAGACTGTATTATTAACCCTTGACAGAAAATGGATCTGTTTCATGGGATATATAGGCTCTCCTTTCTCCAGGGCTAGCTAAGTTAACCTTCCCTCCTTGTCTTTCCTTCAAATTCTTCTTATTTCTCTCGGGGGCAGGTGCTTCAACTAGGACTGAAGCAGTACTCATTTGGTCTCTTCCTGGCAAGAATAGCTTTAATTTCACCAGGATATTGCAACTTCACTCAGGATTAATTAATTTGTCCTGTGGGTGGCAGTCTATCTGCTGAAATAAAATTCATTTTACTTCCAGTTTCATTGGTTTTGCAGTAACTGGTAAAGTGTAAGCTGCTGAAGATTGCACAGAATATCTGAGCAAGATAAATGAAGTCCCTTAGTACAATATCTATTCTTACATGTCAAATATAAAGTTTCTCAGCTTCAGAATTTCATTATTAAGTCGGTGTCTATATCCCCTGCAGCTATAGAACTTAACACGAAACCTCCATAATGAGCACGGAAATTACAATGTAAAGATAAATAAATAACTGTGAATAGACCTTGGTAAAGAGAGTTGATTCAATGCCACAGGATTCCACCTTTGTTTGTCTGTCTTCCCTCCTTAATTGGCATTGTATAAGGAGCACAAACTTCTTACATACAAATGATTTCTGGACATGCGCTTCAGCCTTACCGCACTATATTAACTAAATTCAGCACTAGCATTGTTAATTTTTCTGAACAGCTGGACAAAACACAGTTAGATTTTCCCCATGTTTCAAAAATCACTTAGGGAGCTTATTATAAGAACTACCATAGCAGAAAAAAAATCTCAAGTTATAAATAAGGTAGCTATTATGAAAGACGAATGTATAGATCAATACATTTTGTGCAGAGCCTGAGACAGTGATATGCAGTGCTTCTTTCCTATACACATTTTTTATAGATTTTATTATCTTAAATCTTTTTTAAAAATATATAATTTTTTTTCTCTAAGAATAGTAATCTGAGAAGTCACCAGGCACCAACTAGCCATCTCCCATTTTTGGCCATTCCTTTCCAAAAGATAAGATAATGATAATAGGAACAAGGTGGGGGGTTGTTTGTTTGTTTGTTTTGTTTCATTTTTTTCCTTTATTGCATGCAGTCAACAAAACATAATCTTGTGACTGAAGTACTGAATAAGAACCTACATGATCTACACTCAATTCCCAGGCTTGCCACGATATTTCTAGGCCATTATGGGCAGGTATTTTGTGTGAGATTCAGTTCACTTCCTTTTTCCCAGCTGTAAGATAGACATCTAGGCTCTATCTATGATCACTAGAAATAAAAGCACTTTCAAAGTAAAGCTCCTTCTTTCCTAACAAGCCTAGCTTCTGGATAGAAGATATGGTGTTCAGATCTCTATTCCTTAGGGGAAGAGAAATATGGAAGAACGTTGAAAGTTGGGAAGTCTGGAATGTTTTGCACACAGATGAATACTCAATACTTGCTATTAGACCCTTTGCAAGTTGGCCCCAAGACAGCAGAATGGAAAACTCTCACACATGCATGTCACATACAGTGCAAATCCCATTCGTGGGAATGGAGCATATCCTCTGAGCCTAGTAATAGTGCCTTCAGAGGGTCTGCAGCTGTGGCTTCCCTCATGGGGTGCCAGTTGGTTTGGACTGTCAGATGGATACCTCACTCTTGCTCGTGCTAGCTTTTCTGAGAGAAATCTCTGATGAAAACTAAACCATTTTGAATGAAACTCAGTTCTGAGGTTGAGTCTCTCCACAAGAGATCCCAAGAACATCTTTTCATCCTGCCACACCCTGAACTTTCTCCAGTATTATATGCCAAAGACAATAAAAAGGTGGCTCCACAAGCAAAAGAGAAATGCAGCTCACCTCAAATGTTTTCTCTGCTGTGGGCTTTTTTTTTGAGCCCATTTGAAATACCAGACTTCTCTGATGCTTCATGCTAGCTAGGATAGTAATAATTTTCTTTCAAGCTACTAACTTTCTTCCAAAATCAAAGTGAAGTCATGTTTAGCTTCCCGTTTTCCTGACTAGTCTTATCCTGCTGTACTAAATGGAGTGTCCTGCTTTTTCTCAGATAAGGCATATAATTACTTGGTAAAATTTAAATGTGATTTGTTTAATTTAATTTGTGATTATGAGCTTTTAATAACTACATAAATTTAACTTCTCACATACAATAAAAACTGTATCTTCACAATACCCTTTATAAAATACTCTGTATTATGAGCACAAAATGGAAATATAAAGGGTTTGTCTAGACATGACATTACAAGAAACATGAGCCAGACTTCCATATGTAGAAAAATGACCAAACCCAATCTTACAGTAGTGGTATGGCAGCAAGTCCAACTTTATAAACCTTTTTGAGAGAAAGGGTGTGTCAGTTCAAACTGCTCAGATGTAAAATTACAACTCTAAGGTAGAACCATAGGATTGGAGCATAATTCAGGTTAGAAAGAAGTTTGGGTAGTCTTTGGTCTCATTACCTAGTGAAAGTGGTGGAGTCAGATATGACAACAGAACAGGTTGCTCAGAGCTTTATTCTGCTTGGCCTTGAAAGTGTCAACAGCTGGACACTGACAGCTTCTCTTGTCAACATGTTCCAGTGCCTGAGAGTCCTCATGGTGCATAAAATTTTCTTCATATCAAGTCCAAACCTGTTTTTTCCCAGTTTGTGTGTGCTGTCTCCTGTTCTGCCATTGAGTGGTCCGAAGAACCTGGCTTGGACTTACGATTCAACTTAATTTGAAAAATTGATAATTTATACAGCAAATTATGCAAAAGTACTGGTACTAATTGAGATATTGCTGATGCATTTCCACAATTCTTGTGGTCAAAACATGCACTGAATGTCTGAAAAACAAGAATGGAAACAGTATGTCTGTGTCCAGTTGTGTTTCCTATCTATTAATCAATTTGAGTACATCGAAAAGAGCTTTTATTGAAGTGTTGAGTATGGTTCACTGTTGCTTTTCACAGACTGTCCTAAGATGGACCCACAATTAGGAAAGTATTACTTTTGTGTTTTGTACTCTTATCTTTCCCTCTCTTCACTTATTATTTTGTTGTGTCTTAATATTCACAACTTTTCTCTTCTCAATATTTTAGTAATTGATTATAAGCATGATGTATTTTTTTTGTTTTGTTTTCCACTTGAAGGTGTAAGACATAGTTATAGTTTATTACCTTTAGAAAATGAACACTTCTCTGTGGTAACATTATAATTTAGGTTTATTTAAGATCTCAGTGTTGAAATGAGCAATGCAAATTCTATTATACAATGTCCCAGTTATTGATTAAAATTGGAGTAGTACATTTATGCAAGGATCTTTAAGAATGATTATGACTGAAAACATTAAATAAAATCCTTTTTGGTTTTGTACAGAAATAGCCTGTTTAGCATAGAAAAGAGAATGCTCAGGGGGGATCTTAACAATTCATATAAACGCCTGAAGAGAGAGGGCAAAGACAGAGCTGGGTTCTTTTCAGCAGTGCTCCGTGATAGGTCCAGAGAGAGTGGCCACAAAATGAAAGAAGGATCTTTCCTCTGAACATCAGAAAACACTTCATCAGCATGAGGGTGACAGGGCATTGCCTTAGGTTGCTCAGGGTGGTTGTGGAGTCTCCCTCCTTGGAGAGAAAGAATGGAAAAAAGCCATCTGATCCTGAGAAACCTGATCTAGATGGTCCTTTTTGGGCAGAGGGCTTGGACTGGGCGGCCTCCAGTGGTTCCTTCTGACCTCGACCATTTGGGAAGATCTGAATGATTTAAGAATATTAATCAGATGGTAATTCCATGTGTCAATTTTTTGTCCCTTCTTTATATGTAATTTCCTCAAATTTCAGACAGTGTTGTCAATCTCTTTGTATTTCTGTAAGAAAAAAAAAAAAAAAAAGTTGATGACTCTAGTGAATAAACATGTCAATAATGTGAGATTATATTTTACCTGTGATTTTCTGGAATTTCTAAATCATGAAATTACTTCATGTACTATTCCCTAGTGGAACTGCTGAATGTCATGTGTATAGTCCTTAAATTACTGGTACAGAAGACTTGAAATTTGCAGCAATTGGAGTTGACAAATATGTGTGGAAAATGCATACAGAAAAGAAAGGCTATGGAATATCATTCTCCTTTGACATAGATTTTAAACAGAAGTCATTTCCCTTCTAGTTTATTGGTGTACATATTTCCTAAAACTGGTATTTTTGAGAAGATATGGAAAGGGATTGTTTGAGAATGGGGGATATACTTGAAGAGTTTTACCAGTCATTGATTCCTAATGCTTTGCTAACCCTCTTTAATACCTTAGTTTATTAAAATGGGATATAACTTGGATCATTTTGGTCTGTACAAGGAACACTGTGGATGTGGGACTTTTTCTATACTGTGTACACATACACATATGAACATGTTCCTAAGTCAAATGAACATTCTTGCTAAATCAAATTTATTCATCACATAAACTATGATTTATTCATCACATAAATCATTCACAGTTTTTATTGTATCCCTTTCCAGTCCCTAAAGGACAGGCAATATCTGTATAACTGGTCATCCATAATCCTTTGGATTAGGAGTTATGAAAAGATATTTTTGTAATCTAAATAAATTTTGAATTTGATACATTAGTATCATTTTTTGCATGTAATACTGTAATAAAAATACCATAATATAATAATCCATACTAAATTTATTTTAAATGCTTTTCCTATGAAAAATAGACTTAATTTCAGATTTATAAGATCCTGTTTTATTCCCTGCCACTGTCTTAATTTCTTCAATAAAACCATTGTTAACAGTATCATACTGTCAACAAATATTAAAAGTCACTAATTTCAGTTATAAATATCACACATCATGTCACCATAATATTCAAAATCCCAAATGAAACATCTCTGGTTAGTTATTCATAAAATCATTGAAAATACTACAATGCAGGTCATCACATTACTAGATACCTATAAATGGCTAAATGAAGTGGGTTCTAAATATATTAACACAGATAAATCATCACAATCCTCACTCATTAATAGGTTGTCCCTTCCTGAAACTTTTGTCTTTCGAGATGATTTTGCCATTGTAAAAGTGGAAGTTACTGTTTTTAAGATTATTTACATGATGTACTACAGAGGAAAGTACAGCTAAATAGAAGGGTGGAGCATTTTTTTCCATTTTCTGCAGAGTTAGGAAACGGGTTAACTCTATTGCTACATGAAAAATCTCAGCTTTCAAGATTTCCATGCAAATACTTCTCTCATAAATACATATTTGCAAAAGAATTTGGAACACTATCTCTTTCATCAAACATTATTCTAAATATTCACAGAAAGCAAACAAAAGGGATTGTGAATACTTGCCAGAGCAGATTTACTACATGTTGCTGAACAAGTATTAGTGGATATGTTTGGGGTTTTTTTCAGTAATCTTGCAGATATTGAGCTTTGCACGGTAACCAAGTCACTCTGCTGGTCATCTGTCCTGTTCCTTCACCCTTAAAAAACTGCAACACAGCTATGTTCCTACCTGCCCTCCTCTCCATCCAAACTGCATTTCAAGGTAAACAATAGATGTACAGGGTAAAAAATAGATGTAACAGAGTGCTTCTTGCTGTTCATGAGGGATGTGACAAAGATATGCGTCTCACAAGTGGGATATATGTTCCAAGACTAGAACACATTGTCTAATCCATGAGCCACACAAATGAGATAAAGGAATGAAACTCAGACACTTGTTGTCTCAGTGATCTAGCCACTATGGACTGCCTTGTCCTATCAGGTCTTCTACAGATGTCCTTCGCTTCTGTAAGCATGTTTCCAGCTTGCACATCTTGTTGGCCAGTGAACCTGTAAAACCAGTCTTAACTTTGATCTTCATAGCACAAGTTTTTATGCAAACCAGCCATTTATCCTTACATTTTATTCAAAAGAACTACAAATATTAAAAACTATTCAAAAGAATATCAATGTTGATCTGTTTTATAGGGTTTTTTCTGTGCTTTGGAGGGACTTGTCTCTTTTTTTTCTCTTGAGTGCTGTCTTCAGCAAATGAGCCTTGATTTCCTTATGCTTCACTTTGAAATTTTATCACTTCTAGTGTATATATATATATATATACACTAGAAGTGTATATATATATATATATATATATATAAAATATTTCTAAAATATCAGATTTCCCTCTGGTGTAAACCTGAACATGGACATCTCAAAACTAAATCCTTAGCAAGCAGGAAGAACCCGGTAACCTTTCTAATACATGTACTTCAGGAGATGTGCAAAAAGTTGTCTTACAGAAATGTACTTCACCTGTAGGCCATTGGAATAATATCCTGTTCTGTGTTGTATCAGTCTGAGTGTGATAACATTGACTCAGTATCTAAAATTGTTTCTTCACTAATCTTTGAAGAGAAGTCCAAGGAAACATTAAATGCTATATGTCACTCTGGCATTTTCTGGAGCAACATTGCATATGTACTATGATTCTAAAGTCCTGTGGCAATGATATTTAAGATGCCCAGACCAAGAATTCCCAAATACCTTTCAGACTTGCATGAACCATCACAAGCCTTTGAAGATATTTTCATTTGACTTCTGATCTATATTTAGTAGGTTTTAAAATAACACTAATAACTATGAGAGTAAGCGTTCTCTAATTATGCTTTCAGGACAATTCAATATATTCCAGTGTCAATCAGATGCTCATTTAAACCTGGTGGTAAACCCTTTCCTAATATTGCTGATAATAATTAGTGTACTTCCATGGTGAGACATTTTTACTGTTTAAAGCAGAGCTTTTCAATACATATTTATAAAATCTAGGAAAATACTGTAGAGATTTGATTGGGGTTTTAGAATTCAAAGTAAAAGGCAGTTCAGATGTTTGACAAAGGACTCATTTAACAAGTCAATCATGTATCTGTGTCAGAACTGCTGAATGTCCTATGTGAATACATGCATTCATATATATATATTCCTGCTAGGAAAGTATCAGAGATAATTGATGCACCATGATTCAATTACTCACCTCTAAATCTGTGTATGATATTGCCACTCAGGTGAGAAACCTACACCTTGATGAACTGCCTAATTAAGTCAGACACCTTTGGGGCTAATGTCTATTAGCTAGGGTTGTAGCAGGCTGATCTGCTTCAATAGATGAAACCAAACTGAGAGACACGACAGCCCCATTCCACAGAGGGGGACATGACAAGCAGAGAAAGTATTCTCCCAGACTGGTACTATGAATTGTAGAGTTTGATGCCTGAGTTGGCAGAAGTAAATAAGCAAGCAGCAAGTAGCGTGAAAGAAGATCATAAGGGTCAGGGAGCTTAGGCCATGACCTCAATTTGGTTGCTTACTTCTACAGAGCAGGTGATATTTACTTTTTCTTGCAATTCCATTAGAGAGAAGAGAGAATCTTGTTATCAGAACTAAGGACTGACCTGTTGGACTGTTAAATTAAGGGGGTATCAAATCTTAATACCTTAATCTGAAAAGATTTCATGGTAGATAAGGGAGACATTGTCAAAAGTAGATATGCAATTGGAAGGCACTATATAAATAAAGTAATTTGGGAATAAGGACTGTTTGAATACTTCAAGGAAATGTATGGACAGAGCAGATAGATAACTGAAGACAAAAGGGGCAAACCAGTGTGAGAGGCAAATACAAAAGTCTGAGGAATTCCTTGTGTTCCTGCAGAGAAAACAATATTTTTTTGTGTTGCGGGTTGGTTTGTGGATTTTTATTTTAGTTATTTATTTCCCACAAATACAGCTGCAAAATGTAGCTTTTGGAAGTTATGTTCAATGCTAACTGGATTCTAAAAGCAGATCCTGTAAAGGTCCTAATAAAGTCAGCTAATGCGATGACAAAGATGGGGATGTGACAGGATAATTTTAACATTGCTCTTATAGGGTAATTATCTTTGAATCCTTTGCTTTTTTTCTCATTGCATATTGGAAAGGTAAATTGTAATCATTAATATGGTTTTAGCTTGTTTTTTAATGAAAAAAACCACTTAAACAATCAAGTTACTGTGAGTCACCGCAGATGGGTTTCTGTTCATTTTACAATGCAGCATAGCATGGTCCAAAAAAAGTTTTTAATTGTAAGGACTCTCTTTTGGAAACATGCCAGCCAAGCCTACTCTTTCAAGTATGATTTTAAAACAATAATGAATGAAGATTTAAGGACTAGCATGATAAATAGGCCAAAGAAACTCAAGTCTTTATACTTATGAATGTATTCTGCATCCAGGTAGTCATACATGCCTTTTTTTTCTAATCACCACAAAACATTCACACATATTTTTCTTATTGATACCATCTTTTCTTTTGATATTATGGGACGTGGTATTTAACACATCTAATCTTATGACTTTTTAATGGATCTGCTGCTCAAGTTTGTTCAGGTCCTTTTTGTCCGCATCCCTCTGGATGGTGTCTTGTCTTTGTGTTGTGTCAACTGTCACTCATCTTTTTGTCATTTTCAAACTTGCTGTTGGTGCACTTGATCCCTCTGTCTATGTCATTAATGACAAAATTAAAGAGCTCTGGTCACAAGTCACAGCCCTGAGGAGAAACGCTTGTCATTGGTCTCTACCTGGCCTAGAGCTATTGACAAAATCTCTCTGACTGAGTCCGTTTGACCAATTCCTTATCTCCCAAATAGTCCACCCTTCAAATCCACCACTCTGTTTTAGACATAAGACTGTCAAGTATGACCATGTTGAAGGCCTTACAGAAGTGTAGGTAGGTGACACTGATCGGTCTTCCCTTGTTGACTGTTGCTGTCACTCCATCCTAGAAGGCCACCAGATTGGTCAGGCATGATTTTCCCCTATTAAAGTAGCACTGACTGTCTAGGATCACCTTCTTGTTTTCCATGGGCCTTAACATTACTTCCATGAGGATTCTAATATTCTGAATTCTGATATTCTAAAGAGAAGTGGTGCTTGCCAACATCAGAAAACTCCTTAAAAAGTTGCCAGCTTCGATTAGCTATACTGTCCTTAAAGACAGTTTCCCAAGGATCTCATCCACTAATTATTAGAAAAGCTGAAAGTTTTCTCTTCTAAAGTTCAGGGTCCTGATTTTGCTCCTTGCCAGGCCTACTCTCTTTCTGAACACTCACTTCAGCTCAGGATGCCTCCAATCTTAACCTCTTTAGTGAGCTCATCTGCATTTGTGAGAACTGGGTGCAGTAATGCTTTTCCTCTGGTTGGTTTGTCTAACATCTGGATCAGAAAGTTTCTCTCTATAGACCCCAGGACTCTCCTGGATTGTTTACAGACAATTGTATTGCTTTCCCAGCAGGCACCCAGGTGGCTGAAACCCCTAATCAGGATGAAAGCCTGTGAGCACTGTGCTTCCTGTAGCTGAAGCAAGCAACTTTGTTAACAGACTCTCCTGGTTAGGTGACATGTTGTAGACCCCAACCGCAATGAGTCCTTTTTTCGTTCTGTCCTTGATTTTTACCCATAGACTCTGAATAGTTCAAGGCTGCAACTCAGAGATAGCTCTTCACAATCTATCCCTTCCGTGGCAATACCACTGCCCCTTCTTCCCAGCCTACCTCTTCCAAAAAGCTTGTAGCCCTCAATTGTAGTGTTCCAGCTGTGTGATTTTTGTGGGTTTTTTCTTCAGGGAAATTTCTTCCCATTTATTGTCATGCAGAGGGAAAATCAGCCTTAAGAGATAAAAGATGTAACCAGAGCCTTGGCATGCAGCTGGAATGGCTCTGGGGCTGTGGGGGTGAAGTGGTGTGGTTTCATCAGTTTCTTAGTCGGGGGTGGTTCACTGGCTTGGAGGGCAGAAGGTTGTGGTGTTTGGTGCTGGATCTCTCCTGCCCGGAGGACTCGCTGCTGATGCAGAACTTTCCTTGCTGTTTCTCCTTACCCTTGGTAAACCACTGCTTGCAAGAGTGGCCAGTGGACTGGGACTTTTCAGCAACTTCCCTTGCTGGGAGAGAGACCCTCACCATCTGCATGGGTGCCTCAGGGGAAAACTGGGCCCCTCCCTAATGGCTTTTGGATGATCTGTAGGTATTTCCCTGCTGCTTACTAAACTCTTGGTGTTTCCAGGTTCTTTGTCACTGAGAAGTACATCTTTTTCCCCAGCCAAATCTAATTTAAAACTCTGCTACTAAATCCAGCCTGCTTGCTTCCCAGAATGCTCTTACCTCACCTGGTCAGGTGTGCCCCATAATTATTGACATTTGAAAAGAAAGAGTGACCTCCACATGATGCTTTATTGCAGAAATTTACCCTGTGATGAGATAACTGGTCATTCACTTCCACTGATTGTACAAGAAACCTCTTAACTGAGCCTCAGTTGAACTTACAGATCTTACTGTGCAGAAAAGTGCAACTTCCGGAGCATAGATATGGAAAACAATGGATTATGGCAAAAATATGAACTCAAGCTCAGGATATTTTTAAATTTATCTCCAAGGTTTTGGAAAAATGCATGAATTGAATTTCCACTGGTCAGGATGCAAACCAAGTGTTTTAAGCTTTCAGTGGCCACCTTTTTAATCACAGAAGAAATCTATTTGGATGGAAATTTCCAATTAACATTGTGATGGTTTCTTGTGATTTATTTGTTGTTTTGGGTTTCTTTGTGTTGTTTTGGATTTCTTTTTGTTGTTTTGGTTTTTTAAGATAAATTCAAAAATTGACCTAAATACTGTTTTGGACATAATAACTACATTCAGATACATAAAAGCTGTTGAGGGAAGAATTCTAAAGACAAAATATTTTATGGGAGGTGATAATGGGTTTGTCAGCTATATCATTATATGCAATGGGTTTGTCAGCTGTTCATTCAGAAATGGGAAAGGATTTCATGGAGGAAGAAAGATAAAGAGATTGCCTAGAACTACAGACTCTCACCTTTTATTATGGTGTTAGTGCACAGGTGCTGGCACATGCATCTGAGGGTCAAAGCAACTTGCAAGCATGGGTGAACACATGTTAAGGGGAGGAAATTTGAAAGGCACATCGAGACATTTATCCTCAATCTCATAAAAATTAAATCCCTATGAAGAAGCAAAGCTAAAAGTGACAATCTGCTTCATTTATGTGTTTAATTTACTTTTGTTTAAAATCTTTTTCCAAGGAACAGTACTTTATTTGATTATTCAAAAACATGATTTGGCCAAATTAAATTTTTATTTTGAAATTGTACATTGCCATTTAAAACTTTTCAAGAACATAGTCTTTGGCATACTTGAAAGTGCTTAATTATGAGAGCACAGCTCCCTGATTTTTAAAGAAAACATGGAGGCATTCTTTTGTTCCTGTTAAATAAATGCTGTAGGACAGCAAACTTCCAAGAGACATATGTAAGAATTATAAACAATATTTTCTTTTAATATCTAGTGTTTATCTTCTGCAAATAGGCAATTTAAGGGATTTATTGAACCACAAAGATTGCATGTGAGCCACTTACAAGTACTAACCTACAAATCAGTACCATGCAAGTATTTTTAAAATTTGCTGATTATCATGTGCCTAGAGTCTCAGCTTTTAAGTATAAATTTTGTATTGCAAATCCATCTGTAAAAGCCATTTGCTGAATGAAAATCCATTCTTAACTCTGCTTTGAAGAGGCTGGAATAAATGAAGAGAGAAAGAATAACAACTGCTATTTGGCTGCTCTGAACACAACCAAAATGATAATTCAATAAGAAGGCTGATTAAAAAGGACAGGAATTAATAACTCCTAGTTCCTGTACTTCAGGCCAATTCTGATACTGCTGAGATTATTAGGTCACACAATCAAGCCTCTTGGCAAGGATGCAAATTAAATATTTGTTCTTAGAAAAGGGCAAACTTTGTTGTAAAAAGCCTGTGTAACTTCAGAAACAGGCTGCATGGCAAATTGGTCTGGAAACTCTAATCTGAATGTGTAAATTCTTTAAAAATATTTTAGACAAGCTTACAAGAAATCAGCAAAAATTCTCTTCTGTCTACAATTAACATAAATGGTTGAAACAGATCAAAAAACTTACATGGATTTCTTAAAAATGGCACTTTCTAACAAAGAAAAAACAAACCCCAAATTATTTTTTTAAATCCTCAGTTAGATGTAGTTAAGCCAGACCTTGTGTTGATAATTTCACCAGTTTCAGACGGGTTGGTGCATGGTTTTCAAGTTCGTCAACATTTTATCCTGCAGCCACAAAATTAGAAAACTAAAAAACAAACAAACAAAAACCCAACAAAAAATAAAATAAAGGGAAATAAAAATGTATTTCCCATTTTAAAAGGTTTCTTCATAGTGTTTTTGTTAGTAGACTATATGTTGTCTGCAAATGTCTGATTAGATTCACCCAGAACATACAATCATGGTGAAAGATGTGTAGAAGAATAGAACAATCTTTCAATTATTCTAAGGCCAAATGACTCTTCTGTCTTTCATCAGAAGACAGCTTATTGACACTCACATCTTATTACAAATATGTCACTAGGACTGACGGATTATTGTTTTGAATGCACTAATTATTAATGGAGTGTAATGGCCATTGGTCATTGGCTCAGTCAATGACTCAGCTCACCAAGTGAAGTTCATCCTGCACCAAATGGTCAAAGGTGACAAAATCAAGAAAAGGTAACCACCAGAGGGTAAACTACATCTCTAAGTTTTCTTGATCTGTTGGTGATTTAAATCAGACTCTGTAATCTTTTTTTTTTTGTTTTAAAGATTTTATTAGGAAGAACTGTAGACTTATCTGACATACTATTAAAATTTTTTCCCAAACGTACAGATAGGAGCTATCACTTAAAACTGGTAGTGGTTTTGCACATATTGAAACCACAATGATTACAGAATTTCTAGGGAAAAGTGTTTTGTACTGTTTATCAGCTTTATGACCCAGGATTTTCACTACAGAAATGCATAAATTTCTGCACTTATTTCCGGTGTTAAATTAACCAGACAAGCCTCTGTTACCTACTGTCATAGTTTAAGCTCAGCCAGCACCTAAGCTCCACACAGTCACGCACTTCCTCAAAGTGGGATGGGGGAAAGAATCATAAAGGTAAAAGTATGAAAACTTGTGGATTAAGGTAGAGTTCCATAGGTAAAGCAAAAGCCACATGCACAGGCCAAGCAATACATGGAATTAATTCACCACCTTCCATGGGCAGGTGGGTGTTCAGTCATCCCCAGGGAAGCCAGGGTCCATCACACTTAAAGGTGGCTTGAAAAGACAAACACTATCACTCAAAACACCTCTCCCCCCATCCCTCCCCCCATCCCTCCCAAAGTCCTCTCGCAAAGACCTTGATACTGTGTAAGTGTTGCTCAGAAATGACAAAAGCATCCCTATACTATCAACACGGCTTTCAACACAAATCCAAAACATAAGATCAGGAATGAGGGAGGGCTGGGGGAAAGGTATTTTCATGATTTTTTTTTTTTACTTCTCACTATCATACTCTGGTTTTGATTGGTGTTAGATTCAATTATTTTCCTCAAGTCAAATTTGTTTTGCCTGTGATGGCCCTTGGTAAGGGATCACTTCCTGCCCTTATTTCAACTCACAACCTATTCCTCATATTTTCTCTCCTCTGTCCATGTAAGGAGGGGAGTGATAGAGCAACCTTGGTGGGCATCTGGAATTCAGTCCAGGCCAAACTGCCATAGATGGACAAACTTGCAAAATTTTAGAAGGAAATTTGGCACAAAATTAATCAAATACTAGCACTGTTTTCCCCCTTTGGAAAAATAATAAATTAGGCAGAGACGGGCATAATATTCACAGCCTATTGTGGATCTTATTTTTTATTCTAGGAGACCAGCACAATGACCTGGGTGATGAATTAGGAGGAGAATATAATTTCAGGAGCAGAAAGGTAGATTAAATAAGCAAGTGCACAGACTATTCTCTTCAGATAGCAAATTGGAGAAATTCATCACAAGTCTTCCCAAGAGAGAAACTAGTGAGAGCTCTACTACAGTAGGAGACATGACTCTTCTATCTTGCATGGTTTTAGTTGTTTATTTCTCCCACCAGTAATAGGTTCTCCTTGCTCATTCATTAGCCTCTTAACTTTAGACTAATATGATAGCACAGGATAATCTGAAATTCTCCTTTGTTCAACATCCCAGAGTAGTTTGGTGTCAAGGACCCTTCATTTTATTACAATGACCAATAAAACTATAGGAATAGAATTGCATGGGAAATAGGAAGCACATAAAACATTGTGGAATTTTATTTGTTCTTATTTTTCAGTTAATAAAATTGAGCATAAATAAAGTCAAAACCCATGAGTGTATTTAGGCCTTGTGCAACAAATAATGCTGCTTATTTTTTCTTCTTTTTTATGTTTATCCCTGAAAACCATGGATCTACGACTTTCACTTAAGGCCTAGGCCTTAAGTGGGCAAAGGCTAATATTTAGCCAGGCTTTGTATATGTCTTCCAAAAGAAGATGGTATCTGTTATTCCTTGAATGCTTAGCTTACTGTGGTGATACTTAGAAACTAACTCTTTGTGCCAAAAATTACTTTTTAAGTTTGATAGTTTGAAATTGTGGTTGCATATGAATAGATGGCTAATCTGTTATAACAGGTGAGTAGAGAGCAGCTAAATTTTGGGAATTGTGAAGGGCTTAATTCTTCAATTAAGCAGCATTTTGTAGACATGGAGAATTGATTGCTTGCTACTGCATTGCATATTTAATACAGCTTTGGATTCACTGCATTTCATTCATTCAGTTAAATATTATTCAGATATCTTACTCCACAGACTCTCTTTCTCATTTTTTTTCTCTTTCAAACATAGGAGCATCTGTTGTTAGAACATTCAAATGCATATTGCCTTGTGAAAGACAGACAGCACTGTTTTTTGTTCAAAGGAAACTTTGATTTGATGGTTAAAGATTAGACAGCAGGTATTTAAAATTTCACTGATATTGATGATCCTCTAATTCTTGAATGGGTGCACATGATGTCGAGGAACATACAGCTATTGAAAGAGCTTTGCTAAGCCAAGCAACATCTGTTACATCCGCTTGAAAAACAACATTTAGTATGAATTGAGTGCTCACAGCTCACCTATTTTTTTCAAGGATTATACTTGAACTCAACTACATGACACTGGGACACTAAGAAAGTAGCAGCCTAATTTTTAATCAGTAGTCTGAAACTCCTGAATGACTATTCTAAATGATTGAAGAAAGTATTAGAAAAGCAAATTCATAGATATTACACAGCAATGTGCGTGTGAAAAATTTCCAAAGGGTTCTGTGGAATCTGGAATTGAGATTTTTTTATTATTATTTTTTTTTACCTCTGGGAAATACACAAGACAGAGAGTAAGACAGATTTAATTAACTTAGCTAGTTTGATAACCAAGATGCTATGGCATGAACAAACAGAGCTCTGAGATTACAGAAGATGGGATTAAACCTGTTAATGGGAAGAGGAGAGTTTCAATCAACCCCCTATGAGAAAGATGTTGTAAATGCATAAGTTGTTTGTATGATCTTTTGACCTAATTATTGTAGTGGAAATTGTTAACCTTCCTGAAATGGTATATAAGCTTTTAGAAAACCTGAGTAAAATCGAATTCTGATCACTGAATCAGTCTTCCCGTCTCTCCTCAATCGTCAATATTTATCTTTCTTTCTTTTTAAATCCACAAACTTAAAGATTCAAAATATCATTGAGCTAAGGTAGATAAAAGCCTGGAACAAAAATAACTGATTGAGTAGAGGAAGTTTAATCATATCTTGTGAAAATAGAGGAAATAGTTTATATGGTATCTAATATGCTTCTGAGCTTGGTAAATTGGAAGTCAGTCACTCATTTTAGATAAGGACAAGCAGTTAAAACCAAACTCTCAGGAAACAACTTTTACCTCCAGCTAAGTAAAGTGGACATTATTCCTAGGAAGTGTTATTTTCTATTAGATGGCACTTTATTCATAATGCTCTATATAGAGGTAGGTCTTGATGAAAGAGCACAGAATGTGTCTTCATTTGAACTTTATTGATACATTCCAGTAATGGGAATAACTCCAGGGAAATTGTCAGAAGGCTGGATATTCAGTGTAGCTTAAATCAGTGCAGTTCTCAAAATCAGCAAAACTGCAGTGATTTATACCAAAAAAGGAATGTTCCTTACTTAGAAACAACTCATAGTACTGACATATATTTTATTGTCTTTGAGAGTTCTGTGTGCCCATGCATGTGTATTCTTTACTGTTACTTCTGATTATTTGTAAAATGGGTCTTTGTCTATATGATGGATAGTGTTTTTTTGTTTTTTTTTTTTTTTTTTTTTTTTCCCCCACTGCTCTCTTCAGAGAATAAAGCTGTTCTTAATGAATAATTTTTATTGTGATATCAAGCCCACAATTTCTTATTTCATCAAATAATTCCACAGATACATTGTACTTTACAATGTCAGACGTCTTTGTAGAAAAATCAAGACATTAGTAAGTCATATGAAAGCTTTTCACAAATTACTTACTTGTTTATGAAAGATTGAACAATGATTCAACAGACTGTAATCGTCTTTGAGTCAGCTGTGAGCAAATGCCCCTGAAGGGTCCTAAGACACACCATATGATGGGAAGTATTTGTCTCTCATGTTGGATACCAAAAGTCAGGTGCACTTGGATGAAGGTGGTGGGCTGTATAGTAGCCACTTCCCATCACGGTCTTGTCAGGTTCTGCAATAGATTGATTATAATACGGGACTACACATTTCTTACTACCTGCCCTTCCCCCACATGTACAAACATAAATTTCACCAATTCTTAAAAATTCCAGTACAGATACTTAAGGGTCCAAACTATTAATCCTGATTAAAAAAAAAAGAATCCATCTGAGATAATGAAGAATTTCATGGTACTGGATGAGACTTTTTTTTTGTATTTCAAAGCATGATGGCAGATGCTGCTAAGTAGATGGGAGAGGGCTTCTCTAAGAAGTAATTAGATCCCAGAGTAGAATTTCACAAGCCATTCATTCAATAATGGTGTCAATTTAAACAATCTTAACCTTTGCTCCTTCCCACTTACTCATATTGTCATGCTACCTACTCTGTTGTGGTGGTAGATGTTCTGGGGTGAGAATCACAGCTGATTTAAAAATAAGACAGTGTTTTTCTATTAAGGTTTTTTTTCATCTGTGTTATCTACTAACTCAGGTTCACTGTGTGATACATGCATATTTATAGCTCTACACATGAAGAGATATTGTGGAAATAGGGCACAGATGTTATTTCCAAAGCTGTTTAAACAAATACTGCTTAAATAAAAAAAGTGTTCATGGTACTAAATCTGTAGTGTTGGTGCAGATACTTTCAGGCATATTTTTGTTATTAAGATTCAGGCTGTCAGTCACTTAGCAAAATATGGTTAAAGGGGTAATGTTGTTACAGTTGCAATGCACCTATGATACATGATCTCCCTTCTGAAACTAGAAAGATGTCTTAAATAATGAAAGACCATGTTAGAATTTTCTAGCAACCTCAAGTGATCTAATAAAATATATTGTATGTAACCTTGTCTCAAACAATGTCAAACATTGATGATGGAACAGATTTCAATAGGACTGCTGATGGTAGTAATGATGATGCAGCTACGTCCATGATTACAGATTTGGCACTTTTTCACAAAAAAAAAAAAAAAAAAAAAAAAAAAAAAAAAAAAAAAAAAAAAAAAAATCAGTCCGGAAATATAAATATAGGAGATGTTAGATGTCTGTCTTGTTATTCAGAACTGGCACAGACAAATTTCAAGTGCACAAACAACTTTTCCTTGCAAATATCTCAGGTAATGAGGAAAATTTGAAGGAGAAAATAAAATCAATAAACCAGCCTATACTAAGGTTTAGTTTTTCTTTTTTTCTAGAGGATATACCTTATGGCTACCTAATGTTGCTCATGTAGTCAAGTAATTTTCTTTCCTTGCAGTCTGTGACATCCTGCTATAAATTATTTGCAGACAACCCTGGTTCCTTTCCTCATTGAATATGGTTCAGACAAACATTTTCATGTACGTGCTGCCGCAGAAAACCTCCACTTACACTTTGTTTCAGGCTAGGCTTAGCCTTTTTCTTACAGTTCATGCTTAAAATAAGTTCCTTAAGTGGAAATCAAGCCATAAAGTTTTCTCACTTGTCCTTTGAAAATTAGAACATCAATGACAAATAAAGAATGACACCGTCCATCACTTACTACTAATCATACTTCTCAATATAAACAAGGAGAATTTTTTTCTACCCTTTTTATTATATAGCATTATCACACACTCTATGTAACTCCTTTGTGTTAAAAAAGCAGTAGAGAAAACTGAAACTCAGTAATTGGAGACGTACAGTTGTAGAACCTCAACAAGGTATACTTTTTTCCTCTCTCTTTCAGTCAACAAAAGTAAATGCATGGCAAACAGATTGTTTTAATGACTTACTGGGCATGGATTCATTGCAGGTATTGTAAAATCAAGATATCTTAAAAAGCCTATCTGTTCTTGGCAGAGTTGCTGACTATGGAAATGCACTAACTAGACTTTTCAAGTCTTTCACAGCACTGTGGTCTGCTTCCCAAAAGTACTGTCTCTAGGAAACTCTATGAAGGTAAATACCTTGTCAGAGATGTAGTGTGAATTGTCAAGTGGATCTGCTGTGGCTGCCATTTTCTTTAGTGAACCCCTGTTCTTCTTTTTTGAAACTCTGTATTGACAGTATAAGTATTTGCAAAATAAATCCAGGTGTGAGAAGGATCAAGAATTGCTTTCTGCAGGGCATGGCCTGTCTTCCTGATCCCATTTCATTCAGAGCTGCCTTCAAGGTTAAAGTTTTACTTCTGGCTACAGTACATGGATCACATTACCTACGGAAAAATTGTAAGTCCTGGCTCTGTGCATTTGGTCTGGCCAGCCTGGCTTTGCAGCCGGTGTATTTCTAAGCTGTGAGAAAGCTATTTCATATATTGCCTGAAGCAAGAAGGTGTGGCATAATTTGCTAACCCTGCTACATGTTTGTTCTCAAGTACCAAGTACTGCAAAAGGACATACGTTTTTAAAGTCTTCCCTTAGGAAGTTGCAACAAGCAATTAACTTTTGCCAGTGTCTATAAAGCAAGCGATCAAATTTTATTCCGCTTTCATGGAGAAGGTACATTGGTACATGTGGCAGCTCTTGTCAGAATGCAGCAACTCAAAGTATGATCTCAGTGAACAGTTATTTTATTTTCATCTACAAGGTCCTATCTGAAGACATTAAGTCCCATTCTAGAACATTAGGAGCTTATCTCTTTTTTTTTTAATTTTTGTTTTCTCGTAGGATCAACTCTGAATATTTTGCTTTCTTGGAGAGGAACAGTTATTTTTGGAAAGGTGTAACTGGTTTTGGAAAAGAATCATGCTGATGTGACCTTATGGGGCAGGTAAGAAGCCTTCACCCTTCCTGGTTACAGAAAAAGTGCCAGAAAAATACAGACATCTTTTTTCCCCATTGCATTTGATAGAATGGAGTGCTTTTGCACAAATCTCATTTGGACAGTGATTCTCTCGACAGGCTAAAACCTCACAGAGGCACCAGCATTAAAGGTGGTGACAGGCCCATGCTATCACCACTTTTACACTGTGCAGAAATTCTAATGTCTCAGCTTGTGATAAGTGCAAACCCATTTACTGGCAGTCCTGAAGGAGGCCAGTGTTTCAAATGTCACACAGGTGTCAAGGTCATGAGACAAGCCATCTCTACCAAAGAAATAATAGCTATTACTTAAGACAGCTTTGGCCTTGGGTCTTATGACTCCTGGACTTTGATATTGTTTTACTAGCTCATGCTGAAATGATGTATTTGGACTATTGGACTACACTATGAATGGTATATATGGACTTTTCAGCAACTGAGCTGTTAATACAGGAACCTTATAAAGAGCATCCATATTCACCACACATTTTTTTTCTAGATAGCTGCTTTGGATGATAAACAAAGATGAACAGTAATTGAGGTATTACAGTGACATCTCTTAAACTGTAAAGTAGGAGTCATGAGGTCATTAGTCATCTTCCACTTGCGGGGAAAATCAAATATCTGGTGTTTTATTTTTTTTCTCCTCATCTATATGAGGTTATCTTGGATTAATTTAGGCTCTTGATACATCCAGTAACTGACAAAGGTGAAGCTGTAGCTCTGAAGAAACTGCTTAATTTTCACATGAGCAGTTCAATACTTACTGTCCTGTGCTATTTTCAGCATTCCTTAGAAGGATAAGGTGTGACTCAACTTTCTTGCTTGTAGTTGCCAAACCAATAATGTAACTGAATAAATTTCCCTTTCTCCTTAACCCTTTCTCTGTTTGCTTTATTTCCAGTCTTCCTAACTTATTGATACAGCCCAAGTTTTGAGGTTTTTTTTCTATATCTGCATAAAAATTTTCATGGTTAAGTTTTTCTTTTGTGATTCGTGTTTAGAATGACTGTTAATACTACAGTGCTATCACGTTCTACATTAGTCAGACTTTACCATCTGCATCATAGAAGTACACACATACTGAGTAAAAATTGTCAAACAAATTGCACTGTACAGGAGTTAAAACTTTGTCTGATGATATACAGTCAGATCCCCAGAAGCATATCCTTAACAAAATTTTGTAATTAAATCATGCAAGCTGGTTCCTAATTAAGGATCATTGGCCTGATTACAATGGCAAGTACAATTAACATTTTAGTAATACCTGATTTTTGGTACTGGTATTTCATCACTATCACAGAACTTGCCCTCTGTAATGACCCCAACTTTCTGTACTATTGACACATCTTTTTTGAACCTCATAGGAGGACTTTCACTTGGATAAATTGTCCCAATCCTAATGGAATTTATTTTTTGGCAAACATATTCATTAATTACTGTATTAGAAAGTGAACAACTAGGTTAATTTAGTTTAAAGTGAGGGGTGGCATGACCTTTATTCATTAATGAGTTGAAGGTTTGCTGAAGAAAACCCACACAATCTTAACAGCTTGCCAATAGAAGCCTAGTTTTTAAGAAGGACAGCTCTAAGCATTTGTGTGAAACATTGGGCATATCAGTTCTTCCATGACTCCGCACTGTACTCATAGGCTTCAAGTTGATTGTCTACTTTCATTCAAGGGTCTCTGTCTGTGCTAGGGGGAGATTAAAGCTGTGACACTGGTCTGCAGAGTCACCCTGGTACTGTTTTGCATTTGTGTTAGCTTCCCACCCTATTGTCTGAGTCCCAGAGACTGATGAGTAACTAAAAGTTGAAGATGTCAGAGGATTTTCGGTTCACACTGTTTTTTTTTTAGTTTAAGCTAAAATATATTGTGTGTATTCAACAAGAACAAGAGGCTCTGAGATCCAATACACTGAGTTTCTACCCAAGTAGCCAGAATGATCAGTGTGTCTTTATTCTCTTCTTATACGTACAACTCATTAACTGAAAGAATCATCAACATTTTTATCATTTTAATGAAAATTAATGACTATCAAGAAAGCTATAAGAGAGCATAAATACATAAAAGTTTAGCTATAAGAGAGCATAAATACATAAAAGTTTAACTAAGTAACCACCTTCCTTTTTTCCTTTCATTTGTTGTTTTAAATGAATCCATCTCATGGTTACTGGGGAACTATGATCAACATTGCTTGGAGAGTACTAAATAAAGAAAATTAAACCAACCCAACCTTCAGAATGACGTTTCTTGACTTTGCCCCCAAAAAGTACGTATTATTCCCCACATCACAGTGCATGTATTAGGTTTTGAAGTGACATGACAAAATATTAGGAAAAAGAAAAAAACGGTGTGAGCTTTGAGCACTTTCTCAGCTTTCTGTTTGGCTTCTGTCAGTTAGGCTGATGTGTTGAAGCAAAAAATGTAGCATTTCTTATTGGGTGTTCTGATGGGTGATTTATTAGGAGGAGCTGTTTGCAGCTTATCCTATGTTACCTATAAGGAAGGATATGGGGTGAGCACTCCGAATCCAGACTGCCTTGTGCCTTGGAATGGATAGAGCAGCAAGTGAGGGAAATGCTGGAAAGAAAGACAGCTGTCATCTCCTTTGCAGGTTAATCCCGGTAAAATTCCTGGAGTGCCTACAGGACAATTCAGGACAAACAAGCATGGCATGCAGGAAATTACCATCTGGGTGGAGGAGAGAGGGAGGATGCAGGGAGACAAAGCCAACAGTTACCAGAGAGGAAAAATAAAGTCATTCTGGTTTGCAACAGGAATCTCTGGCTTCCCATCAAGCCTTTACACTTGCTGGGATGAGAGCAAGGCCACAGGGAAAAGTTGCAAAAGATAGAGGAAGGAAGGATTTTAAGCTGTGACCCAGAAAACAGAGTGAAAGAATAAAAGAGAACAGTACTATGCTCACTTTAAAAACAAATGTCAGCTCCCAAGCCCTCACTAACTACAGTACAAACTCTTTCTTCCTGAGGACCTTTCTCATTGGCTAAGTTGGAAAAGTACTGATCTTTTCTCATTTTAGGACCCTAGCATGTTGGCGTGAGTGAAAAAAAAACCAAAAAACAAACAAGCCAACATGATTGTCCTAATGTTCACTTCATGGGAAGCCCCAGCATGAACATCTGAAAAAAAATGCCCCATTGCTTCCATTTCTTTTTTTTTTAATGCAGTGTATTAAGTTCTTCCTCAGAAAAATCCTTGAATTAAAATAATAATTTTCTTTTTTTTTTTTTTTTCATGAACAACTATACATACTTAAATGTCTAGGGATTCCTCATTCTTTGAATCTTTTTTTTCAGGACACTCTAAAAGATTGCACGGGCTTCCTCCAGGGACCCTGTCCTGAAGATGTACAAACACAGCCAGTACTGTCATCCTGCCACTTTTCATAATGTTATTGTGAGTCTCAAAACATATGGTGTTTTTCTGAAAGCTTCAGCTACCAGAGAAATGACTATTTGCTGTTTACTTAGGTTACCAGCCATGGAGATTTTAATATTGAGGCATTTCACAGACCTTACTTGTATGAGGCAGAAACCCATCAAATCCTTATTTTACAAGTGAAGAACAAAGGCCTTGGAAATATTAAGAAGTCTAAGGTCACAGAGAAAATCTGATGCATGCACCCAAGTCCTTTAGGCTATTGTCCAAAACACTGATCCGTATTTTATTCAGCTTTCATGTAAGATTAGCAAGCAAATAGAGGAATAGAATACTTTAAGCATGTAAAAATGACTGAAAAGGTTACATCTAAAATCTTAAGGTTCTAAAAACAAATAAGAACAAATATTATTTCTGAACACTTAAACAAATTTTATCCATTTAGGTTTTGAGGTTAGTAATTTGGTTATACCCTCCAGCACAAGAAAAAGAGGAGTTTTTAAAAGTACACCTTTCACAGTATTCCTTAACTCATATTCTTATGATAGAAAATTTGTTGAACCTCATGACCAGATTCTAATAATGCAACCAACCATGGCTATATGTCTTATTAAAAGCATAATAACCAGGCTCTGGCACGTTCAGTGCTCAGGAGACCAGTAGAAAGAAATTACATGTTTTGAAATGGCTGACAAGGACATGACAAAGACCATTTCTGTCCTGATTCAGGAGAAGCTGGCCTTTCAAAAGGATTTCTGCTTGAGGACACTGACCTACCAATACAGTCAATGCCCCTTACATGTTAAAAATGCTCAAACTCAGCAAAGAATCGCCTGAGGACAGAAAGAAATGTTCCCTTTAAGAAAGGTGATAAAGTAGTTAACTTAGCAATAACCTTTTGACCCTTTTTATTTCAGAAGAATGGTGTCATATTCAGACTAGATCTACAGTACTCCTTCTCACATAAGGGATGTCAGTACCAGGAAATCCCCTTTGCAATTTTCTCTTACCTTGAGATATACAGGGGGAGGAGACCTGCTCAAGAGTTTGCAGAGATCTCAGGATGGAATTGAAACAGTGATACAGAACTAAATGTTCCAGAATGCAATAAACTCAATACAAAGGCATTCCCTTTACTTTGTTTTCCCTTTGCCTTTGCAGACCCTGTAGAAAGCCACCAGAAATATAATTTTTGCCCTTCCAAACCAAAATAAAACAAGGTATGGAAGCATCCTAATTCCAGACTAAGGAAATGAGATTATACGGAAACCCAGCTGTTTGCAGACATAAGGGTCCATGTTTCTTCCTTAAGTTTTACAACTGCTTATTGTTCATTATTTTCTGGTTTGTGTTTGGTTTTTGTTGTTTTTTTACTGATGCACATTATCTTAGGCAGCCTTGGCCCTAACCTATTTGCCTCCTCAATGACAAGACACATTTCTTAAAGTACATAAAATATATTTTTACCTAATCTTTTTTTTCTTCCCTGTTTTCAGAGCTATGTTAAACTGCTGCCCATTCAGAGTTTAACAGCTGAAAGGAATGTATTCTAGCTCTTGATTCCCCATCCAAGAGTCCTTTAACAGGCTATTTTAGCTGTCCTGCTCAGTAACCTCACCTAAGAAGTAATTTTTAAACCTCTCTTCCATTCAAATCATTCTGACAAACAGCAGTTACTGAGCAATTTAGACCTCCTAGAGCTTACTCTAGGGTTTACTTTTCACCGGGATGAAATTACAGTACTTTTTATCTTTGTTTTCTACCCTTTTATTTTCTCCCTGCATTCAAAGAAAAAAAAATGGCTACCTACAAATAGTGGCCAAAATACTAAAGAAAGCAGGACACTAAAACAGTGGCAATTGAAAAAAAAAACCAGGAATCTAGTGTTAGAAGCCTTTGAGAGAGGACTTAATTGCTGCTGTAACATAAATGCGTATCAAACTGAATTTAATTTCCAATTCTGCTAAAACTGAGTTATTAAAAGGCAAGGGCAGCATGATTTACATTGTGGAAAAGCAAAACACTGGAAACTTACAAGCCCCTAGAGAGAAAAACTGACTCTGACAAGGTAATTTCCTTCCTGATTATGCTTGAGAGATGATAAATGTTGAAGAAAAATTCTAGAAATGCTGAATTGAAGAAGTACACTTGCTAACTGCTCTGACAGCCTGCTTTCTGATCTTAGAAAATGTAAGCACACCGAGCAGTGTGGTGTCATGATCTGCATCTTGAGTGCTTTGTATTGCTTGAGAAAATACACTTATGCAAAATAAGTTTATACATAGTTACTGTGGAATGCAAACCAGAGTCTGCAAGGACTTTAAAAGGGCTTTAAAAGGGTGTTTAATTCTGACTGAAAGAGGATTACACATAAAATGGAATGAAATGAGAGATCACAGTCAACTCTGTGAAGTCTTGTGAAGTCTGTATTCCTTTTCTACTGGGGGAGTAAAAATACGGAGAAAATTTCTAACGCAGCAAACACTTCCAGTATAACGGCAGCCTTACCTACCCTGACATTAGAGGAAGCAAGATGATGTAGCTCTCCCATGACAAGTGATGAAACTTCTGAATAGAGTGATCAGCTCAAAGCTTCTCACTAACATTAGTGCCACTGCTCATTCCCGGCAGATCCAAACTTCACAGAAGTACTGTGTCTCTTGCAAATGTACAGAATAGTTACCTTTGATAAGCATAGGGTGTAATCATCAGAGGGGTTTATCATTTTAGACACAGAAGTAAACAAGCACAAAGACTTATATAAAATGGACATTAAAAAGTACTCAGGCAATATAAGTGTCTATACTGATAATAAAATCCAAGGCCATATCAATGATTTGACTTTTAAACTTCATTTGTAGTTCTGACTCTGGAATTTTTATTTCTTCATTCTCCCTGTGCAGTAAACTAAGGCTAATCACAGTCCTCAAGGCCTGGTCTGTTTTCCTGTGATGGGGTGAAAGGCTCACCCATATTTCAGTTTCACCCCACTACAGGCTGAAGGACAATCAGAGGCCGACCAGCTTCTGGAGCGTGGAGGAGGCGCTCCCAAGCTTAGTGGATTAGTATTTCCAAGAGGAGAAGTTTTATGCCATGTATGCATAACAAGTTCTTATACAAAATAGTTTTACTAGATTTATGCTATTTCTTTTCAAATTGTTATTCCTCACTGTTGTTCTCACACAGATGCATTTCAACTGCAAATATACTGTTTCACTGGGAGAAAAATCAGCTTTTTTTTTTATTTATTTAATGCAAATGTCCCTATTACTCCTGTTAACAGAATTCTGTGATAAAGCCAGAAAGGGGTTAAATTCCCGAGGTATTAAATATGTCCCTTTTCACTTCGTTTTTTTAGAACAACCATTCTTAAGAATAAGAGAATTTAATATTCAAATTGATTTTTCCCCCATTCTTTGACTTTATATAAATATTCATAATGCAATTCATTATCATTTTATTTTTGACTTTATAACCTCTATGGCCAGGTTCATCAGCTTTTATGTCACTGGGAGAGTAGATCAATCACTTTAGCCAATTTTGCCTGTCATACTAATTGTTGACAAAGATTAATTGCTTATATTGCAATAATATTGGCAAGTTCTGCCAGAAGTCAAATCTCTCCTATCCCTCCCAGATCCACCTTCAGTACATCTTGTGGTCAGAGGTAATTAATACTGTGTGCCTTTTTACTCTAAAAATTTAAAAATAAAGAAACAATTTTCATATGCTTCTTGCATGAAAAAACAACTGCAATCTGCTACAGTTTGTCAAAATACTACAGCCAAGATGTTCTTCTCTCCCTTTTTAAAACCCATGGAACAATCACAGAATATATTATACCTCAGAAAAAAAATTACTGTAATGTACAATAACATCCCAAGAGGAATGTGTTTTCTATTCCCTCTGTTGGTGAATTGGGAAAACCCTGCTTGAAAATGCTTTATGTCTACAAAACATCTATTTATCATGCTTTTTATGATGTAAAAAGAGCTCTCATAAATAATTCTGCTTGCATTTTCTTGGTAGCAAAAGATTTATTTTTAAGCACCTGAATTTCTGTTAAAAGTTCATACATGTTCCCTGTTTCCCTGGTGGCTTCACTGGAGACACAGAGAAAGTTTAGGACCAGGTGCCTGCAAAGGAGATCTGTCATGAGATACAGTATCAGAGAGAAATCCTCTCTGGTAGGACCAACTTATCCAACTTCTTAATGATCTGAATCCTCAAGCTGGGTTTATTTCATAAAGCTTTCAGACAGAAATGTGAAACATTTTCCTGGGACTGCCTACATTTTTACAAAACACAGTTTGATTATGGAACGTCACTGGCCTGTGCCATTAATAGATTGGTATGTGGGAGAAATGATTGTTGCTCAGGTGAAGTTACCTAAGGAAGATCCCCCCTACTTGAAAATAGGTGAGGGTTTTCAGTAAATTAAGAGGCAGAAGACTGAGTGGAAGATCTTGAACACTGCAGAATTTTCAGACATTTTAGAGATCTCAGTTCCAATCTAGGGAATTCTTCTGATGCCTTCAGCAAAGTTCCCAGGACACTTCAAGCAGATCCTAATTCTCTGTCAGCAATACTCACAGCTCACACAGTTGATGTCAGGTTGAATAAAGTGTACGCAAAGGGGTAAAAGTCATTGAAACTTCCCTTTCTATGAGAAAATTCTAGTTTCCATTCAGAATTATAACTCTTTTTTTCTTTCGTCTCTTTTTTTTTTTTTTTTCTTTTTTTTTTTTTTTGTCCTTTGAGTATTGAAAAGAAATTCTGACCTTTCGACAATTTCTGAGCAGCTTTCTTGAGGAAAATTTTTGGTTTTGTTTTGTTAAAGATATAAAAAGGAACAAGAAAACAGCAGTAGGTGTAGACAACTTGGTGTTACAGAGAAATTGGGAGCCAGACTAGGAGAACTCAGCAAGTCCTTTAAAAGAGTGCATGATATACAGACTTCTTGAATCTGTTACAGACCATTGGAAGAGCATGTTTATTAGGTGAGATCATGAATTAGATCCTGGGATGAACATTACAACAAAGTAGGAAAGTTTAACTTGTAGTTTAACTTTTCACTGTGTTTAGAGGATCCACAACTTATCAAGCCTGATGCTTGTCTCCTTGTCTCCAGCAGAGAAACAGGTGGTATTTTTCAAAAGCTGGCATAATTCCAAAATATGCCTATTGCAAGAGCTGCAGAATGCTGGCGGGAGAGAGTGTGAAACTTAATTAGTTATACACAACTCTTCCCAATATTTATTTCTACAACTGAGTTCTGTGTTGAGTTTTTGTTCACAAAGTTGAGTGAAACTGGGAACTCTTCCATATCTTTTATATCTAAAACTTATAAAGGAAAGCATTTTTTAATTTTTTCATAGAGATAGAAAGAATTTTCAGAATGAGGTATAAGAATTTTGCACTGTACATTAACTCTTAAAAATACCTAATATTAAAACAATCAAAAATACAGAAAATCAAATTTAAATATAGAGGTACATTTCTGTAAAATAATTCCAATGACATTGATAAAAACCCCTTTATATATATTATTTCAGCCATATCTATTGGGAAATTCGCATTAAGCATTTGTGAAAAATTAGACTGACTGTGCTGTCACACTTTGTAAATAACTCCAGTATTAAATGCTGCAACCTTGACCAACAACACAGTGTGAATATAGAACAGAATGTTCATATTGCAGTATACTAGATACAGTTTGTTTCAGATATTTTTTATTCTAATTTTAATAGAAGTTGTAATGGTTTTCTAAAGATGAAACTGTGATTCCTTTAATGTGGCAAGATGTTAATGCCATATTTCAGTGAAAAGAATGTCACATACTAAGCTTATGCATTTTCATTGAAGGAGTTATTTCATTTTCTCTTTACTACATTAACGATAGTGAGCTAACTTGACACACACAGTGCTCATTGTATTTCACTACAGTCTTATATTAACTTCTGTTTTAGCAAGAAGGCATTTTTAAATTCTAAGATAAAGTCAAAAACACAATGCCTTTCTAATATTTTAAATAATTGATAGAAAAATATGTATCGCAAAATTCTGTTGGAGTAGTGGTAGGAAACTTTACATGGCTGAGGGTGAAATATCTAAGTCTTGGCTTGTCATAAAAATAAGTGGTGTCCTGTTACAGGAAAGGAAGAAAAACAAAAAGCAGACATTGATTTTTATGACCTACCAAGGGAATACTTCTAAACTAATTTAATTTTTATTCTGCAATAAGATGGATCAGTGCAGTATGTCTGTTTCTCTCCTGTGATTATAAAGAAGGTCTAAAAAAGACTAGTTCAGACCTAAGCACCTAGCTTTTAAATTTTTAGTGAGAATGGATGTATCTTACATATCAATGTACACTAAAATTATATCTCTTCAAATAACATGGTTTTTAAATTATCAAATTTTTATTAAGATTTTTTTTATAAACACAAAAATAGAGTCCCTTGTGACTTTTTACTTTCAGCTGTTTTTAGATATCCATACAGCATGGTTTTTTTTAAATTTAGAGAACACTTGAATACTTTTTTTCTCCCTCCTATACAGTTTTTCAAAGTAACACATTAAAAACAAATTAGGCATCAATAAAACAAAATTAAAAACAACATCCAACTTTGTTATTAAAAAAGACCATTTTGTTTCATACTATAAAATGCATATAAAAAGCTGAAATGTCTGAGCAAATAAAAATAAGAATGATTTAAACAGAATAAAGGCAATTCTATATGCATAATGAAATTCAGATTTTCTGTCTTAGGTAGAGTTATGGATGATATCATAACTCTCATTTTGCTGAATTTATCAATTTAAAAAATATGGGGATAGAAAGGCAAGTATATTGATATTTATGATAAAGATATGTGTTGAAATTTAATGAATGTGGATTTAGTTTTTAATCCTCAGCTGGTTAACTAGAAGCTAATTCCATATTTTTTGAAAGATAAATGATACAAAACTAAATAAGTTAAGTGGTATTTATTTTGACCTGGAAAAGGGTAAAGAATAAAACTTAGATAAATCAGGATATGAAAATAAGCTTCAGGTATTCTTCACCAACTTGTCAATTGCTCATGAACCACACTTTTCACTGGTATTATTGCACATTGCAATAGGACAGAAGATAAGCCTTTCCAAAAGAGTGAGTTTAAAAGTGGCTCATTGGAAAGAGAGTGTAAAAGCCTAGGAAAACACCTTGGTAATATAAATTACTTTTCACTTCCACAAATCTCCTTAAGAAACTTAGTAAAAAAGCGCTCACAGACAGAAATATAAACAAATTGTTACCTGTGCTTCACAGAACATTTTCTTTTCTCATGTATTATTAATTATAATGTTTTGCAGTTCTATATTACTTTCATTTGGGGGATTTGAAGGCACTTTTGCAATTAAGAATGAATTACTGAAGGCAAGAAAATTATATTCTCTAAAAATGCCAGATTAGTAGCATTATATTAGGATATTTTCTAGCAGTCTTTTCTGAAGGCAGCAGTAGGCCAATGACCACAAAAAAATAGTAAATTAAGAATTTTATCATTTTTATTGGTTTTTGTTTTCATCTTCCAAGCTGACCTAATTGTGACCTTCTGTTTTAAATGATGATACGAAAAGTTTCCTTTCAGACTGCGGGAGAATGGAACTAGGGGTGTTAGAAAAACCTTTTGTGACAGCAGACTTCGAAAAGAACATCTTGTGCAAATGAAAATGTGATTGTCCAACTGGCTGTAACAGGTCATGGAGGGAAAGAAAACCAGACCAAACCAAACCAGTTAAAAAATGGTAAATAATTTCTCTGACTCCTGAGTCAATACAGCTTAGTTACCAAGCATTAAAATGCTTTCGGGTCTCTCACGGCAGAGAACATAACAAATGGGTTAATCTTATGCAGGCAGCTAGAAACAGCATTCACCCAGTAATAAAATACAGAAAGCTGAATTGTCATGGCCTTTGCTGTTAGTGAAGGCTAAAAACTAGAGACAACACCACTGGATCTTGGTGTCTAATGTTCCCACTTTATTTCTGTGCATACATGCACACAGAACCACACGTATGTATATATGTATGTATAAATTGAGTAAAAGAAGTCAAGTAAAACATGCTGGAATATTTCAGCAGTTCCTGTACTGCACAATGCCATGGCACATTTTTTTGCATAAAATTCTACATCCAATCATTTACTAAACTTCCATATATGAACAAGTCATGATCTCAGCTAGCTGTGTAAAATAGGTAGGGATTTCATTAATATGGGATGGTATACAATATACTTCTTTAGGAAGTACTGAGTTTTTAAAACTATCTTTATAAATAGTATTTACTTCTATTTGCTTTCATGAATTACTTTTGCTAATAGTAGTGATAAAAAGACCTACAGGTAATTAATTTAATATTACTGGCTATTGAAGTTATTGCTATATTTTTCTTAAATACAACGAGCATTGGATTTCTCAAAAATGCCTCTGTAGAATAGCACATTGGGTTTTATACTTTCATTGTGTGTTTCAGGGCTATAAAAAAATCTGGCTTTGTATATTTGAATTCCAATGATAGTTTATTGTTCGATGATACTTCAAGCAATCTTTTGGAATTTGCAGTAGATCCCATTTCTTTTTTGCTTCAATAGGAAAGTTCTGTGTTATGTAAATTCCTATTTGCATTCTCAACTTCTGTTGGTCCTGGACTTTTGTTGGTGGGGTTTTTTTGTGATTTTCTTGTTGTTGTTGCTGTTTTAAGTTCTATCACCAATTAATATTTTCTAAAAAAGCCATGAAGTAGTCTTGTAAAAATAATTATTCACTTAGGCTTAGGGAATATTATATTTTTCTCCCATTTAAGTTTGTGTACATTCATGTTTGTGTAAATGCATGTATGAACATTGCAAGACTGTCCAACGCCAAACAAAATGTATGGATGACTAATTTAGTGACTCTAAATATCTTTCCTACTTTATTTATTATCAACTGATCTGGTATAGGTTTTCAGATAAGCTTCGCTGAAATGTTCTGCTATGAATTTTATGGAGGAATCTTTTGGGAAGTTCTGACATCTTTCATGTTGCCATCAGTATATGTAATTGGATGTGGAAAAATCCCAGGGGTTTGAGAACTGTCTTTTCCTCCGCCATTCAACTCAGGTGTGATTGTGATATAATCAGCAGAATGCCAAGATTTCTTTTTTGTACTTGCTTCCTTTGGAAAGGTGTAGCAAACTCACCAAGATAAATTGAACATGAACCTCCCAATCTATGGTCTGGGCTGATGCCAATGCCCTGGCAGCAACAATGGCAAATAATGGACTAGAAATACATCGATGACTGGAAGAAGTAAGGCTGAGAGGCTCTGATCAGCCTTTGAATTCTAATTCACAACCTTAAACAGGGCATGGAGGGAAGTACTGGGACCAAGTACAAGGAGAGAAAAAAAATTGGGGAAAAGTAGTCTGTTCTTAATAACTCCTTTTAGTGTTCAAAGAAGTAGTGCATCTTCTACTTCTCCCCTACACACTACCAATAACAAAGTAGACATTATAACTGACATAATAATTTCTGTAAAATAGAGGTAACAAGGATGATCTTCACTTCCTTGATGTTAATAAGGCAGGTTTTACTATCACTCAACACAGATAATTGAGGCTGGGAGGGACCTCTGAAGGTCTTATGGTTTAACCATCTGCTCAGGGCAGGTCTAACTTCAAAGTTAAATCAAATTGTTCACAATCTCATGCAAGTCAAGGTCTAAACGTCTGCAAAGTTGAAGACCCAAATAATGCGTATTTATTTTTAACCCTTCTCCATAAGGAAATACCTTAATTCAACTAATTGAACACTCTGTACTTAAAGGCTAAATTGGAAAAGATTAGATTAAGTCAAGAAGACCAAATGAGAAGATGTTGTATTTAGGTTTTTCTGAAAAACCCTAATTCTGTCTCACTGGGTATCAAGAAACATCTTTCAGTTACCTGATCAGATGTTATCTTACAGCTCCCACTTTCACTCTACCTCCTAAACTCATTAAATGCATAAGATGGGTACAAAAAAAGAAAAATAGTTACACATAAGCACATTATATCTGACATTTTCTCACTTTCAAGGGAAATGCAATAGCATCTGCTGTCCAAGATAATTTATTTCATTAAAATTTTTCAACTTAATAACCAAAAGTCAAATATGGAAGCCTTCATTTGCCCCTCTTTCTACAAAATGAAAAAAAAAAATGTGAGGCCTTTTTAATAAATTTAAAAGGGATTTGTTTCTTTCCTCTTTATTTCTATCACTCATATTGCAGGTATAGTTATATCTACGCATGTAAACATATATACACATATAAACATACACATATATTGTTTATGTGTATGCAAGAAAGACTACAAACATCAGAATTATCTTACAAAAATAAAGGAAAATACCCAGTAAATATACACATATATAAAAATATATTTGCAGAAGAAGCAAACATCAGGAGAATCAATGAACACATTGTGTTTCATCACTCTAGTGTAAAGAAATTTTCTTTATTTATGCCATGTAGAAAAGGTCTACTGTTATTTGAAGGAATACTTATCAATTAATCAAAGTTCAGAATATCCTAAATACAATGCCGGATAGTGGTTGCCTTCTTGTTGCAATAGGACACAAAATAAAGATGCTTGACTCCAGTCAGAAGGCAGCAGAAATCAGAAGGCTTTATTTACAGTTAATTCAGCCCTTTTATAACATGCTGTGCTAAGAAGGCACGTTATTGGTCGATAGGACTGACACCTCTCCCATTGGCTAAATAACAGAAATAGCAAACAGCACCTGTTGTTATGAGAAATGAATATTGTTTACTCAAGGTTGTTTTAGGAAAAAGAAAACTGTTGAAGTTTCCCTTGAGAAGAGCTAGCTCTTCTCAGGCTCAGAAAATATCAACTCCACACCTTCTCTTTGCCCTTCCTTTTTGACTCAGAAATATACTAGAGCTCTTTTAGGCCAGAGCTTTTTTTTTTTTTTTTTTTCAAGAATAATAGCCTTGCTTTTTTCATCAATAAAGCATTTTTTGAGATTGATATTTGATATTTTTTTTTTTCTGGTAACCACTTTCCATTGTTGACCAGTAAGTTTGCTGTATTTTTACTTTCCCTAATCTATGGACCTCTTAAGAGCTTGTTCTTTACAGGTGTATTTTTTTCAGCTGCCTCATTACTGAATCTCTGTATTAGTTTCTCTTCAGTGCTAAGGACTGCTTTTATTAAAACTGGCTATGTGAGCCTATATCAATGTGACAGCAACTGAAAATAATTATTTTTTCTTTCTTGAAAATAAGAAGTTAATTTCAAGCCTTCTCCTACCCAGCTGGCAGTTACAGTAACAACCACCTCTAACTGTCTTTAATTTCTGTGATCTGTGGTATGCTTAATGGTTACAAAATAAAATCAAACAAAACCAAGAAACCGTGGGTTCAGGAAATAACATTTGTTTTGAGGACACAAGCAATGTAAATAGGTGATAGATCCATTTGGGTATCAAACATGTCAATTAAATGCATTAATACCTATAAAACCTGCTGTCAAAATCTATTTGAAAGATTGTCATCCTTGCAAGTACCAGGAAGATAGATTACATACAGCTTGTACTAGTGCTCATTAATCTATGCTCTGCTCCAAACTGTTATTTTCACAATAGTTTGAGTTATTAGAAAGTCTCCTCAATTATAAGCAAAGAACTGTAATTAAATCATCTAACTTTGTTCCTTTTCTGCTCACAAATTATACATAATGGAGCAACTTGCCTTTTTTATTTCTTCTTACTAACCACATGCCATCATCATCCACTAGATTTTGCACACACCTTTCTCAGTGGTGCCCTTTCCCTCTGTTCGACAGGACCACATGAATTATTTGAGGGTCACTCTTCAGCCTGTGGAATATACACGAAGATGCTAATAGTCTCCAAGAGAAAACATGTTCATTTTGCAGAGAAGAAAGGCCTGGAGGAACTGCTGGGGCTTGTCTCATGGGCAGCATGATCAGGAATGCTTCAAATGTAGCAAGGCGTCATTTTGCTGTGTGGGTTAGCCAATACCTGCACTACTCCTTCCTCCCAGAGTGTTCACTACAGGCTGTTTTCCATGTCCTATAGTGCAAGGGATGTCATGCTTCTGGGCTAACCTTGCATCCCCACTGCATCATGATCATATGGATATAGGGACACCAAATACGTGGAATCTTAGCACATGGCCTGTTCCTTTTTGCACAAGTAGGGGACATTGTTTTCCATTGGACACTCAGGTCATAAGAGCTGTATTTCCATGTGGCTGTCAGAGATCAAAAAGTTCTCAGGGCTCCTCTGGGTGAGGAAGGAAAAAATGCTGTACCATACCTTCAGTGAATACCACTCTTAGAGTTATCTAGCTTTGCAAGCAACAAAGTACTTCTGCATACCTGATAGCTCTAAGGAATATCATTTAGTCTGTGCACCACACGCTGTCAAATATATGTAACCTGTGAGTGTTCATTCTGATATATCCACGTCCCACAGATATGACATGTTTGTGTTGCATATCTTTACCACTCACCAGAGTCATTAATTGAATGTGATTCTGGGGTGCTGTGTATGCAAAGTAAGTTACCTACTCTGGTTTTGGTAGCAGGTGATAATCTACAGGTGTTTGGTGCATTGTCTTACACGTGGCTGTACAGCTTCCCTTGGAGTCTTATTCTTTCATGGGCTGAGCAATTAAGTAATTCATATTAATTAATAAAATGTTAACACCAAAATCAGATAGTCCTACAAAACAGATATGTCAGATGCTTCAGTTCTTAGTATTTCCATCAGCATTTCTTCTCACATCCCACAAGTTGTCATTTCTGATGGCACAGGCAACTCTTTGCCAAAAGGTATGTTGACCAACATATTGTAACCCCCTGAACATCTGCAGCCCCAAAACACAGTCTTCCTTTATAAGAATCTTTTAAGTGTTTAACACCTTAAAATTCCTTTGATATCTATACTGGTGAATATTGCCTGTTTTGCTCCATGATTTTATATTTCAAGAACCAACCAATTTTCTGATTCATTTGTTATCTAAACATGGAGGTCCTGAAAACATCAAAATCATTTGATGCTACCAGTATACATTAATATCAAAACTATTTATATTTCTTAATCATAGAAACATGTTTGTATTTTACAGGCAGTTACCTGTTAGGAGCTAAACAACTTTCTTATTGAGCTCACAAATGTAAACTCTAAAGTTTGTTTAAAGAAATGGTAACGATTTCATCATAACTATTTCAATTTAAAGATTCTTCAAGAATGAAGAGTAAAGTTTCTTGGATTTATTTAAAGCTGAATTTCGTATCTTTTAAATACTGGTGAAGCTGAAAGCACAGTAAACATGTCTTACAGCTATTTGGTGAAAATTGTTGTGCAAGAAAATGAAACAAGTATGGTCAGAGATATTGTGTCACAGGTTTAGACTACACATTTGCAAATAAGGATCTTATTTACAAAGTTATTGACCCAATGAAAGAATGCCAACAATTTAATTTCAGGAGTAGTCAAGCATGAAAGAGAAAAATTTTCATCTTGAAACTGCAGGAAAAGTGCAGTATAAAAACACTCTTAATAGGTCCGTGAGTTCTCTCTTTTTCATATCAAATTGGCGGTCACTATTATTCATGGTGTTCAGTTCTGCAAATACACATCAGTCAGGACAAGGCTTTGAAGAACATCACCAAGGTTTCTTCATTTAATTGGGTTTTTTTAATATAGAAATAACCCACATTTTCCTCCCCTGGACACCTCAGCCTTTCCCTTGAACTGATAAACAACAGATCATCACTAATTCTTAATGAAGAGTGTCCTTACACTTGGGATGGCAGTTGGAAGTAGATGATCTTTAAGATCCCTTCTAACCCTATGAAGTCAGGAGGCAGTTCAATTTTGAAAAAAAAAACACAAAAAACACCATTTTTTGATTGTCAGCAGTATGCTTCTAATAATATGGAATAAAACTTTGTTAAAACTCAGTATTAGTCAACATATATAATTTGTTTTCTTTTTTTTAAAGTAGTTTTTGAGTGTTTTAACTGATATGATAGTAAGATATTAAAAGAGGGAAATCTTCATTTAGATAAAAATTTATGGGTGAATAAAACCCAAAGAGGTGAGAAAACTGACATTTTTTTCCATGGAAAGAAATCACAAAGTTCTTAAGGCACCTGGCTGATGACCCTCTGTACGATCATCCGTGGAGGGCAGAGAGAAGGAATTCTGCTGACCTGAGATATTCTAGAATATGTGGTTTTATTGCATGGGTCGTGGGTAAAAAGGGCCTTGCCTTCAGCCACCAGCCTCGGCTGAAGGGAAGTCCCAGAGAGAGCGAGAGGATGAACAAGGGGGTATGAGTTAAGAGAGAAGGGAGCCAGGTGGCAGGGGTCAGAAAGCAGGGGGAATAGGTAAGAGTTAAGAGAGGTAGAAGTAAGAGAGCCAGGAATAGAGTGGTAGAAGTAAGAGCTAAAAGACATATAAGTAAGAGCCAGGAAAAAGAGGTTGAAGTAAGAGCCAGGAATAGAGTGCGAGGTCCTTCTTACAATACATTTTATCTCCTTTTGTGATGAATATTCTAATTTACAGTGACCAACCAATACAAGACACAAAATCCTATAGAATCTACATATAGCCTATAAGGACTACTACATTACCATACTATGTTATATTTTAAACTCTAAAAACTACTCTTTAGACTTTTCTGTTTCGCTACATTGACCTTTGGTTCCTTAGCTAGCATAAAGGTATTGTTCAATCAAAAGGGATTCTCCTTTAGCTGGCTAGGCTATTGTTTTCAGGTTATATAGTAACTAAGACTCGGTATCCTACAAGTCAAAGTAAGCTTCCATTTCTATTATAGGTTTCATATTTTCAGAATCTTTTGCTAAACAATCATATTTATAAGGTTTCCCTGATTCATCTTCCCCAACAACCCTCCTTTATCTACAAATGTATAAATAAGCTGGAAATGGACACAAAGTGTGGTGACATAGGCTGCAGCCCAGCTGAAAGGAATTGCAGCAGAACTTCATGAAACTGGAACAAAATGTGTGGTAAAATTCAATGTAGACATAAATAAAGTAATACACATAGAAAAAACCTGATTCCACATAAAATGATGGTTTCTTGCATTCACCATCACCTTGCAGGAAAAAAGGTTATCTCTTACAACCCTGTTAACAGCATGGATTATGGCTGATTGGATAGCAAGTGCCATGAAAATACCAGTTCACTGCTTGGTCGTTGTCAGAAAAGGGAAGGCCAGAAAAAAGATAATAGAATGCAAACCAGAGGGCATTAATATGTCACTGATATAAATCCATTGCTAGCTTGCATCTTGAATTGTTGCATTGCATCTTGTCATATTTCAAAAGAGGTATAGAGAACAAGAGATCTTCATAAGAGCACAGCCAGGATGATCAAAAATATACTGTGTCTTCTGTGTGAAGAATGATTATGCTGGGACACAGCATGTTGGACCAGTGACATCCAAAATGAGTTATGACAATGATCCATAGGATTATGTCTGGCATGGTAAAATTGGAGAGAGTTCAGTGGTTCAAAACCTTGAGAGCATGACATGAAGGCAGGAGAAACCACACTCAAAACAAATGCAATTAAGTTCTTCATGCAAAGAGGAGCTGAGATGTAGAGCTGCTGGCTGAAGTCTAACATTTTAGATGTCTAACAGTTGCATGAATTGAAGAGTAAATGAGCAGAAAAAACTACTTCTCGTTACAAAGTCTTTGAACAGAAAACAACTGAAGGCAGAGAGGGTGCTCATTTGCCATTTGTTATGCTTGCATCTGACTTTACCCTTGTTTGAAAAAGAATACCTGGTTAGACGGCCTTAGGTCACATCTGATACAGAATACTGTTTTAAGGAATGGCAAAAAGTGGGAGTCATATCTCTCAACTGGCTGTAAGGTACTCACCAACGGAGACTCACATAATCTGAATTATGCTTTCTTTCTTCTCTCTGAATGACGACTCTGAAGTGAATAATTTTTAAGATATATTTGCTCAGCCTCAGCAATTCAAAATATACGTTTTACTTTACAAAACCAGATCTTTACTATTATCGTTATTTCAATTAAAAGTGATCAATAATTGTTATTATTATATTATTATCTCTTCATAAAGGGTGTTGGTTTATGTGCTGTAGAGGATTGTTTGTCAGATCTGGCACCTGCCCGCCTGGCCCTTTTCAGCATGGCAAGAGACATTCTGCAGGGCCTTAAGTTCCCTAAATATGTTCTTGGTGAGATTTTTCTGCTTTGTTTGGCTTTGATCCTTCTAAGGGAAGCATACTTACTCTTTTCAACCACGTATGTTTTGTTCCTAGTATTTTATTTTCAGTGGAATGAGAGAAATGAGAAACTTAGAGCTTGTTATTCGGGGCACCATCTAGAGACAAAAGTTACCAATTTCACATGCATTTTTAGCTAATCTTAACAATTTATTACCTCTCTGACTGCTTAGCACCTCTCACAATCTCAGTAAGAGTCACCAGTTAAGGATGCAGTGTTCACAAGAACCCTATTTTTTGGCAAGACTTCCCTCAGTGCTAGATATTGTTTTTGGCTCTCTTTCCACAGGTTAATTTTTCTTACAGTTAGATTTTGGGGTTAAAATTGTATAAGTTTCTGAAATTTCTGTGTAAATCTAGCTGTCTCAGGTATTTAACAGTGATCCCCTCTCTGCCAGGGAAGTGAACTACAGATATGGTGTTGGCAATCACCCCTGAGGCTTGGGCAACTTTTGCATGGATCCAACTTAATGACGAGCTCTTCCCTGCCAAAGTGCGGAGGAACTCAGGTTTTAGAGATGCATTGCTTACACATACACTCTTGCAGCTCCTGATCCTGGTCTGTTACTTGCTTCCACTGTGCAGATGCCACATGGTAGTGATGGGTTGATGGTATTAATGCAGGGCATGGTTAGCCTGGATACATTTATGCAAAGAAACATTCCCTGAAGTCATCATTAGAAGAAAGTGTAACAATATATCACGCAATGTCAGTGAAGCCTTTGTAATTCAAGACTCTAGGGAAGGGGTCTCCTGCTCTAAGGGAGGGCTATAGGCTACATGCTTCTCTAGGTCTGCTTGCTTTTGGGCTCTGGCTTGGCCTAAAGGTCACCACACCTGGCACATCTCCAGGTCTCAGGGGCAGAGTGGCCTCCTCTTTCCATAGGTTTTGAACGTGAAAGACAGGAGCCACGTGGGGCATCCTTCCTTTCTGCTGCTCCGTCACAGCCTTTTAAAAAATAAGTAAAAAGTGTGCCTTTGATGAAACATAACTATTAAAACAGGTTAAGTATCTGGCACATTCAAAACAAGCCATACATCAGAAAAGTCAGGAAGGAACATATATCAAAATTTGATACAGATTTTGGAAGTGATAGGAGAAGCACATGTTATTTTCAAAGGCTGACAAAGACCTTACCCTATTTTAATAGCAGCTGTTGACATTTTAATCTTTGCTTTTATGTACATAGTCTAAAAGTATATATGGATAAAATGAGAAGAATTAGAATTTTAGATCATAGGCTAGCGTAGTTACGTCTGTGGTTAAAAAAGAAAAAAAGAAAAAAGAACATGACTTTAACATTGATAGACAAAATGAACATTTAATAACATGATTCCATGTAACTCCTTGCCCTAGTAAGAAATCTTATGCTTCAACAATATTCCTTTATGAATTTTGGCTACTTAATGTTGAGCTCTTTGGCACAGTATTATAAATCCTTTCCAAGCTTATTAGTGGGTGTTAAAGATACTATTAATAGACATTTCAAAATTGGAAAAAAAAAACCAAAACAATATACGCTGTCTTTTGACAGAAAAAAAATCTTAAGGCTCTGTTGGAGGTGTTATAGCCTATAGATTTACAAATTATCGGGGTTTTCTTTCACTAGAGAATCTTAAACACTCACTGCCTGCCTTACTGACAGACAAGAGACGCATTACCTGTCATAGATGCATTGAAAATTTAACTGTGTGTGTTTCTTTTTTGGGAAAATATAGGTTTAGGTTATTTTTTGATCTGCTTAGATAGGTACAACAATACAGGAGTCATGACAAGTTATGTACCAGAAACTTATGGGGTGTTCCTAGGAAGGGGGGATAAAAGCCTCTTTAATTGAATGTCTACATAGTCCATCTTATTAAGCAGTACTTCTTTCTATCCTCTTCTTCAAGTCCTATTCTTATTTCAGTTACACATGTAAACCTTAGGAGTTATCCCACTAAATATATTGGAATTGTTAGGCATTTATGTCAATAGAAGAAAAAAGAATTTTTTCTGTACTTTTCAGATCATTGGCACTAAGAAACATAATGACTTCTGTGGTGCTGTAATATTCTGTCATGTCAATGAAATTACTATTTATTGTACATTAAGAAGAATTTCCTTATTGAATAAGCAGAGGAAAAAAGTAGTGGGCATACACGGTGATCCATTTTTCTAGATGAAATAGCTTAGCTACTTTTTTTATAAGACATCAAAAACCCCAGTAGTATTGTACATTTTAGTGCATCAAAGTACTAATATTTCCCCTGTCTCTATCACACACCAAAAAGATCTTTCAGCATAGGTTTTCATTTTGTATTTCTGACAACTAATAAACTACATGAAGAATTTAATAGAAACTTATTGTTTTTATGTCTTGTTCTTGGGCTACAAAACCATCTTATCTTTAACAGTCCCATAAGCCTGCAACACTGACCAGTAATCACTGCTATTTCACTCTTCCATTTCCTTCAGCATTTCAGTCTGAATCACAGAAGTATCAGCTTTCCTGGACCTACTTTAGGCCTTCCTTCCAGACTGAAAATATCCCAGAATGTTCAATAAGGCTCTCAGAATACCTGAAAACCATTTCTAAAAGGTCAGAAATTTAGAATTTTAAAATAGTAATTTCTATTGAAATGCTCATTTAAAAAAGGTCTGTATGTCTCACGTAAAATTTCATTCCTCCTGAGTAGCAACAGAGACAGGGAATTCTAGTTAATATAATTACCTACTTCTTGCCACTTTAAAATTCACATCACTTAAGTATAAGGAAAATTGTAACCATTTTATTCTTTTACTTGAGATTATGCTCAACAAAAAATAGGGCATCTACCATCATAGTCCAACGGTACAGCTTTGTTAGAGGGGGTTAGTGGAAACTTTTGTGGCCATAACACCAAACCTATAAAGAAACGATCTGCTCAGGTAGTGTAAATCTTGAATTCTGTTGTTCAAGTGGAGATAGACATATTTACATCAGTTGAGAGTCTGGCCTATATCTTTTTGTGTCCTTTTCATTTCTTTTTCTCCCACTGTTATTTTTTCTGCTCCCACATGTGTACTTTTTATCTTTATGACAATATTGTGAACTGAATTGTGATGAACAATGCACAGTTCCTGTTCAAGCAGTCTTTTGTTCTGATTTATGATCACATTTTCTTACGAACATTCATCCAAGATTTTTGACAGTGAAGTCAGGTCAAAAGTTGAAGAATGAGTGTTTTGACTTACATAGCATAATGAACTCAAGTCAATTTTGTATTTGAAATAGCCTGCAGAATAATAATTTTCTCTTTCAAACTTAGGTTTTCTACTTTCTGGCACAAAAGCACCTAACTACGCTGTTTTAATCAATATAATATGCTTTTTCTGGTTGATAAATGACCTCAATAATGTTGTTATTCATTCAGCATTGAACTAATGGGCAACTCCTTCATAATGCTGGGCATACTGAGAACACACTAAATGCATTAGTAATCATAGTTAGAAAAAGGAAATCTTTTATCAGTTTTTTGTTGCAAGATCTATTCTAATGTTGAAAAAATTACATGGAAAAAGATTTTTGCTATCAATTGGTTTAGACTGATACATTGCATGGTATTTCTTCTGTAAAAGACCTGTATAAATCAGTTCAAAATATATATTTTAGATTCAGGATTTAGAAAACAAAGATAAGTCAATAAGGACTGGGAAACAATTGCAACTGTGCTGATCCATCACACTGATCTTGTAAATAAGGATTTCTCCTTCAACTTTTTTGTTCAAAAAAACCACTAATTCTTAGAAATTTACCCTAAGATAAGTAAACTAAACCCCATAAACAATACTGCTTTGAATATTATATGTTATGATATTTATATATTTATAAATAAGGAAGAATATTTTTCCAATGCGTGTGGCAAGAAAATGAGACCTGAGGTTGCTCAGAGAGGTAGTAGATACCCCATCCCTCAAAACATTTAAGGTCAGATTGGATGAATCGTTGAGCAACCTGATCTAATTAAAGGTAGGACTAGGTGACCTTTAAAGGTGCCTTGCAACCCAAACTATTCCATGTGTCTATGATTTCACCAAGTGAATACTTTCTGCTCCATGGGAGTATTGGACAACAGAGGACATTTTTTCCTGATATGACAGAAGATCCTTTCTGAGCTGAAGGAAGAAGAAAGAGAAAATTTTCTTTTCATGAGGGCAGGAAAAATATCATCAGTATAGGGAAAAAAGTAAAAGCTCTATTCTGAGATTGGAAAAAGGAAATCTGCTTGGTTAACTTCTCCTCATATTGCACTAATATTCCCACCCTATAGCACTGCTCAAACATAAAAGATGAAACAGTCTTGCAAAAATACAATGGTCCAATTTTCATAAAAATGAAAATCTGCAGAAGTCACAAGTGTGGTTTCCTATGTATAATGCTTTCGTCTGGCACTTATTATATCATGTAGCATAGGTGTTACTGCTATAAGCTGTTAACTGCGCAAGACAGTTCCTAGCTGTTGTGTCCACAGCATGGAAGAAACAGCTTGAAATGGAAGATGAGACACAAATGTGTGCTGGTAATGTTGCATTGGCTGTTTTGCTGTACCATTTCATTGGTTATTGTCATATTTTTTCCACAAATGAATATATTGTATGACAGGTCAGGAAAGAAAATGTATTCAATCTTATTTCTTTCATCATCGTAATGTAAAAAAACTGCCCAAGAGAAGCTCTGAAATGCTAAAAACCACCTTCTACAGAGCATCTGGGAGGTTTCTATTTGAAGTTTACACTGATAGCAGATTGAAACATGCTCACCACCTAAATTCTTCAATTAAAGCTGAAACAGTTGAAGGAAAGCTAACAGTTTCAGTGCGTTTCTTACTCATTCCAGTTTTTAGCAGAACTCTCAGAAAAAGATCTCAGAGAAATTTGGTACCAGACCACGTTTCTGTATTAATTAATGACAGCTGTTTGTAGAAATTGTCAACCATATAAACGAAGACAAGCAAAAAGAAATCTGCCAGGATGAAAAGAGTTGCAGGATGTAGAAAGTGGAATGTGCTGTATATCTGAATCTCAAAATGCCCCTTGAAAAAATAATTGCATCAGAGAGCATTTCTGCTCATCCAGAGCATATACAGCTGAATGTGAGGATCAAATGCAAATCCTTTTGAGTCAGTTTGAATCTTCAGACTGAATTGGTCACTTTACTGCTGGATAATATAAGGGAGATAAAGGGTATAAAGAGATGTGAAAATGCTAGATTAGGTGCAAGGGGTGAAATTCTGTTCTTAACTACAGCCAGTGCGTGTTCTTCTGTGTCCTTCAATGTAGTGTGAAATAAGTTGCAAGCATTTAGCCACATCTAGCAGCAATTACCAAGATTTTTAGCAAAAAATTAAAAAATATGTGGAATAGAGTCACATGAAAGCTGATTTGATTACTACTTAACTTTTTAATAAAGTATTCTTATAAAGCTTTTACATGAAGCCCACTGTCTAACATCAAGTGGAACCAATCTGAATGGTTTCATGTTTGCATACAAATGTTCCCTTATAAATTAAAAAAAAAAAAAAAATTGTACAGCCTAATCATGATTGACCTGAAGCTTTTGAATTAAAAAGAAACTCTAAAAATCAGACTTCTTTCTTCAGTCTCAGCTTCACTCAAAGGAAGGGGTAAGTTACACTCTTTAATGAACTGGGATTAGGGAGCAGAATAGAGGGCGATGTGTATAGTGTTTCATAAGACCATGTGAGGGCAATCTTTCAAAAATATAGCAGTCTCTACAGAAATTAGTCTATTGAAATCATTGGTGTCCCAGATAAATGCAGGATGCAAAGGAATCAGCTGAAGTCCAGCACAGAAGATACACTCTTGTGTATGCTTGCCTTGGCAGAGCATTGAACCATGACAGCATTGTTCTGATTGCAGTGTGCGTATCAAAATTTGATATAAAAAAGAAAAGAGTATGGAAGACTTGGCTCAGAATATTGTGGAAGGTATACTTGCTATAAAGAGCATGTACATATAAAAAACAGGCAAAACAAATTAAGATAATCTTTTTTTGGGCCTAGACACATGTCTGTTATAAGTGCATCAGCATAATGGGGTATGCAATCATTATATAACTTTGGAGACCTGCTTTGTCTATAACTCCTAGAAACTACTTCTACATAAGAATCTCCTTCCCTCTGGGCGTCCTCATAACCCAAATGACTGTCACAGTCAAGTGCCTCTGACAAAGAGGTGTGAAACATCAGTCTGCAGCCTTTAGTAGTAATGGTTACTGAACCAAATCAATGCCAAAGTGTGCCATTTTGATGTAGAAATACTCAAAAGTTGCTCTACTCCTTCCTTTTTACCTCCTCTGTCACCCAAGGTGTTGGCAAATTATGATACATTTTACAAAGATTTTTTTTTATACACTCTCATAGTTTGCAATAATTCACAGCATTTCCATCACAAAATTATTTATTCTGTTTTGAGATGCCAGAGTTTGAGAATAAAATCATAAAAAAGTCTGTTTGTATATGGGTATGAAAGTTAGTATTTGGCTTTGGTAAGAAGAGGAGGGTGATCTGCATAGGCCTGCACATCTGCGTTTGTCAATGTGTAATTCATTTGCATAACTGTTTCAAAAATGTTCAATTTATAGCTGCTAATGGAACTTCGGCTATCAAGGGCAAGCATTTGGAAAATGCATTTTTCTTCTAAGACACACAAACATAATCTATGCATTTGGCAATTAATTTGGGCTCTGTATCAGACATTTCACAGAGTGGAAAGGCAAAGCAGAAAAACAAGTGAAATGAACCAAAAATTCCAAGTTTAAGCCCAAGGCTGCTTCATGATGTTTACAAATAAATTTTAATCAATGTCTGAAGAGTAAAAAGAAAAGTAAGAGACAAATCCTCAATCTGCTCAACCCACCTACAAGTAGGAGGCATTTGGAAAGTTGTTTCTTCCCTATTCTGTGAAAGGAAAATAACTTTGTTCTTAATTGTGAATATGGATAGACAGCGCACAGAACATATTATAAATTGTCAGCAGAGCCATCAAATGAGTTGTGTTTGCATGAAAGTCGGAAAGGGAAGATTTGTGATAAAACCTGCCTCGGTGGTTCTGTACTCTTTGTACAGTGCTAATACACAGGGAATGTAGCCAAAAGTCACCGTCCCCTTGTATGTTATTAAAAAAAATATTCAAATTTTTTGCCACCTGTACTCCTTACAAGAGTATAAAGAATTCTTTAGAACAAACCGATTCTTTATAGAGATTTCCAAGCAAAGGTGTAGGCACAAACACACTATTTTTCCTGCTTACTATGACTCCTGGTTATTTTGAGTGAGTATCACTGTGGCAGGTGACCAGAAACCAAAGAGCACAAAGTGAGTTGTCTCAATAACTTACACTAGAGTTGAGGTTTGCCTTAAAATAGTAACAGTTTGAAGTAACTTGTCTAACCCATTCAAATCCCTTCTAGCTGGCAATCTCTCCTTAAGTCCAGCTGACATAATTTCTTGTTTCTCCTACCTCGTAGCAGTAAAGATCTCATACTGTCATTATGGTGATGACAAAATGACACGTGTTTTCTGTATCTCATATCAATCTTCCTAGAGTTTTATTTAAATTTCTGCTGCAAGCCAGTCATATTCAGAATGGACCTTTTCTGTGTAGATAGAATTTTTAAGAGTTTTTCATTTACTGTGGTCTGTTCTGGTGCTCATCTTGTTTTTGGTGACTGCAACATTCAATTAATATGTAGATTAACTGATCATTCTGCATGAAAAAGTACAAATACCTACTGTTCTCACTATTTCAGTTAGGTGATTATGCTGTATGTATCATTTCGTTGCTTTTGTTATGCTTGGAGGATGTAGGAATATGGTGGAAAAAAAATAAAACCAGTTTAGGCAGTTAATACTCTGAAGATTCACGTGATTTTTTTGCCTTTTCTCAGCACTCCTGTTTTCTCTCAAGGATCTTGGAAAATTGCCAGCTAGAGTTTTCTGAAAGTACATGAATAACATCAGCTTGCAAAAAGCTTATGGCATAATGCAGTGTGACCACCTCTTATCTCCCACACCTTCCTTTCTCCACAAGGGACACTACAGCCAGACACTCAGTGAACCTGGAACGGGACAATGCTCTCAGCAGCACTTAGACATCACAGTGAAGGTAAATATCCTTGTGAGATTAACACAATCTCTTCAGATCACTGTCTAGGTAGAAGAAACAGTGGGAAAGTCTGCTACAGCACCAGTCCTCTGTGCCAGTGTGGATTCTGCAGCTACAGCGAAAACCACAAAAAAACCCCCTGTGATTGCATCATTTCGTTCTTCACACAACAACCGAAAGTACATTTAGTGCTAAATCTGGGCTTCCTTTCCAGGTCCTCCTTTCAAACACACCTGAGAATGGGATTTTCTTTCCCTTGAAACATTTTAAATACATTGGGCCAGGATGCTGCTTTGCTCTGAATACAAATCAAGCCTGAATATGAAGAGAAAGGGAATTTTATGACTCTACAAGAGCAGTTTGCTCTCATGGCAAATAATAAAAATAAAAAAGGTGCAAGTTATACAACTCTAAACTAAAACACTCCAAGAGACAGCCAGCAGAACAAGAAGGGGTCAAATGGCCTTGGTGTAGAGAAATGTATCTGAAAGGTTGTTAAATATTACCAGGGAGTTAAAAACACAGAAATGTTCAGAGTCTGCTAAAAAAGAAATAGCTGAACAAGACTTTGTTGAGGAATTTTTTTTTTTCTTAAAAAATAATAGATAAAAGACAGGGAGATTGTTTTTGTTATGTTTTGGTTTGAATATTATTTAATTTTATTTTATATAAAGGAATTGTACTTTCTAAACAGGATGTAAAATGATAATTCTTTGGAAATTCTCATAAAATAAAAATTTTAAAAACCTAAACTAGTGTCTTTTCTGTTTAATTAACTCAGTTGTCATCAAATTGAAAAAAAAAAAACAAAACCCCAAACCACGTTAGAGAACTTACAGATGGAATATCACTAAACTTTCTTTCAGATAATGAAGCATGTTATTACATAAAGTATTTTCAAAATTAAACCTAGGAACTGTTTATAGTCCAAAAATGTAAAAATTTGCTATCAATATGACCAAAGCTATTGGTGTCACTTGTGTCACTTTCAAACTTCAGCTTCAGGAGACTATAGTAATTTGTTATGTTAAAATGGGAAGGATCATATAATTTTCCAAATACATGGAATGATGCATGTTCTGAACAACAAACCAGCACCAAGACCATGATCCAAGAGGCTTGGTCTCTGTTGTTATTTGGTTATTAGCATTGTTAGAATTTTCTGTTAGCCACTGCTGAATTCAAACTACAGGGCTACTTCAACCTTTGGCACCAGCAGGGGTGTGGACTAGAACTATAATAAGCAAGTATTTGTTCAATAAATTGGTCTCAGTGTCTCAATATAGAACCCTGTAACTACGTGGGCGGTAAAAGCTTTGGAATGTGCTTACCATGCTCTTCCACTTCTGTGGAATGTTAATAGGTGTTTTAAATTTTTTTCTTATATTATTTATCCACAAACATCTAGAAAAAAAACATCAAAACACATTCAAATCATGCTTCTCCTAATAAGACCTGTGTTAAGATTTCTTCCATCAGGGTGTGTAATGAGTACAAGGCAACAGTTTGTTCAGTTTGTTTCAGCATAACCTGGCTGTAGTCTTCTTATTTCTAGAATACATTTACCTGATAAAAATCACATCATATTGAGCTTCTTAACTGCTGGAGGGAGATGTTTCAAAAGTAATAGCTGATTTAAAAAATGAAATAGCCTTCAGAGTCCATAAACTAGCAGGCAGTTTTCTAGAAACTCAAATTTAATTTACATAGTACAAAAACGGATTGATAATAATTACATGAATTGTTAGATCCATCTTCACTTCTTATGACCTGCATTAGAGATGATGATAAACTGCTGATGGCAGAACTCAACATAAGATTTTCAGAACTATCCTTTACCTCTTATCAAAGTTAATACCTACATCACATACATGTAGGAACACATTTCTATCCGGTTTAGATGTATGAAAACATGCAAACTTTCAAGTGTATCTCTAGGCTAAACTCATCTCTCATACAATACATTATGATAAATCTTATGTGACTGATACTTTATGGCTTCTCGTGGGGGTATAATTTTCTTTTTAAAATAACTTCAGTCTTCCATTTATAAGTTACTTGGGGAAAGTGATGAGTTAATCAAAGTGTAGTAACAGTGACTTTCCTCTCAAGGTTTGAAAAAGAAAATAAGATTTTTGTAGCAGCTGGATAGAATGTTGGTTTTAGATACTGGAAAAATAATAATGGTCTAGCCTGTGTCGGGTGAGAAGCACACTGAGTAACAGATGCAATAGGACAGAAAAATAACCCTCAGGTTGCACTTGTAAAGGACTGGACTGAGACTTTCTGATTGGAAGGCTGCTGTAAAATACAGATGACTTAAGACCAAATTAGACTGTACTTGCAGAATAGAATACTCCTAAATGAGAACAGAACCCAATATAATATTGGGCTCTCTTGTTCTTGGACTTCTCTTATTGTAAGTGGGAAGTCAGCTGGGGACATTTACCTTTGGATCAGTCAGAGCTGACAGATAAAATCTGTCTCTCCTTCACAGTAAAGTAAATTGAGTGGAAATAGGGGCTTTTTTTTGATATTGCAGTGTGTTGAAGTGCTAGGAGATTGATAAGACTGTAAGCAAAATGGGGAGACTAGACTCCTATTCAAGTGTTGTTTCTAAATAGTTGGAATCTAGTTTTGATTGTTTTTACCACAGTCCTGGTAGGGGTTTGCTGTGTTTTTGTTTTAATATTTTGAGAACAATTTTTAAGAAAATACTTCTTTGAAGTTGTTTCTCTGTATTTTGTAAAAAATATCTTGATTATGCTTTATGTCTTACTTTCTGCTCTGCAGAATCTTGAAACTCTGGAGAACTCCACACTCTGGTGCATCTGCCAAAATAGGAAGTGATTCTTGTCATAGAACTTGGATATGTAATGTTTTTTGGGCACAAAAACTGCCCTGGCTTCATTAGCACACTTCCCTTTCTCACTGAAGAAAGAATATATTCTTCAATATGGACTCAAGTCAAGTCATGACCCAAGTTATCTAATATCTGAATTATAGCGGAGTCTATATAATAGAATCAAGGAATGAATAAGGATGGAAGAAACCTTTTAAGATTAGAAGTTCAGTTGTCAACCCAGCACTGCCTCTGCCCTAAACCACTAAATTGTATCATAAATAGTGATTAAAAAGGGAATTTTTGTTCATTCTGCATCAAAGGATCTGTCTTGATTCCTTTTTTAAGTTTTCTGTTAAAAAACAAAGTCAGTGAAATGATCTGACTTTAGGAAAAACAGTTGAAAACACAGGATAGAAATGATGTTGTAGGATAGACCGAAGAGGCAGAGGGAGACTTGTAGAAAAGATCTGGGAAACTGCATTTTGAATGGACTCTTGAAAAAAGCAAACAGAGGTACAGTCAAGTCTCAGAGCAGATGGAAGGTCTGGGTTTAAATAGAATTTGCTGCAAACCAGAAAGTTCTTGAGCTGAATGAAAACAGGCCTCAACAAAAAAAAATTGTCTAGAAGATGCACAATAGGATACAGGCTTAGCAACCCATCCAAGTCCTTTTTCATCTGTTTTCTTTCATAGTTATTTCAATGGTATCTGTTTAGAAATAGATAGTATAGATAGTTAACAGTAGTATAGATAGTTAACAGTTTCACATCTAATTTTAATAAAATTTGGCTTTTTGAATGTAACGCAAATATTTATTTATTCATTGTGGTTTCAAAAAGATACAGCTTTAATCTTAAAAGCCCAGAGGAGTTCCTTCATAGATGGAAATATGAGGCATTATCTGTGATATCCAATTAACAAAAAATTAAGCTTCTTTTCCCTATGCTATCTTTAGATTCAAAATCTATGGATTTCATAGAGGATCTTGCAATATTTTCATGACAGTGACTTTATTTGAAAGTTGTTCTTGCATGGCTTTTTCAATATCTCAGCTGTTTAACATGAAACTCCATTCATCAATTGAAGGCAGGCTTTCTAGTCTTTAAAAACAAGGCTACTACTTCAAATTTCTTTATGCTCAATGCCTCCCCTTGTGTTTACTATTAAAGACACATGCCCAGAGATTCTGCTAATCTTGGCGTAGACATCCATCTTCTAGAAAACTTGTCTTACTCTGGTTTTGCTCCTCAGGATACTGCCAGCATCAAGGGTGGGACTGGCTGTCTGTTCAAATGCCCAGAGAGCACCTAAATTACACAAAAGGTCAGCAGATTGTGGATGGAACCTTTGAATCAACAACCGCCTCCCTTGCTGCGACCCAAATTTTACAACATAAACTGCAAATTTTTTGTTACTGATATGAATTAATTGCCTGTGCACTTCTAATCTAGCTGTCATCTTCAAAACTGTAGGTATGTAATGTAAGGGACCTCTTGAAATTATCTCTATAATTTACAGGTATTTTCTTGCATAGTTTGGAATATTTACTCTTACCAAGAAAAAATTCAGAGATATTATTCTCACCTTCAAGATGCAGTAATTCTACCTTGTGTAGCTATTCATAGTTGGCAACTCAGGTTTATTTACAATGCTTTTTTGGGGGGGTCACAATTTCAGCTTACTGCTCTTTTATTTTTGACTCTTGATGTGAAGAGATTTATGTTAAAGTATCATGGCTAACTTGCTATTTACTTTTGCTCTGGTGGCATTCCACAATTCAAGAAGCAACAATGCTGATATCTTGTGGACTTGAAGCACTCTTTGTGTGGCTGAAAACTGACCTGATCATTCAGTCACTGCCCTAAGCACCAGACAGGATGCTTCAGATTAATTGTAATAGAAAATTACTGTATTTGGTGTGATTCAGCTGAAACAAATAGTTTGTCCATCTCTGCATTAAATTCTTAGGGAGCATTTATTAGTGAAAAGTGCTTGTCTCTTGAGTGGAATATGCTATCCATAATTCTAGAGCTAGGTAGTTCTATGAATTGAACTTGGCAAAGTTTGAATGAACTAAATTGGTCAGCTAAAATGTGCCGCAATAAGCAATATTCTCTATAACTTTTATAATGTAAGCTGTGATTTGTGTATGATCTACTTTTTCCCTGACCTTCATGTATTGCTTCTCATTTTGAAAACATAAGCTCTTTTAGCCAGGTTCTATGCACTTCTCTATGCATTGCCAGCAATAAATGCATTATACATGCAAGGTCTTAATAAATGCCAGTGACATCTTTAGCTTTCATTTTGGTCAATACTTTCTTCTTGCTGATGATAGCAGTGTCAAAACTCTAATTTAATGGATTTTTTTTTTGTCTGGTTGGTGTTTGAATGAGGTTATTTGGTGCAGTTTTCTCGTAGTCTTTTTGGTCTTTTCTTTTTTGATGTTTGTGAACAACTTGAACAGGCTCATGTCTTTTAGCAAAGTGCTATATCAATAGCTCAGTCTAAGTGCATACACAGGTCCAGATTTTCTAATACTAAATGTCTTCTAAGTATTAGAAAAATCCTTGTAACAAAGCTAAAATAGTCTCTGGTGTCTACTTTTTCCTCTTATAACAGGTAATATCAAAACAGTACATTCAGAGGTAGAGTTGATACTTTTACTGAAAGCCCATTCAAATGTTTCGTAAAAGCTTTGGGTTTGGTTGCTGACAGACCAGATACCAGATGTTTCTCTTTTAGGTAAGACATCTTTCAGATGTAGTGTCAAAAAAACTCTTTAAAAACAAGGTTTCTGTCACTTCAATTGTTCATTTCAGCATTCAATAGGCTGGATAAATACTACAGAGTATGATGGACATGCCACTTATTAACAGTTAATGGCAAAAAATTGCATATCCTATACTGTCTGTAGTCAAAAACTTTAGGAGAAAAGTAAAGTACTGCTCAACAAAGAAAAAGACCTAATTTTTATCAAATTCATAACCTAGTACATCAAATATAGTTCTGCAAAAATGATACCTTGTGTCACCTACTGAATTGTACTTGTCAGGTCCTGGACTATGTCAATTATATCATCCACAACATCACATACATCCTTCTTAGTAGCAAATAAATCTCCTACTGAATTGAATATATGTCTAGTTGCAGAACACCCACAGTAAACTGATTGTGTTTCCATTCACATTTGTCAGGATGTAGAGTCAGATGTATCTGTTAGAGGTGTGCATTCCTGGTAAAATAAAAGCTTGATATACATCTGATATGACATTTCCTGAAATATCCATGTTAAGAACAGGACTGATTGTATGACCAGCTGAAATTTTTGCATCAACATACTATAGTACTCAGATCCACTTTCTAGGGGACACCAATCATGTGAATGGGTTGAAATCACTGGCAGAAAAAGTTTAGGTCAGCAACAGCTCTACAGAAAGGACTATTACTTATAGCTGACAGCACGGCTTTAGACATACAACAGTTTGGCAGGGGGTTCAGGTGTGCAGAGAATAAGATTCATCAACATGAGAAAAAAAGACAGTAGAGCAGACAATCAACTCTTTTTCATGTGTACTTGCTTTTGTCTGGATCTTTAATAAAAAACTTCTCCGGTTCTGCTGAGCCTGTCTCTACCTTAAATTTTGTGGCTTTCTTTATGTGTTTCTTTTTGTGTCTCTTCGTATTATTTTATGTAATGTTCAAAGTATGGGAATAGATATAAACACAACATCCAAACTCTGATTATGAACTGGGCCAAGAAATGCTTCCAACCTTGTTACTTTGGTTGGCCATCTGCATTTTAAGTAATCAGGAAAAGTGACATGCATTGGAAATGATGGTGTTTTATTTAAAAGGAAGCTTTCAGTACAAGAAGGGGAAAAAAATCTGCTATCAGAAAAAAAGTGCTTCCCTAGGAAAAATAACTAACAAAGAGAATAATTATCTCTTTCCCTGAGGAGTTGGAATGGCATTTCCTCTGTACAGAACTGCGGGTGAGCTCTGCCCAGAGTAGAAATATTTTTGAAAACCATTTTCAGGTGGAGTCACGCAGACATGGAAGAATAGCAGCTCTCCAGATGAATGCAATTAGTCTGCCAGAAGCTTGTGAATACACACTGTGGTAAGTGAAGAAGAAAAGCTAAGGCAACAGTTGGTATAGAGTGATATGCATGGGGTAGCCTTTACCAGAAATCAATGACATATGGTGTTTCCAGGGTGAGTATCTATAGAAAACGTTTAAGGAGCAATAACAGTAATTAATGTTTTCTTAAAGAAGCAACAAACTTACCCATTTTCACTGCCTATCACAGGACATACAGCATGAGTTTCGTGAGATATGGATACTGAATAACGATATTCTTACTTCCTACCCTGGACACAGCTGATCAGTTATTACTGCAGATCTTGAATATTATTGTCCTATTTTATCCTTCCTTAAAAATGGCAGGCTGGAAGACCTGTATTATACAGAATCTATAACATCTTCTTCATTTTCCCTGATGTCCCACTGTTATACCACTTCACCTCCTCTTTTATCTGCTGATAATCTGCTGCATTTCACTCCCTATACTGATGTAACTGGATGTGATAAATTATTAGAGATTTCTTAATGAGAAATTTAAGTTCTAGAAATAAAAGAATATTTTTTTTCTTTTACTTCACTGCAAAATTTTTCATATGGAAAATAAATGAAAGTTTTTTAGAAGTCTTTGAGGATAGACTTTCTTTCATAGTCCTAGCAAAATCCATGATGCCATTGCTCTTTCATTGTTATTTTTCTGAATTGAAAAACTATTTATAGAAGGCAAAAATAGTCCTGAAATTTGACCAAAGATATTTAAAGATTATCCTAACATTTTCTGTAGTTTTCCATAATACCATCCCTAGGTTTGAGCTCCATCTCTCAACAGGAAATGAAAAATATTCTAGTTTGTGATATTCTTCTGGATTTTAAGGTAGGAACATGTTTTTTTCCTTAAACCCCCTTGTGCTGAAATCATCAATGCTTTGAAGCCATGCAAATGGAATTTTTTATTTAACAGAGACCCTTCAAGCTTTAACTGTTCTCCCAGGTTCAGCAGAGTTTTTCTTCTGTTCTTGCAAAATCTCATCTAATATAGATTTTAATGTTCAAATTCTGCTGAGTTTGTAAGTAGCCAGTCACTGATGGAGACCACAAACACATCGGGAGCTGCAATTTAGCAGTCTGCAATGTTTGTGATGCATGTGGCAGGCTAAAAGCTCCTGCTACACTTATTCTGCATTTTTCAACATTAGCACAAATTAAAAAGAAGTGAGACTTTTATTGTTTTAAGGAATTGTCAGCTCCAACTCTAGAGCTTTCATTCAGGTCCAAAATCTCTTTTTAACTTCAAGGACAAAAGACTGCACTTGATTGTGGATCTGATCCAACACCAGGTGATGTTTTTCATTGTGTCACCAGAACTATGATACACTGCATGGCAGGAATCAGTTCCCATTTGAAATTTGGAATTAATCTCCTCTCTCATTGTCTTGGTACCTGTTTATATTGTTCATGACATACGATTTTTCTCACAGTAATACTTTCTTACGCAAGGTACCTCTGCAAATAAAATAGGATTTTCTATCCTGAGCCAATTTTTCCCCAAATCCTACAAATTAAGCTATGACTAAGCACCAAACAGAAGTAGGAGAAGATTTAGGAGTGGATAAGCAAAATTTAAAATATGATATTTGCACTTTCTATGACTATCATACGTATGCCAGTCACTGTACATATGTCCACGGAGATTTGTCAGTGCAGATAAACTTTCTCATATATAGTTTTAGGTATTTAGGCTCATAAAATGGATGCATACAAAGCCTTGGAATTCAACCTACTACACATATTTTTGAAAATCAACATAAGTGCTATAAATGTAAAATATCAAATCTGTCCCTTAATTTTTGCCTAAATTTGCAAACTTATGAGCAAAATAATATATTTAGAAGAATATGTGTAAGCTATTTAGTTTCTGGATTAATTCATTATTATAAATTTTAGTCTCTGATGCATTTATTCTTTCAAAGTAATCTCTTTTTTATTAATTATCTGATATATGTTCAGGTAACTATCCACAGGAAAAGGTATAAGACCTTTTTTTTCCAGACCTGTGTTGTGCTGCTGATATTGATGGCACATCAAACCAAAGACAGAGTAGGGACATTTTCACCTGTATTATCTAAGAAAGGGGATGTAATTGAAAATCAATATTTCTCCAAAGAGTGGGATAAAAATAATAGGTAAAAAAAAGCTAAAGCCTTGGCCATATTCTTGGATGTGCTCTATAAATAATATTTTTCAGTTTAAAACCAACTGGGGTTAATTCCTTTAGAAGTGATTAAAAGTTCAGGGAAAGGTTTCTTTTTTTTTTTTTTTTTAAGTAATTACATATTATGTCTTCATCCTATAAAAAAGTCAGACTTTGTAGTGCTTTTGAAATAGCAGTCACCAAGATAATCAGATTTAATATGACCAACTCATAAATCCAAAATATGGTAATAGTAGGATTGCTGCTAGATTTGTTCATACTAAAACTCTGGGGGGAAAAAAAAAAAAAAAAAAAAAAAAAAGGAAGAAATATGAGATTTGGGAGGAATGGAAACTCTCTTTAACTTAAGATGGACAAAAAGTCCATGATGAATAATAAATTAGAAGGTTCAAGAGCAGATCTAAAAGTATGTGAGCGTAATTGAAAGAGAGTAAGAAAGAGAAGTGCTATTACAATGATATCTGGATAATTTATGATAGAGCGACCTAGCCTCCAGAGGCAGGAAGCCATTGCTCTGAGAAACATAAAGAATGGTACAGGATAAAGCACAACATTGTTTTTAATGAATGAAGCCTATGTTGATTAAAACAAAAAAAAAGAATTTTTTAAAAAAATTAGAAAGAAAGAAAGAAAAAAGGAAAATCACAGAAACTACAGAATAATATGACACACCAAATTCAAACAAAAGTGGTCCAAAGAAAATTTTTAATAGATTAGTTTTTCCACTATAGGGAGATAAGGGATATCAGTAAAATTAGCCAGTGTCTCAATTAAAACAACAAGAACCCTAGCATTTTTTTGGGCAATACATGTTTATCTTTTAAAATGTTTTTTTTTTTTTTTTTTTTTGAGATATGTAAATAAAGCACAAATAATTTAAAAGTTATATTATAAATCTACAGGGCAGGCATTGCCTTATGCCTAATGACGTGAGACTCCAAGTATTATCTACAACTTAGAACTCTGCAAAATACCCATGGAAAGAATAGCATTCAGTTGCTCTGTGGTACCATTACCTTCAATACATTTAACCTAAAGTTTTGTATGCATAAACAACAGTGTGAAAAAGCTATATCGTATGTTCATTTGAAATATCTGATTTTGTTCTACTTTCAAAAAATATACTATGTTATAAGAAAGCCAAAGACAGAAACCTTTTAGAAAAATTGTACTGCAGCAATCAAAAAGACTAGAAATTTATAGAATCAGACTTTCTATAATAGTTTTAATACGAATGTAGCCCTATTTGCCAAAGCACTGAAAAATAGTTAACCATCTCAATACAATCTAAAAAAAGGGAGAAATACCTCCATAATTTGAGGTCTGCTACAATAATATGGATGACAATAAAAATGAAATTAACTGTACATTCTTCTTCCTAAACTGTTTTAAATAGTGATTTGTGTTCTGTACTAAAGTAAGAAAGGTAGGCAAAGCTTTTAAACATAAAATCATTTCTTTTATGAATGGACATATGTTGCTCTAAGAAGTCCAAAAACTTAAATTTTTTCCACAAATATTTGTGACCCTGTAGTAACAAATTCAACTGTAAGGAGGTAAACTGTATTGAATTTATTTTCTTAATCAGGTTCACAAAGAAATAAAAGGGACAAAACACTTTTTCTAATCAGGCATCCAAATAGTTACTGCAAGTCGCATTACTGCTAAAAAGTACAAAGACAAAACATGTTCAGTAATTCAGTGAATATTCTTAAGTCTTATGACATGGTGAAATGGCATTTAATTAAAAAGAAAAAAAAAAAGGATTGGGCACAATTCTTCACTAAGATGTAATTATTTAGACCAGGAAAAACATTGTTAAATACTTGTGTGATTCATATCTCTTTTGAGTGGGTATGAAATGATACTCTCTGCTATAAAAGGACACAAGCACATTCATCTCTTCAACCCATTTCAGTGGAAACTTTGTCACTGGCTTTAACAGACACACAGAATTATGTCCAAGACTCTCTGCGTTTACCAAAGGCAGATTTCTTCTGGCTAGACAGGGGCTTATGCTGTGGCATAGGCAGAGTCCAAAATAAATGAATTATTGGTAGCTATATTTCATACTGACTAAATCCCCACATCTCCACAGTTGATGACTCTTCCTCTGTGTCTGAAGAGAATGTTGGTCAGTTTTAGGAAAAAAAAAAAAAATTGGAAGATAATGCTGCTTAGGAACACTGCATGGCCATCCTGTGGTGGCCACAAGGAACCCTGTGCACCTGGCCACAGGTGCAACTGCATTTCCTTATCTCCAGGGTGAAGACCAATATCAGTGCTGTGGAGAAACGAAAATGAACTACTGGATCTAGGAATGCTGTTCATCTTTGTGCAGGCTGAGCATTGCCCACCCATAGTTACTCCTGTCTGGCTGCCCTGAAACTTCCAGACTCCCATTCCTGCTTAGCCTTCTGATGTTGACATTCTCCTTTCCTGGCTGGGCAGATGAATGCTTACCCTGGAGTTATTCTTGGAGGGAAAGCTGAATTGTGGTCATCTGTATTTCATTGGAGTTGAGTCTTTAAAAATTGCTTTTTTTTTTTTTTTTTTTTTTTTTTTCCAAATATTGCAGCTTAAAATAGTTTACAGCTAGTTTACGATGAGGAAGCCAAGAATTTTTAGGACTCATACATTATTTTCAAGCATCTAGTACTTCCATTAGTAATAATATTTTCTTGAAAACCCCAAACAACTAGTACGACACATACACACACACACACACACACACACACTAAATAAAGAACAAAAAACAAAACAAACCACCCCCACCCCCCCCCCCAAGCCCCCCAATTTTATGTCCTAGAGGCTTTATGAATGTAGTCTTGTTTCTTGTTAATGCTATGAATTCACTAAAGGAAGCCTTCCAGAACTTGATACATCACCCCCTGGCAAATTATAATTAACACTGCATATTTACAACATGTGATTACATACCAAGAGATTTTTCAAAGCGAAAATAAAAAAGTTACAATGAAGGTGATAATGATTCTTTTGGAGAGATATTCCTTTGTTCATTTTAGCATTCTCATAAATGTTTAAATAATATAAATTAGGCTTCCAAGCCAATCAATTTCTCTGTTTCTCATTTTCAATGATGCATTTTAATTACACTTTCATGCCTCTAATCTACAGAAAAAGAGACAGCATGCAATGATCATGAAATGCAAAACCTGTAAAAGTGCAAAAGGATAATGGAACAAATTCCACAGTTTTGTGCCTTAGTCTCATCCCATATAATTTCATAAAATGGATAAAGAGGTTAAAATCTTACACACTTTTAATTTGGTAGGGCATGCAAAGCTCATACTAAAATGTGGATGAAAGATGAATTTTGGTTCATCTTAAATGTTTCACACTAAATTTACTCCATGAATTAAAACCAATATATGATCATTTTGTATTAAAATACACAGAGTTAATTAATTTTTGGTCTAGAATACCTACTGAATAATAAAAATTAATTTCTGGTTATCAATTCTATTCAATCCTCACTGTTTAATCCTTTTTCTGTGTTTGGTCTTAAAATATGCTTAATATTGAAGGTATACAGCTACAGAATATTTTTGAGTCACTGAACCTTGAAATGGAGAAAGGGTGCATGAGAAATTTGATTATAAGGAAGGAAAGGGAAAGGGAAACTGAAACTAACTATTCTTCCTATCATGAGACCCTACCTACAATACCTGCCTTGGTGAGTCCATTCCAAAGCAAATGCATCTATTTAAGAATTGAATTGGTAGTACAGGAATATAATTCTAAAACATCTATTAAGGAGCACTATTCTAGATTCATCCTTCACATATCTACCTAATGCTCAAACATTTTCTCTATCATCTGTTTTATTTTTTTTTCTCAACCATGATGTATTTTTTGTTTAATGTTCTGTGAACAATTTCCTTCTGTGACAGAAATTGCATGCACAATTCCATATTTTTGAATCTGAAGAATATTAGATCAAGTTGTAGCACATGCAGAACAAGAAAATGCTTCATTTGGTTTAGATCTTTATTTTTGAGACAAATATTTCCTTATTTTCTCTCCTGCCAAGTTTTGTTTAGGGGAATTTTGGAAGTGAAATATTTGGTCAAATTCCAATCTTTTCTAATGCTCTTCCAAGATGTTGGTGATGTTACAAATAGAGTAGTCAGCAGATTTTTTTTCTTCTCTTCATCAGAACTTATATGGGGGAAGAATAAGGCAAATATTTAGCCTCCTTCAACTATATACAAAAAACCCCAAGAGCTGTGATTAAAAAAAGGATGGACACTACCATGGTAAAATGGTAGGTTATTTTGCTAACTTGTCAGCCTTCATCAGCACAGAAGCCACATTAAGTCACAAATATAGCATAAGATGAAGTATTTGTTTTAAGGTTTTGCTTTTCAGGACTTTGAGTGCATAAAAATGCCTTCAAAAGGCATATGTGTATTCTGTCTCCTTCCTGCTTTGGAGCCTTTTGGCATCAGGACAGCAAAGTGTCAGAATAACTGAACCGGGACAGACCTATATAGTTCTTTTGGGATTTCACATGGCTATTAATAGACTTGTTTTCCTTGATGATCAGTCCTCTTACTGTAATTTCTTTTCTGTTCATATGTGCCCTTTTTATGTTCTAGTTCAAAGTACCCCAAGTCAATAGATATTTGCTGCAAATTAATTCGCATGCTTACCAGCTTATAAGCAACTTGCTCATAATTAAACAGAAGAAATTCCTACATTCCATGATCACTGAGGGAGTGAAACCTAATCTGCACACAGGTACACATTTTGCCCCCTCCAGCCTGTTGCTAGTGCTCTACAAAACCAGTGTTTCCACTGAAAGTCTAGGGGGAAAATCAGTTGTGACTGTCCTAATTGCTGTGTTTTTTGCTAGAGCACAGCCACTCCCACTCTAAGAAACAGCTATCGTGTAGCTCAGCACCATGGATCGTTTTAAGCCTTCTCTCTCCTCAGTGTCAAGTTGAAATTCATGTTGCTTTCCCTCTGCATCCTGGAAAGCTGGGGAAGGAGGTGGAGAGAAGTAGAGCTATGTAATTTCCTATGCTGAAGTTAGGTGCCCTGATGAAAAGCTGTCTTATTTACAGATTTATTAACCCATGGCTTCCTCCCTGCATCTTTCAGTGGTTCACTGCTTTGAATCTTTGCCAAGACAACAAACTCCATTTTTTTATTTTGGTAATGAAGTTGTGTTGCAGGAAGTTCATGGGTGAGTGAATCTTATTCAGTAGTGGGATTCACTGGGTCTAAATTTGCAGGGCAAGTTCATAGTCAATAAGGGAAAAACAAATAAGAAAAAACCCCAAAAAACTTAACAACCCCCTATCCCCCAAGGCCAACAGATCTGCATTCATAGATTTCACATGGAAAAAAAAGTTTAATTAACAGATGTTTTCAGGTGTTCCCTAGATTAAATTACTCATTCAATAAATAAGATAAAGATGTAGGAAAAATCATGGTTAAGTAATGATACAATAGACAGGCCTTTTGTTTCTAATCCTGATAAGAAAATGAAACTTCAGTCACTAGGGAGCCTAGAAAATATTTTAAATAAAATTAGACACCAGAATCTATGTTCCAAACATAGAGGCTATTTTTGCCCCTTGTCTTAAAATCCCAACAGTTGTGAAGCTCTGTCTGGATCCTGACATGGTTTAAAAACCAGTAGATAAACTGACTGAGACCCCAAAGCTATTTGTAAGAGCCATATTTATAGCCATTTTTACAGCCATTTTTACATAGTTTTGTTTTGTTTTGTTTTGTTTTGTTTTGTTTTGTTTTTGTTTGTTTGTTTGTTTGTTTGTTTTGTTTTTTTGGTTTGGTTTTTTTTGGGGGGGGTACTTTCCAGTAATGATCTGAGATTGGAACTAAATCTGATAAAAAATAAAAAATGCATCCTGTGTAAAAGTTAGTAGTTTGGGGTTTTTTTAAATTTATTTTAGCATGTTCAGGATACTCTGTGATTTCTACAATGACTTTTTGTGTCATTGGATAAAGAAGAATAAAACAATTATAATATTCTAATCCTCACCAACATCCTGCCCAAATTAAACTACATTGCTTGTTTTAGTCCAAGTGTAATTTATGCTTTGAGAAATTCTGTCATATATAATTCACTGGTGAAAACCTTCTTCCAAACAGAGCAAATAATTAGTCGTATGTGGGCTTAAAATTCAGACTCTGTCATTAGCTTCTGGTTGATTTTTGACTGAACACAAGTCCTGTGGTCTCATCTAACTCACATTATATGATGGGTAGAGAAGATGCCTCATGAAATGTGTTTATAATTTTTTTTTGCCATTATGGCATTATGATCTGCTTTAATAAGCATTCCATTTACTAGATTTGTTTTTTAGATTGTTTTTTATTTATTCTTGGAAATTTATGTTGATTAAATATTTAGCTTTGGGGACACATTTAATAGTTACTAAAGTTAATGAGATTGTCCATATGTTTAAAATTAAGTACTTTACTTGCTTTCCTCTCTCTGAGGTTTAAAGGGGTGGCAAAACCAGTCACAATTCATAGGTACTTCTATGTTTAGAACATTTAAAAAGTTCATTATATTTGTTATTTCTAATTACAGTTTAAGCAATAGGATAAGATTAATATTCACATAAAGTCAAAGCTTTGAATTGGCAACAAGAAGTCACAGAAAAGTTTTCTGTGAGATTTTCAGCAAAGCTTGAATACTACCTCCACCAGAATTTGATGATGTTTTTCTTTCCATTGATGGTTTATATCACTTTCACCTTCCCTCACAAATGCAATATTTTCTGTAGACTTACTTATAACATTCAATATTTTCTCAGGTCTCACAGAAGATATTGATTTTATATTTATTGCTAATGTAGTGATGTTGTATATAAGGTACATTTAATATTTAAAATCAAATTGCTTTAAATGAATGTGTTTATTTGCTGTGACAACAGTAGAATAATATAAGAATTCAGAAACTGCATAAATTTTTTGTGAATCGAGAGGTGCTTAGAGAACATTATTTAGACATTTTACAGGTGCAGGGAATGCCTTCAAAAACAAAACTAAGAAAAAATACTATTTTACTTTCAAGTTTCTTGGAACTTCATATATTTCACTGAGTGTCAATGAAAAAGTATTCAGAATGAAATCTCTTTTAGTTTTTATTATAATAAACATATTACCATTGATATTTCAATGATCTTACAGATACCCACATCAGCTTTGGAGTCATCAGTTTGTAAAGTATTATTAGCAGACAATATTTTAAAGCAATAGAGGTGGGTGCCACAATTATATCCAAATTTAATGGTACTTATATCTGACACTTTGGTCTATTTTATGTCATAAACCAAAAATCACAACTAATTCTAATTCAGGTGAAATAAATGTTAGTGCTTTACTCCACTACAGATACAAGTAAATTAGACTGATGGGCAGCCATCATGGAGGATAGATCACCAATAACCAGAAATTTGAAAGGGAATTTGCAAATAATTGGCATCTTTTTAGGCAGAGATCCTCTCTATGATGAAAGGAAACACAGACTGTCAGAAAGGAACTGTTTGCCATCCAGTTATGTAACATTGTATCTTCATGCACCTTTCCACAGCTGCTGATATAATTTTACATGTGTTTGCCTCTTCCAAACTTCAAATGTTCCCTTCTCTCCTGCTGCAGAGAAGCCTCATTTTATGAGATCACTGATTTTTAGAAAATTCCTTATCAATTTTTTTTGTTTTAATTTAAAATGGATAACTATGCTGCTGTTTGTATCCCATCCTGTGTTGGACCAGCTGAAGCAATGAATAATGTGTCTAGGAAAGTGGAAGGAGATTAAAGAGCTGTATGGACTAAGAGCACACAGGCATGCAGAACACGCGAGTCCCTCACCCAAGAAAGAGTTCAAAAGGGAGTTGAGTGACCTGACATGACAGACTCTGCTGATCTTGTGTATTGCATGGATGGGCAAGCCTGGGAGGAGCCAGGGCAAGACGTTATTTGGGGTCCCCTTCCTGCCATTGTATCTGTCCTCCGCTCTAGGTGTAAACAAGAGCTTTTATCACAGAGAGAAACAATATATTTTGGGATGTGGTTTCTCCTTCCCAACAGTTTCCACCCATTACAATGACTACTGGAATTGATCCTGTTTTTGACCCAGACCAAAGGGTTCAATCGTTTTTCTTGAAAGAACGCTACCGTGGAAATAGTTGATGTGGGCTTGCAGAGTTGTATATATTTTTATGACGGCTTAATAATACCTTTATTAAGGTAAAAATATATCTCATTTAGGCTCCTCTCAGGTGTTTTGATTTATGATTAATATTTGCTTTGAAAACAGAATGAGAGTGGTTTCACTTAGAATCCAGGAAAAGGGAATTGGCTTGAAATATTAATTATTTACTCCATTTTTCTCCTAAAATCTAAAATTTTATGTTTGAGTATTTTGTTAGTCAGTCTGTTAGGAGACTTATTTAATATTCATACATACATATTGTGAAAACATTATGAATGGCAGAAAATGAGAAATTTCTTGGGATATTTACAGGGAGTCTCCAGTGACACACATGAACTATGACTAGGTGTTTTCTTAGCTGAAAGGGAAAAAGGAGAAAAAAGTCTAAGGAATCCAGCATTTAAAAACTAAAGAGAGAGGAGAAAAAAAAAAAACCTCAAAACCTCTTAATATTAAGAAAATTTACCTGTTGTGGTAAGTATATTCTCTGTTACTGGAAGTGCTTGTTGAGACTGGATGACTTTGTAGAGTTATTACCCCTGTTTAATCACTAACAGTTGATTGTATGCCAGCAGCAAGTCACAGGTACTGTGGCCTACATTTTGCAGAAAGTCAAAGAGTATAACGATATGCTGTAAAGAGGGCTATACCGTTTAGCAGAAATTATTGTATGATATGTTGTGCAATATTCATAATGGCTTTTTATTGTTTTAAATAAATATAAAAATGAAATCAGTATTAAAAATTACAAGTCCTGCTTTTATCAGTTAAATGCAGTAGCTCACCTTTTATGGTCTATACCAGACTGATAATTTTAGATGCATTTAAAATCTGTTTCTTCCTAAGCATATCTGTGTAGATCATGCAGATATCAGCTTCAGGGAAAAAACAAGCAAACAAACAAACAAAAAACAACGGCAAAAAAAACCCCAAACCCAGTTGTTTCTTGGTTTGGCTACATGTCAATTCACGTGATTTTCCTTTCATTCTCTTTCTTTTTTTTTTTTTTTTCTCCAAAGATATGAAAACTGTGGAATAATAATGTCTGAATAGGCACTCTGGATGAGCACAAAAAGCAAAAAGGCATTTGTAAAGGCTCTGAGCAGGAAGACATTGGAGTCAGGTATTTTGTGTTCCTCTTTTCAAGATGGACATGTGAAGGATGAGAGCTCCACTGTTGCTCAGGGACAAGGCACAGCAGCTGGAGTTTGAAACCCTCAGTGAAACTGTGGCTTCCATAGGGTGCTGAGGAGGGTTTATTTGTTGTCGGTGACTGACTTGACATCAAAAGTTTGGTATCTTCACTGAACCATGTCTGCATTTTAGCCCTGAGGGGAAACAGGATTTCATCTGTACTGTTGTAGCCAGTGCTTATAAGTAGCAAGCTCTAAGCAATTCATTTGTTTTCCATGTTAGCCTCTTGAAATGTAAGGAGCCTTGCTGCTTTACTTGAGTGTGAATTTGACTGTAGGTCCCAGGAAGCTGCAAGTTTGTTAGAGACTGTTCAGTGTCTGAAGTTCCCTAGTTGCCTCTGTTCAGAACAAAAAGTATAATAAACAGAAGTTGACAAAAAGAATAAAAAAATGTATTCTCATTATCTTGAACCCTGTAGCATATTACTGACTTTATCTATAAGCAGGATTTTTATGTGTATCAGGCTCCATATAGAAATGGTGTTGATCACAACATTGTGACATTAATTCTTGCTGTCTTCTTGAAATGAATTAGTAGGGACATAATTTTTGTCATGTTTTGTCATGGCTGTGGTCATTTGACATAAAATCTGTTGGATTTACTTTGTGAAAATGTCAAGTTTCTTTGCAAAGTAAAGTTATTAGATGCTGAAAGTCATGTTATTACAGGAACATTAGCAGCTATTGACTTTGAGATAGGCTTTGTTTTGCTAACCATGTTTGGTGAGACTGATGTATCTGGATGTTTGGTAGACAAAATGCAGCTTGGAAACCAGTGCCTGGATTTAGACTAAAAGTCTATGGCATCTCTCTGCAGGTTGACTTCATTTGTACTTGAGGTGTTCTGTTTTTTGGAGAAAATTTAGGAAAATAATTCAAAAACGACATGCAATGAAAATGTTAATTTTCCTTGTTACTGTGGAACAGTCTTTCTTCTTACTGTATTTCCAAAATTAGCCTCTTGCACCTATTTTCTCTGATCCTAGTTAGCAAACAGAAAAGGGGCCATTACAGCATTTCACCCATTTTCACCCATTTCACAATGGGGAGAGAAGCCCAAACACAGACAAACATCCTGTGCTATTTTGTTAACCTGAAACGGAATGTGAATAACAGTCCTGTGGGTGAAATATCTGATATATCTGTATTCAATCCAGTGTAGTGTATTTTACACTGCAAAACTGTCTTGAAACTTTGAACCTTGCTGGTGTCTTATGACTGTAAGTTCTACAGTGATTAGTATTTTTTGGTGATTTTTAAGCATCATATCTGGTTTAACTCTACTCCTTTTGCTATTCAGTTATGCCAGATTCTCTGATACCTTGAATAGGAATAGCAGAAAGTTCAAAATAAGTGAAGTCCTCAGAGTACCCTTTTCCTCCCACTTTGTCACCATGCAGGAGCGATGTCAATTTGAGTGTAAAACATTCAGGAAGATGGTGTAACTGCATCATTTGCCTTGCCTCTATAGCCTGGTTTATAACTGTTTGATAATTTTCTCTGCTTGACCCAAACAAATGAGCTCTTGGAATGATGGCTGCTGACTTTGCCTGCAACTTAAAGCCATTATGCAGTAAAATCTACATGGTTTCTTCACATTATGAAATAGAGAACAGGAGGCAGCTTTTCTCCTCAATAGTATTGTTCCCTCTTTGGAGCATGCTGCAGAAACTCCTACATGGTATAGTTGCTGCTGTGAGTCTTATAAAAAGAATATTTCTGATGATGGGTTTTCCCAAATGTTTCATGAAGTTCTACAGACTTGGAAAAAACTTAAATATTGTGTAGGACAGTGTTTAATTGCTGTTGCTATCTTATATTTAAAATTAATTTACTTTGCTTACTACAGAAATGCCTTACCAAAGATTTCATATTACCTTTCCTGAGATAATATGCAAAATTGTCCTGGAGCTTTGACACAAACTTTTGTTCCTAAGATAATATATAAATGCAATTATATTTTTAATTTTATGGAATCTGTCTTTCTTTGTTTGTTTGTTTGTTTTGAAAATAAGATGTTCCAAATTGTAGTCATCATATTTATAGCTACATATACATGCAAGTAAATAACTGTAGTATAATCAGTCTATTTATCTGCATCTCTTCAGATGTTACCACTGGATGTATTTTCAGAGTTCTAGGGTCTTTTACTAAACAAATATTTTATTGGGATAATCAAACTTATGGAAGTCAGACAGAAGCTTGACTTGTGTACTACATACTGGGTGATAAAAGAAGTTCTGTTATTTAGAGAAATCTTGAAAAAATAACTTAATTGGTTAAATTTCTGTTCTGATTAATGTCATGCTCTCAAACTATAGGATGCTCATATAACCTTTATATGATTTTTAGACTCCTTGTTTATGAAGATGCTTGTTGTCAATACTCTCAAAGAATCTTATTTATATTTCATTAAAGCCTTATTTCTTATTTTGATAAAATTCAACAGAATTTAATATTTCTTTTTGTTCGAAGAGAATGCACTATACTTGAATTTGCATTAATGCATAAATTGTATTGACAATTAAATGCAATAATAAAGTAATCAGGAATGTAAAACTTGCAGTGTTCAGCTAAAGATTGGAAAATTCATATTTTATTTGGCTTATGTTATGTATCTAGGCTAAATTAAACTCAGCAGAGCAGATAAATCCATTGATGAGGCAATAAAATGTAATCTGAACATGCTGTTTGTCTTACTGTTAGCAGTATGTTAAGTGGAAAATATTGAAATTGGAAAATTAACATTTTAAATGGTGTAATTTCTTTCAAGCCGCTTGTGGTCTTTATCTTAAGGTCTTAGAGATATTGTTCTTCTACTATTTCAGTACTATTTATTTAAATACTCCAACTGGAGGTTGGAACAATTAAGCTTGATAGTACAGCCACAAAATTAGACATTTCTGCCTCAAGCAGCATACAGTTGAAAATTTCACTCAAATAACACTGCGAACACTGATATACTAAATTGTAAGAGCAAAATAATTTTTTGTTGAAGTTGTATAGCAAAGCTTCTGTGTCTTTAGAGAGAGAAGTCTTCTTAGTTAGGTTAGAATTCCTTTCTGAATATTTTTGAATAAATAATTTAGCCAAAATAATAAAGTAAAACAAAGGAAAGCAGGATAAATGAGAAAAATAAGATACTATAAACCTGGCTTTGAAAATATATGGAATGGAAAATGAGCATATTTGGATCTACAAATGATAAAATATTTCACTATTATAAAACATTGTATTAATATTTATTTTTATTTTAGTTCAATATTATTATTTTAATGTAATTATATATAATTATTATTATATAAAGTGTCTTCCTGAAAGCTGTGCTATAATGAAGCAAGTCTATCCCTCCCTCCCATAAAACCTAAAAGCATCAATGTTGATAAGCTTCAGGAGCTTTTTATTTGAAACCAAAACACCACTAGAACAGAGTAACTGTCATGATAAATAAGAAACTTTAGGTAACTGTACAAATACCATCAGTAATGGGATGAAAGTAGAAATAAAATTCATGAATCACTGATTGTGATTGGTATCATGGGCAAATATGGTCTTTTAAGAGAGAACTTTTTCCATAGAATCAGATATAGTAGAAATCCCATGCACTTGTTTCTTGGTGTTTCTTGATGAGCCTCAGGACTATTTTTAACCGAAAAAAGGGATTGCTGCCATGCGTTCTGCATATCAGACAGTAGACATAGCCTAAGGTAGGGATTTTTTATTTTTCATGGTGTTTTTATTGTAATGAGGCTTAAAGATGAGCCAGCTCTCCCTTGTAAAAACCCTTTTTCTTTAGCTCCTTTCCAGACATTCTCCCCTGACACTAGGGCCCAGTCATTCCAGGAGATTTTGTCTACATCCCAGACAGATTGGGATAATGTGAATCTGCTCCTTCTATATCATGAAGCACTAAGGACCTCATAGCAGTGAGAAAGTCTGCATGAGTAAGAAACAATTGAAAACTCTAAGTCTGGAATTGATTGACTTTTTCTTTTTTACAATCAACATATCAGTTACTAAACTTCCCTTTGAGTGAGTAGATGGTATAAGTATTACCTCTGTCAGTCTCAAGAGCAGTCCTGAACCATTGTAAATGAAGCTCTGATCATCTGGGGCCTGCTTTAATGCCAGACTCCGTGACAGTTCACATTATCAAAGAGAATGCTCACCCATAAAGTCCAAAACTGCTGCCTTAATGTATCAAGCAATCTTTTATATGTGTGTTATCTGTCAGACTTTCAGCTTCTCCTGGAGCTGGGTCAAAGTTTGCGTGTGAACATGTATACTGATAACCTTGCGAGTTAACCAGGAGTACAGATCCTGGCAGATCTCTTTAATTGTAAGTATTTTCTGCTTTACAATTCTCTTCACCTCTTTTCTTACTGTCTTCTTATGTAGCTCACTATTAGTATTTAAAGACACTATGTGACATTTAGGAGAGTAGCTCTTCTATAAATGATCAGGCTTGTCTGCTGCAGTGTTGGGCATCAGCCCAATTTTAGAGTTGAAAGTGTTATGTAAATTCATTGCATTAATATCTATGAGAGAAATGCTATTTTTCAAAGGCATAAGAGACTAGATTATCCTTGTCTTTAAGAATGCATGGGTAAGACATGCATCACTAGTCACATTAAATCCTAACTGCAACTTCAAACTTTTAATGTAAGAATACCCTTTGGCCATATATTATTATTCCACAAAAATGTATATGCAAAAAGTTAGAACTTATGTGCAAGATAATTTTTTGCCCTCTGCTTGGCTGTTTGATTGCTGAGACTACCCAGAATTAAGTCACAGCCAAGTGCCACAGTGTGAGGATTCAGCAATGGCTGATTGCTCCGAGCACGGGCGGCACAGTGCATTCTAATGTGTGTTAGATGGATGTGGGTGTTACGTGGGTAAATGACGAGGTCACTGAGATCCCAGAGGTCTGACACTCAGTCCAACAGACACATTTGCACTCTGGATGCTGTCCACAAACTACATTTAAACTAACAGCCAGGTAGTATATTTTTTGCGGTGGAATTTGTTAACACGACTACTAGATGTGTCAAGGTCTACAGGGGTATTATCTGTCATTTTTACTGCCGTGCCTGCTAGATGCTTGTGCCAGGGAGACCATCAAGATGTACTGGCTGTAGTGTGCACCCTCTTCTCATTGTTGTAGTACTCTGAACCACTGTGACCATGTATTTTCTCTCTGCTCTGACACAGGTCACTGCTGTGAAAACACAATTTGAATTTCTAATATAATTTAAGTTATGCATGCTGTGAGACATGAGAAAAATACCTTGAAACAGCAATATTCAAGACATCTGCTGATGACTCTGATGCACTGGTTATCCTCATGCCATTCATTCCACACAAACTCTATTTATCACCTGTTAGTTGAATAAAATATTAAAGTTCTCCAGAAACTGTATGCTCTCCTCTACTTCAGTGGGACATGAGTGTTCAGTGAGATGAAGAAAAAATGATAGAATTAAAATTTACTTATTGGAATCCCACTGTAATAAATTTTGAGAAATGAGACATGAATCTTTATTGCTACTTCTCTAGCCTTGATTGTTCTGGAAGCCAGAAGGCCATAAAATAATCTTAAAGATTCTCAATAAAAGAATTTGTATTATTCTTAGTGCTTTTAACAGTGTTACTCACTGCTGATTGATTCTGTCTACTTGTGAGGGTGACTGAAATAGTTTGAGTTTTTAAAAAATAGCTTATTCTAATTCATAGAACATCTTTCACTCCTCCCAAATGTGTTCTATCTATCTTTCTTCCTTTCTTTCTTCCCTTTAGTCTATGAAAATGTTCACTGTTGAACTCAGTCTAAAATAACTTCACCAAAGAAATGCCCTATAAGCAGCTCTCTTCTCCAAGACTTTCCACAGGTATGTTAAGACTGCAGTCATCTGTAGAAGATGATAGCTTCTGTGTTATGTTCCCTTCCCTTTGAAAACTGGTACAGTCTTTGGATTGCAAAGCACTTGGTAAGTGAAATCCTGTCAGAAGGAATGTTCTGACTGGCAGCAGATATTTGAAATAAGTTCAGTGTGAGCTGAGAGCTCAATTTTCTTGCATTCTTGAGCACAATACAAGAAAATGAAATTCTTTTTTCTCCTCTGCATTTCATAAGTCTTGCATACCATCTTGCTTTATAAAAGAATACACCTGTACAAAGTAAATTGTTGTTTTTACCATTCTAGAGCTGTTCTTGTGGAACTTGGTTTCTAAAGCATCTTTTCCACTTTAACAATGCTTACATAGCACTACTTTAAAGAAGTTAGTAAAATAACGTGACACAGCTACAAGAATTAAATATTTCTCCATATTATTCAAGATATTATTTACAGGTTTGGATTTACATATTTTCTTAACCTCTGACTGGAATAAAATGACACATATTTGATGACCTTGTAACTTGCCACAAGTTTACTGCTGCAGACTTGCACTACAATAAGAAGTGTGCTTTGCACTGAGGCATGGATGCGGTCATGTACAGAGCAAAAAGGAAGTGGAACATGAATGTTAAACCATTAATGTTAAACCACTCTTTCCCCATTCCTCAAATGATGGCGTTGCTATTTCTTGAAAAGTGGTAAAGTTAAGGTGCTGTAAGGAGGGGATATGCATTAAATTCCATTTAGGCAATGATTGACAAAAGCCATCAATTTCAGGTGTTAAAATTGCATCAGATTTCTAACTACAAGCCCATGAGCCTGGCTGCAATCCTTGAATAGGAGGATTTTTTGTCCCAGTCCTCTATGTACCTGGAAAAAGTACAGATGCAAGTCTTACTTTTGATCAATCCAGCAGCTAAATGAGCAAAACACCCCATTAGTCACTTACACATTCGTCTGTGGAAATTGCACGTGACTACTATTTGTCACTATCTCATGACAGTAGCAATTCTGACCAAAAGTTCACCACATGCTTTCCAATAGAAAAGCTCCTGTTTTCCTTCTCTTGGCAGTGTTTTATATTGAGGTCATGTCTTCTGAAAAAGATATTCTCTATGACTTCGAGGTGATGGCTACTAAAGCTGTAATGACCATAGAGTTCTCTAGTACAGATGTATTTCTGCAGGGAGGTCATTAATTAGGAATACTTTTATTTGGACCCTGGGTGAACAACCCTCTCCTGACTAGTTTCCATGGATGTGATTCTTTAAGTTACATCTTCACATTACTCAGCAACAATTTCCACAAGATCTTTTTCTTGTTTGGGCTGTCAGCCTCGAGGTTCACTGTGGGCTTTAACAATTAAGCTGAGTTTCCACCTGAAAACAGCATTAACAAAGACTTTCTGGACACTTTATATTGTGACCTAAAACTGTGCAAATTCACTTCCAAGCACACGGCATTCCAACTTTGGTTTGCAGACCATGAGTTTTTACAAGTATAGTTGAAAATCAGATTGGCCCTCCAGGTTTGTTCTTATTGGTGATGATGATGATGATGATGGAAACATTGAAAAAAAATGTAGTTAGGGTCATGATATTTTTCAAATAGTCTTCTAGGAAGAAATTTGAGACACAGTGACTAAAAATAGCACTCTGGTGCCATCATAAAAAAGAGCTTTTCCATTTTTTCAGTGAAGGGGCTTGCTTTAAAAACTCTGCCTGCAAGTCCAGTAGGTGACCCCTGCTTTATGAACAAACCAGTACTGTGCTCTCACCTTGTGCTTCCCGTCTCTATGGTGACAGACGGGGTGAAAAAAACCTTAGGCTTCTCAATAATAGCTAACTAGCCAAAACTGGGTGGAATAACCATCACTTGTTTTCAGGCAAGGAAAATTTTCTGTTAAGTAGACATCAAAGGTAATGCTGACCAAGATGGAAGTCAAGGAGAGTTGCCTCTGCATCTATGGCTCTAGTCTTTGGTGAACCTATATAAATTTTGATGCTGAAGCTTTCTCAGTTATGTTCCTGATAAAATTGATTGTATCTCTTGAGTTTCTGATATACATTCCTTGAAAGGTTAAGATCAATCCTGGCAGGAAGTTCAGGCAACATCTGAGGGATGTTCTCCAAAAATCTGCCTCCAGGAACAATCCCCCATGATTTTAGTGTTTTCTCAGAAATCCAAGGATTTCTGCAGTCATCTTGGTATTCATCTGCTGCTCTGCTCTGCTTCCTGAACTCTGGCTGCTCCTCATTACACTGCCTTCCAGGGCACATAAGGGCACTAAGGCTGACACGGGAAGGGAGACAAATACATGGAAAGAAGATCCCAGCTGAAGAGCTATACTGCTTGAATTTTCTGAGCAGTAAATTTGTCAAAAGTGGGACTGCAAATGACATCACTTTTAAAATCAGATTCAAAATAGTCGGTTTTGAAATAAGGGAAGTGCCAAGTTAATTTAAAAAACCCTAAACAACTCATTTAACTTTATCTAGGTAAGAAAAAAAGTTTAAAAATACAGTAATCCCTGTTATCCTTTACACAGGTTTTCATATTATATGGAATAATATATGTTGGTACTGCATGGTGATGATTTTTAATGCTGAGAAAAACTAATATTTTTTCACCTCTTCCCTAGGGAAAAGGAAATAGGATCACTGTAGAAGTGATATGTTGATGCATAAAAATGCAAGTGCGAAGAAGGGAAAAGCAAAGATTGTCCAGATGAGAGTGGTGTGACCAGAGCCCAAAATGTGGTCACTTCTGGTTGCCATTCATGACTGACAGTCAATGTTACCTCAGCAGCTGTTAGGATCTTCTGGTGAATATAGATGACACTGAAGTAATGTTGTTTACTGAGAGTCTGACAGGTTTCAAGGGTAAAATACAAAATGCAACTGATGAAGTCAACTGACAGGGACACCACAATTTCCTTGTCTTTAATTTTTTTTTCTAATGTGTTGTGATCTGCAAAGTAATATTGATGCTACAGTAGTTCCTAAAATAGATGCCATTATGTTCATTAGATGCTTCACATCTGGATATCACAACCAGTGTCTGTTGTAAGTAGCAGGGGGGAGGGAAGTAATTTTAATCTTTTCTGGGTTTTCTTGATTAGATATCTTAAACTTCATAAGCATTTATTTAATTCCTATTAGCATTTAACAGTCAAATGCCCTCAATGGAGAAAAATTACCCAAGAGGCAGCATGGAAATTAATGATTATTCTGTGATAGATCTTCTCTCTGACAAAGACTTAAATATTGAAATTCTAATTTATTTATTATGCAGGAAGATGACATTTTATCCCTCCAACCATTTGACAGGAAGACACTATAATTATGCTTTTCCCTGGTTCCCCACTTTCCCTTCTGTGTCTTTTGTGAGAGATTATAAGAGTTCAGACTCTCAAACAGGTTTGCCCTTACAGCAACACATTTGTAGTAATCAATGCATGTGCAGTGACTGGTTCTTTCTAGATCATTTCTTCAAGCTCAAATTTCTTTTCCTTCATGCACTATTATGGGGATGACAGATGGCAATGTGTTTGTTAGGAAAAGTGGAGGTGACTGTAATGCACTCTCTGTACATCTCTATGCTTGCTCTATTATTAAGCTCTGATTTGTTTTGAGAGAGTGCAGAAAAGGCAGTCACTGTATCAGAACACTTCTTGCAAAATAGGAGTAGTGGAAATATTGCATGTAGTTGTGGTTTGTTTGAGCAATTTTCTCTAGGAAGATTATTATTACATATTGCAATTAGAAACTGAGGACAAGGAAACACAACCAACTTGTGGCAGTTACATCATGCTTGCAGCCATTTATTTATGCTGTAGGAGATTTTTGATAATATTTTTAGTGGCTTGTAATATGAGCAGTGTGTCACATGCTCTGAAAAAGCTGTGCAGCCTTATCAGTCCATAAAGACACCTACTGCAAACCACTTCTAATATTTTCACATTAACTTGAAATGCCAGGCTTACACATCACCCTGGTCACTGGAGCTGCCATGCATGACTTACTAGCATTTCTGAGAAAAAACTAAAAGCCAAGTAAGAATTTGGAAGAAGACTGGCAAAAAATGGCTGGACTTTAAACCCATTAATTTTGTAGAGACATGGGTAGGCATCAGGTAGGTGGAACACAAAAATGTGGACACTGGAGAAGTGCTCAAGCTGTCTCCTGGCCCTTGCACACAGCCTGCAGTGAGCACTGAGAGTCCTGGCAGGGCATTCAAATGTTTTCAAAAAAGCAGTGTTAGCTGATTGCTGCTATAGAGAGGAGGGGAGTTGCAAGTTTCCCTACTTTCTCACTGTATTCCTGCAGTGGCAGTGGGAAAAAAGGGACCCGTTCCCCAGAACCCTAAACTGGGAAGCTGTAACCCCCTCATTCCACAGCCCCTGCCCTGCCTCTGCTGACGCCTCTCACCCGGCAGCAAAGAGAGACCAAGGAAGTGCTTGGTTGCTTGGTTGAACAGTGTCCAGGCAGGGTAGTCCAGAGTGCGCCAGTCAGGCCCTTTTCCTAGTGCACCTTGGCTTTTGTGTTAAATTTGCCTGGGGAGTAAACCTGGTCATTTTGGACCATAAAGGCAAACAGGGCCTCTCAGATGAACCAGAAAGAACTTGCAGGGTTCTTATGTCCTTGCATGGGAGAAATAGGTTTCTGAAACTTTTTATGTCAGGGAATTGCATTTTAGTGGTCTCAGGATCCTCCAGTGACCTTCATAGCTTGTGCTTCCCGGGCCAGTAGTGCACCATCTATTCTGTCTCAGTTTTGATCTAGAATGAGTTTATTTTTTTCTTTTCTTTTTCAAGGAAATTGATATTTCTGAAGATGGCATGTGGAGATGCTAAAGTAAAAGGTCTGTTTATATGAGAGGAAGATGAAGATGGTAGAGAAAAGAAAAATACATTGTTCTTAAGAGACTCAGTTCTGCTTTCATTACATACTCCTGCCTTTTGATAATATTAATAGGAGCTTTGAATGTACAAAGGTCAGGAGTTCTGCAGTGAGAGGTTTGTATCTACAAACATCCAAAGAACTAAGAGTTTGTTGCTGTGTGGCAAATAACAAAAAATGAAACTATATTTCTCTGTTTTGACAGAAATTCTGTGATTAAATGAGAATCTCTTCATACCATGAGAACCCTGAAATATGAAGTTATTTATCATTGGGTAAAAAATGAAAACAAAAGAAAAAAAACCACACCAAAAACAAACAAAGAAACAAACAAAAACAAACAACAACAACAACAACAAAAAAAAACCCCAACAAATTGCCATTGCTATGCTTTGACATTTTGAAACGGGTAACATCATGATTTTCTCAGTTTTTGGCATTTGTTTTCTCAATATTTTAGGAAAAGTACTGATAAACTGCAGAAGAGAGTATCTCATAAACATGTTGTCGATGTCTATATGTTCTGTAATTGTCCAGATTTTTGTTATATGTATATTTAATTTTTTTTGGTCTGTTGAAAACAAATATACACACTCTGGAACAACTCAAAATCTTAACATGGCACTGAAGATCAACTCAACGGAGTAGCTCTTTTTTGTGAGAATGTGATATGAAGGATATTGAACACATAAAGTAAGATGCAAATAATTGTCTTTTGGATAAAAATGAAGAACCTGATTCTGAGTCTTCTGAGTCTTTGTTTATTTGCTTTCATTCTGTTGGTTTTGTTTTTTTTTTTTTTATTGCAAATAAGAGAGGTTTGTTGGTCAGGCTTTTCTCAATAGTACCGTTGTATATAGACTATTTTTCATGTTAGAGAAATTGAGTATATTCATGTGGTTTTAAACTGACATACATGTATATGACTAGTAGGACCATTTTTATGGTTATAGAACTGTCAAAAGTGTGTACCAGGATAAAGGGAGAAATCTACATGTAGATGTTACAAATGCTTAGTTATTTGATATAAAACCTATTTTTTGAGGTGTACACATTCCTTAAACAAGTAAAACAGGCATTAAGCGCTTTTTAGGTGTAGATAAGGAGGGGTTTTTTAGCAATTATGATTTATTAAAGCCATCTAGGAAAATATTTTTATTGTCATAAATATGAAATATCAAATACATTAAAGCAGCAAAATCAAAGTTACCCATGAAATTTTATGTGACTTTGAATCTATGTGAGTGGAGATCTAGGACTCCTGATTTCTTTGAGAGAAATAATTTAATATTTCATGATTAGGGAAATATGTCAGATATTTTACTAATATTTTCAGAAGCATCTCCTTGATTTAAGAGCCCAGAAAATTTTCTAAATGTAGCTAAAAATTTTGCCTCAGTGTACAATTAGTTGAAATTGAGTGCCAAAGTGTATAATTTAAAATATAGTACTAAGCACTAAAAATAATCCCAGAAACTTTCCTCCAGGCTCAAATTATATTGTCTTAAATTCTTCTAAATACTAGGTCTTACAAAAGACACAGATACAAATCTTATTTCTGTGTTTCCAATTTAATAAACTAACTGAGAAAGGACATGTCCGTGCAGGAGAACACTGGTGGCAAACAGCTTGGAAACCATTTTCAAATAGTTATTTTTGCTAACTTTGTTTGATTGCAATTGTGTCTAACTTGGATGCCAAGTGTAGTTAAGAAAGTAAACAACAGCGAGCAGATCAAAGTTTCAAACAACTTTAATTATGTTAAAATAGCCAAAATATCTGTTGATTTTCAATCAGGGATGAAATTGCTCTTCAACTGATAAAAGAAACTTACAAAACTGAAAAGTATTTTCTTACCATTATGGTGAAATTTGATAAGGTTTTCCTGGAAAATTGTTTTCCAACTATGTTTGGATGTGGACCCCAGCAATAATGGCTATTAAAGAGTAATATATATTTTGCATTTGCAAGCCAGAAAGCCAAACCAGCGGAGGCTGCCACCCTGGGTGTGTGTGCATGCACATGCACGTGAGTGACTGTTTCACATGCACTGCTTACAACATCCCAGTTTTGCATGTCTCTGTCAGAGGCAGATCTGCTGCAAGGCTTCTGCCATGCCTGAAAGCTTGTCATGCTACAGACCAGTCAAACTAAGAATCAGCGTTGCCTTAACTATGCTGCCTGAAGATAGTCAGAAAGCATTTTCTTGTTGGTTGAGTCAGCGTAGAATTTTTACTGCAGTGCAGAAAAGTGTGTTTTCTAGGCTTCAACTAAGTATCCTCTGTGATTCTACTTTTTGCAAAATGCAATTGCCTGCAGCATGTATTACTGCCATGAAGACTCTGAAAAGAACACTTGCACTTCCTCACTTATCAAGTAAGTTTTTTGTAAGAAACAGTGTCTATGATAGGATTTTTACTTCTTTTTGCATCTATTATCTGACGTGAACTCAGTAGTACATGCTGTTATTGCATTGTTGAAGAGAGAATTCTGTAACAAAGAACACATTATGTACGCATCAATTAATAAGAAGAGTAAACTTAAAAGTTTCTGTTTTGGGGCTATGCCTAACTCTCTCAGATAAGAATGATGGTGCCCTGGCACTCATGTTTTGTACTGGCTATAATTTCAGGAAAACCTGTAGACAGTAAGTTATCTGGGTCAGAAAACATCATTTTGTGTGTTGGGCTGTGTGGCTCAAATTCATTTCTGACTCTAAGCATCTGGAAAAGTCATATATTTTCTTGATGACCTTTCCATTCTGGTCTGAGGACCTGAGTCACCTCAGTTTAATTACCCAAGGTTAGAGAAATTAATTTGCTTTCATGGTTATTTAAAAATACCAGTAATCTCATTCCTTCCCTAGAAAAAATTAGCTCCTCTGTTAGTGTTATGCACACACAAATTTTCATGACCTATCATTTGCAACCTTATCCCTTCACTGCTCAAATATGCCTTGAATATTTGGCACTCAGATGACTGTAATTTCTTCTGCAATCTCTTTCCAATTCCCTTTAACCCCACACAATGTTTTTCAGTGGTAGAATTATCAGAATGCCTTTTCCACTGAGTCTTGTACTTCTAGTTACTTATACTTTTTAGTCTACCAAGAAAATGTAAACACCTCTGCAGTGCAATGCTAAGTTTGCTTAGGAGCTTAGAACAAGAAATACAAATAGCACATTTTTAGCAGAAAGTGTAATGAAGCATATATGTTTACATGCAGAAATTGTTGAAATAATTTTTATTTTATAATCCTTTTTTTTTAAGTTTGGTAGTGTGAGGAGATGTATTGGATTTTTGTGGCAAGGCTGTGGTAGTGGTGGAGATACAGGGTTGGCTTCTGTGAAAAGCTTCCAGAATCTCCCCCATGTCTGACAGAGCCGATACCAGACAGCTCCCAAATGGATGGGATAACATATATTAGAAGGGGGAAATCACCTGTGCAACTGCGGCTGGAGAGAGGCATGAGAATACATGAGAGGAACAGCCCCGCAGACACCAAGGTCAGTGAAGAAGGATGGGAAGGAGGTGATCCAGGTGCCAGAGCAGAAATTCCCCTGCAGACACTGGAGGACCCCACACCAGAAAGGCTGGTTGCCCAAAGGAGGCTTTGAACCCCTAGGAACTCCACACTGGAACAGGTTCCTGGCAGGAACAGTGGCCCCATGAAGGGGGCACACTCTAGAGCAGGTTTGCTGGCAGGAGCTTTGACCCCATCAGGGATCTGCCTCTGGAAGTTTGTTTCTCAAGGATTGCACCCCATGGAACAGACCCATGGTGGAGCAGTTAATGAAGAACTGCAGCCCAGGGGGGCACTCCTGTGGGAGAAGTTTCTGGAGGACTGTCTCCTGTGGGAGGGACCCCAAGCTGGAGCAGGGGAGAAGTGTGAGGTGTCCTCCCCTGAGGAGAAAAGAGTGGCCGAGGCAAGGGGTGATGAGCTGACCACAGCCCCCATGCCCCATCCCTCTGAGCTGCTATAGGGGAGGAGGGAGAGAAAACACAAATACAGGATGGGCAGGGAATGGATCAAGAGCAGCTTTTAGGAGGAAGACTTGAGGCTGTTGGTTAATGAGAAGTTCAACATGATTCAACAATGTGTGCCTGTATCCCAGAAAGCCATCCTCATCCTGGCAGTGGGGCCAGCAGGGGAGAGAGGGGATTCTACCCCTCTGCTCTGGTGAGACCCACCTTGAACACTGCATCCAGCTCTGGGGGCTCCTGCATAAGGGCATAGACCTCTTGGAGCAAGTCCAGAAGATTAACTGCATCTCAACCAGACCCAATCCTGGAGAAATATAAAGTTCACACTTCAGTGAAAACATACTTTTTCATAAGTTCAAATGTGATGGCACATGGATGTCATGTTAATTTTAATTTCTGTTGGAAGAATATTATTATTTTTTTCCTTTTTTTTTTTCTTTTTACATTCCATTTCTTCCTGAATAATATTGTTTGGACTGATTATATCATAGATAAGGTTTCCATACCAAATTATATTACAAACTGAAGTTGATAAGATTATCTTGGATTTAAAAACACACTTTCCCCTAGGAAATAAGAAGTAGGTGATAAACACCTTATGAAAATAGTGGAAAAAAGCAGAATGTGCTTTCATTGAAGTAGACAAAAATTTATAAAGTTGATATTTTTTTAAGTTGTTGCTAATTTTAAAATTATTGCTCATACTTGGAGTTCACATGGCAAGTTTTTTTTGTTTGTTTCTTGTTTTAATTGTAATTTTCAATAGGAAGAATTCTCTGTCACAGTCTATTTCTCATGTAAAAATAGAAGAATTGTTTTCATTTGTGTATTGTTTGTGCTAAATAAATATAACCAGTTGAAGAGCCCTATCTGCCTGGAGAGATTTCATGGGTGTTATGATACTGTCAGAGGAATGCCAGCATAAAATCCCTGAGAAGTCTTGGAAGATGGATTACCTTGAAATTTGGTCTTTGTGTTTTGAATTTTTATAAGAGTATCTCTAGCTTTAATTTAATAATATGACATTTCTGGAATTAGATGGGAGCATAAGAGATTTCAGATGTGACAGGTTTTGTTGTTTGTGTTTTGTTGGGTTTTTAAAATAATATCTAGAAATAAAAGAACTGAATCTTTGACAAGAAAGTGATACATAGACACACATGGAAATGCTTTCAGCCCCCATTTCCCTCTCCTATTTCATTTCCAGCTGAGATAACCCAACAAGCACCCAGCATTTGTCCCCTTTCTCCTTGCTTTTCTGTTGTAAAAAGATGGTGGGAAGAAGTGCACACAGAGCTTTGATCTTCTATCCACAGGTGAAGAACTGACTAGAGGGAAAGCTGCAGGTAAAGGACATTCAAATAAGATTTGGGCCGCATGCCCAGACAACCACTCCACAGCATGATATTATTGCCAGAAAAGCAAGGAAAAACTATTCATACCATTCAAGTCAAGGACAGGATATTTTACTGATATTCGTAAGATATATTTTCATCCTGAATATAGTACACAATTCATATTTATATTTGAAACAGAAACTCAAACTTATGATGATAATTAATTATTTCCAAAACCCATTCCCTCCATTTCGGCTCACCATTGGAGAGAAGTGTCACTTTGCTGTTTTTGCCTTTAGCGCAAAACTTCTTATAAATTACATATTTTGGGAAGTAATTTTTAGGTTGTAACAGGAATTTTTTCAAGCTTCTAACACATTGCAAAAGACCTGAATGATAATGACCACAAAATTCCATCAGCAAAGATATGTTAAGTTTTATTGCTAAACAATTTTTTGTTCTTTTTCTCATAAATACCAGATGGCAGCTTTGTGCATGAAACCCACAATTAAACTTTCATTTGAGAATGAAAGTTTCTATTTGAACACACGAGCTTCTGCCTGAGTTTCTCATTGTTTCTGGATACTGATATTAAGATGGAAGACTGCAGTAGCCAGAACACAAGACCGTGTTCTGTGATGTTGGAATTTACTACTTCCTTTCCATTGTACTTGCTCTTTGCTTTTAGATGGGACATCCAATTTGCTGTGTCTGCAAAAAAAGTAAAAAAATAGACAGTGATGAATAGATAACTTTTTTGAACCTTAAGGTGAAAAATTGGTAAGATAATAACCTGTTGTTGTAATAAAAGTTTTGAATTCGTGATTGAGTTTAAAAATTAGAACATCATCTTATGGAAAGCTCCGTAGCAGTTGTCAGCAGAATCTGTTGGGGTGGCTTAGAGGATCTGTTATTGATCTCCAGGCATGATCTGTTTAATCCTATTAGAAAAAAAGTTATGAAGAAATGTGGCTTTAGAAATATTAATATTTCAGGTAAGATTAAAGGAAAATACTGCTATTCTTACCCATGATCTATTATACCTGAATGTGATAGGCAACAGGTCTGATCAAATAATCACTGAAAGAGCAAGGGATAAAAACGTTGGTCAAGTCTGAAACATATCAATTAATGTTCAATAGTAGGAAAAAATAGAAAGTTTGTGCTGAATACCTGTTTATTCTTCCCTTTATCCTAAAGAAAGTTTGGTACAATGAGGTCTTGATTACAGTGGGAATATAGACTGAGTCAAAGAGAATATTTAGTGAAAGAAGTTGATGTGTAGGGCTGTGTCTCTTTGATGTGGAAGTGGCTTGGCAATTCTAATTAGAAGCATGCAAGGCCTTGGGGTAAGTGTATCCTGACTAAATCAACTAATCATCCAACTTGCCACTATAAATTGCTCCAGACCTTGAAGGCTAATCATCTAAGTGGTTTCTTTTAGGGTTTTTTTTTGTTCTTGGTTTGTTTTTTATTTTTGGTTTTGTTTTTGATTGTTTTTGTTTGTTGGCTTGTTTGTTTTGGTTTGTGTGTTTTGGTTTTTTTTTCTTTGTCAAGAGAGTAAAAAAGAAGTTTCAGAGAGCAGCTGATGTCATCATCTGCAATGATAAGTCCCTGTGAGTCTCAGGGACTTGATTTGAAAACCTTTCAATAGCACTTGTAATTTCCAGCTACTTCTGCCGTGGTCATGGATGGTCAGGGTGCATGAATTCTCTCTGGAAGCTTCCTCACTTGCTGGTGAAAACATACTCTGGCTTTCAGATATTCAAACTATGTATATTTGAATACCACATCTTTGAGATTTTTATACTCTGCAATTAAAATCTGCTTCAAATTTGCTGCCCATGTCCCAGCTTCAGGAAAAACCCATGACATCATTTTGTCAAAGGACTATTTTAATTTCCTTTATACACTTATAAATAACCACACACACACACAAACATGCAAATAAGGCACCCACAAAACAGAGCAAAAGACAACTAACCAAAATCTTCAAAGCCCACCAATGAACCAAACAAAAAAACCCCACTAACCCAAAAAAAATCAAGCAAAAAAACCCCACCAAACCAACAACCACCAGAAACCTCAATACAATTGTGTGCTTAAAGTTTTGTTGAATTTCAATGAAAGCCTGTATTCACTTCGTTTTCCTTGTACTTAATTTATTAATGCTTGATAGAAGTGTTTACTAAATATTCTGATATCCATGGTGTCAATTTTCAGCCTTTTTTTTTTTTTTAGATAAAAACTACAGTGAAGTTTTCAGAGGAAATTGAACATGGGTTTTCTTGTTAACTGTATTTTTAGCAGCAAATGATGTAGCATAGAAACAGAACAGTAAGAAACAGGACTTTTGCACTTTTGCCTCCTAACAATATTCCCATTGTTTAGAGATTAATACCTTACTCGGGGAGAAATTGAAAGCAGCAAAATCTGCTACCTGCCTTCTATATTCTAAATCAAATTGATACTTTTAACAAGATTAATTCTGAATATGGAATTTTGCTGATTCAGTTAAAACTCTGAAAGAAAGGATTGTCACTAATTTGATTGACTTTAGACTTACACACATACAGAAAAAAAGACTTTAAGCATCCTCAGAATATATCATTGATGGAGAACCTTGTTCTCTACCTACAGATATATAATCACTGACACTTTCAGAATGTGTCACTTCTCAGCAGAGGGATAATTTTAGCCAAACAAAAAAAAATAGTGTTCAGTGCAGAAGATGAGCTATCTTCTAGCATAGGAAGGGTAGTAGCCTTTTATTCAAAAATATACTGACTCTTCTGCTCCCAAATGTAGCACATCAGTTTTAGCGCTGCCTTGCAACAACACACCTTTCCAGCTCCTGGTCAGCATCACCACCAGCCTTTTCACAGTACTGGCAGACAAACTCTATTAAAAACAGGGAAAAATCCCTATTGCTTTTAGACAGAAAATAAGCTTTCAATAGCACTAGCTCTAGTTCAAATCTGTATGCACACACATCTGTGTCTGGGAGTAGGAAGACTGATGGTAGCAGAAGCAGGAGAAGGCTGTGCCTGTGAGTCACTGTTAGGTGTAGCCCAAGAAGGACCAAATGATATTGAATTAATATCAGTTACTACTATGAACAGTTACTACTATGAACACAACTGTAATTAGAGAGATGTTAATTACAAGATGATAAAGAAGCGTGTAAGTGTACATATGTGGATATATGTGCGTGTGTGTATGTATTTTATTACTATCATGTAAGCCTTGACAGGGGTTGAAGCTATGACAAGGGTTGCCCATTTTAGGTTAGTTACAGAGTTAATATTCAAGTGATAAAGAAACCACAGCTATGATGGCCTCTCATGTCCATGTGGGCATGGAAAGGATTGTCACAAAGCTAGTTGCAGCAATCCTTCAAGTCTTCCTGCTTTTTTTTTTTTTTCCTACCTGGGTTACACAAAGAAGTAGGGGTAATTTGTCCCTCCTGACATCAGGGTATTGTGTGATTGCATATGGGGTCTATATCTGCAAGGACCATCCTTGCCTGATTAAAAAAAAGAAAAAAAAAATTTGATGAAATAATTTCAACTGCTCTCCTCTTCAAGAAACAAAATTAACTAATTAGCTTCAATATGGGCTTTGAAACAGATTGAGACTAATAAGAAGCACAAAAGCACAGAACCCTTCAACACTTTCCAGACCAGATTTTAGTTAACATAAACCAGAGCCATCCTGTTAAAACTGCTAATTTACCTGGTCTCATGGTAGTTTCACTTTGTTCCTTTTATATATATATATATATGTTTGTGTATGTTATATATATGTGTGATATATCTAGCTATAGACAGATATAGGTATAGATAAAGGTAATATATATACATGATTTTATATATATATATATATATATATATTTTTTTTTTTTTTTTTTTTTTTTTTTTTTGGCAGCTGGGTTGTAAAAATCTCAGGTGCCACATGGTGAGCTCCTACCCCAGCCTGACTGCCCACCCCAACGAGTGACACGCGGTGCGCAGGAGTGGTCCTCATCTCTGACCCTCTTTGCTCCCACCATTGAGACCTTGTTACGCTTTGGAGGCTCCGCGCACTCCCTCTGGTGGTCATCTGATCCTAACCAACCCAGAGCTGCTTTTTCCAGGGAACCTGGCGTGGGGGATGAGGAGAAAACTTCGGTAACGAAAGATGGGGACATTTTAATTAAAAATGCTCTGCCATTATTTTGATCATAAGAAACATCAAGAAAAGAAAGGAACAGTAAAAGAAGTCTTAATGTTCCCTGAAGCCTGGAGGCAGGGAGACTTTATTCCATTGTAGTTAGATTTTCCCTAACCTCTGTTAATGTGGGGAAAACTGCTGAAAATCTGGCAGCATAACTTACTAGGGGAAAAAAAAAAAAATCTCTGAATGAAGGACTCCAGCTGTCTAGCCATAATTGTCTATCTAACAAGGCTCTCTTAAAAAGCTTGACTGAAGTAGCATGTTTTATTGAAGTTAAGCCTACAAAAATATCTCATTGAGGTTGACACTGTGGGATTTATTCCCAAAATTATCCAAGTGCTCTGTTACAGTCTTCCAATTCCTGCAGAAAGATGAGGTGGACAACAGAAAAACACTCATGGTGTAACATAAGATGGCCAACAGCATGAAGGTATCAGTGCTTTGCATCTAGCTTTGAGGTAAGGGTTGGGTTGGACTTGATGATCTTAGAGGTCCCTTCCAATCTAATGATTCTGTGATTCTGTGATTTAGCATTTAATCATATTTCTTCATCCAAGTCCTTGCAACTAATGTGGAGCCAGAGCACCATGATACTGACACAGTCATCACGTGCTCTACAGTCACTGGAAGCACTTCTTGGTGGGCTGTAAATCCTCTTGTGGTCCCACATTATATCATGTAATAAAAAGAAAAGTTTAGAAAGTGAAACATGATGCTAAAGTCTCTTTTCCTTTCCTCATAAACAAAATTCTCTGAATTAGCATAGAAGATGCTATAAGGAAGCATGTCAGTAACCATCAGATTTCTCTGGCTTTACCGTGAGGTGACCAGAAGAATGAATTCGGCCCTAGAGAGAGCAAGACAGATTTAGATATGATTAGATATTGGCATAAAATCACACACACAGACATATACACACACACATATATAATCTTCTAATATCTTAAATATTTGCTTATTAAACTGTCAGTAAGTTCTGTACACTGAAGTACAAGACACACAGACATAAGGATTATCTTGTAACAAATGAACTGTTTATTTTTTGCACAGAAAACTGTGATTATGATTTTGCACGGAAAATTATGATTCCTGAAAATTGCAATAGCATCAGGTCCAGCACAACCATTGGTGGGACTAATGCTTTTCCTATTTACTTTTTCTTTTTTTTTCCACCAGCGATGGATTTTTTGCATAGCTAACTCTTTCTTTCTCTGACAGCAGGTTTTGCTCAGCCCTAGGACTTAGTGCTCTATTTTTAGAATGGTTATTTTCTTATAGAAGAAGTAGGCACTTGAAAGGTCTGCTGCTGGATTTCAACACAAAACTTTGGTGGTAGGGTTATCAGGTGAGATGAAGTCTACGACCTTCAAAGTTGACCTGCAACACAAGGTACACTGTGGAAATGCAAGAGGTCAGAGTGCATACTTAAAAATCAGAGGCAGCGTAGACGTGGAGCTGGTGATTTGATCATGCTGAGCTGAGATCCTGATGCCAGGTAGGATTAAAGAAGCTCAAGAGCTGCACTGACTTGAGTCTGACAATGATAGTTTTCAAGGATTCTGGACAGCTGAAGATTAATAAATGTCAGAGCAGTGAGGGCACCCTGTATCTGCTACTGCAGCCTGCATGGGAAGAAGAAGTCATGTGAGTGAAAGTGCCTTCTTGGTGCTGACTAAAAGCCTTTCTGTGCTGGAATCTCATAACGCAGGATGTTTCCCTCCCTGCCTTTGTACTGCCTGTTCCTAGAACATGTAACAGCTGCCATTCCCTTGGTTTGCTCAAGATGACTCTGACTTTGGCATTACTGCTAGCAGAGGCAGCACTGTATACAGGTGGATGCCTCCAGTGTGATCTCCCAGTTTCCAGTTGCTCAGGTATTTCTGACCCGGCTTGCATCTGGGCAGCCACTTGTCTTAGGTTACAATGTAAGATGGAAACGAAAGTATATATTCCATGACCATCTTCATAAGCTGTTAAAAAACAGGTGGGGCACTATTCTTTATTTCTTTCATGACCCATCCCTCATCACTCTGAGGGGACACCTTCTGTTAATGGGCCATTGAGTCTCACTGCATGACTGATAAAATTGCATCATCATTGTGAGATGCTCAGCCCAGGGGAGGGACCAAGCATTCCTACCTGGCTATAATCTGAGATTTGAAGCACAACGAGCAGCACTGGATTCCCAGGGGAGAAAAGCCACATTATCACCACTTGCCCTCCAGAAAAGGACCAGACTTTATTACAAGACCACCACTTTGACCAAATCACATTCATCACTCCAACAGGACTTCACAGACCATTTAATAGGATTGCTGCCACTACCATGACCAACAGGCTGTCAGGTCATATCCTGACTCTGTCAGTTTAAGTCAGTGTTTCTGTATTATTGCCTTTATCTTAATTTTCCTATTAAATTGTAATTCTGACTTGGGATCTCTAAATGGTTTGCTTTCAAACTGGTACACCACTAATGACCTAGTCTTCATGAATTTCTCCCTGTTCTAGTTTTTAAACTCCTGTTTTGGTCAGCCTTCACATATTGCATTGCAAAGACTTGCACAGCTTAGTTATCCTTTTCCCAAATGTAGTTTCTCTGATGCCTTGAGACGCTACCTAGAACAGAGGCTAGACAGTGTTAAAGGAATAAGGTAGGTATTTGTAAAAAACACCTTCAAAGGATACACCTTGGGCAGTACAAGAGCCCAGCCGAGGCTACACCCAAGATGGACGATGGGTTACACATTTTCACATTTTTATAAGTTTTGGTCCATTTACATATTGGGGTCATTGTCCAACTACAGTTTCAGGTTATGAAGTCCTATCCTCCCAGATTGCTCTCCCTCAATTCTCTGTTGTTTGTACTTTTTGGACCTGAAGCTGCACTAGTGTCCTTGGTTCTCAGGCTGGAGAAGGATTGTTTTGTCTAACCATCCTGTGTAAAGAACTTGCTAACACTTTATACAAAGTTCAGAGTCACACACTAATGCAGTACAGAGTCTGAAAAACAGGAAAGCTAAAACTTAAGGCATAAGTCTCATTCAAATATTGAAAAATACAAAACAAGGAAAAACAGTTCTGATATTTGTTTAGAGTCAAATGCATTTTCCTATGAATAAATTACAACATAAATCTTAGATTTTAATCCACTCTTTCATGCAAATGATGCATTGTATTAAAGGTTGATTAGTTCATAACAGGTGAACAGATATCCCTCTAGTGCCAGGTTGCAATTTTTTAAATGGAGAAATCCAGGTGCGTTCACTCTCTGAAGTAATTCCATTGAAACCAATGCTATGAAGCACAAAGTGAGCAAAAAATTAGAATACCAGCTCATCTTCTGTATTTTCCTCTGTGATGAGACTCCACCCAGTACTTCTATAAGGGCAGCAATAGCTTTTACTGTGCCTTTAAAAAATTAGATCTCCGCATAAGTGGATTCTTCTTCCTCCTTTGAGATTATTTTGTCAAATACTTAATTTTCTCTCTCTCTCTCTTTTTTTCTTTTTCTTCTTTTTCTTTTTCTTTTTCTTTTTTGGACAGACTTGAATTTGTTGGGAATAGAGAGGGCACCAAAGTAAACAAAGCTTTATCTTTCCATGCAAATTCATTAGGACTGTCTTCTGCTTCTCTGTTGCAATACCAAAAAATTACTGAATCTGTGTTGTGCTAGTTTACCTGCTGCTTTAGAAATTTGTTGGAAGCAAGAGAATAGGTACCACAAGAGATCATGCAGTTTTCTCCTGTTTTGGTCTTCATTGTGAGCCTCTTCATTTGTTGAATCATGATGGAGGGAGGAAGGGAGAAAGAGTTTTCTACATAAAGGAGAAAAGATTTTCAACACATTCTTTCACTGGAACTAAAACCGTGCCAGACAGCAAAAAGAAAAAAATGGTTGTCTATTTTTTATCCCAAAGGCTAAAGGTCACACACTGCAGTAAACCTGGGAACTGAATTTAAGTCTTCCAACCACACATCTTCTAGTTTAATCAGAAGAATTTCTTTTGTGTCCCCTGGACTCTCAGTTTCTAGGTTGAAATAACACATGAAAATTCATCTGAAATCTCAGTGGGATTAATCTTTTAGTACTATAAAAACTCAAACCTGCTTTCCATATGTCTCTTTCATAGTTGTTTTGGAATCTAGTCTCTCACTGTATATATTTCAGTAGCAAGTAGAAATCATGTACTGTTAAATAGTACAAGCAAGCTGCTCATCCTTTTTATTTCTATTGAGATATTTAAGCTCCAAGACCTAAGTGAGTCAGTTTAAAGACAAGCAGCTGCTTAACTGCTCTGCTGAGTCTGACCTTGGTGGCATTCAAGGATTACCCCACATGCTTTCAAATAATCATGCCGGGTCTGACAGCCTGTGACTCAACTAAGCACAGCAATGGGAACCCTGTTACCTGCTTCTGCTTCTTCTGTGACCAGACTCCATGACCATCATTCCACAACTTTTCCCTTTTACCTTGGACAGGCACTTGCGGTCAGAAATTTTGTGATGGGAAATTAACATTCCTTCTAATCTTAATCCAACTAAAAATTTCATTTATAAACTATGTTTCTGGGAAGTCCTAACTGAAGTTCTACAGTTGACGTATTATGCAATGGAAAGCAGTTCAGACTGATGAGGTAGCTTTAAACAAAAAAGTACTTCAGAAGGACAGAGCATAGTTAAAATCACCCTGAAATACCAGTCTAGAATCTCTGTAAGTGCTGAGAAGAAGAAAAGGAATAGCTTGGGAGCACTGAGGATTGAGGGCAATGACTGGCCAATTTTACATCAGAAATAGTAAGACATGAAGCCAATTATGTGGCAAGTCTCTAGGGACTACACAAAGAAAGAGCATTCCAATATGCACCTTGCTCGATTTCCAATAATGCTATAAGTAATTAAACTTAAAAAAAACCAAAACAAAACCCCAACAAAACCCAAACACACATTCACACCCCTCAAAAAAAAAATTCCACAAAACCACAAAAAAAAAAAAAAGCACCCTCTGAAAAAGTTCACAGTTTCTATTTTATGTCCTGCTGAATTGAGTGTAACAATTATTTTACCTTTTAAGGTATCCATCTGAAAATATGTTTAGTAGGTCCTTAGAAAGGTTGTGGTAAATGTTCTCTGTGAAATTTATGCTTATGCAAATATAGTTATTTGCTATGCATGAAGCACTTTCTCCAGTGATAACTTCAAATCAGGGACAGTTTGGTAGTTTGTACACACAAACTTGTATGTGAATGTGGCAGGATTCAGGCAGAATTGGTTCAGCACTACCTGTACTGTTGCTTGTCAGTGTGGATTTTTCAGTGCAAACATGACGGAAATGACTGTAAATGTCAAATCGCAGAATGAGACTAGAGCAGTTTAAACTAAAAACATATTTCAAAAATCATCACGATGGTTTGTATCAATTCACGTATCTTTCACAGAGTAAAATGATGAAATACAGGTGCTGTAAAAAAATCTGAAATTATTTGCTTTACTTTAAATTGCAGTTTGAATTTCTTTTCTGTGTTACTTTTTTTGTTTTCAGCTGTACCATCTGATAGGAAAATAGTTACCGTCTTCACTAAATGAACAGTTGAATTCCTGCTTATGCACTTTTAAGACGTTAAACTGACACAGGCAGGGTATTCAGCATTTAAAGGCAGTTCATGCTCTGTGTTACTGCATAAATACATGAAATTCAAAATCTCCCCACACTCCCTTCAACTTTGCCATGAACTAATTGGCCCATTACAAGCCTCTTAACAGCAGTTGTGAGGAGATTTTGAGATGTCGCATTTTGAAACCAGACCTTTTCCTTCAGTGCTTTCTCATTCAGGGCTTGTGTAGGTGTCGGGCCTGTTCAAAGAGGGAGCCTTATTTATGCAAAATCTGTGTCTGTGTGGGACAGGAGATTTGACTTTTATGTTCAAATCTGATGCAAAATGGTGTAAAGCTGCCTGAGTGTGACATTAGGATGTCTTACGAGAAATGAAAAGTGGTAGGTAAGTTTTTGGGGAAGCTGGCTCATGCTCTGCTGCCTCACACTAAGCAGAATTGAGGAAATAGTGTCTTTTGAGAACAGTGGTAGAAAATAAGGCAATATTTGACAGAAAAGTTGATATAAAAACTGGTCCAAATTACCTCTAATTTAATTTTTATTTTAATGTTTTGAATTCTGTTGCCTTCTCTGCACATTGGCAACTATATGAATCAACAATTGGGCCTATGAACTTACTTTTGAAGGGATGACCATTACAGTACACAGAGATCACTAGACTGAATATGCGCAAAGAGATACAAATATATTCCATATCTCATTATTTGATTCTTCCTGCCATTATGATGCACATTACCCTCTTATCTGCTTTCTCACAGTTTTGAATATATGAAAACAATTTTGAATACTCTATTAACTCTTTTTTTCAAAAGGAGTTCAGTTTTCATATTCACATATGCATATGTTATTTAACATAAAATATTCAGACTTTTTTCCTAGTTTCATATTTTTTGTTGTACACTGACTAAGTAGTCTGTTTTTCACTTTATTTCCTTTCCAAGAATAAAATTATTGTAGTTAGGTGATATATATTTTAAAATGATCAGTAGAGCCATAGGTAGACCCTTGTGAATGCAAGCAATGATGAAGAAGTGGCTGCCTCCTTCCTTTCATGTGTTTACCAGATGAGTTGCACTGCTTCCTGATTTCATATAGAGGCCAACTGTTCTGGCAGCTCAGCCTAAAATCTTTGTCTTGATTAAAAGCATTTTCATTTGGTTACAAGAGGAAGCATGTTTAAAAACTCTGTTTCAAGAAGTATAGAAAATTGGCTAATACACTTTATTAGCTGAGGATTTATTTCATGGTGCCTGACATGTGGCACTTCTGAAATCATCCTTGCAAGTTGCTGCTGGAAAGAATGCTGATCTGGAAAGTCTGATATTTTAGGCTGCAAAGTGTCTAGATTCGTAAGAGCAGACAACCTGGCTTACATGAATTATAAAATGGAACCACAGTGTTTTTGAAGAAGAAATGGTCTTGAGAATATTATAATATTGCTTGAAACATTGTCTTGTGTTTCAAGGGACAGACAAAGATAGACAGGTCAGTTTTTGTCATTTTTGCTATGAAACAAGTGCATAAAAGATTATGGAAACCTTTCCTTTTCAGTTTCTTTTGGAGGTGAACCCTGACCAGATGTGACCTAGTCATGGCGAGTTTTAAGATGGCATCCACAGCTATTGATATTTTTCCTTGTATCTTTCCATGGAAGAAGCTTCTCTGTGACGGTCACAATGTATTAACAGTGATGGGAAGGAGAATCAGTTTTGCCCTCTTGGTTGTAGGATTCGGACTTGAAAAAAGTCTTGAAAAAACAAATGTGAAAGCCAGAAATACAAAAACAACTACAAAAAAGACCCCTTCTAAATGTGCATCTTAATGCATCTCACAATTTCTAATCGAAAACCACAATTCCAGAGAGAAAATCAGGGCCCAATGGCACACTGACATTTGCAGGGAGAGACAAAAGAAGAGTCTACTACAGGAGACTTTTTTAACAGAGCTTGAAAGTTTGCTGATCAAGAAGATAATAGGATTTTTATCTATTCCTTGACCATTTATTTACTGAGTATTAAAAATGGGATGGAATATCCTTTAATTCTCTGCATGTTATGCACTCACACACTGATAAATGATGTGACATTTGGAGCTGGTGCTAAGTTTTTCATAATGTAAAAGACCTTTGAGTTCTTGGGGCAGTGTTCTTCCAAGGGTCTCTTTGATTATTTTTCTATCACTGTCTAAGTTGACAGAGCTACAAATGTTATTGTTAGTCATAAAATTACCCAACCACAATATTTGTCGACATGACCTGCAGTGGTTAGAAATGTCACAAATTGATTATGCACTGTGTAAAGAAGACTTATCTTTTCATTCCTTCTAACTTTATTGCCCTTACTTTGACTGTTGCTACATGCTACAGGTTAAAATGAGAGGTTAATATGTTCCTATTGTATAATCAGACCCAGAGCATCCTTGAGAGGTGTCTTTTGGTTTCTAACCTTTCCCAAGGGAAAAAGAAAAAAAGAAAAAAAAAAAGAAAAAAAAAAAGAGAGAGAGAGAAAAGAATGCTGGATAACAAATCTCTTTTTGTATATGTTTAATCTTTCTCCTATTTCTATTTCAATCTCTCTTTCATCTCCTTCTACTCCCTGCTTACAATTCCCATTTCCTGGCTATGCTATTCTTCTATCTACAGCTAGTTTTCTGTCTGGTATGCGAGCATATTGGCTATTCCAAATAAATAGAGACCTGTGCTCAAGTGCATCCTTAACAATAAAGACTTTGCCTGGTGATTCAGTAGTGTTGTTCAGAATTATTTCCACATAAGTCTCAGTAATTATCCTTGAAATGTTATTTTTTGAAATAATTGTATCTATGCCATTTAATGACAAAAGAGACAGTGAGATCTTATGTGTCTTATGGCCAACATGAGGAGCAATGGGATTACGGGAATTGCTAGTACATTTGGTCACTAGAAGGAGAAAAATGTTGAAACATACTAATCAGTATTGATCATACTAATTGGTTGACCTGGATCCATTCAAACAGATTTCTGGATATGTTCATATATGTACTTGTATCTTAAAAAAATAAAAAGCAGTAATTTCTCTAAAGTTAGTACATCAGGTACCCTGTGGCAGTGAACTTTGTATCACATTCTGAATGAAAGATGTCACAAAGAGCTGGGTTGGAGACCCCTGCTTAATAATACAGATGCAGGAAACTGCTCCTAAAACCTTTCCTCTGCCCAAGTGTACCTCTCCCCTCATACATCCGCTGTCCCAGTCTGCAACTGTCTATGATTTAACCCCGGAAAGCCTGTACCTTTGAGGTTTACCTTTCCTGGGAGATCTTCTATAGAAGATAACATAGAGATTTTCTGTACAGAAAAATTATTACCTCAGTATCTGCAGTACTCCCACAGTATTTTCTATTATCAGGACCAGTGCGGAGGTAATATTATCCATTCATCACAAACACTCAAAGTTTTGAAGGGATTTGCTCTAGCTCAATATTTCTTGGCATCAGAAAAGCTGCCTACTTACTGGCATTGCATTTTTTTCCCCCTGTATAAAGTGCATTTTAGTAGTGAACATAACAGAGTGCATTTATATTGGCTTCACTGCATTTTTTTAATTACAGAGTAAATAAAATTTGTTACTGCATACTATCAAAAAGTTTTTCCTCTCGTCTCAGGAACAAGCTACCCCTGCCTCAGGGAAGAGTGCCACCTACCACATCTCTGAAACTGTTCCCCCAGTACAGAGAGAGGGGTTTAAAGAATTCTCAGAACCAATGTTACCCAAATATAAATTAGCCTCTAAAGAATACGAAACCTAAGCGAGGTATATACATCGGCTGTTTAGCAGCTAAAAGTAAGTAAAATTTCAAGTGCAGCAGGATATATGAGGCAATCTGACAGAAATTTCTCACCAAGAAAAAGAAACTGAAAGATTCCTGCCATTTCTGTGAGGAGTAACAAAGTACTCCTAAATATGTCCCCCAGTGTTTACCAGGCAATTGGGAATGCTTTTTCATCCCAGTTTTACAGGTATGCTTCCATTGAAACAGAATTAACAAGACCAAATATATATGTGTGAGCAGTTAATGATGTTTTCTGGGTAGATTATGTGTGCAAAAAATGTTCACAGAATCACAGAAATAGTAAAGTCGGAAAAGACCTCTAAAGTCATTGAGTCCAGCCTTTGACTGATCATCTACTTTGTCAAATAGACCATGGCACTACATCCCATGTCCGATTGTGTGTTGGATACCTCCAGGGACAATGACTTCGCCTCCCTGAGCCGCCCTTCCCAATGTGTAACTACCCTTTCCATGCAGAAATTCCTCCTGTTGTCCAGCCTAAGCCTCCTCTGGTGCATTTTGAGGCTATGTTCTCTTGTTCTGTTACTTGGTTGCTGGGAGAAGGTTGACCTCACCATGCTACAGTCTCCTTTCAGGGAGATGTAAGGAGAGATGTAAGGTCACCCTGAGCCTCCTTTTCTCCAGTCTTACCAACTCCAACTCCCTTAGCTGCTTCTCATAGGACTTACTGTCCAGACCCTTTACCAGCTCTGTTATCCTTCTCTGGACATGCCTCAGCACCTAATTGTCTTTCTTGAATTGAGGGGCCCAAAACTGAGCACGGGACTGCAGGTGTGGCCTCAACAGTGCAGAGTACAGGGGGACAATGACTAGCAGAAATAGTCCTGCTGGCCACACTACTCCTGATACAGGCCAGGATGCCCTTGGCCTTCTTGGCCACCTGGGCACACACTAATGTTCAGCCAACTGTTGACCAGTGTCCCCAGGTTCTTCTCCTCTGGGCAACTTTCTAGCTGCTCTGTCCCCAGCCTGTAGCACTACAGGAGTTCTTGTTACCCAGGTGCAGACCTGCCACTTGGTCTTGTTGAACTTCAAGTTTTTGGCCTTGGCCCATCAATCCAGCCTAAGGATGCTAAACCAGTACAAAACGTTATGGAAAAAACATACCATGTAATGTGAAATTAATTTAACCACACATGGTTTTCATGAACCATATGTGGTTATATTAAGATATTTTGTTGTAGGTGAATTCCACTGTGCTAATTCCATTCGGATAACTGGCAGTGGCAGATTCCTTTTTCTGTTATACAGAACTACCAGTAATTAGACTCTAGTACAATGGAGCTGCATTTGTTGCCTGTCTCCTCTGTAGGTTCAGATTTCAGACATGAACCCTGAACATGAATTAGCTGTCCTCTAGGAAAGTCCTCACAAAAGTTTTCAGATAAGAAGTCTCTAAGATCCTTGCTGAATCCAGACTTTCTGAGAATAATCAAAAGAATGAACAATATATCTTCAGAATTCAATTCCCTGGGCTGTCCATTTGGATGCCAGGCATACAAAAATGCCTTCAAGGTAAGGATTGCAATTACACAGCTAACAAGCCCCAGTGTACAACCTGTTCATGGAGTGCTGTAAGATTTTAAGTAATAGAAGTTCAAAATGAAAGTTATTATCCCATCATTATCCACATGATAATGTTCCCTTGTCAACAATAAGCCAAGATGTTTTAAAAGACTATGCCCAGAGTAATATAAACAGGACACTTTTTTGCATATATAAAAGTGATATCCACAGAAAGGAATTAAAAAGCAACAGTAATATACATTTGAATCACACATTGAATCATACATTTGAATCATCTTTCATAACAATTTAAAAAGTTTATTTCAAAGGTGGTTCGTGTAACTGAGAAATAACAATGAGACTGTTCAGTGAAATTTAAGTTGAACATACCATATTTTTCATGTAAACTTTTTGAAATTCAAATCACAGAAGAACCTTCTTAGGTATACACAAAACATGAGAGTTAGGGATTAGATGTTTGTCTGGTCTTATCGGATGAGAATTTTACCTTCTCCCTCTCTTTACAGATTAGCACCACTAGCCTGTCCCCACTTTTCAGAGTTAATAGTGCTGTTCGAGAAATGTATATGATGTATGTTGCACCTACATATGAACTAGCTATGCAAGGTATTTCTGGACACAGAGTCATTCACTTTGGTTTGTTTGTTTGTTTGTTTTGTTTTTTAAAGAAGTATTTAGTTAGATTCTGACATAGAATTTGATAGTTACAAAGGTGAGGCAGTTCGGTTTGACCTGAGGAAGTCCCAGTAAGATGGTTGATAACAGGGGACAAAGGACTGCTTAATTTTCAGGAATCTATATAACTGAATATTTTGGTCCTCAAGCCTGAGAGATGCAAGCTTGAGAGAGGAAGAAATCAATTAGTTACGATAATATCAATCATTTAAAAAGAAATAGCAACTGAAACAGGATCTAAAAAGCAGGGCACAGGGACAAAGAAATCTGAAAGGAGAACGCAGTGCATGTCTTGATACATGCAATTACATCCCAACAACACCATGGAGGTTGCAGTGTGATAAATTGTATTCGTCACTTGGTATTGATTGCTTCTCCTGTCATCACTTCACTAATTCATCTAAGCCATGATCACTTTCAAACTTTCAAACTCTAGATCAGCTTTCCAGGGCTGTTCATAGAGGTAGTATTAGCAGTAAAATAAAAACAAACACATGAAAACACATTTTTATTTCAGTTAGGAGGTAAAGAACTGTGGGTTTGGCATTATTTTGAGCTTTCAGGAAAGTGTGTAATGGACAACAGAAAGTTGGATGCACTGGTAAGAGTAGTAGTGTGTTTGCCTGAATTTAAAAGGGAAGAAAGAAAGGTTGTTTAATATCAGTTCTGATAAATAAAGGTGATTTGGGCTTTTCTTCAGACAAGGGATGCATAGGAAAAAGAAATCTGTGATCGTATTTCTTGTTGCCTTTTTTCTTTGTCTTGAAGTTTTACACTGTAGCTGTAGGAGATCGTAGCTTCTGTCCTCATTTAAACAACCTGCATTGCAAAAGCCAAACGGCAACTCTCCTTACTCATTGTGGATTCAGGAAACATGACTCCAGGCTGCATTGCATAAAGGTCACTTCCCAGGAGTTGGGATGACTTCAGTACCATAGATGGTTTCACAGAATCACAGTATCACAAAATAAGTTCATTTGGAAGGGATCCACGAGGATCATGGAGTCCAAATCCTGGCCCTGCAGAGCACCGTCATCAAGCATCACAGCATGTGCCCAAGAGCATTGTCCAAGTTATTGAACTCTGTCAGGCTGGTGCTATGACCACTTCCCTGGGGAGCCTGTTCCAGAGCCCAACCACTCTCCAGGTGAAGAACCTTTTTCTAATATCCAGCCTAAACCTCTTCTGACAAAACTTCAGGTCATTCATTCAAGTTCTGTAACTGATCACCACAAAGAAGAGATCAGGGTCTGTCCCTCTTCTTCCCCTCATGACTAAGTGTTTGGTGCTTGAACTTCCAAATTAGTTTGTTGGAATCACTGAAACAATATTGACAGTTTTACTTCTGTCGAGTCTTTCATCTTTGGTGTAGGCAGGGTCAGATTCTTCCCACTACTACAAACCTCTGCCTTGGCCACTCCAAAGCCTGTTCAGGGCAGAGGAGTTTGATGTGTAGACAAGCATTTTTGTGGAAAAGATATTTGCACCTCTCTGCTATCCATGAGTAAGGGCCAGAAAAATGCCTCAGTTAGTCAGGTAGGAGCAAGGGTTATGGACAGAGATCATAGAACTCAGCATTTCAGTTTGTTATTTGGATTAAAGGTTGTGAATTAAGCCAGTTCTCTGGATCTAGCTTTATGTATCAACACTCACCTTCAAGACACATATATGCTTCCTGTTGAAGTTGGGTTATTTTCAGGTGGATCCATCTGAATCACTAGAACCAACAGTGAGTCTCTGGGTGAGAAACCTGGCTCCAGGTAGCAGGAGGGAAAAGCAAATACAGGAAGGACCTCTCCTGCAATGTGCATCCCATATGTATGTGGCAGTAGCAGCAAGAACGACCTTCCTAGACCTGTAGAGTAATTGAAGAGAGAGAATAAGGTTACTTTTGAGACTTCTTAGCAATCTCCTAGGGCAGCTTGCTATCCCAGACCGTTTTCTGCTTGTCTTCATCAAAAATGGGACTTCTTCTGTAATCTGTCTGTGATCTGAGCAATCTACCCATGGCTTGGTAAAGTATTTAAAAAGTGGACCTAGTACTGAAGACTTGAGCAGTGTTTTCATGGATTTTAAGAACTGGTCAAATTGGTAAAGGTAGCCACATGAATTAACCCTTCACTGGAGCACAGCCATAATAACAGACCGAAAAAATAATTTGAAAATAAAATTAAAACGGAATTCCATTGGCACAAAATATGACTAAATACATGCTAGTACTAGAATTGGATTCAGAATAAAATGCTACCTCTAGATAACTTTCAAAGCTGCTCGAAAGGGTAGATTCAAATTAAACAGGAAAGCACAGAAGTGGTCACAAACTCAAGGACTTTGCTTGTCTGTAAATTGAAGGAGAACAGCTCATCAGCATAAACGGAATTCAGGAGAGGTCTTTGAATGAAAAATTTTAAACATATAGATCAACTTATCCATGTGAGAGCAATTTGTTTACAAGTTTACAACTTCCAATATAAATTATTGCATGTTTAGAACTCCTATTTAAATTCAAGTATTTCTTTTAGTTATATGAAGTGGGGGAAAATGTATTTACACTACAAAGGAAATTTATTAAATCTCTTTAACAATATATATCCTCTTTTAGTAAAACAGTAAATATTGCTTCAAGTAATTTTTAACCATGAATTTCTGATCTTTATGACCTTTGAATACTCCAACCTGGAAAGTGAATTTTCAGTGGAACTGAACTTCTTTCCCCTTTAGGCTGACACACCTTTGTCTGGAAAAGGCCTGTGAGTTTTTACAGTACTTTAACAATATTTTTATTGCTATTTTTTTTTACTCTAATTCTCAGTAGGATATGTAATTTATTGCATGCAGCAGATTCAATAAATTATTCATAGTATAAGTATCCAGTATGACTTGATTTAATTCCAAAACAAAAAAGAAAAATTATTGTAAATCCTTCCCTCCTTTCTTGCTGTGCCACTCAAATGACCATTTAAAGTCAAGTCTTTATTTTTCCCAGCCATTTAATTCCCAATAGGAGTTAAAGAATGCAGTGGAAAAAGGAAGTTTAGGAGAAAAGTTATTTGTTTGAATTAGACACTTATCTAGACCACTTAAGTCGAATTTCCTCAATCTTATGCCAGCTGCCATTAGAAAACAAATAAAGAGAATAGGCCAAGCACAACTTAAAAAGCCAAATAAAATCGTAAGTGAAAAGGGAGCGGAACTGCTATAAAACACTGTTAAGGAAATGTACTTTGGCAGCCCCAAGGGCCAAATCTCCACCAAGAAGCACACTCCTAAAAACCAGAACCAGAAACCACAAACAAACAAAATGAAAGAAAGCCCAAGCCCCTCAACTTCCCACAGATGGCAAGGTAGCCATTATATCAAAATGTGCTCTTTGTACAAACTGCAAGCACCACAAACTAAAAAGGCCATAAAATCACAGCAGCATAACATTTATGCAGTTTTATGATTATAAATAACCTTAGCAAGATTGTTTGTTTGATTCAGTGTTGTAGCAATGTAATCAGTCAATAGGAGAAAACTTACACAGATTTATTCAGACTAAGGAGACAAAGGACAATCCAGTACTGAACGTCTAATAGAGATTTTTCAGAAAAATATGATAAGACTTCAAATGTATTTTTATGCTATATTATATAACATAACTATTATTCAGGAGAAACTAAGAGAAGTATAAAAAGATGTTTCCTGATATAGATATATTTTAAAGATGCAGAAACTAAAAGATTAAGTAAAAGCAAGGGCACATTTATTAAGAAGTTAAACATTCATTTATGTTAAGTGTATTATTAGCAGACAAAATGCTGAAGAGTTGAACAGAAGATCTTTAAAAAGCCTCATTATGTTGCAATCTCAGGGCAACAGGAGAAAATCTTCAATCATACTCCAATCTGCTTTTGACCTTTATCACCTAAGTCAAGACTTTTAGTCACCTTTTTAGACTGTATTCAAGATGGCCTACCAAGACATGACCACAGAACCGCCCTGAACTATCATATTTTGTCCTTGATATTTTCAAGTCAAGACCATTATCCTTTACTTTTCCTAATCTGAGGAAAGTTAAGAAGAGCTGTATTTCTATGTGGCATATTTTTATCACATCCAATACAGTTATTTCATATCCTTGCCCTAAATTGCTCTATTCATAACCCTTCTGGAGCAGATTTCTTTCCCTGAGAATGAAGACAGCTTGGTAGGTTGAGGAGTTGGCATGGCAGACACTGAATTTTATCACCAATAACTATAATTGAAAGATGTTACTTTGATGACAGTTTTCCACTTTCAAGGAGGAAAAATCAGTCCTGTGACCAGCTGTTTCATTCTGCAACATGGTCCTCATTTTTTTACTTATATTTGGATACTTGAGCATGAGAACTGCAAGCCAATCTCAGTTCTATCAAAAAAGACAGAGATAGTTCCAAAAAGTCCTTTGGTAGGGAAGAATATAGGTGGCATTTTGCAAACTGAAAGAAAAACTAAATATGCTCTTGATAAAAATGTGATTTTAATTTTTTTTTTATTCTCATCATATGGAACTAACTATAGGACACTATCTCTACAGAACACCTCCCAAAATTATAATTTTTGCATTATTCAAAGGAAAATCCGGTTTCTGGCTGTTTCATTTTAGTTCATGTTACATTTCTTGAATTATTATGATCAATGTCAACAATTTCCACTCTCTCTTCTGTTTACAAGAGCACAATCAGAACTGGACTAAAGAATTCTCACATGGACCCTTTGCTAATTTTCATAGTATACTTTTCGTAGGAAGCTAACATACAGGCCAAAAGATATTTCATTCCTCCCATGGGATTTACATCATCCATAATTGCAAATTACAAAATTATAGGTGACCACACATTTCCAGAAGTTCTTGGAGTGCCTTTGAAAAAAAGCATGCACCTTGGATGTTCATTTAATATTTTAGAACTAGGATTACAGAAATATGTGTTCAGTTTTTATACATTCCCAGCAGGGAGAGGAATATGCATAAGTAATATAAATAAATAGAAGAAGCCAAATGCATATGTATTTGCATTCATTTAATTGTGTATTTTATTAGTAATAAATAACTTTTTATTTGTTTGTCTAAAGACATAGATTAATAATAAGAAATTTAAATAAAGCTCAAAAGGGAAAAAGGAATTTTCATAAAAACTTTCCACAGGAATTGTGTGCCTCAGGTTCTTTGACCCATATTCTTAGGAGTATTTAAGTAGGTAAACTTGCACTGAATTAAATTACTTACTTTTTTTTAAGATTTATGTTTTAGATGCTTTTGAAAACACCCAGAAAGACCACCACCACCTATACTATTCCCTTTAATTGGCAGTAAATGTGATATGCTTACATATGTCCTTAGCCCACTTTGCCTCAATTTTTAATGTAATGCACAAAAAATTTGAATCTACTGTGCCCTGTGTACACAGATTAAAGACACAGATTTTTTTTATGGATGACCCACTAAAACTTTCGGACACTTTAATGAAAGAAAGAAATAGTAAATGTTCTGTACCTATTCATGGTCATTTTTGACAGGCTGAAGTACTGTCAATTAGAACTGAGGTCTGTTTTAATACGACTCAGCTTTCAACTACTTAGTTTGGCTTGAAGGCCTTTATTGAACCTGAAAATGCTGAGTACTTCATGCTTTTGCAATGGATTGACAAATTTGGAATTCCAGCATCAATAGGGACCACCAGTGAAGAGGAGGGGGAAGGAGAAAAACAGAGTTTGGTTTTACCTATGTTTTTCTGTACGTTATAACTGATAATTCCAAATAAATAATTAAAATTAAATCTGTATGTCTCTAAAGCAGGAACTCACTGGATGTGAGTATCTACTTTCTTTAGGCTGTTTGAAAAATTTTGCCTTAAATTTTTTTCTTCTCTGCTCAAAATTGCTAGATAAAATAAAAACTCAGGACCACCAGTCTCAGTGGAGTTTTTCCATTTGTAAAAAGATTTTCTTGTGTTTCAAATACTAACTTTACAAGTGCAGTTTCTACCTATTTCCTGCTTCTTCTTATTAATGGATACAGATCTTATTTGTGTGAAAAAAAGATGAATGTCTCTGGCCAAGGGCATTGGACTGAGGTCTGTAGTGGATTTTGGTCTGTTGCCCAGGACTGGAAATGGATAACCTGAGCAGTGTAGAAAACATTCCAAATTAGTATAGTGCATAAAATTTCACTGCAAAAATAAGATCCACTGCAAATTCACAAATACACTTTAGAATCTTCTTGTTACTTCCAGGGAAGTAACTACTTATCATTATTTTCTTTTAATATATGTGGAGTTTTGTATAGAAAAAATAGCAAATTAGAATTTTCTGAAAAAGTCAGATATATTAATTTCCCAGTCTTAAACAAAAAACATGTACCAAAATATCTTTTTAATTTATTACTTAGAAAATGATAATTGCTCTAGGAAATATGGACAAATAAAAACTAAAACAAATAAACCTGCATGCCAGTATTTCTTTTTGTCTAATAGTTTCATATGGTTCAGAAAGCTTAGACTCTGTTTAGTCAGCACTCCATTTCTGGTGGTTCTTTGTCCAAAATCTGTGTCTGCAATCAGACTTATGATATCACCTTGGTACCAAGGATTGCTGTTCACGTTACATAAAACTGTCATCTCCAGGATGCCTTGTCTGATGAAAGTCCTTGTTGATTCCAGTGGGAGTGCAGGAAGGATAACCTTCTAGCATAATAATGTGTTGTCTGCCTCACCATTTAGTCATTTATGTTATGTGGGAGAGAGACATATCCAGATTCTTTTCAGCTCTATTTGGATTTTTTGCTTTGCATCTCTTTTTCTTAACCATATAACTCTATTTTGGTAAAGACCAGCTGTGCTTCATTAATATCAACAAATAAAAATTTTCATACTTAAAATATTATGGAAATATTTCCTACATAAATAAAAGGACTGAAACAGTAGAAGTTTAGTTACTGCATTAACTACATTTTACTATTGCTATTTACTTGGGGTTTTTTTCTTCCTTTTTACTTTTTAATCAAAACATTAATAGAACTAGACAGTTCTACTCCATGAGTAAACTCAGAATATTACTAGTAGTATTTCAGTTGTGTATTTCATTGAAGTAAAGACCTAAAACAATTACCACCTGCTCTAAAGTCTTTATCACCATATCTATTCCACTGCATTTTTTTTATTAAGAAACTAAATTGATTCTGGACTTCATCCAGTCTAATTTTCCAGTAAGTGGCAAACAGTATGTGTCTTTGAGCTTCAGCAAAAAATGTCTGAATAAGAAGCAATGCAAGTCATCACCAAGACAAACATTGCCAATACTCCTCCTATATTCCAAGAGATATGATGTCCCTGTTCTGCGTTCTGTTTTAGGTACTCTTGTTAGATTTTGAATAAGAAAATGATACAATTTTAACAAGTTCTTGTTCTTCTGTAAAATTTGAAGGAGGCTTTAACTCCATTGAACAGCATAAATAATCTCTTGATATCTGATTTTTATTAGTCCTGATGCTTATCAGTGCAGTAGTTAGCCCATTATTCCCCCCTCCATTCTGTTGATTTGCTTGTTTCTTACAAAGTACACAAAAATGTCATGCAAACCTTTACCAAAGATTTTTTTAAAAAAAATTCCACTCCTAAAATTCATGAACTAGTCAACAGCAAAATATAAAAAGGGGAGGGAGAAGACAGTTGATTCTAGTGATACACTCACGTAAAGAAAAAATTTACCCATAATTAAGAGAAAAGATAACAGATAACTTCAAGGTACTTTTATGACAGCTGTTGGTCTCTGTATAAGAATATCTTCCTATACAAAACAACAAAGAACTAACACAGTAGACTATAATAACCATTTTATGATATGACACTGTAATTTGCAGTTAAACACCTTCATAATGTGCACAAAATCTTTCTGATTTGTGCATCTAATTTCTACAAAAACCTGAAGTTAAGCACCTGTAGTTTGGATAATCATGGCAATGTTACTCTCTTCTTTGTACACTAAAGAAATGCTTAGTTTCTTAAGTTTCAAATTTTTCCCATGCAAAATTTAAGCACATACAGAAATCTTCGTATGTTTGAACCCCAAGTACGTTGTCTGCTTTGCAAATATTTTGAGGACGCTTTGGTTAATTTAAGGAAGATATATGGATAATATCGTTTGAAAAATCCCTGTGCCCCATCCCCCAGCATTGCATCCCATTACTGTTCCAAACAGGAACACCACATAAACTGTGATTATTGAGGAAAAAAAAGAAAAAATAAAGCAACTTGTGCTGTCTCTGGTTTCCTGGGAGAAGAGACTGGCTATAGGCTCTTTTCAGGCAGTTGCAGAGTGATAAATTCTTCCCTGAGCCTTCTTTTCTCCATGTTAAACAAATTCAACTACTTCAGCCAGTCCTCAAAGGATTTACCCTCTACATATGATACCAGCTTTGTTGCCCTTCACTGGACATGCTCCAGTACCTCAATGTTGTTCTTGAATTGAGGTGCCCAGAACTGGGCACAGTACTTAAGATGTGGCCTCAACAGTGCTGAGTACGCAGGGACAATCACTTCCCAGGTGCTGCTGGCCAGGATAATATAAACCAGATTACCACTGTCCTTTTTGGCCACCTGGGCACACACTGGCTCATGTTCAGACAGCTGTCAACCAGGTCCCCCAGGTCTTCTTCCCCAGCCTGCAGCACTGCCTGGGGTTGCTGTCACAGAAGGCCACTTGTCATGGTTGAACCTAAGGCTACTGATCCAGCCTGTCCAGATCCCTCTGCAAAACCTTCCTAACATCCAGTAAATCAACACTCCCCCTCAGCTTGGTGTCAATTGCAAATATGCTGAGGGCACAGCCAATCCCCTCACACACATCACTAATGAAAATATTAAACAAGACTAAGCCCAAACACTGAGTTCCAGGGAGCTGCAGTAAGTGACTGGAAAACAACTGGATGCAGCACCGTACACCACCATACTCCAGGCCTGCCCATCCAGCAAGTTCTTAACCCAGAGAAGTGTCTCTGTGAAAGCTGTGGGCTGCCAGTTTTACATGGAGAATGCCATTGAAGACAGTGTCAAAGAGTTAGATGAAGTCCAAGCAGACACATCCACAGCCTTTCCCTCATCCACCAGGTGAATCACCCAGTCATAAAAGGAGATCAGGCAGGAGCTGCCCTTCCTAAACCTGTGCTTGCTGGACCTGATCCCTTTCGATCCTGCATGTGCCTTGTGATCACACTCAAGATTATCTCTTTCACAACCTTGCTGAGCACCAAGGCCAGACTGACAGGACTGTAGTTGCCCAGATTCCCTTTCTGGTACATTTTAATCTAAAGTTTACTCTTGGACTTACCTCAGTCACCACTGTTGCTGCTGTTGCTTGTCCTGCCTCACCTCAGTCTGTTCTGAAGGGATTGTGAATAGCTCTGTTGTCAGAAAATAATTTCTTTATTGGTAACTGTCACCTAGGTAAGCTTGAAAATTTACTGTAGAAAAATCATGTCTAAACATAAATTACGCTTGAAACCCTAATCTCATTCCTGAATATGCAGAAATAGTGTTTTATGATGTTGTGGCATTTTGAAAAAAGTACACCTCAACTACTATGAAAGATGGTCTGAAGCAACCTGTTTGACTTTGCATTGCGATGGATTCAAGCTCCACATTCATATGATTTTCTGCCTGTAGGTATGCTGGTGCCACTCTTTAGTTCATCCTGCACTGTCACTACTACTGCCACATCCTCTTGAAGATTACTCCTTTATGGATTTTTCTGGCTGAGATGCTTCTGCAATCACTTTCTAAACTATTTCAAAGAAAAAATATAATGTAGAAAGGATCACCTTTGGGACTGTTTAAATTAGTCCATGTTGTTTTCTCCCAAATAGAGCAATCACTTGAATATTTTCAACAGGATAGAAATTTTTGAGGAGTTATAAACAACTTAGAAAGCAAAGGCAATAATAACGATTTCTCTGATACCATTTCAACTAGAAGTTGACATGTGTCTGCAGCTTTGGGCTATACAAAATATATAAGTTGGTCTGTTACTAAGACTCTTGATTTCTCTGTCTTTGAGAATTTCAGCAGTGAGCAAAGACAGATGTTCCGAGTGGATTTTGAAATGTCATTAAATCAAATATGTGAAAAATATGTGGACCTACTATCCCTGACAGACATAGAAAAAACTTGTGGGCAACAACTCCAGTCTGGACTGGAGGAATAACGATTTCACAGAGTGTAATACAAGGAAACAAAACACTTTTATGGAATTTAATAGAGCATTTGTTACAAAAACAAAACAAAACAAAAACAAACAAACAAACAAAAAAAACCCCACCTCTGCCTCAGAACTCAGACTTTACAGACAGGGTGAGAATTGGCAAAATTCAAATTGAGAGAGATATTCTCACCTGTAACTAACAACCAAAGTTACAGTAAAAACAAGCAAGGAGCAGCTATCCAAATAGCACTCAAGACAATGAATTCTCCTTAGGCTTCATCATGATGATGTGGAACACAGCAGCAAATGTGCAGTGACAAATGGGAAAAATGAAATTACAAGGTTCAAAAACTGTGGAAGCAGAATCCAGATAATTAACTTCTAAAATCATGGTAAGTTTTATAATCTTGACTCACAATATTGTAACAAATGTGGTACATGATTTCTAAACTAGATTTAGTTTACATACTTTTTAACCACACAGAGAGGAAAGGGGACACGTATTTCTAGTCAAGAGCTGTGATTGAAGAAAAAACAGCAGAAATGTCAGAGTAAAACAGATGATATATTTCATTAACTTTTTCAAGGCTAATAAATACTGGGATACCCTGTACACCAGGATTTTTTTTTTGACTCACAAATTTTGTGATTTAAAGTAACAAGTGCAGAAGTATCACTGTTTCCGTGTCCTTTTTTTTTCTCTTTCCTAAAGACCTGCTCTTTTTGTCTGTCAGTGAAGAGCTCATGAGCTAGGCAGACTTTTGATGACACACACTTCCTACAAGTATTCTTTTGCTCCATTGGAAAGCAAGGGAAAGTTTTTTTTAAGAACTACATTGTAATAGATTAGTCATCTATTTTTCCTTGGATTGATAGAAGATTTCCTAGTTACGGGACCTATTTCACTTGGCTTTCATAGCTCTTCTAGCATTGTAAAGTAAATAGAGATGTTAAGGAAAAAGTGAAGGGGAAAAAACCATAGATAAAATTCAGCTCATCTCATGCAGGAGCATGTCATGCAGGAATAGAAGAGTTCAGAGAGGATGGGTCTGGAAGTTAACTTTATTTAATATGCCCAATAATAAGCTTGGCACATATATAGGAGTAGGCCAGTGAAATTTGGTGACAGTGAGGTAGGAAGCTTTATTGCCAGAGAAGAAGATTGGAATATTCTGCAAGTAGCCTGACCCTGACAACTGGAGCCACAGCTCTGCAAAGAAATGTAATAATGCAGAAAGCAAGGCTGCTCACTTGAGAGATAACATGAATTTATGCTTTGAACTGCAAGTTCATCAGTTGGGAATGGCAGAGGATAAAGACATGGGTGCATCCATCAATCACTAGCAGCTACAGAAGGCAACTATGGATTTTGGAGGCCCTCAATCAGAGAAAATAATTCCACTAGAAACAGGTAAATATTAGCATCATCATGCCAAGCATTAGGAAGGCACTTCCTAGAAACACAGCTTTCAGTTCTCAGCAACCATATTCAAGAGAGACAAGCACAAGATGAAGCACACATGTAAAAGATGTCCCAAAATATTCAGAGGAATGGGGAAACTACATCATAAGAAGAAAGCAAAAAAGAAGTTTTGGATAATGATAGGCCTCTGTATAAATATTATGTTGGAATAAATATGAAGAGAAAGATCAATTAACCCAAGAAAAATGTAAATCAGAAGTGAATTCTTTAAATAGGAAATTATTCTTTACTGTCATCTGTGGTGCTAAATTCTAGATCTAATTTTCAAAAACAAAACAACTCTGGCTAGTGAAAGGTAGAACTTAATATTTTAAGAAAATGTTGAAGCTGGAATAAAACATATGAAGTGAGATTAGAAAAGGACAATATTAACATCTGGAAACCTCAAACACTTTAATAGAACCTGATTAAAGCTTTCTTGTTAATAACTGTCGTTCCTTGGCTTAAATGGCTTAAATTGAACAGTTCCTTCCAAATTTATTGAAAACATAGATCGTGTAAGAGCATGGACAGGAAAATAGTGAATGGCCCTTCTCTGATGATTTGCAGTGTGACAAGGCTAGAGAGCAAGAAGTTAACTTGCACCAGGAATGTATTTTCATTCACATTCCAATAATACAATAAATTTCAAGTCCTTCCCCCACAAGAACTGTGAAATGACACAGACATGGTCCCTAAAGCCCAACACATATTTTCATAGGATTAAAAAATTCGTTAAAAAAATGTGTATAAATCATGAGCAGGAAAAATGTGCATAAACTTTTTGTTTAAATTATTTTCTAGAAATAAGTCCTAGTGATATGAGCACAGTGCAATAATGTATAATTTAACTGATGAATAAGTACTGTATATTACCAGTGATTTCAATACTAAATTTTCTCTTTACCTCAAACTACCAAGGTCATGCAATTAAAAAGGGGCAGACTCAGCCGAAATGCCATATGAATACTTACAGCATTTTAATAGACTGTAAATCTGTTTTCTTGTTTGAATCAGACCTTTAAACAAGGACTCTTTATTGTTGTTTATTCCGAGAAACTGAGAAGAATGTCATAATTTTTACCTATTCACGAGGCTGTAACAGAATAAGTCAGCTCAATATCATTAGTGAATAGATTTACATTCATAAGTGTCTTGTGTTGCCTTATTCATACGTTATTAAGGTTAGCAGTAAATGTGAGTCAGAAAAGAAATTTTTGACTCAAGGAAGATAACTACTGCCACAGCTTTCCATCAGTTGATTGACTCACACTGTTTGAAAAACTTTTATTATCCAAAGTACAGGTGCAAATTTCTTCACCCCAATCACAAGGGCTGTGTGTTCGTACAAGTGGATGTTCTCTGGAACACAGCTGCCTTTGAAGATTGCTTATATCATTGCATAGGGGATCCAGAATTTTAAAGCATTTTAAACCTTTCAGGGAAGTTTAAGACATGGTAAAATGTTGAATGAAGGCCTACCACATTTTTCACAAAAATCATAGTTCCTAATTTTTGATTGAAAATAAGAGGAAAAGAGAACCAATGCAGGACCAGATTCCTTTGAGACCGTATGACTTAAGAGTCCATATCTCAATTTTTAAAGCAACTTAAATTTCAAAGTTTGTTTCAAAAGTACAGACAAATAATATGTTTACGAAGTTAGGGAAGCTGAAACAGTGCAACTATTTATTTATTTATTTAAATTCCAAATCTGTTGAAGGTTTCCAAATCAGGAAAGGGTTCCAGACTTTTTCTCCAAGTCCTATTTATAGTGATATTTTTTGGTTTTCATTACTGAAGCTGCAATGCATAACTCTTTCAAATACCAATGGCAAGATCTTAAGTGTTTCCCTGTTTCACCTAAACCACCCGGACACAAACCTACAGATCTCCTGTACTGTTTTCTTTGGGATGCTTTGGGTGCTTAAAGGTTAGAGCTGAAATCAACTGCAGATGAAAATTTCAGTGTGAGTGGTTGAGCTGTACAAGCCTCTGTTCCTGACTTGGAAACCTGGGCAAAGTAAAGTGTCTTTGGTAAAAATCTGACATATAGAAGACTGAACTGCTTGGAAGGTGGCAAAGCTGACTTTCAAAAGACATTAGCATATTTGAGAATGTTAACTCCTAGTCTTAAAATGTCAGTAAGGTTTCAACCTCTAGGGACCTCAGCTTTGCTGCTGTTGGCAATTTGAGTGAAAGTCAGCAATACATAGAGTGAAGACTGCAGACAGATATAGGAAAGTAAATCAGGCTCCCTTTGACCTCTCTGAAGCTACTGACAAAAGACTTTATTCTATATTTTTGGCATTGATTGCAGTAGGAACATGATTGAGCCCAAAGGTGCTAATTAGTGCTTATTGGGATAATAGTTTTGATGTGGACACAAAAGCAGTCTTTCTGCTTTGCAATGCTAATGAATCTGAAAAGCAAGAAGAGTGCAATAGGGATAAACCACAAATAATGTCACACAGAATGAGACTGTCTGTTGTGAATGCATTCTTGTAATTTTATTTTTATTTCTGATTTGTGGCAACTGTATTCTGAACTTTGTTAAAGTGTGCTAGTGAAGGGCTAAAATACACTCATCCTTTCTACAGACAGCTGTGGTATCTTCTCTCATGAGAAATGGCAACAAAGAACATTATGCCATATGAATTTGAGAGTTAATGAAGATAACTCACTTGGGCTTCCTTAAGTACAACAGAAAACCCTAACATCTGTAGTATCATGCCAGCTGTCAACTGAAACTCCAGGTTTAACACCAGGCTATAGGAAATGTGGCAATACAGAAACACTTTCAATTTTAATTTTAGTGCTAGCATGTTTCAGAGCCTGTCTAGATTTTTGTGTTGTTATACTCACAATCTCACTTCAGCTGCTCCATGAGAGCCTATTCGGTTTCTGTGTCTTCCATCTCTTTTCTTGGCCAGCATCACACTGGCACAAAATAAACAAAATGTGAAGGGAGAAAAAAATGGATGTTTATATTCCCATATATTTTCCTATAGTCATTGATACTGCTGTGGCACAGAACATTTGTAAGTAATAAAGCAGTGGGACCCAAATGTGTCCTTTTTTAGCCCTGTTTAAGGCAGAGAGCACCATGAAGCAGCATGAAACCTGTATATCACGTGGTTGCAGGCTAATAACATACCAGGTGCAGGTTGTGTAAGAGTTTTCTCATCAAAATCTCATTAGGGATAAAGTATGAAGAAAGCAAATGCAGAATAATGGAGAAACAGAAAGTCATCAATAATTATGTGCTTAGAATTTTTACCTGTGGAATGCTACAAGTACCCATAAAAAAATTCAGAGATGAGGCGGGAGAGTCTGTATAAATTTCTGTCAGGATCCAGGAGCCCAGACAGATGTGGAGCATGAGGAAGCCCCACTGAGACAGTTGTTTTATATATGCCTACAGGGAGATGAAATTGGTGTATCTATTCCAACTATTGGCAATGTGTAAAAAAAAAAAGGTATTTTTTTAATTTACTGTTAGCTTTCACAATTTTATTTTTAACAGTGCAATCTCATGTTCTTGATTATATGCAAGACTACATTCAAGCCTCAGTTATGCCTTTATAACACCACTGAGTTCAAATAGTATTTCAGGACAGAGACTTGACCAGCAAGCTTTTATCAAACACAATCTCACTGAGAGCTCTATTTCTAAATGGGTGTTTTAGTTAGTAAAGTGAAATAAATGTCCAGTAAATTTCTCAGAAAGCTATTCCCTTTGAAGAGTAAAATAAATATTTATAACAGATTAAACAATCAGCACTAGCAAGAAAAACAGCAGGCATAATCAGAGATGTGCCAAAGAAGATAAAACCATCTATTTGGTCTTATTATTTTTAAAACTGTCTGTGTAAGTCAATGTATCAATGTGTTGTTTTGTTATCTCAACAAATTGGTACGGTACCTCTGCTACTACTATTTTGCCCTCAGCCATTTGCTTATACAAAATATAACTGAACTGACTATAAGAGAGCTGAACTATAATTAGCAAGTCTAATTTAGAAATATGGGAATCTGTGAGATTAGCCAGGTCTCTATCATTTTTTTCTTTACAGTACAGTGATAAGAGCTCTTCCTGGGAGCCTTAGTTGATGTAACACTGAAAAGTATATGCCTTTTTACTGTTAGCATTGGAAATGGCATTATTTTTAGTTATTTGTGGTTTTTAAAATGTTTATCTCAAGGTTAAGAACAAACCATTATTTAATTCTTACTACTTACTCCCTCTATTATTTCAGTGATGACTATTAAAATCCATGAATGAGAAGGTTCTAGGCAAGCAAATGTTATCAGAAAGACTGTCCTGTACTGCTTGAATTTTCATTTAGAATCACTTAGCTTCCTCTAATGCTGCATAGTGCCTTATTTTCTCTTAGTGCTTTATTCTCCCACTGAAGATATAAGGATTAAGAAATGCACCTCCTATTTAGTATTACTGGAACCTGTATGTTTAAACCCTCCTAGATATCAATACAAGAAAAAAGCCAATTAACATATGTTTCTAGAATACCAGAACTCCAAATATTAATTAAGTTTAGAGGCCTGTGAAAAAAAAAAAATGCAACTCATCAAGTAAAACATTCAGTTTAATACTGCAGGAGACTGGGTTGCAAATTTCCTGTTGATGTTGGAGGAATGCCAAAGTCACAGGGGAAACCCTAAAATAAGGAAGGGAAGTTGGCAAAGCAAACACAGGTACGATCAATATGATTACTGCTACATTTCTCCTTTAGTCTATGTAAGATGGCAGGTTTTATACACTCTATATAGTTTACAGTTACAGATACATTTCATTGGTACATGGCACAGGAAAGAATGCAAACACCCATTGTTTAATAAACTGTTTAAGGTAGCTACTATGTCTACACCAATTACAATACTTATTAACTACTATGAAACCTGTTGACCATTGGCAACACCTTAAGTGAAAATTTCCAATGTGACACACACTTGGCACTAATTTCTATCTGTGCCACAAGCCTCTACAGGCCTCAGGATGAGGCCCAGTCTGGATGATTCAATTATAGTCCATATCTGCTACAGAATGCGGGACTCAGCCTGGTGGAAAATGTTTAAAGACTTCCAGTAGAAATCCTTGAGTTAAGGGACTGATCCACCTGAAATGGAAAATGTAAAGTCTGCATTTGTTTGGTAAGGGCTGGCTACAATTTGAATAGTTACGTAAACACCACATACAAATAATATCAGGAATAAATCTGAGTACCTTCTTGGTTTGAAAAGAAGACAATATAAAGATCAGATCACAGTTAAATACTGATAAATAAATAATAATAAATAATATAGTGAACACCAAAGCAAAAGGATGCCCTGTGAATCCTCAAAAACAACACAGTTTGGATCAGCAGCATATTCTAAGAATATTGTTGTAACGGGCTGGAGACTCTCAGCCAGTAATGGACTGGAGACTGTCAGCCAGTTGTACGCAGGGATTCCAAGGAGTTGTGATTCAAAAAGTCCTCTTATACTCCCAGGACAGGCATCCGCATTTGAAAGCCAAACATGAGATGAGCCCAAATAGTTCCAGTTGATTTTTCTCCTTGTAGAATTCTGCGAGAATGATGTGTCTTGTTTTTCTCTTGTCCCAAGACATGGTGTCTGCTACAGAGGGTAGAGCAGGGCATGGATCCTCTCTAGGTGACAAAAATCTGCCTCAGATAAGAAAATTCTTCTCTTTCAAATGTAGTCCACATGAAGAATTCTAATTAATTCAACTGAGTTACCTATGTGAATAACTTTGCGAGTTGCCAGTGAAGATTAAGCTACCTAAGACTTTAATTTTCCACATGCTTGATCAATAGCCACTAGCTTACCTTGATCATCTGGCTAATTAAGCAAGTTACTTTTGCTATCAAAAACAGGCTGTCTGGGAAAAAAATGCAGTGTGTTAATTCTGGAATACTGCAAACACTGTCAGGAATTTGGTTTTTCTGCAGTCAGCTAATAATATTTTTCCCTGAGAATGTTATCTAACCTTCCATCTTTGTCTTCCTTCCTTCCTTCCTTCCTTCCTTCCTTCTTTCCTTCCTTCCTTCCTTCCTTCCTTCCTTCCTTCCTTCCTTCCTTCCTTCCTTCCTTCCTTCCTTCCTTCCTTCCTTCCTTCCTTCCTTCCTTCCTTCCTTCCTTCCTTCCTTCCTTCCTTCCTTCCTTCCTTCCTTCCTCCACCTTTATTTTCTTTTGTTGAAATCCACATCTGCTTGATGCAGAAAGTCTTTAAAAAGAAGAAATACCATGGTGATTTCTTATTTTCTGTGTTAAGTTGTGCTTTTACTAAGTACAGAGCTCACTTACATTAAAGTAAATGGATCTTTTGAATTTTAAAGGTTGTTATCAATGCATTAAGCACCGACTGTATATTTGGTGCTGTTAACTGGATTCTACCACTGAAGCAAAGAGAAAAGCCATGTACTTAAATTACTTCATCACCAGTTCACAAGTTTATAATCTGACATGACTATTCAGTGAAGTGCTCTGCCCATTTATAAATGAATGTATTCTTAATCTGATATAACAGATGTACCACCTTACCCAAGGGTAGCAGAACAACCGTTTCACACCTTTACGTATTTTAATTTTTTTCCCATTTGCATTTATTTTTAAGAAAATTATTTTACCAACGTCAAATCAGCATAAGAGTACATGGTTTCTTCCTTATTAATAAAACAATCATAAGGTTAATGTTTCAGTTTACTTTTTAATCATGATTTTCATTATTATAATGGTGAATCTGGGGTTTGTGGGTAATTTTAGTACATATTCATTTATTTTTGATAAGAGAAGTTTAAGCTATATTTTCTCTCATAAAGAAATTTTTGTGAGATCAACAAAATTTATGTTAAATGATACGTTTGTCGACAAATAGAAAAAGACAGATCCTAAATAAAATTGTGACAACGGCAAGCTGGTGCCTATAAAAGGTGGTTAAAATTGGAGTTTGTGCTATGACAGACTTTTAAGATTTTTCCAATAAATCACTTTCTAGCACTTTCTCTCCCCTGGTCAAAAAGTTACCTGAAACAGATTCAGCAACACAAATTTAAAAACTTCTTAATTGAGCTAGATGAAACCTGCTTAAATGCTTGTTACAATTCTTTTCTAGATGATACAGTGAAAATCCTTCTGTGTCATTGTCTGGTCTTACAAAACAAAAATGTTTTAATTCCAAGTCCCTCTTAGGAACTAGGTTTCCTTTCATTCACTTTGCTAAGTAAAAATGCCAGTTGTTTGAGCCAGATTTACTCTGTGGTGCATAAATTGAAAAGAAACATTTGGTTCCTCTGTTCCACCTGCTGCTACTGCTGGCAGCCTGGGTATATAATCCATTTCCCAAAATGAGCAAGTTTGAAACTAGCTCATTTTTTTCACTATTCCGGTTGGAAAGCTGCTCTAACATGTTTTTCTGAGGGCTGAAACCCCCTAATATTCATCATAAATACTTTCATGGACAGTTTTCCATTGGTAATTTTGAAAGCATTATCTTTAGCCCAAATATCTGGTCTGTCTTTACACAGTCCATCCCCTTGCTTTCAGTCCATACCATAAGACCTTGTCATTTGCCTTCTTGAAATCCAGTCTGTTTTTTCTGAGGATACTGCTTCTCAAAATCCTTGTCTTTATGCTATTCCAGTCTTTCTTATCCAGCTCTTCGACATATTTGACTCTCTTTATCACAGGTCATTAAATAGTAGCTAACTAAATCCAGGAGTGTATCTGGTTTGTACACTTCATAATCAGAAATATCCTAACCTGAATTCATTTTCAGGAAATGCAGTAGAGTGGATGTCCACCTGGAATCTTTGATGGACATACAGGAAATTCCACAGCAGAGGTGCTTTACCACTTTTCTGTTCAAAAACTATAGAAAAGAAATATTTCTTCTTTCCCAAAGCTCAATCCTTTTAAAATTATTCATTTGATGAAGAGTAGCTTATTCAGTTGGGAAATCGCTTTTGGTTTTGCTGAAGATTGTCAGGAAAGAAACAAAGGTTTTAAGGTCATCCATCTTACATACACAGCCCTCACATATCTGGTGAGTGAGTGTTTTACTTATCAAGACAGTGGGGAAATATTTTGTGTTTGAATTTCCCCTTCACACCCTCAAAATAATTGAAAGATTTGAGGCAGGATCTACACACTGTATTTGTTAGTTTAATGCCTTCCTTTGATACCATATGTCAGTAAAAACTGACCCTTGATTACCATGCTGTTGCATATTCTTGTGATGTATTGAAAGAGGCAGTCTTTTGTACATGTTTTGCTAAACTGAATACAGCCCTGGACAGTACTTGAATGTGGAGTCTTCAGTGAAGTCATAGTAGAAGTATGAGTTGCCATTTGTTTTGGATGAGGGATGCAGGGAAAACATGCTGTGAAGGCTTGTTGGAAGACCATCGATGAGAAAGTGAGAAAAACATTGTGAGCAACCTGACAGCTCATCCCTGACTGGGAATGGATGCTTTGTGTTCTTATGCAGAGCACCTAAAGAAGAAAATATAAAAGGGGTTGAGCCCATTAATTTAGACTGTGCTATTGATAATAAGATAAATACACTTTTTAAATAAGATATGGTATATTATATGGTCAGCTCAGATTTCTCTAAACAACCATTTTGTCTGCAGAATACTAGTATTTTCTACCAAACTGGCACCACATTTCATGGCTTATGAAAAAATATGCAATTTCATCTTTACCAAACAATTTGAAGAAATTTAAAATAGATTTAGTGTGGGATTTGGGGGATTGCTTGTTTGTTTATGAAGAGAACTTTTTGTCTTCAGCCTCAGCATTTGACTAGCATGGTCAGAAAAGGACCATAGATTTACATAGAGTTACATAGAGTTCACTGAGAAAATGACAAGCTCTTTAACCATCTCTGATTATTGATTAGGATTCTGAAAGGCTGATTAGGAAAACTGAATATATGTTAATGAGACAGCTTCAGATAATCCTTTGGGATAAAGACTTTTTTCTAGTTTAAAGTTAATGATGGAAGCAAAAGATAGAATTGTAATGCTGGATCTTAATAATGTGGGTACCATGTCTCACATTATTATTTCAGCTGCATATTTTTAATTCTAGTAAATCAGAGACTCCAATAGTTCCTAAACAGGTGTTCTATGGCAAATCATTAGATGACCAGTTTTATATATTTTTAGAAAAGCTTAAACAGATCTTTTTTTTCTTTTTTACAAATATTTAGGTTCTACCAGATGATAAACCACTGAAACTACTTCCTGTTCATGCCTACATTGAAACTCATGACGTGCAGACAAATTATGTTCAGACTTTTGCATGTTTGCTTTTGCAATTATAACACTGCAAAACCACTTTGTTGCAGTTTAGAATTTGTAAATAATGTGGAAGCCAATAGAAAATTTCACCTAACTAAGGCCTTCTTTTCCCCCAGATAAATATTTTTCTGTTCTAAGTCAGAACAATAAAAGATACAGAGCCAAGATTTCTTGGAAAAGATGCAAAGAGATGATCTTAGGTATCTGGTATCTAAGTAATAGAAAAAATGATATTTCAGAACAGAGGATAGAGATTTCACCCTTACTCCCCTGCTTTTAATTTTTGTCCCAAAGATTGCAAAATTGCCCAAGAAATGCCACTGCACAATGAGGAAAGGCAAAAACTGTGAGTAATTTTTTTTTTTAAAAGTATTGCTCAGTATTTGCCAAGAGGAACAAGAGTTAGTGTGAGTGGTTTAAATCTCCTGTGAATAAAGATCAGCCATACAATTGCAATAAGAGAGAAGAAGAAGAAAAGAAAAAGGGAATGGAAGCAAAGAAAAATTGAGGAAAAGGAAAGGGGAAAAAGAAAGGGAAAAGGAAAGGGGAAAGGAAAAGGAGAGGGGAAAAGGAGAAGGAGAAGGAGAAGGAGAAGGAGAAGGAGAAGGAGAAGGAGAAGGAGAAGGAGAAGGAGAAGGAGAAGGAGAAGGAGAAGGAGAAGGAGAAGGAGAAGGAGAAGGAGAAGGGGAAGGGGAAAGGGAAGGGGAAGGGGAAGGGGAAGGGGAAGGGGAAGGGGAAGGGGAAGGGGAAGGGGAAGGGGAAGGGGAAGGGGAAGGGGAAGGGGAAGGGGAAGGGGAAGGGGAAGGGGAAGGGGAAGGGGAAGGGGAAGGGGAAGGGGAAGGGGAAGGGGAAGGGGAAGGGAAATACTTTTTTAACAGATTGAAAGCTGTGAAGGGAAAATTAAGTTATGTAATTCTTGTTTAACCTTTTGGCATAAAATGAGAATTTTTCTGTGTGCAAAATGACCAAGTTCATAATACTGAGTGCAAAAGCAGTCACAGGAATAAGAAATGAGTTACAGCTCATAGCAGTAAAAACCTGAATGAGTGAATGATGAGAAATGCTCAGACTCCAAGAAAGTTTTGCTAGCTGCTGTGTGAGATTAGAGAATTTTAATCACATCTATATTGGATAATGCTCTTGAGAGTAATCATTATTCAACAGGGTCAGCAAAGTCCAGTCAGATTTGGAAAGGGTAGAACTCCAACATGAAGTGTGAACAATGTGGTATGTGCCAAATGAGCATTGGCAGAAATGCATCAGAATTAAGAAATACACAGTGTTGAAAAAGAATTTTTTTTTCAGGGGAATGCCATTCTCATGGTCTTATGACAATTCTGTATATGATATTCTGCCATTAATTTGGGTGGATAACTTTTTTCAGACATATGATGTAGAGTTATCTGCACTTGAAAAGGTGGAGGGACAAAAAGATGTCTCATGACAGAAATATTGACTGTCTGATGTTAGAAGTCAACATGGGGAAGTAACAGGTAGTAAATACAGACTTGTAATTCACTTAACATTTCATAATATTTTTTTTTTTTCATTTTGGTGACCAAAAGAGTGAACTATATTCACTCACTAAGTGAAACTGTTTGAAAATTATACTGCATGTTGTTAAATCAAGACACTGCTTTGAAAACCATGGCAGGTATGTGGTAAATGCTGAGAATAACAGATAAATACCTCAAAACAAAATGCATATTGCATGTGTTTGTGCTCATTTGCTTAAAAATGGAAAATAATGAAACAACTAAAAGCTAAGGTCTGCATGACTGTCAAAGGGATTAAAGATTTCATTTTGACCATTTAGTCTACATCAAATGGGCCAACTGAGCTCATTGCAAGATAAAAAAATGAGCTCCTTTTAACATACAGTGGAATTTTGACCTTAAAGCAACTTGAAAGCTGTATTCTCCTTTGTCCGTAGGGAAAAGTTATTGAAAGGATATGCTATCCGTAGTATTGTCAGGCATCTCTACCATGACAAGATAAATTTTTGAGACCTCTCTAAGTGTCACATATTTGTGAATTTTTATTTTCATTGATTGATGCAAGAGTACATAAGTGCTTGAGATTCTGAATGTTTCAGAGTTTCAACAAGTGTTGCTGTTTCCAAGGGTCTGAGAACCACCTACAGTTGACATGATAACTAACATAAGGAAAAATGTGGGCAAGAAAGAGGTACTGCAGAGGATTAGTCACTAACATGTATTGTAAAGGCATTTTCTTTGATGCTCCAAAAGATAGCTATGGTTTGAATAAAGAAGGGCCGCTTAAATGTTTTCTCTTATTGTTTTACTTTAGATCTTGCCTTTGTTTTCATATAGACCCCCATATCAGAAGTTCTTGCCCAGCACACAGGACCTTTAAAGTAATGTATTTTTCAGGTTTTCTATTCAGAACAAATTGGAACCAGAGCCTCTACATCCCTACTGTTAGTAACATTCAGGTTTCGCAATTATTCCAAACAGTATGACTAAATATTATTCAGTCAAGATTTCTTTTTCTGTGAATCTGTTTGCTGCTGCATACCTATTTCAGAACTAAATATCATTATAGGAGTGAATTATATTAATGTGTAGAACTGTCAAAATAGAGATAATAGGATTACCTTTACAAATGATTTCTCCTTCTTCAAGTGCTTGCCAATTGTAATTTTACTAATTCTTGACTCTCCTGTAATACCTTCGTTCTTCTGCATTCTTCGAATTCTGTCATATTTTGATCTTATCATAATGAACATTTTAATGTTTTAAACTATGAAATACGATTACCAAGAAATAATGTAGACTACCTACTATATACTAACAATTTTCATTTGATCTTGCGCTAGAATCATGTCCATAGGATTGCACACTTGACTAAATTTACTATTTAAAATAGTGTTTACTTCTCTGAAATCTGAAATAGGAAGATTTTATAGAAAAGGCTGCAACATAAAGGCCTTTAAAAACACAAGTAGATACCTATCTTCATATCAAGGACACTGAACATCTTTTAAAATATTAACCTATTTCTTTATCTATCCATCTAAAGCCTCTTTATTTCCTAAAAACAAAACAAAACATTAGAAGCTCAGTGATGTATCTTGTAAATATTTTAACTCCAGATGGATAAGAAGTACATTTTTAAAAATTTACTTCTTAATCTATCCACTAACTTTAATCTCCAGAAGGCACTTTCAGATATTGCCACATATAATTTTCAGTGAACTATAATTACCTTTTCCAGCATGTACTTTTTCCAATACAGACTCATCTAAAATAGAGATGAGAATAACAACAGACTAGAGGCAGGTGGCAAAGGAGTACTGTGTCCATACAAGATATCCTGTTTCAATCACAAAAGCATTGCCTGAACAGAGCACAATGCCCACACACCATAGTCTGTGTGGCACCAAGTTATCCTTTCGTGCTTGGCATAGTTTTCTAGTGCAGATGCATAATGGTTGTGCTATATAGCGTCTGTTTTCTCCCGTTCTTGATTTTAGTTATGCATTTGAGGCAGAAGAGTTATAAGGTTTTCAAAAGCTGTAATCTTCCACTCTATGCCGTCACTGAGAGTACCATGACTAGGACAACCTTCCAAAACAAGATTTAGCTATGTTTTATTATTCTTAAATTGCTATTTTTTTCGGACAATAAAGCTTTAAATCAGTGTGCTTCTTATAGTTATGGAATGTGCTGCAAGCATGCAAGCTACAAGTCTAACTTTTTCAGGGTCAAACATCTCAAGTTTACATTTTAAGTAGTAATTATTTCATCTGTCAGGTCAAAGAAATACAAAATGTGGGATTTATTTGTTTTTGTGGGAATATTTTGTATTTATTTTTCCTAAGGTGCTGACCACATGCATCTTCCAGTTTCATTCAAATACTCCATTTCATACACATTTTTTACCTCATAAAAATTCAAATGTATTTGAATGCCATCAGAAGTAGTAGCACACAGAATGAGGTTAAGTGAAGATGCAAGTGGTTTTCCCTGTTCCCTTAACATGGATGACGTGAAAACCAGAAGGAATTCCCTTAGCAATGATGACAACATCCAAAAGTTCCACTGGAACATCCTTCAGCAGTGCCCCTCAGCAGTCAGACAGACCTAATATTGCAAATTTATTACTCTGGGTATAATAATATCCATTTATGTTCCAAATCAATAGATAAAAAAACTTTAATACTAAAGTTATATTTTAAAGCAAAAAAAAAAAAAAAATCTTGCTTTTTTTTTCTGGTAAACTCACCTGTCCAAAGTTCTTTTGCATCCCAAGACTGAGTGTCTTTTTATAAAGCAATGAGAATTTGGGGGGCGGGGTGGGGTGTGTGTGTGAGGGGGGGGGGGAAGTTAGGGGTTTAGGTGAGCATTCTGAGGTCTCGTTTAGGAGGAAACTGATATTAGGGTTGAGGTTTCTTTCTCCTCTTTACCAAGACTCACAAGATTTGTCCTCAGCCTCGGGTCCGCTTTGGTTGATTTTTATGCATTCTACATGTCCTTTCTTTTTACTGTCTTTAAATTATTCTGTTTGTTAATTCTCCTTTTTTTTTTCTAAAACCATACTTTTACCTGAGCACTTCCAAGTTGCCTTCCTGTAGTGTCCTTTGGCAATTGAGATTTGTGTTTCCAGTACTGGACCTTTTAGTATCACTCTGTGTCTGTGCTCTTCCATACCATATTTTTATAGTCATTCAATGTATACAGAGTAAACACTTCTTATTGCTACAAATTAAAGTTAAACTAAAATAAATTTGAACAGGAATTATCTGATTGTCAGATTAACTGCTATCACATCTGAACAAAAGAAGCCTAGACAGGTCTAGAGATCCTCTTCTTGTCAGACCAACAGGAAACTTGTGATCTATAGGAAATAGTAGAAAAATTACATTTTACTGGGCTACAGTTTGCCTGCTTCAGCTGTTTCTGGACCATGTCATACTCTCAGAAGATTTGCACCATAGGCTCAATCTTCCTTTTTATGTTGTGAACCAATCATACTGGGAAGCAAAGCTACTTTAACAGGAAATCTTGATGGTGACACACTCTGTATTTTTAGGGCACCTGTTTATTCAGAAGATCTGGAAAGGTAGGAAAACCACCATTGTATTAATTGTACTTGAAAAACAAGGAGCATTCTAGCATTACGTCATCACCTTTTATAGCCTAAAACCATAGCCCCACAGACAAATCCATGATTCCATTGACGTGTCCAGAATTTGGTGCAGTCACGGCCACCATGGTTAGAAGCTGTCCTGGTGAGAACTACATGGCAATGGAAAGTGCATGTTATTTTCAGGTGTGTGGTGGGGTACAATGATGCTTTTCTTGGATTGAACTGTATTTGATGAGTGAAATACAAGCCTCTCCTCAGCATTTTCCAGTCACTTACTTTGTATTTCCCTTTCTGGCAGTAGAGTCCCAGTGCATCCTACAGTTCAAGACCACCCAGCATTTTACACATAACACAAATGCTGCTCCTGAGGGCATCTTCTTTCCCCAGAAAGAAAAGAGGCTTTTTGAAGCTGAGCCTAAGTTTAACGTTGAAATCTAGCTCCACAAAAAAAGTTTTCTGTGAAAGACCTGCACAATGTAATAAAAATTAAACAAACCTTGTTATCACAACCAACCTGGAAGCTAAGGGAAACATCTTTTCTTAGTCCAACCAATAAAAACTGGGAAAAATATGCATCTTTCAGAGGTTCCTCTGAAGCTGTCATTTTATACTACTTTTTCTAGTTATCCTCAGGATGTCACCTAAGAGCATCCCACATAAATAGTGCTATTGGATAGCTCAGGAGTTATCCCTATGGCGGTAATCATTCACAGGTAAATCTGAAGGATTTACACTGAATTATGAATGCATATACAATAATTAATCATTTGTGAACTGAAAGAATGTAGCATCACTAGTATGACTGTAATTATTTTATAATCATGTTATAAAGAAGATGTAACTATAAATATTTTAAAAATGAAGAAAGAATTAGTGGACAGCAAAGTGCTATTCAGTTATTAAGCTTCCTTTCAGATTCTCTTATAATATAGAATAAGATAATGACTAGAAAAGTTACTGGCCTTAAAATATCCTAGTGCAAAAACAAGGCCATTAATAGTCCTATTAATTAATTTCTGTGTCCTTTAAGTATAATGGATCCATTAGGGCTAAAACTCAATAACACTTATGACAATGTCATCACTAAAACAATTTTCTATTACACTCCAATTTGTAAATATAAGAAGTCTGAGAACAGTTTCCTTTTCTTGCCTTTTTTCGCCTTTTCTCAACCGTCACTATTACGTGAGGTTAAGTTTTCAATGCTGAGCTGCAGGAACTGTGGAACACAACAGATTTAAGTAGAACACTCCCCACACCACACCCCATGCCCTGGGCGAAGCAGTGGGTCTGCACTGCCCTTTGTATGCATGAGTGGAATGATTAAACCCACAGGTTTAAGAGAAAGAAGGAAAGATCATAGCCAGAAGAGAAGTGGAGAACTGCAGAAAAAAAGAGGGGATTGTGTTGTGAAGAAGAGTGGGAAATCACACAAAAAATAGAGATTCAAAAATTAACAGGAAGAGGGAATTGGATGAAATAAATAATGAGAGTACGAGAAGAGTAGCATAATGCTAAGATAATAGAGTAGATGTTCAGAAAATCCGCTGACATTTTGAATTAAGACCAAATCAATTACCTTATATTTTTCTAAAATGTCAAGGTGCACCTTAGTTGATAAACTCAATTTTCAAAAAAAGTCAGTAATAAATGCGAGTACTACTGTCTTTATTATAGACATACCTGTTGTGCTACTTTTTTTTTTTTTCTTTTTTTTTTTTTTTTTTTTTTTTTTCCCCTCCCCAAAAAGAAGATCTCTTACTTTCTCAATTAAACTTGTAGGTAAGATTTAACCTTGGGTGAAAATAAAAGAAAATCTATGTCATGAAAGTGACATACTATGCTAAGTGACAAGGTTACCCCACACTTTTTTCTGAGAACTTTCCTAATTTTACCCCTGCTTTTTCTAGTATACACATTTGAGCCTTTGTTGCACTTGAATTTACTCGTCTGCATCCTGTCCTTTTAGAAAGGAGACAGCTTCTGGGCCAATGAACTGTGTGAAGTCAGAGCTCAGGTGTGGTCTCCATTGTCCATCTTTCCACAGACTATGAATTTAAGGGTCACTCCCTTTTGCTGTACAGTGGTTTCAAATAAGTTTTTATTCTGGTGGAAAATCCAAATATTAATTACTGACTGTATCAAAAGTATTACTACCAGAAAATCAAAACAAAATTCTGGGCATGGCCCTGAAAAAATAGATTAACTGCAGGGGACAGCATAAGACAGGCAAATACATTGTACCACTCTCAGAATAACTCCCATTGGGTCCATTGACCAGAGTGGGACCACATTTGCAATTGTCCCATTGGATTAAAAATATTAAATTTTGGAAATAAATTCTTTGCTTCAAAACTAGAGATTTTTAATTAATATTTTTTCTTACAACAGGAGATTAAATTGTACAGTAGAATCTCAAGGATTCTGATTTAAAAATTTCAAGAAGTCTTGAATAGTGGCTCTGGATGTAGTGCCAAAATATATAGAACTGAATGTACCTTGAATTTCTTTTTCTAAAATAAATTCTATGCTTTAGAATTTTGCACATATTTCTAACATGTGCAATACATAAACAACTATGTAGTGACTTAAATATGTTTAGCCATGTGTTACTTTAAAATGTACTGGCATAAATTTTCTGTGCCATTGATGATGTCCAGGTGCTGTCATTTAATTTTCTTTTAAGTTGAATACAGCTCACACCAATTGCTCAAATTATAAAATTAGTTTTTAAATGTCTCTCTGAGGTCTTCGATATTTAAACAAATGTAACTGAGACAGGCCAGTAGATCTGAACTATATTTATATTCATGGTCCTGAAGGCCTGAAAAGTGATGGAATCTTTTAATTTAAAGAGAGTTTTTTTGCCTGAGCATGCTTGAGTGATACTCAGTGTAAGGTCAAGGTCAGTTGAGTTATGTTCATCTTGCTCTAATTGTAGTTCCACAGGAATTATTGTGGAATAGAAATCTTAAAAATCTTGAATATTACAAAAGAGAATTTCTTTTTTCATATTTGTGTGTCTATACATAGTCTCATGGGACTGCTGATCATACTGGTCCAGATAAATAAATGTGGCATTTTATTTTGCCTTGTGAAATTCTCCTGTTCTTCTGACATATCACTATCCCTCTAATGTACTGCTGAGAAAAGCAAGGCAGATCTCACCAGGAGGGTTCAGTGAAGGGAAGTATATTCAAATAGTGAAATATCTACCTTGGATTATATCCTAATTGGATATTACATTAGTCTAAATTTATTTCACTGTCATATTACCTTATTTGAGACATTAGAGAGTAATGAAAGCTAATGTCAATTAGTTAAATCCTTGTTACGTTCCATCTAACAATTGTCTGTGAACTGCGTGGTATAAGAAACAGGCAGTAACACATTTCCTAATTAATGAAATATTACTTTGGGAGGAGTAAGGTAAGTGAGATGCCTTTTCAGATTTCATGCAATTCTTTATATTTCAAAAAGTGTGGTTGTTTACCTATGACTTTGTAGTTGAGAATCCATTATCTAAAAGGAAAGTATATTGAGTATAGTGCAATCAAGTTTCCCTTCTCTTACAAAATAGTAATTTTTTTGTTTTTTCATAGAGGCGATCAGGGGCAAAGAGCTGTAGCAAGATGTTCTCTTGTGATCTGCCAAAAGAGATCCCCTCTATCAATGTCACTCATGACAACCTCCTATTCTTCTTAAATCCAGAGACTCAGATCCTACACTTGCCTTTTCCAGACCATTTAAAAGTTTGTGAGTGGTTTTTAATTTGGACTTGACTAAACCACATTTGACCTGGATACCTGGATTTCCTGTGTATGAAATCTCATCAGTAATAGTACCTATTTCAGAAGGAGGCCTCTAAAGGCATGGAAGAGGTGATAAAAAATGTAACACCTTTAAATATTTAATACAACAAAACCCATTCTCATTCTAAGATGCTCTGACAGTTAGTCAGTATGACCTGGACATCCAGTTCCTCTTTTAAGGCAAATAATATCTCCAAACACTCCTGGCTCACCTTCACGTCCTCTGCAGAGACTCACATTTTGATGAATTGGGTTTTCCACCGAAAAGAGCAACAGTTCAGGCCTAAGTCCATCCCCTCACATGATGAGAGCAGAGGATTGCTCTTTCCATATCCCTTTACCTTTGACACTGGAAGTAGCTAACTGCAGATACATTTGCTTAAAGAATAGGCAACATTCTTTACATAAAGAATATGTTTAAGACATAATTTAAATGCCATTCAAGGATGCAAGTGGAGTCTGAACACAGCTCCAGCTCTGAGAATGACCGCATGGTATTTGTAAGGCAGAAGAAAGGAAAACTGTAAACAAAGGTGTGTAGCAGGGTGCCTGCCTCAGCTACCTGCTGAGAAATCTTTGAAGGCATTAGGCAGCTGCTGAAATACTTTTAATGGTGGGCATTTTTAGCTTCTATTGTTGAGAACTCCTCTGTCCCACTGAGTTTCATTTCTTTGGTGACATTGAGCTTCTTTAATATTGTAAACAATGAAAGCACAATTTTCTTTGTGCTCTGAAAACACTCTTCTCCCCAGAATATTAGATGTTCAAGAGCATAAATAATTTTTTTCCATAAAATCTAAGCAGAAATATATTCTATTGATTATTTTGTTTACATTTTTTACAACAGGGAGTAAATTTTCAGTATGCTACTTTAAATTTTGCAGATGAGTCAACTCTCCTTAATTTTAAAAAGAGTTTTGTGACTTGTCATTAAAGGACCAGATGAAAGCTAAGTTTAGCATGTGACCCGTAAGTATCTATTCTTTCATAATTTCATCAAAGTATCCAGCACCTGTATCATTATTGACAATTCAGTACCATTTATTTTAAAATTTTAAAAAATTCAGAAAACGCTGAAGAGCACAGCTATGGATAACAGAGCGAGTGCATGCTTTGTTGAAAACTGTCAGGACACTGCTAAAAATATGTTGTGTGACAGATACTGGTATTTTCACATGGAAAAGCATTTTTTCTTAAATACAGCAAAATGAAAAATAGTCATTGTTCATCATTTACTATTTAAAGCTCTTTCTCCACCTTGTCGCATACAAATTTGTCAAGGCCAGCACATGGTAATGTTACATACCAAGGAATACAGATGATTTAAAATTTTAAGGTAAGAAGTCTCTTGTTAAGAGGCTGTTGTTACTTGGGAATGGTAGGCTCTAATTTAGTGATCCCCTGAAACTGCTCCAAACTGTGCACAGCTCACTCACACCTCCCTCTCCCTCCCCTCCCTTGTGAAGGGCTGGAGAGAATTCAAGGTGTAAAAAGTAGAGATCATGGGTTGAGATTAAAAAAAAAAAATACTGGAAATAACAACGAGATAAGAGAACAGCAACAATGCTAATGATAGAGGTTATAAGAATGAGGCTAATGATTCACCCAGAAATCCCCTGGCAATACCTGAATGCTCCCCCCTCCAGCCTACAACACCTGGAAGGAACCCCTTCCCCTGCCACCAGAAAATGAAGTGAGAAGGTATAGAATAACCTCCAGGTCCCTGCAATACCCTCTCTTGACTATTGCAAATATTAACTGTACCCTGGCCGGAACCAGGACAGAGCCCTGTTCTAGGGATAATAAAATGTGGGTTCTCTTCTCTTTTCTCCTAGTGTTGTGCATTGTAATGCTGGGAGGGTCACACTCTACTACATCTGAATGGAGTTTGTAGGAAATATATGCTTTACTATCTTTCCTGTCTATCGTCACTCCTCCTTTCCCATGTCCCCTTTTGCAAACTGTGCCACTGACCTCTCTGTAAGGAATTTTCAGACATATTAGTTAGAAGCTATGTAGAAGATATATCATAATTAATAAGATTAACACTATGATTACATTGAACAGGATGCAAGCTAAACCATTGTAGCATTACAGCAGAAAGGTGGCAAGTTGTTTGTGTCCATTCAGTAATACCACTGGCAGCGCTCAGGTGCATCATTGCATAAGACAATAGGCATGCTTGCTGCAAGCTTTTTCAAGGTTCACCTTCTATGTCTGATTTTATTTATATCAATAGAGTTACACTGATATCAAACACAAATTTATTCATTGGTGGTTATTCAAGCTTAAGATTTAGAAAATCGTTGTTTGGTTACAGTGCGGGGTACTTGCTTTTGGTCCTGATTGTGAGGCTGATTCTGTTTCCACTGAAAGTGATGGTGAAATTTAGTGTTTCTGGACTGAATGGCATGCTTAACTAAGATACTCTGGTGTTCCAGGAGGGACTGGGAGATGTGGAATATAAATCAGCTGTGCATTTCCATATTTTACATCCAACTGCCCACTGGGAAATGGTTTTATATGAAAAAAAACTAACCTCCAAAGAGCCTCCATGCTATACTTCAGGGGATTTATGAAAACAAAAAATGGATAGAAAAATACATTGAATAAAAAAAAAAGGCAAGAAAGAAACTTTGTATCCCTATAGATTCAACAATTAGGAAGATTTGGACCCAGAAAATTACATTAAAAATTCTATTTTACATATTTTCCTCTCGAGTTTCGAAGAGGTGCAATACTGTCAAACAGTCAGCTCAGAAGGAGAGCTGAACAATCAAGGAAACTGCAAAAAGTTAAGCCTGCTTAAATTATGCTGTTTTGTACAATCTTGTAAGTTTGCATACATAGACTGTAGGTCTCTTTCAGAAGCTTCTTCAAGGAATAAGAAATAACATCCCTAGAAATGGTGACATGTAAATGGAGATGTGTTTGTCTAATTAGATTTGAAAGATTTGATAACATAGGAGAATATATGTGACAGACTAAAGAAAATGTGGGTATTGTGATTTAATGTCTGTGTGTACATACAAAGAGGGCATTACAACAGTTGAAAATTGTTCACTCTTCACCTCTTTCCCCGCCTGGCTGTATTTAAATTACAAGGTTATCACTGCAGTAATCTCAGCATCAAATATCTGAGAAAAACCTCAAGATTTACATTTTTATAGATTTTAGGTATAACTCAAGGCAAGCAAATTACAGTATTAAAGGATGATTGAAAAGTTAAGATGCTGCACTGTAATATAAGATATTGCACTGAATCAGCCTGCCTTTCATTTTCTTTTTCATTCTAGAAAAAGAAAAAGATAAAAAGAAAAAATAAGAAACCCTACAGGATAGAATGCCTATTAAACCACTAACTCTTTCTGTAAAAGTACTGCCAAGTCAAAACTGTGACTGGAAAACTTGTAAACCAGCTGCTTTGGGTTGTCATAATATGCATTAACTGCTTGGGATTATTTTATAAAGGGAAAAAAATTACAGAGAAACCAAAACAACTTCACAGGATGTTGTGTTAATGCAATAGCAGGTGCAGCTCTACAAGAAGCACAGCATTTCCTTTCTCTGAGATTCCAGGGACCTTCATGTGCTGTGAAATGTAATGGGACCATAAAGTGGTTAACGCAAAATGTTAACTACAAGATGAAACTGGACTCTAATTTTCCAATTAATTTCCAGATTTTTTCTAAGAATGTGTAAATGACTGGACATCGATATATCTCACCCAGCAGAAGCACCAGACTCAGCATGTGGTTGCTCCCAACCTTATTTAATCTGTAGAGAGTTAAGCACTACTGGAACTTAGGTCATAGATGCAGTGGCTTGAATTTCCCCTGGCAGTATCCCTTGTCTTTCCGTGGCTCTCACAGAAAACCTAGGGCTTCGTTGCCCTCAAGCTCAGCATCCACAGTTGGAAGAGAGAGCTGTAAATTATTTCTCTTGAAGTGGACTGACTATTCACTAAGAGTAGTGAGAGGAGTTCAGTTTGCAAATGCCCAGGATGGGGAAAAAGCACTTTCACAAATACTTACAACTGATAATGTGAAAAAGCCATCTCTTCTCAGAGCAGCATACATGGGAGTATGGAACAACCTCATGCTTCATGCAACAACTTCCCTTGCCACCTGTAGGCACAGTCAGTGCTGATTAAACACTGTCTAGAAGTGCTTCCTCAGAGGCTGGCGGATGCTGTGCTGCTGATAACAGCAGTGGGCCTGCAACACTTGGAGGTGTTAGTGACGATGGAGAACCCACAACAGGCACCTTGTGAATAGACACCTAAGGCAGTCTTATGCCTTCTGCACTCTAGTGCTGTGCTTGAATTCATGCAGGAGACACTCACTATGTTATTCTCATTAATGTGCACACCCCAAGTTCCTCTATTCTGTTCCCAGGAATAAGGAATTCCCATAGCTAATTAGCAGATTTCGGTCATATGTACACCTATTTTCAGAACATAGTGAGAGGGAAAAATACGGCTACACTTGAAGTTACATCACTGGTTAAAACTTGCTTTGATTTTGTGGCCACTAAAGTCAGTTCCAAGTATCAGATTATCCGACTAAAGTTTCCTTCAAGGAGTAATAAAGCAGAGAGTGTAGGAATGGTGATAATGGGTATGATCCCCTGACGCTGTAGTGCACCACAGCAACATGAGACTCCAACTTCAGAAGGCTGAAAATGACTCCTTTATTTTTGGGATGTGTCTCCCTTTTATACTATTCTACACAGACCAATTTGATTGGTGAAACAAAGACAAACCTCTTCAATCACATTGGTGAGACCAGAGAGACATCAAGAAGAAGTCCCTCCTAGGGAAGAATGTAAACAAAATTTACTGTTACAAAAACATGTCTCTTGTTTACAGAAAATTCCCTGGGAAAAGAATTTCAGAAAACCAAAACATACCAGGCAGGGACCAGGGCTACAATCCCCCTTACATTATAATCACAAGATTACATGGTATACTCCTTAGACACATGAAATTAATAGGAACAATTAATATAATACCTTTAACTCTCCATAACTCTAATTTTTTAAAAACATTTTTGGTCATGGTTGCATATGACTTTGAATAATTATAACAGTAACCAACATCTTTCAGTTGTTTGGCTGTTTCAATGACTAGGTCTTCTATTCACTAACACTTATTCAGCTCCAGAAACTTCAGAAGTGTTTTTCCTAATTTACACTGAATGCATTTGAACCATGATCACAGCTTTTAATTCTAAATTTCAGTTATTAATTCTGAATTTCTGTTGGAAATCAGCTTTTCCCTCTTAATCCTATTATGCTACATTCTCTTTTACTTCTCTTTCCTTGAATCTCTTACTAAGACCCTTGGCTGCTTTTGTATAGCTTCTATTTTTACCAGTCTTGCTGTATTCATAGTATACTTTTGACTTTGATGCCTGTTTGGTTTTGAGTGTAAGATGCAGAAAGACAGAGAGTTACAGATGAGTGAAACTTGTTACTTTTTTTTTATCCAAAATGAAACTGATATATGGGACACACCACCTAATTTTGAACTCCTAAATTTCCAGTGTCTAAATTTCGTGGCCCAATTAAGAAGACCACGTTGCTGTACTTTCTATATAATAAATGATTGGTAAGAAGGACAAATGGCTAAAAAAATTAACTATATTTCAGCTGAAAACAATTAGTAGATGCAGAGCTCATTCAGAGAATCTTAGCTTGTATTACTAAGCAATGAATATTTAGTTACTTAGACATTTCAGCATTTGTTTTCTATGCTTTCTCAGGACAAAAAAGCATGATAAAAAACATCTAGCAAGTGACTAAAGAAGTATTGGTTAAAATTTAAAAAAAAAAAACAAACAGGAAAAACATATTTCATTCATCTCAAAAGTTGGTTTGTTTTTGTTTTTGTTTTTTTTTTTAATAATAAAATGAAGCTTGTGGCAATCTCCTGTGATGCTCTATGGCCTTTATCCTTACCATCATTGGCCAGTCCATTGTATCACTGCAGGCATGGGCCCAAAGCTCTGGAGTTTCCATGGGACTAGTGTGAGTGTATATTTTGGCATCATTAGGACAAGGCCTTTCTGCATCCTCCAAATCCTCAGTCTTATAAAATAAAACACATTTAATGAGGCTAAAGGGTTTCTTTACAGAATTTTTTGATAACACACAATTTTTATAAACTTTCTCATGCATATAAATGATCATAGAGGAAAATATAAATATGGAAAAATAAAATTTTAGTGGATTTTAATGCTTATTCATAACGACAGAAATTTTCTGGATGGCACTTTCTTATGAGTTGTTGCCTTTTATCCCAAAGAACTGAAATGATATATGCTTTAGAGAAACATCTTCCTATACACATTTAACCATGCCATTAAGGTCAATTCCCTCCATTCATTGAAATACAGCAAAATTAAAATTACCAAAATTTAGGCACGACAATCAAAGCTTATTCTTGTGGCCTCAGGAAAAAAAAAATCACTTATGTCAATTTTTTTTTCTTTGGTTAGACATCTAGTGGGATAAAGTTAAAATCAAAATTTTAAGATTAAATATATTCTTTAAAATTAGATCTTTTCCCACTAATGTTCATAGCAGAATTCCTACCAGTTCAGTGGAAGTGGAGATAAACTAATGCTGAGCATATTTAATCTGAGGTTTCTACAAGCTGAACTCTCGAGAAGAGCTCAGCTGGGAGAAGAAAATATTAGTGATTTTATGAGAATTTCGCTTGAAATAAAACTTTTAATTCTGTTTCAAGCACCTTCAATATTATTTGAAAACTTTCAAAAAGATTTTTTTTAATATAAAAAAGTTATTTAATTTTAAAAGTTTAATCAAAACTGTTTTGAAAGGGAACTTTAAGGACTTTTATTGGAAACAAACATCTTTGTGAATCAGGTATATCTTTTTTCGGTGGGACTGAGTATCAGATTTTTTTTTTAAATGAAGAAAGTAAAATTTCTCAAATTTTAAATATGTTTTTGGCCTATCATATAATTGTTCTAGAAGACAAATCAGTAAACCAATAGAACTCCAGACTCATTCTCTTAGGAACAGCATATATACACCTTGTTTAAAAATAGATGTACTTTCTTGAGAGGGTAAAAAAAAAAAACAAACCAACAACAAAAAAGCTTGTTCATCAATTTTGCATGTTTCACAACTTTTATTACAGAAGCTAGGCTTACTCTGTAGATGAAAATGTGGAAGAGGCATCTTGCATGGTCTCTTGAACTCTGAATGATCCATTAAATAAGTGCTTTTAATCTCTTGACAGAGGGAGAGAATATAAAATTTGACAATGTGCTTCAGTCTCAAACCCAGGATGTTGCTGACCTGCTTTAGAAACATAGGAGTGGTCACCCAGAAAATTTTGTCTTCCAAAATGTCAGCCTAGGGGCAAGCTGCTCTGCTGCTCACCACAGCTACTTGCTAAGAAAAGAGAAGCAGATCTGGACCTACCCATCATCCCAGCAAGCAGCTTGTGTGAAAATGCAAGGGAAGCTGGAGCACCTCCTCATTCTTGAATGCAATTATCAGAATCCAAGTGTGGTCTGATGCAGTGAGCATGTAGACATGAGGTGGGAAATACTCCAATTCTCTGTGATAATTTCTGTTTTATTTTCATGAAAATCAAAACACATGTGAGTCACAGAAATATGGTTTTTTTGCATCCAAAAGCTGTTTTTTGGAGGAGCGGTTCTCAATGGGAAAAAGTTCAGTCTGTTTCTGTGCAGCTTGACAGGAAACACTCACAGCCTAGCTTGGAAAAATCTTCTAAAAACACTTGGTAGGGTATTAATCTGTTCAAAAATGTGACGTTATACTATATCAAGCAGAAAATTCTTCTGATTCAAATGCCATTTCAATAAAATACCTGATCTTTCAGCTCAACACAAGGTGAATTCATGAAACTTAAGCAAGTTCTCACCAGTAGTAACATAGTTGGACACGTTGCTGTGTAATTGTTTAATTTAAAACATGCAGTTTAATGCTTTGAGTATTAGGCATAAAGATTACTCATCTCCTTTTCCCTCTGCTTACCCACAGTCAGGGCAAGAGGTTATCAGAAGATTATCAGCCCAACTGACCAGGAAGATTCTCTCTCAGTATCGTCCTGTCTGTTCTGAAGAATGCTCCCACAACTTCCCACCAGCTCACCCTGCACAGGAGTAAACAGTGAAGAATAAATGCTGACAAAAGAAAGGAAAACTGAAAGCCACAACTTCAGATCTTTGCAGCATTGGCTCTATATTGCAACTGTATGACATTATTCCCTTTCCGGCAAAAGTCCTGATCATCCCTCTGAAAATGCTGCCTGGGATGGGGCCATTTGAATGAGAAGGAGGTTCCAAGAACAGGATGAGTGAGTCCTGCAAGCCAGCCAACCACCCACAGATGTTTTTCTTCAGTGCATGGCTCCCTCTTGGCACTCAGTACCTGGTTTATTAGATTGAAATCGTCTTGGGAGAGAAGGGTTTCTGTGAAACTTTGCTCCAAAGATAAAAGTCATAAGCTTCTGAAAAGCATACCTGGACATTTATTAGGAATAAAAAAGAAGAGAGGGGTGAAGGAAAAGCAATGGAGAGTGAGGTCTAAGAAGGCATGATGTAGGGATACACAAGAGCAGAAGGCAAACATGACAGGAATTCAGTCGTGAAGGAAAAGGAAGCAAAATCAAAAGGCAATTATAGAGAATAATAAAGAAGTTTATAATTATTACAGCATTTTCCTTTTCTGAATGTTGGAGTCAATACTCAGCTCTCTTTTCTTTTACTGCCACAAAGTGCTATGAAAAGCATCAGCAAGGTATAATTCGCATAGCAGAGAGGAAAGTGTGGGAATTGTGGTACAGACAAGTGCTGGCAACTGTAAGCTGTCTGCTTCAGGGTGAAACTTACAGGTTTAATGCAGAAGCTCGAAAGACAAAGGTTGTATTGCCTGTAGGATAACCTTGTACTTGGGACAATATGGCTTCTAGGCCAGGTCAGAGGGTGGGAGCACAACTGTCTCTCCTATTTATAGAGATAACACATCAATGTGAGCAAGATCTGGGGGGCCACATGCTTGTGTCACACAGGGCTGAGCTCTTTCTCTCTCCACCACCTCTTCCATAGGGATTTATAGCCAAGGGATGACTTGCAAGTACTTCAGTTCAAGCCGCAGAGGCCTGCACATGTCACTTGGAAAATCAAAATGGTCACAGGAGATGTCCCTTTGCACTGGGAAAAAAAAAAAAAAAAAAAAAAAACAACAAAACAAAACCTACTAGGGAGACTAATACAGAAGAATTAAGTTTTCTAATTTGTTGCAGCATACATCTTGTTGTTAGTCAATATGGAAGACAATATGCATCCACATACTTTAGTATACGTTTTGGTTATTCTTTTGCTCATTAGAAAAACCCAACAAAACCAAACCAACCAACCAACCTAAAAACAAAACCCCAGAAATACCTCCCCCCCCCCCCCGCTTTCCCCCCAGGAAATTGTATTAAACCAGCAGCCCTGCTTTGCTAAAAAAAAGGTAAGACTGTAAAGCCAGCTGCTCAGGGTAAGGAAAAGCTGCAGTGAAGGTTACCAGTGCTCCTTTTGTACACCTGTATTTGAATTAATTACATAACCACACAGCATTTTTTCACAAGACTCCTGCCTTATTCAATGCACAGCATGAATGTAGCTCACTGAATGGGTAACTTCAATATTTCAAATATAGGGAGCTTTCAATATTCAAGTGATTGATTCCAAATACTTAAAAATTGGTTTGGTTTGCATACAAATTGATCCTGAATTAGGCAATGGTCATGTCCATGATGAAAACACTTCAGTTAAATGACACACAGAGAAAGCTTAATTGATACTTTATGGTTTCTCAGCAGATGTCTACATTCAAATGAAATTAATGTAAAATAATTTGCTAAAAAGATGTAGGTACTGTAGCTGAATAAATCATTTGCATTTGTTCAAATGAAGTTATATGCAGTAGGAGGTAGTTATACCAGCAACCCATAAACATAACTTTATTCTTGCCTCTCTTTTTCATATTGTGCATTAAAATGAATCCAGAATGGGACTGATTTCCTCTATATTATGTAAGTGTCGTGCTGATGCAACTCTCTTAATTTCAGTCTTTTACCACCTAACTGCCTGTTATAGCAGTAAAAGCCAGTCTACACACATATATACTTTATTTATTCTCCTATAATTTCTTTTTATATAAAGAATAAAATCATATGAGAATTCTTTAGGGCTAAGAGTTTGGATTCTAAGTAAAATGGGGCACAGCTGAAACAAACAGAAAAAAAGTAGAAGAGCGAAATTTTGTGTGTGAGTCCTAATATGATTATGAGTGCCAGTTCATTTTCCCTCTCTTACAGTCTGAGTATACTTTCACTGCATGTCCTTGTAACCCTATTCTCTCCATTTATGAAAGCCATCATGATGCTATGAAGAACATGATCCAGAAAAATAAATGTAGATTAGATATCAGTGTGTGGAATGCAATGCTGACGGTTCTTCTTTCTGCAATTTAATCTAAATGCTCTGACTACATTATTGTGGTTAAGATTAATGGGTAAAATATTTTCCCACAAGGAACCACCACTTTTCTCCACTTAATTACCAGATGTTAAAAAGAGCAAGTAGTTATTCTTCTGTGTACTCACCTGTGTCTTTTAGCTAATTACAGACAACTGCTAAGTGATTTCACACAGCTTTTGCTGTGATGTTGCAGGATTATTGATGTTAAAAATTATGTGTCTCGATAACATAGTCTAGAATGATGTCATACAGATAGTTATTATGTCAGCTATTTGTACCCCTTCAATCACGGACTTTGTCTAGTAGATAGAACATGTATTATTTCACAGTCTCTTGCTCCCTGCTACTTTCATAGGCATGACTGGGAACAGAAGAGAGAGTCAGAGTCTCAAACAACATAATAGTTTATAAAACTCAGACACCCCTTAAACTATGAGGTCAGGTCCATAATTTTAAAGGGTTTTTACAAAGTTAAACTTTTTATAAGAACAGGAAACTTTCAAATGCATGGATTGGGGAACACCAAAACTCCTACACTGTACTGGAAAAAGGGGAATCTATGGCATTTCTGTACTGCTAGAGCAGCACAAATTAGTCATGTCAAGTTTAAGTGTCCTGTTCACTTTGTAGAGATATAAAGGAATCATAAAACTTAAGACAGGAGAGGGTTGGACAACTGGCATTTTAAAGGGAGATTATTTTCATCCACTGAGATGTGGAAAGGGGAGTCTCAAAGATGATCAGCTGATTACTTTCTTGGGATTAAGAGCAAACATTCAGTTTCAGTTTGGCACCTATCCTACATCTCTATTTTAGCAATGTGTTTGAAGATACTATTTTGTGCTTGATAGGTGTCCTCCCCTAGTCTAGCAGAGTCAGTACCAGTAGGTTAAAATTTTTGAATTGAATTAGCCAGCCATACTCTCCTACTGATGTATAGTAAAATAAACTTCTATTTTTTTATTCATCTTTCAAGTTGTGAATCCGAACCCAAAATTACAACTTCATTAAGGACTATGAATTAAGAGCTGCAAATCTTTCATAAACTACTTACAGGTTTAGCAGATAGAAAAGAACTGTGTTAGACACTCTAAGTCATTACAGTCATCATTTCAATTTGTCTCTATGAAAATGTCACAGAAACTTGTAAAATCCATGCAGGGATTAATGATTTTAATTTTACTTTTTTTTAGTTCTGTGATTGCAAATATTTTGTTGAAGTTAATACTGCAAGTATGCTATTGTAATTCTACCACTACAGCACTTGTGATTAGCACTATATATGGTAGTAGATCTTCATGTTTCCTAGTTTTCTGCAGTAACCATCCTACGGATATTTAGAACTGTGTCAATGATATTAAAATGTCAAGGTTTAGGTGTTTTGATTTGTTGTGATGATCTATGCCTGTGATTACAGTGACAAATCCTGTTACCTACTAGGACCAGAAATGTACCAGTGCTGAGAGCGTGATGTCCATACTATGCATGCATTGGCACTTAGTTTGGGAATTGCTCTAGCCTGATTCCATGGATAGATTACTAGCAGAAGTGAACATTCTCCAGGTATGGTTTCATCAAAAGTTAATCCAACATCTCTTCATTATGTGAACCAAAATTAAATAAATTGGAATGATCAGAGGAAAACTTCTAATACAGGTAATTTTACAACAGAAAGCGAAGTCAATAAAAGTTGTTACCATCAGTATTTGCAAAGTATGTAAAAATGCATAAACCACTATGACTTTCATTAAAGTAGCAGAAATCACCCACCTGTAAGTCTTTCATTTTTAATTTAAATTGATCACAAATTCAAATATTATTTCTTTCTTTTTTTATTATTTTTGCATATGTTTGAAAATATTGGAGAAAAAATTGTTCTTGGGATTTCCTAGTTTCCCTGTTGAAAAATGGTAACAAAAATAAACAAATAAAAAATTCATAGCTTGATTTTTTAAAAATCAACAAATTTTGAATGATACATTGATAAACAATACTTTTTTTCCATAAAAATTGTTTCTCACTTTATTTTTGTCCTTATAAATAAGAGCACATATAGAGATTGACAAGCATTGTTCCTAATTCCTTTAAGGGAGATAATTGCTGTTGCTTCATGCAAGACAAGGGTTTTGGCTGCTGTAAATTTAGACTGGAAGTGTTTGTATTTGAACTGGGGCCTCCTATGTCCATTGCACATTCAAAAGCTAGTGAAAAGGATTAATTTCTCCTTGACCTGTGAGTGACATGCAAATTTTCCTGAGACATTTCCCAGAAAATTAAATGCTCCCAGTACCTAAATTCAGTATAGTTTCTTCTTTTCTATAATCAGCTGGTACTCTGTGCTAAATTTGATCCAAATTTTCTAACTGGATTACCTGATGTAAAGTGCCTTTCTTGCAAATAAACCTTTCAATAATCCGTTTGCAGTCATGTCAGGTAAGTTTTTTTCCTTTGCTTCTTCAACTTTTTTTAAATTGAATCACTGACATTTGTTTTCCAGTAATATATATTTACTGCCGCTGAGACAGGGCCCCCTCAATGTGGGCAAAAAGAATGATAGACAGTCCCTGGCCTGTCTGGTTTATTAATTGGCCAGATAAATGATGGGAGGTGGGACCTTGCCTAAGGTGATCACAGAGGTCACTCATGAAGACAGCGCTGGGACATTTCACTCATTACACTAAACTCCAGTGTCACATTAATGGACCTCTTAACAGCATTTAAAATGCAGTCATTCAAGCTGGGGAAACAGAAATTAAACACATTACTTAAACACATCTCCCCCTGCCAGTATTTCTCAGTCTTTGTTTCTTTTGAATCAGAAAAAAAATATCCTTTGGGACTTACACAGCAGATATTTCTTTCAGTTCCTTTAACTAAATAAGGCAAACCATTCTTTCAGCCTGTTATATACACGTTCTTTGAAACAGCAGATAGAATCAAACAGCTAAGAAACAATTCCAACATCTTCTTAACAGGACTAGAATTACCGGCAGGCAATAAGGCTCACTTGTATTTAATGGGAAATAACCTATTCTTGGTCACAGTGTAGCACTAATACACAGACCTCCTAAGCTTTGTTATGCCCAGTGAGGTGTTGTCTTTTCACAATTTTCCACTCACTCTATAGAAATGGTGTAATCATTGCTGTTAACTGAAGTGTCTCTCAGGAAAAATATTCTTGATGTCTCACATACAAGCTTTCCTAAGCTTTAAATGCTGACTTTATCTAACTGGGTTTCTCAGACTAGGCATAAAAAAAATAGATGCATTTCCCATCTTGCTTAATTATTATTTTGATTAAAAAATCATCAAATGTGCTTCTTTCTGTCAGTCTATATGGAAACAGTGGAAGGAGAATTAAAAATTAAGTCTTTCTAATCATACTGTTCTTTGTGAAAAGGGAACCTTTCGCTAACTGTATTCTGTGGCAAAATGGATTATCACCAAACATGGCATCATGCTTTGCTGGGAAAAAAAATGTGTCATCTGTTTTGCTTTAATCTCATTGTGGAGCAATTGTCACAAGTGTCTTCCATATTAATTTTTTCCTTATCCCATTTGGCTGACTAAGATTAAATGACAGTGCAGGGGCACCTAAATAAAGCAGAATAGCAGATATTTCTGTAGCTATTCTTATTGCTGTTAATGGAGTTTAACCTCAGATCAATAGAGAGAGGAAAGTGATATGAATATTGCTTTCCAGGGACTGTGAAATATCTTTTAAAGCAATGCCATGTATGTTTAACTCCTAAACATCTTACTTGCTGGGTAAATGCTGATCGCTGTGAACTTTTCCTAAAATACCAAAACTATGGATAAAATACATCAGTTTTGCAATCTTTGGGCAACATTGTTGGTTTTGTGAAGGCTCCTGTCCTTCACCTAGCAGAGCAAAAATTTTGCTTAATGTAACAGCATTGCCACAGTGACTGTTACCTTCTGCTGCCCTTTGTCTTAGGACAGCAAGGAGAACAGAAAGTTATGATGAGATTACAAATAATAAAAATAATAAACCCTCATTTTTTAGTTTGTAAAATGGGCTTGACCTCATTCATTCCTAGAATTACAAAAAAGATAACAGAAAAATTCTTCACTATTGACCAATAACTATGCCTTGAGATTTATCACATTTCTACTTACCTTCTATTCATGATGCATTTGGATTCTTGTAAATCACTACACTGTATAAACACATTTCTGTCAGGTTATTGAAATTAAGTTGTCTGGTCTGGGGAAAAATTGTTTCAGGTCACCTCGTTCTGTCTGTCTAAATGATAATATTGGACAGAGATCCAGATATAATGTCTAACACCGAGAGTGGCATAAATTCAAAAAAGCATAAATTATGTTGTTTGTGGGAAGTAGAATGTACTTCTCTCCTGTCTTGTAATTCTTGAATTCTGGATTTATTTCTGGAAGTCAGTCTGTAGATTTAGAAATAAAGGGTGAATGGTATCTGCTGTGTAGATAAAAAAAAATGTATATTTCCTTTCCTTTTCCTCTCCTCTTCCTTTCCTTTTCCTTTCCTTTTCCTATCCCTTTCCTTTTCATTTCCCTTTCCTTTTCTTTTTTTTATTTTCCTTTTCCTTTTCTTTCTTGACAGTTATTAACTGAAGTAATTATAGTTCACTGTTCAGACATAAAACATGGTTTCATTTCAAGTCTTACATATTATTTAAACTGCAAGATTCCCTTATGAGTAGGCACTGACTCACTCAAAACCAAATAGATTTTAGAATAAAACTAGAAATTCATTTTGCAAGAGTGTCTTAATAGAAAATCAGTCTGAATAATAATTTGCTGCATAGAAAGTATTCTACCCATCTAAAAAGTAATTCATTGCCTTAGTGCTTTCAAATGCCAGTAAAGGTTAAATTTAGTTTAAATGTTTGTTAAATGACTCAGAATCTCTCTAAAAATTCCATGTTTTAAAATTTTTACACTGATTTTCCCAAAGAATTTGCCATCTTTTTGGAAAAAAACAAAGCAAAGCAAAACAAAACCAAAAAAAAAAAAAACAAACAAAACAAAACCAAAAAACAACCCACCCCAAAACAAACACCAAAAAACAGTGTTACTTTTCTTGATTTCCACTTGTTCTGCCAAGGGTCCCAGTCCTTATGACCCCAGTCCTGTGTCCAGGTGAACTATTTAGCTCTAAGGTCACTTATAACAGCAGAGGGTGACTAATCAGCAGAAGTAGATTATCTCCCTAGCAACAGCAGTACAACACTTATGGAAGTATCCAGGGAGCTGGTGATAAACAGGCAAATCAGAATTATCTCTGAATTAATGTCATTTGAGCAGGTTGAAATGAAAACAGAATGACTTCAGTGTACCCAGGCAGGAAGCCCAGAGCATAGGAAACATATAATGCCTCTCAGAAGCTCAGACACAAAGGTTTTGACTTCTGCCTCCCATGATAGCAACCTACAGAGCACCAGGTTATGCCCAGCCCTTCACTCATCCAAAACAATCAAACCTTATGTTCTGATTGCCTAACTGAAAAATGAAGGCCCCCAAATAGTTAACCAGCCCCCTCAACCACCACAACAGACTTCTTTCCTGTAGAAGGAAGAAATTTTCCACAGTAAGGATTTTTCCTTTGAAGGGGGCTGCAAAGGCCTTTGCAAGAAGTAAGGCTTTTGTAGCTTAACTTCTACTTCAGATGCAGAACACATTTCCTTGATTTTATCTTCTCTCATATCATACGCATGGGTAGATGCAGGTGTATGTATACATCATGTTCAAAGGAAAATCCAGCCTGCTCTCTATACACTGGATAGGAGCGAAAAAATCCTCAACATATCTCTTCATACAGTACCGAGAAGTGTTCAGCTACCACACAGAAAAATGTAGTAAAAGAATGAGAATGGGGTATGAATGCTTCTCAGACAGCTTTCCCACCTGACAAAGTTTGCTTGCTCTTAGTGACCCCAGAATATTATCTACTCTGAGGCACTTGGGAAAAGAACAGCGGAGCGTTTTGGCACAGAGGTGGGAGAAGGCTGCGTCACACAAAGTGTTGCACAACCTGCGATTCCTTCCTTTTTGTAGAGCAAGAACAAAAAATAATGGGTCTACCTTGTATGTTTTAATACACTGGAGCTCATGGGCTTCCTGCCAAAGGGTAAAGTGGTTTCAAACACAGAAATGGCCATCTCTCAACAGTAGATGTCTCCAAGCTAAAGAAAGATTATCCAGCTGAATGGAGAAAAGCAATTATGAATAAAACACATCCATAATAACTGTGATACAATCTTCCCCTTAGCAGAGCATTTAGTTTGAGGTGAGTTTTCTTGGTTTATTTTTCAGTTTTAATTCTGAGAGGGATTTCTATGGAAGATTGTTTTCAAAAGAAGGTATTATTCCACTACTGTGCACATTTAGATGCATTTGCCACTGAGCTTTTGAAGGATTCTAAGAGCATATTATGAGAAAAAAAATGTTGGCAATTGTTCATGGAAAAAATCTGACAGTAAGGTCAAGGGAGCCACAAAGGAGGTGACATTTGCCGATTAAGCTCTTGCTACAGCATGAAACCAGGTGACCAAGAAAAGCATACAACATTTACGGATTTTGTCATATTTTTTACAGCAAGAGTGTACTTTTATGCATGCTAAAGAATGGAAATGAATGTTAATGCTTCTCAGGCACTTAGGCTATCTTATATGAAGCCAGATTTGGCAACTCCTCCTGCAGCTGTTGCAAACAAGTCCAGCCAATCATCAGTACTTGTGTGTTTCATTCATCCCTCTGTAAGAGAAATAGAGAAGCAATAAACTCAGAACATTTGGAAATTCAGTTTTAACAAAGTGGATGATTTTCTTTGCAGAGCCAAGTCTTTTAGTTTGTTGTTGTTGGGTTTTTATAATAATTTCACCAGAGGAATTGGATTGAGATTGCTGCCTTCACAACCACAGAAAGCAAAACAAAATTGTTTTCTAAGCTTCTAACAAAACCTCTGAGCTTCACCAATGTCTTTGAGTGGAGGAAAAATATGTGTACAGCCCATTTCGAGTTCTGCAACCAAAGCTGTCAAAGCCACACCTGTATGTTTTCATCCCATGTGATCTGGTGGCATGTTGTTAACCCCAAACGCCACATCAGGTAGCAGGAATATCACCTGGTGTATAACTGTTTATTTCCACCACATGCCAGCAATTCATGGCGTACTCTAAAATATTGTAATGTAGCTAACAATATTTTTATTAGTTAAAATAATTATGACAATGGTTTCCTTAGCAAATTTTCTAACTTTCACTAAACTTTTGGTAAAATCCGGCATTTTGCGTCTTCTCCATTGAATTGTTAGCTGCATCTATATGAAAGATGTATAGGAAACTTTCGTTCTGATAATCAGTATTTGACATGCTCTTTAGCTGCCACTGATGATAACACAAGTTTCAGGAGATATTAACTTTTTATACCTGTTGAGCCTTGCCATTCAGGAAAAGTGACAAGTGCTTATGTCAAAGATTACAGTCTGATTAACTAGTAGCAATTAACTCTTTAGATGCATGATAGTCTCCTTGGTCATCTGCACAGTACTTTCAAGTGTGTGTGCTCCTGGTAATTCCTCTCCTTGTAGTTACTTAGGCAGACTCAGTCAGATGCTTAGATATTTCCAAAGCTAACCTAATGTCTATCACCATAAATCTGAAATAAATTCTTCAAAAATACCAGAATGTCAATATGACTTATTTAAATGTTTGGCAGTTTGATTTTTTTTGCCAAAAATCTGTCCTGATGGATGCCATTGTTCCTCCAGAAAGAAAGAAGCTGTTCATTTTGTTTTGTCTTGATTAGGTTTGGTTTGGTTTGGTTGGATTTGGTTTGGTTTGATTTGGTTTTCTGGGAGATTGGGCTGAAGGCCATATACATGCTTTTCATGTCCTGGGTATTATATTGGACAAAAGTGAATAATGATGCATATATCCCAAAAGTGTGTGCAAAATGCTGACATTTCTTTCCCTCAGAGAAAATGCTGTCCAGACTTGAATAACCAGTCTCTTATGCGTTCTGCTTCCTGGTCACATTTTTAAAACAAGATGGAATAGAATATGTTGCAACTTATTCGTAATAAGTTTTTAGTAGGCTTTAGTTAATTTTTTTTTTTAGTCATGCAGTTTCTATGTCATAGCTGCAAACATCATTGTTCGTACATTTCACTAATAAGAGCTCTAAATTCCACATAACAATGTCTTAAGATGCATTCTCATCCATCTTTGAGGATGCACAGATGACTTAGAGGGGATGTAGAGGCATTTTTTAGTAAGGAAATACCACTTACAACTGCACGAGAGTTACATAACAGTGCTGTACCAGGCACCACTGATTGTTTTAAGAATGAGTAGAATATCTCACCTAGACAGTTGTGAGCTCAAAGTAAATTCTCCCAGTTTCAGTGGGTTTTTTTATTTCTGAATGTTTTATTTTAGTTTAGTTTTGTTTTGTTTTTTTCCCCCGAAGCAGTGATTTTACCAATTTTCTAATTTATTTATTTTTATAATTGGAAAATTGTATGCATTAGTGATACTTTAATGCTTCCTTTTCACTTTAGATGACAAAATAAAACAGAAAGGTAAGAAAATTTAAGCATTTTGAATTACATGGTCTATTTGTTATGGTACCTAAAGGAAAAGCATAAAGGAATACTGAGATGCAGAAGAAAAGGTGCAATACAAAGAAACAGTGATAAATAATAGAGCATAACTCAATTTTGCCTTTTTTTTTTGTTGTTGTTTTTTCTTTTCACATGAATCCTTTCTTCTTGCCCTAGTGGTATTTGATAATCAAAAGGCATCTTCCACCTCTGATGAATCTAGAAAACATCAGCATATGCCATGCCCAGATTATGCTTTACTGACTGACTTACTTGGCTTTGCCTTCAAGTTTTGTCTAAGGCCTGCACTACTGCTCTGTCAATTGTGTGAGGGATGCACATTTGTTCTCCTGCCTTTCAACAATAAATCTACAACCTGCAGTAAACTCTATTCCTGTGCTGCTATGATACTGTGGTATGTATCACTGTCTTTCTTGTTCTCAGTAATATGCCAAAGATAGAAGACGAATAAGTACATCAGAATAAAGCTCTAAAATGTCACATACATGCTGTCCTAGTCCCATTTGTCCATCATTATGTTTCCACTTACTCCCAAAACAGTGAATCTTGGACACCTTGATGACAAATACATAAAGATACAGTTCTGAACAGTCTGCTCAAACCTTTACACACTGACTGACAGCTGGTTTTTCACTGCAAGCTAACGTAAAATCTGAATGCCATGAAGCTACCAGTGTCATCTCACTGCTTTCCCTCACACAGGCTCTGCTGCTCACCCTGCCATATCCTTGCTTCAGAAACCTCCCAGGCCTTTCATTTCCTTAACTTAAGAAGATAAGGTCCATATTCTCTTGATGATTAGTATATAGGCCTAAAATCATTATTGCATTTCTAAGAAGGTTATCATTTGCTGTGAGTTGGTAAGCCAAACTGCAGGGCTGACTCTGCAGCTGTTGTAATTCAACTTGAAACCAACTGTATTACATTGAGTTACCTGGTGGAGTAATTAATGTGTGACAATGACTCTTCTCAGATTCTTCATATTCATAGCTCCTGCAAATATTCTACATGACATCCAACCTTCTCTACTGAATTTCAGTAATGTGTGTGTGAAAAACTTACTGGTCTGGACCTTTGTTTTAGCACTTAAGCTCATCAGATCTCACCAACTGCTTTGAATGCACAGATCTAGGAATAATTCATTATGGGGAAATTATAGGACCTGTCTTTGAGATTGTGGTACACCTCTCCCTGTTTTCTGTTTTGACTTAAGAAAAGGCAAAATGTTTGCTATGAGAGAAAAGGGAGCAGATCAAGTTGTGCTGCAGCCCTTAAAAAGAAGAAAAAAAAAAGGCAAGCTTTAATTATACATTTAACGAGAAGGTGTCTGCAAAGAGAGGAACAGTATTTAGTACTATTTTCAATTTTTGCTTACATATAAAGTCTCATTGGAATACCGCAGGAGCAGAAACTAATGGAAGTCACTAAGTGCTGTGTTGCTCAAAACCATAGGCCAGGAAAGACTGCCTGTATTAGTAAGACATTAAATGCCTTTAGAAATTAGAATTTTATCTAACCTTGGAGTCAAATTTCTCATGGGAATGGTGCAAACTTCTTTAAGAAGTTTCACTGAAAATGGTGTTCTGTAGAATGCAATAGACATGGATGACTGTTTTCCCCTTCTTTTGCTTCTATCTAAAACTAGGGTGCCTTAAAATGTGAAAAACCTTTCTTGCATCACTTCCCAACAAAAGGCTGAACCATTTTTCTGTCTACAGCCTGGGAAGCACCACCAAGAGAAAATCTCTTGACTGTGAAGAAAATCCTGTACTCTGTGCAACCGGAAAATTGCACTCATAAGATTTCCTGGTGGCATCAGCAGCCACCATGAGCCATGCTGAATGTGATCCATCTTCCTATTACACTGCTTCTGAAAGGAGCCCCAGGCTACTAAAACCCTGACAGAAGAGTGAGCTTACAGCAAGGGCTGCAGGGAGAACAGGTTACTGGTTTAGTGTGCGAAAAGAATCAGGACACACCAAGTCTTATGAATAACTTTAAATGTGAAAAAGAAGCTGGTAAAATAAAATGTTTTATTCAAGGTTAACAATGAGTCCATTACAGATGTTGATGATTTGAATTTGTTTTGACTAGATTTTTTCAGAATCTTCAGCTGTGAATTGTTAGATAGTCCGGTTGTTCTTGCCATATATTTCTTTACATCTATTTCACTTTTTTTTTTTTTTTTCCTGTTGGCAGCTTGTTTTATTTTCAGCTTGTTTTCTTGCTTCTCTAACAGTAGCAGCAGTGCTTTCAGGAGTTTCTAGGTATCCCTTGAACAAAACCTGTCACTATACAAAATAAAAATTAGGTCCTCTCTGTATCTCGCATCTAGTTCCCATCCTTTTCTGACATTGCTAAACAGTTTCTTCCAGTGATGATGTATCTTTGAAATTCATTAACATACTTCTGCAACATAAATTTCTTTTTATTGTGAAAGCTAAAGGGTGTTTCATATGAAAAAGCCTTTGAAAAGCCCTCTCATGAAATCTCTGTCTACAAAGTATTCAAAACACTTTTATCATTGTGAAATGTCCTTCTCTGAGCTGATGACTACAGTATTAGTATCGGGAAACAGAATTAAAAGCATTGCTGACAAAATTGATTTTTTTCTCTTTTTTTTTCTCTTTTTCTCTTTTTCTCTTTTTCTATTTTTCTTTTCTATTCTTTTCCTTTTCTTTTCAAGAAAAAGAGAAGGCAGAGGGTGCCTTCTTTTCAAAATTTAGTTTTTAGTTTTGTCTTATTTCTGTCCTTTCAGTTTGTGTGGAAAAAAAATTAAGACATGAGAAAAGATTCTTCAGAATCTTCCTTTAAGGTATTTAGGATAAGAACTGTGTTCTACAGTAAATTCATACAGTGCATAACACAATAGAGATAATTAGTTGAGACCTCCAAGTGCCATTGTGTTATAAACACTCATCTACTCAACAAACTAATTTAGTCTCTTCCATGGACGGTGGATGCATCTTGGACAGATGTGGAGCATAATGAGAACATTGATACATGACTTCTTAAATGCTAAACTATGCTAAAGTTTTAAGGAAATGTGTAAAGGGATTTTCAGTGCATTTCTAGTGCAGAAGAAATTTTCCTTCCTTAGCAGTATCTCTTTCCTACAGTATTGACTAGGAAACATCATTTAAGCTGTATTACAGATTCCTCATATTTCTAACCTCCAATGCATATATCTGGTGGACACAGGGGTGACAATGACATATATAATAAACAAAGGAGAAGTGACCTGTTTAAATTTCTTTCAGTGTGACTCCTGAGTAAATTCATAAATTTGTTGTTCAGTTTAAATAGGTGAGAGAGGGAAATAACTGCCTGAACATACTGTAATAATGGAAAAGCTAATAAAAAAAAAACTTAGAACTGAATTTAAATAGAATAATTCCATTTAGGATACAAAATTGGCTATACTTTCATTTTTAAATACTGTAAGCTAGTAAGAACAGATGTGAAGAGCAAGAAAGTTGGTGCTGGGGGTCTGATTCCTGCACTATACGTATTTCAGGACATTTTGCTTCAGACCAGCTCAGGACAGTTTGCATTTACTGAATTCCCTCCTGCAGATGGAGTGTGTTTGTTTTGCTGCTAAAGACCATATTCCAGTTCCTCCAAATTCCTTCATCTGAAAGGAATCCAGTTTGTGTTCTTTGAGACAATCTGTGAGGCAAACCAAAAGACAGCACAGGGACCAGATGAAGATATTCTTAGACTAGCAGATGATCTCAATTAAAAGCATAGGCAGGTACATCAGAACTGATTGCATTCAACTTAATATGCAAGTTGCAATGTTAATTATTATTTTAGTAATATTGTATGGGTTTTATGGGGTTACGTGGCAAGGTTTTGGTACCAGAGAGACTGCAGGATAAGCTGTGTGGGAGGAGTTTATGGGCTGCCCTGTGACAGGCACAGCAACATCTGGCTCCACAATGGACCTAATTGAAATTGGCAAGAAATTAAATTAATTTTCCACATATTGAGTCTCTTTTGCCCATGAAGGTAATTGGTGAGTGATATTCCTATCTTTATCTTGGCCTGTGAGCTTTCTTATCCTTTTTTCTCCCTCTGTTCCCCCTGAGAAGGAGGAGTGCGTGAGCAGCTGGGTGTGTATTCGGCTCTTTGAAATGGCTAGCCTACCACAATTACATATAATTATTCTGTCTCATTTGCATTGGGTAAAATGCAGAGAAAAACAGGAGAGAAGAAGAAATAAAAGGTAGGCAGTTCTCTGCTGTGAAGGGCTTATATTTTAACAGATATATTTTAACAGGCTTTATATTTTAAAAAAGTAAGCTAAAGATGTGTCACCCTAAAGACTGATCACCTCAGTTAATAGACAGTGACAGTGAAGGAGTGTTTTACCATGGCGTTTCAAAACTGAAGTTACAAGTAGTCCTCTTGAGGTGGCAGCCAGGAAAGAAACTGGTTGCCATACATAGGTAATGACATTAGCTTAATTATGAAGTCATGTGTTGTGTTAACTCTTTCACTCTAGAAGGAAGAAGCTGCTCCCCTTGGAAGGTTCTTTAGATTTCTAAGTCATCTCCTCCTCAGAAGTAGTGCAGATGTGACTGGTACCTTGCCAGGCTGTTTCTCCTCCAAAGAAATCCCTGCACTCCTGCAGTCCTGCTAAATGCCTCTGTCCTTGCATCTCCTGCTCCTCTGCTCAGCTAGTTCAGCTTCTGCCACCCTTAGAGATCTTTTATTTCCCAGGTACGACTCCAGGTTTATAGGAACTGGACAGCTTTATTGGGCACTAAAGAAACTACAGTCACTAAAAATCTTGAGGGTAAGAAAGAAACATCTTCCTGAAGCTGGTCACAATCAAGACAGGGAGGACACAGGTCTTTCCGAGCTAGAGACACAGGAATTGAACCTTAAGAGCCCAACCTATCTCACTCTGGATGTGTTCCAGCAGCCTTTATTTGTTGAGACAACAAGGAAGACCTTGATCCTCAAAAGATGTCATTAAGTGAAAGAAGCAGCTGAGTACTAGCACCTGAGAGTCAGGTCTTGAAGACAGCATCTACTTTGTACCCCAAGGTTGGTGCAGGAGGGTTGGATAAGAAATTCGTGCTGAAATACTGTTCTGAAGATGGTACACAAAAACCTGTGTCCTTCTGAACCTTCATGCCAGACTTTTTCCATGTATTAAGAACAGAGATCGGGCGATTTCACTGAGTCTGTTAGTGAGAAGACATTTCTAGTGAATGTCCACAAGGCTGCCAAATGGTCAGGATCATTTTGAATTACTTCAGCACACTCTTCTTGAAGGAGATTTCTCAGGGATGCAGCCACCCTCAGGCCACACTGGAGAAATGACAATGCATTAGACATTCCCTGTGTAGGAAGAGCACAAGACTGATTGCCTCCTGTTACTGTGACACTGGCAGTGGCTTTTTCTTTAAAAGCTGGTGCCTTGCCAGTGATGAATGGTAAATCAGGCTGCCAAGGCTGGTCCCTTCTAAGACTCCAGCCGCAACCTGTTCATATGGGGAAATTTTCTGAAAGGCCTGTCTCTGGTTAAGCAGCATGTTTTTCTCTCAGGGACACTACAGTTGTTGTTAATGGCAAAACAGAGAAAGAGCGAAGAGACTTGCAACTCCCAGTGTGTCATCCAAAGCGCAGAAACAATGAGGTGCTTACAATGATTGCTGTGGACCTGCTCCACATTTCTGCAAATATCAGGTTTCTTAAGCAGCAGATTTTGTGTGCATGCTAATAGGTTGCAGCAGACAAGGCTCCTGGGACAAGTCAGACTGGACCACATATCTGCTAGGAGAGCCTGTCAGGCAGATAGAGGACATGGACTGTAGGATAGCTGGAAAGGTCAAGTTACTCCAAGGGAAGCACAGAGGGGGCACAGCTAATGAGAGCCAGAGGTGGGCCAAGGCAATGCAGATGTAACTGTTCTCAAGCTGCTTAACTGGCAAAGCTGGTTTCGAACTTGGCACTGCTGCTGAAGTTGCAGTATGGAAGTGGCCTACAGTGCTCTAGGGAGCTTCTGCAACTTAACTGAAAGGGAATGAGATTTGAGCAGATTTTTCATTTTATGCCTTCTCTAGAGAATGCTCCATCATCCCTGCCAGAGTTGGTTTATGCCTGTGTTTCATGGCAGTATACAAGCAAAGAAAATGCTGCTGATTGCAGCACTTGGCAAGTAAGTTCTAAATACTTCCCCGGGAGGAAAATTCCCAGTTCCTTTTAGGATGTCCTCACTTGCATTTAAAGGTACTCTAAGTTGAACACACTGCAAATATAGCTACAGGAAGTGTTAACAGTTTGAGAGAATGCACCTAATCTAAGTTTGTTTAGCAAATTATGTGTCCTCACTCTTGGTTACAAGTAAGAAAAATGCAGGCTTTAAATAGGCACACAGATAAATTCTGTCTCTGAGACCTTCATCTGGGAAATAGATTTAATTTAAGCCGTCAAGGGAAAATTTCTTGTAGGAACCTCTGTTTCACACATGGTTTTCAGCAAGCTGACAACACAATGAGCCCCCAGACACCATTCATCTGCAGGAATTCCAGGCATCCCTGTATATACCATGCGCCTTTCAACACAGTCCCTCTACTCTTGTCCCTTTACAACAGGAGGCACTCCTCAGTTAATCTCTCTGGTTTCTTTCTTCCTAGATAAAGATAAGACCCTAAGAAAACAGAATTAATTTGGGAATTTCCTTGGTAAACTGCAGGAAGTTTTGCTCCAATCCCCTTCCAGCCTCTCCTTCTAGCTCCTGTTTAGGTATTCACCAGCAGGTGCAGAATGCTGCTCTGAGTCCTCCAGCCCAATGTCCGGTCATCTAGGGTGGGCACGGGGAGGGATTCAGGGGTCTTCACTTCAGGCACCTTAATGATCCAGAGAAGCTGACTGGGAAATGGCCTGAACTCCCTCTGTAGTCAAAGAGAGATGCTCCCGTGGAGAGCAATTCAGGTCACCTTGGTTAGGTTCTTGCTCTGAATTACCCCTTGGAGGAGCCCATCTATCTTCATTAATTACATAAGGAATCTAGGAAGCCTATCATGCTAATGTAAGTGCTGAAATGTGGTGCCTGAAGTAAGGCACTATGAAAACCTCCTCTCTATGAGTTCCTGGAATCTTGTGTTCCTCTGCTGAAAATATATAAGGCTTCACTAATTAGGGAAGAACATTCAAAAAGAATTTTCAATCTTTTTTGTTGCACTTGACTTTAAAACAAAATCACTGTCACATTTTTTAAAATGCTCTACTTAAGAAAATGAATGTATAGCTTTCCCACACACTCATAGCAATATGCAAAATCACTGCTGATAATGAGGGCATCACAGCTTCATTCCTATCATTGCCTTTCATTTTCCCATGTGTCTGAGCTCCATAGTTACTCAAACTGTCATATATATAATTTATTAACACAGAAAGTCATTAAAATGCAATTTATTCATCTATTTGTTTCTTTCCTAACTCCACACTATTTAATACTCAAATTCAGCAAAGGCTGTTTTGATTTTCCTTAGTTGCATAGATGCAAGAGTTTATATTTAATAATTTCTTTATTTAATTATTTTCTTATTTTTCTTTATGTGAACTTTGTGCACTACTTCTTTCCCCTTTTAATTTATTAGCTGTTTATATCCTCTCATTCCTTAGCATGCATTTAATATTATGATTGATTTTTAGCTTAAATATTTTGAAAAGTGTTTTCTCTGAAAAGACAAGCATTATGTGTGACATTTCTTTAACTTTTTACAGATGCTCTAAGTGTATTGACAATAACTCTGCTTTCTTCCTGATTTATGCGTTAAAAACAATTGCCTTCAGGTGTCTCTATAATTATCGGAATTGTACCCAGTGTGTAATGCTAATGCATTAATATATAAATAGAAAAGCTGAGATTGCTGCAATTCATAGATTTTTCAAAGAATTGGTATCATTCTTCTCTCTGGTCTTTGGTCTAAAAGTTGGGGGACAGACCTCTTTTGCTTTTCTTTGTCTTAACAGTCTTCTAAGGCTGAAAATGGATCATCTAACAACCCCTCTCATGACTTTACAGCTAATTTTATAATAGGGCTGGCACATCACCTTGGTGCTTCATCCATCTTCACATTTTTCTCCGAGAATGGTAAATGAGCCAGAAGCATTTAAGGAACACTGTCTAAGAAAGCTTTGCACAGTATACCCTGTACTCAGCAAGATTTGTGACATTGATTTCAGCAGTCTTTGGGTCAAGATGGATCTCTTAGCTTTGAAGATAGCAGAATAATGTATTTGGGAAATATGGCTTCCTCTAGCTGATTAATTATTTGAGAATTTTGGAATGAAAATTTTACAAAAAGCATGTTGAATCTTGATATCAGAATAATAATAAGCAATTAGTGAATGAGAGATTTTTGAGCAGATGCAGAAGTGACAAAGTTTTTCATTCCTTCTTGTGAAATAGAAGAAACTTAATGTCATACGTAGGTCCAAATGTCAGGCATTTTTAGGGATTCTAAGATGCTAATACTGCGTTGCCTTGCCAGGACTAGTGCAATCATCCTGGATCATCACCCCACAGCTACTGAATTGCATGAAAGTCTTTTTGTATGATTCTGTGCAACAAGCTGGATTGCTATAATGCTGCTATACAAATGCATTGGCACATTAATAAAAAATTCAGACTATGGTAATGTTTTACCTAGATTTAAAAGAAATTACTATTACAATGGTGTGAGAAGTGCTAACCCAACAAATCTGTTACCATAAATACACAAGGAAAATAAATTTTATAACTGTAGTATCTCCTTACAAAAGATAGTAGGGTAAAAATATGAGCAGTATTTTCTCTTTGTATTTCTGTTCTCCAATTTTTTTTTTTTTACCCTTGGTAGTTCCTCTGCTCTCAGTTTTATGGAACTGAAAAATATGTGCTTTATAAAAAGATATGAAGATTTAGCTTAGACTCCTATCTTTTAAAATTTTTATTTCACAAAGCAAACCACTTTTTTTTTTAAATACAGCCCATACTGTCAGTTAGTTAGAAATTTTTTTAAAATATTTTAGCAAAAATACAGTGAAAATGCAGATTTCTGAAAAGATAAAAACCCCCTCATTTTTCTATGTAATGGTGTTTATTACAAATTTATTTGTACAAAATTTGTTGTAAAAGGGGTAAAGAAAACCTATGGTTTTTCCATTATCAAAAATAAAAAATATCAGCAGTGTCTAAATACTTGGTCTTTTGGGAACACTCTCAGGAAAGTGAATAAAAGCAAATTAAGCAGATGACAAAAAGTGTTTAAGTGATTGATTTTTTATCTGGATACTGTTTAAAGGAAATAAACATAAATTATTGATCAATTTTACCTTTTTCTGTCATATTTGTTGCTCTGAGCCTTAGAAAAAGAACGGTCTCAATTAGATTAAACATTCATCCCATTGGAGCAGGTGTAGAAGAACTCGGGCATAGAATTCAAATGCAATGAAGTCAACAGGACTGAGACATTTAAATGAACTGAGGATATGGTCACAGCTTATGTTCTGCACTATTGTATAGCACACAAAATGAGGAAGTCAGAATACAGTTCATGTAGAATGTCTCAATTGTTTTTTAAAATGAAAATTTTGATGGCAATGCAAATAATATTTTATGATATCAAGAAGGAATATGTTATCTAGTTTATATCCAGGAAATGTAACTGAAATAATTAAATTGCAGAAATGCAATAGAGTAAAGAATATAATACTTAGAATCCCTTACCTATACAGACAAATTTGCTTGTTTTATAGTGGCTAGAAATAGTCAATGAGGAATAACATAGACAAAATTGAAATTTCCTCTAATGAAGGTGGTAGAACTTTCTCCAATAGCAGTCCTCTGCATCTGTGGCATTGAGGCATGGCTAGGAAAGGATTGAGAACACTGAGAACGTGGAAATGTGGCTGACAACATCAAGTGATGGCTTAGGATTTTCTCCTTACTAAGGAGTTCCGATGGAGTCTAAAAACCTACATTAATGAAGACCACAAAGAAATAGATATGCAGAATATGCCCAAATGTGGCAAGCTCTGCTTTTTTCCTAACTCAGACTTAATCAGTGTACAAGTTTTCATTAGCTGTGTAACTAATAATGGCAAAATAACTTAATATCATGAACTTTTCTAAAGGCTATAGTAGGATTCATTAAATCCAGAGTAATGTCTTTTACTCATTACATCTCTGTGATATGCTGGCTCCATCTCTTTCAGACAGTGTTGAAATATCTAATAATACTTATAAACCAGAAATAATATTGTTTTGGTACTAAAGGTACTGCACAAAGAGGGATCATGATATCTGATGGGTGATTTAGCTTTGGTTATTCTTCTACCAGGATTTCTTTAGCCTGTGGAGGTTCGTAATGCTCCAGGAAATGTGTCTTTTCATTTTCTTAAGAAAATATACTTATGAATGCTCTGATAGATAATTGTGTGCCTTGTGTATTTTTAGCCCCAGGATGTCTTGAAGAAGATATCCATCTCAATGGGCCTGTTCCTGGGAGACAGATATAATTAACAATGGAACATGTAAATCAACCAGTAAGCTCACTGCTGTAAGGAAAAGTCAATTTCTTTTTGTTGTCTTTTTGAGCTTGATTTTTAAAATGTTAATTTTTTATAATAGCTTTGAAAGAAAATTTCAGGTGAGATTTGCACAAAAGCTCTCTCTTTATGCTTTCCTTAATGATGATACGGACCCAATTCATCTCCCAATGCATCCCTTCAGAGTGTTACTTTGGCAACCTTAACCAGAAAGATTATTTTAAAAATTTAATACTGTTCAGTAATCTATCAGATATATCTAAAGCAAACTCAAAGTCGTTGCCATCATCTTCTTACCTCCTTTGCAAATATATTCCCTCCAGTTTTCTCACTCATTCCTTTGCAGATGAATCCGAACTTAATGTTCCTGCATTCTGAATTAGATATATACAAATTTGGGCTGAAATGAAAAGCTCAGGTGACAGTCAGAGATAGATCACATCTGAACAGGCAGCTGCCAGCTCACTTCTTGTGTAGAAGGACACATGAACATGACACTTTTTTTTTTAATTGAAAATATATATTGTAAAATTTTAAAATTTCCTCTTGCCTTACAGCTATCCCTGTGTATCTGGCCCTGTAATGCTGAAAGTGTTCTAAGAAAACTTGGAAGAATGGTGTTGCCTAGAATAACTGCAGTCAGGTGTCTGGCACGAGTGAACAACTGGTGTCAGGAAAACGGAACCTTATTTTCAAAGAGTATCATCACATCTTGCAGTTTACCTGCAAAATGTTGGCCAAGTACATAATTCTGATAAAGATTAAAATCAGATGTTTTCCATATAAAATTGGATATTTCTTCAACAATCTGAGTTTAAGTTTTTTATTGCTTGTGTTTTTAATCTCAAACCAAGACTGGAATTTCTAGCAGGTCCGTGTGTCATAGCTTATTGAGTACTCTTTCCATGTGACATTCAGGTGATGTATAAATGCCTTCTGCAATACCCAAAGAAATCAATTTCTTCATTGCTGCTGAGATTTTTACTCAAAGACCTAGAGAAAAAGAATGTGAATTATAAATCAGATTGATTAGCATCATGGAAGTTTTTGTCACCTTACTTAATGCACTTCTCTCACCTCATTAGAATACAGAAAAAAAAAAGGTATTTGATGGAACATTCAGAATCCAGGAAAAATATCATTTGAAGGACTTATATCATGACAATGTTTATTGAAGCACATTTGGAAATAGGAGATTTTTTGATATTTTGTTAAATTGCTGCTGTTGCTGTAAGGCTCAAATATATATAAAGTGTTCATCCAGCAGCATGATTAAAATGACAATTTGTTAAAATATGTTATGGTTTTCTTTTGTCGCTTCATGACCGTCTGGTAATTGGGATATTTACTACACTGTTCTGGTTTAGGGCAAATATGGGAGAAAGCTATGTATTCCTAGTATTAATCATGCTTCAAATGACTCCAAGAGACTTCATATGCCTCTTCATGCCAAAGACAATTTGAGATCCTCAGATGAGAAAATGAATGCTATCTACAGTTTATCCAGAGAATTATTTTTATTGAGGAAATAATTTGTGTTTTGTAAATACATATTTATAGGATAATTGATGTGTCTGGTAAATAATATATGATATGTTAATAACATTAATTTCAACCATTCATTTCTAAATTAGCTAAATACGTATTTAACAAACTTAGTTCTGAAAAGAGCTTAATCACCCATGGGCAAAAGGAAGATTAAACTTGAAACAACAGGATACATTCTGCCTTGTTGTCAAAACAAACCAAAACAAAATCCAATTTATAATTTTCCTTGCTAAAGGAACTGTCATTTTATGCCTGCACAGAAAGAATGAAAAAATCTTTGGGCTTATGAAACAACAAAGGCCAAGAATATAAACTATAATTTTCAAGGAAAATATAAAGAAAATATAAGGAAGAATATGGTTCCTAGATCAAACTATGAAGTATGTGAGAAAAGTGAAAAACAGGGCCACCTGCCATTACCTTTTTATCAGAGACTAGCTGAACAACTCTGTGTGTAGAACTATGCAGTATATAGGCAGAAATATTAATAACTCTATTAATTAATGTTAATGTTTTATCATTGATTCAGTAATTTACCTTGTAAAACAAAGCATTGATATAGAAAGTGAGTCAACCTGTTTTCTCACAGATCAATAACCATTTTTTTTTTCTTTTGTGGGGAGGAAAATCAGTTCAATAGAGGCAGGAGTAGATTTCAGTGGCAAGAGGAATCTCTTCTGGGAATATTTACATTGGTGAACTTGGCTAGAAGACATCCTGAGTCATCCTACAAAAAGTATACTCAAATGTGATTTTAGGATGGAGAGGCTTGGAATGCAAAAGTTATTAAATAAGCAAAATTAAGACTAAGAAAGAAGAAAATAAGTAGGAAGTCTGTAATATTAAAACATTTACATTTTATTATAACATCAAGCCCATAGTAGCCCTCTTGGGCTGCTGAAAATATGCCTGTCTTTAATCTCTAATACACTTTGGATTACTTGTTGCCCTATTTACTAATTACTGTGTTTACTTTGCATAACGCAAAAGCATTACATGATGTGGCAGAGCCAAGCATCTCAGTGAAGAGTTGAAAATGAGAAACAGCAAGTCACTTAATACTGTTTCTCAAAAGAGCAAAGGAGTGGGATTTCCTAAAGCATGCAGAAGGAGAGGAAGCAAATGGAAGATAGCTGTAAAACAGCTCTGGATGAACACTACACACTGTTTCAACCTTCCAAGATCTGTTGTTAAGCAAGCAAGATGGCTAAGATCAGTGAAAGATGACTAACCAAGATAACTGAAGAAGAACAGGACCCTGACAGGGAGACTCAAAATAATAATAGTAATATAATAATAATAATAATAATAATAATAATAATTACAAAAAAGATAAAATTTTTGAAGAAAGGAACAAAAAACTCTCCATTGGAGAAAACTTCTGCATCATCTAAAAGTGTTGAAGCATTTTAATTTTTCAATTCTTTTCTACTGTCCTTTCATGGAGTTATACTAAGTTTGAAATGTCTTCAGACAACCTCCCCTAAAAAGCTGCTATCGCTATTGTCAGCCAACAACCCATGTGTTGTCCTGAATAGAAGCTACCCCATAGTATCTTCCAGCACTCAGAAAACCCAGTTCAACTTAGCATTCATTCCTGCTTATGCAAAACACAATACGAAGTAAACTCACATATAAACCAGATCTGAATTTTATTTATTTTTGCTGCCCAATAAATAATCCTAATAAATTAGTATTCCTGTTTGTAGAGGCTAGCCATGTTAGTCAATACATTACCACTCAGGATCCCATTCCCCTCAGGATTAAATAAGTTGATAGCAGATGGCATCCAAAAGTGGTGTGTGTGCTTTCAACTCTGGGTTGGGAATAGTGGCTGTCACTCCACCAGGACTCCAGATTGTCCAGGTGAAACACACACCACTATGGAATGAAAAAACTCATCACATTTAAAGCTACTCTCTGGACTTCAGTAAAGCTAGAGTAGCATTTAATCTTGTGCTGCCACTCTCCAATGTGGGGTGCATTTTTACCTAAATTAGTGGTCAGACTTCAGACATGGTTCAGGAGGAAGTCACAGAGCAAATGATAATTCAAAGGTTAACATGTTAATGACCTGTTTCCTACCAACTTGGATGAAAGTTGGGCTGATGAATTTTGAGGTTTTTTCCAACCTTTATAAATCTATGATTCTATTCTATTCTATGATTCTATAAAGTGTGTGTGCTCCCAGTTTTAAATGGAATCAAGTGCCGGATTTCTTTTCCTGCTACTCAGGATCTGTGACAACCTCTGTAATTGACAAAGATTTGGTAAAAATCCTTCAAACAAAATCAAATCCTTCCCTAAAATTTTTACTGCACATCTTCTGAATGCCTAAGAAACACACAGTTCCCACTGGGAGTGGTGGTTGGCATGCACTGGCTCTGCCTGGCCATAGTACTAACACACAAATACCATTTCCATGATTCAAGTGCTCTGGTACTCACTTCCACCATGTCTCCCACTACATATTAAGTGGAACAATGGCCCCCAAGCATGCTGGCAGGAATTGTGGTGACTTTGTGGTGACTGAAGTGCCTTTACACCATTCCAGTGCTGCTCCAACTGCACTGGGCACAGGAGGTGCCGTGGGCTGCAGAAGAGAATTGGTTGTACTCCATGCATTTCAGAGATTCCTTGGCCCATAGATATCTATGTCACAGGAGAAAGACATGTACGAATGAGACTGGAAAATGGTTGTGTGTCCAACAGCCTGCACAGTTGAACTGGGTTGAATTATGCCCATCACAGCTGTGTACTGTTTACACAGTCCCAAAGGAAATTGAGATCTTGGTCTTCAGCTGGGGGTCCTCAGATTGAGAGAAACAACAAAAGCCATGTAATAAAGTTGCCAATTATAGTCTCTGGTTTTAAATGATAAATTCCCTGAAGGGACGACTGTTCTTTCTGTGGTTCATGGCATGCTGGACTAACCTGTTTCATCCTCAAGGGTTATGGGGTGAAGTGCTTTTTTTATCGCATTTCTACAGCTCCGCATCAATCACTCAAAGGTTTTCTTTATTTTAGCTTTGTTGAAATGTCTGTCAAATTTTTAGGATTTTTTTTTTCTGCAAGCAAAATTGAGACAAAAAGAAAAAATTCACCTTCATAAAATGAAAAGCTTTCAATATTTTCTTTGCATCCCAAACCCACCCCTACCTTTGCTTCGAACCAAATAAAAGAAATTCTGTTGTTCATGTTGCCAGAAGTAACTAGTTCCACAAACATTTCTGTACCTGACCAAAGAAATACATGTTGATGAACTGCATACCTAAGAGATTTCCTCAATATCACAAGAACGTCTGTAACAGAGTTGAAACAGAAGTGTAAAGTGCTGGCTGCAATTCCCACTTGCACCTTTATCAAAAAAAGGAAAAAAAGAAACCAAGCCACTAAGCTCTCATTCCCCTGGATATGAATCATTTGCTTGTTATTTTTGAAGGTTTTCTTATTTTAGCTGTTTTGGAGGCTGAATGTCTTTTTATTGAATGAACTTTGCAGATTCAGGTCAGGGTTTTTTTCCCAAAGTACTGTTTCCTATTCTCTCAAGTAATACATTCAGACAAGATATAACCTCTGAAAGCCCTTTCTCAATGTGATTGAAATGTGATTTTTTTTAGTCATTAAAAATTTTGCCTTGTGAGTGAAGCAAATATTTGGTATAGTTTTGTGTTATATTTATGTATTTTACTTGATTTTAGTGCTTGGGAAAATATAGAATTTTCTTCTTTGTTCCTTAGATTTTACAGAAAGCAATAAAATATATGCTTCAGCTTACTCCGTTATATCCCAAAAGAAAAATGTCCAGGCTGTAATGACCAATGCAATTATCCAGACTATCTGCAGTATAAAATATTACAATGACAGAACATAGTTCTTGACATTAAATGTGTGCCCATCTTCCAATTGAACTAAAAGAATCTGCTCTTATAATAGAGAAAAAAGGACCAGGAAATCATGGACAAGCATTTTTATATGCTTTTCAAAGGTATTAATTTCTTTCTATGGACTTCGTGGCAATCTGGATACCTTCAGATTTTGGTTTGGTTTTCATTTGTTTTGATTAGTTTGTCATCACTAATGGATAGTAGAAAAAGGCTTCAGGGTGTTACAATCACATTTGTCTTTCCTCCCTTTCATTAAGTGTTAATAAGTGTGATTTTGACTTATCCTTATGGATAGCAAAGACTGGACAACCCCCAGTTACAGCCAAGGGAGGAAGCATAAGCAGGGTCTGGCTGCCCACTTGCTTCAGTAGAAGAGCACAAGGAATGTGAACTACTGAGGTGCCGGCAGGGCAGGTAGGTGGAAGGTGCAATATTGGATACCTGCCAGAGAAAAAACGCTGGTTCTGATGGGAACTTTGTACTGACGAACATAATGGGAGGAGACTGTATGTATTCTGTTGGTGAGAAATTTTAATTGTATCTCTTGAGGAGAATTAAGCAACTGTTTTTGCTTAAATATAAGCAAAATAGATTAATTATGCATTGGAAAGAATGCTATGGCCGAACAATTCTACAAGGAGCCTGCAAAGATGTGTTATGAGCCAATTCCTTAAATAAAATTGCACCATATGAGTCTTGAGAAGTAGTATGGGGCATCTTTAACCAACCTCTAGTATATCCCCCAGCCTCTCTGCTGCCTGAAGGTGTCCCCTGAGCCAGGGCCTCTTAGTGCTTGGATTCCAGGATGGCCACAAGTCCATGTTGAGGCTCTTTCTGATCTCATCACCAAGGGGACTTAACTTCCTTGAAAGAAATATGTTCTGTTCCTGGCATCCCTGCTTCCAGATAGTTTAACCCTTTCTACAGGTGGACTGTCTTACCTTCCATGTCAAATCATTCCAGAGCCACAAACTATCACCAATGAGCAGGTACAATTTGCAATTACCCTTCACCACATAAATGCAAATATAGGTGTTCCAGGCCACTGAGGGAAATAAGGATGCTTATACTTTCTCAGGTATTAAACACAAACTCTGTATGAACTTCTGCCCTAGCAGAGGCACACTACCACAGAAGTATCCCTGCATACCTGTGGTCTCTGTGTCCACTGCTTTCTGCATGAGAATGGGTGCAAAACTCTGAAAACAAGGGTGACACTAGGATTGGCAAAGGGAGAAGGAAGAAGCCTCCACTTCCAGGGGAAAGTTCAGGAGGTGATAGCCATGCTCTCTTTACACAGACATGTATGGCCCATTCACAGCATTGCATAGATAGACACACCCGGTAAAATACTCTTCTGATTCTCAGTGGCAATAGCTACAAAAGCAGCTCAGTAACCTTGTTTAGCCTCAAATATTGCACTAAATACCCCATTTAGACTCCAAGAAAAGAGAAGTTTTGACCAGAGTCTTGAGACATCTCTCTCAAAAAAGGGGAGATTATTTTGGTTGAAATGTTTTTTCTCCTCATAAATGTGAGTATAGGTTCATTCACAAATATGCCCACTCCAGAAAGCATTCCTACCCGAAGCTCACCCCTGATCTGCCTCCTACAATCAATCTGGTGAAAAGTGGAGAAGTTGGATGGGTGTGCCCAGATGACTTTCCTGTCAGACTGAAGTGGTGGTAGACAAAGCTTGGATTTGATCCCAGGTGCTGAGCAGGTGGATCACAAGTAAATCACTGCATTCATCTCCTTCACAGCTCGGTAGCTCAGTACTACACTGTATGAAAAGAAAATATCTCAGAATTTCAAGATGATGCTCTAAAGATGACGTCCATAATAGAAATCCTGTAGTCATGAGAAAAACTATTCAATACCAATAGTTGTATGCAACAGTACAAATCCCATAAACTAGGGATTCAGTCACAAAATCTAATGTCTTCCTGTGTGACCTGGATTTGCCCTATACTCTTGAGATATGGGAATAAGGGGTTTAATTGTCGAACTTGCTGACCAGCTACGAAGAAGTGATGAGTATTTGGTATTTACTAACTCCTACAGGAATATATGTTAACATAGAAATCCATAAAATAGATTTCTGATGATGTCAAATCATTTAGCATAAGATGGTTTTGATATTGTACAGAACTTAAAAGATGTCTCTTGAGTTCTGTCTTATTTTGTACAAAAACAAAAAACAAAATACAAAAAAACAAAAAAAAACCAAAACCAAAACCAAAAACAAAAACAAAAACAAAAAAAAACCCCCACACCCAAACTTGTACAAAGTTGATTCTTTGTGTATGTATGACAAGGGTAGGTGGAATCAAAAAGAAACAATGAACACATTTAATTAATTTCACGTCTACACATATGACTTTAGATCTCTCAGTCAATAATTTTTGTCAAAATACATAATTCCTTTTCTTTAAATTCAGCTTTATGTTTTGTAATTCCTGCATTAATGTTTTCTTAGCCATTCTTAGAAGAAGATTCTTGAATTGGTCATTGTTTCCTTGTTGTCTTCTTTTAAAGTGTTTCTTTTTGTATATTTGGTTGCATGTGTTGCAACAAGTGTCTCCTGATGCCCTGGTCCCTTTCTTCGTTCCTTGTCTATGACTGTCTTTTAATGCTCAAAAAACCCTGGATTTTTATAATTATGAAATAGTGATGACTGTCTTCCTGTTCCAAAAGCAGAGAACTCTGTAGATTGATAAATTAGCCAAGTTATTGAAACTTAGGTCACCTGAAACAGTAAGAAAATATGCTTTGGATTTACTTTTGGTAAATAAGGGAAGGATCAAGCTGTTTTTAATATTACCATAATAAAATTCTTACAGGTAAAGTAACAGCTCTGACAAACTTTCTGAAATATTTGCTGCTTCTTTTTCCTGTGGAAACAAGCCAGGGTCTCTGCTTACCTTAAATAAATTTCAAGTGCTTTCCCTTTGACATCTGTGTGCTACTTTCAATTGAGTGTTGATATTTTTTCAGATTTTGTTTTACTTTGTCTTTAATTACAGAGGAGAAAAGCCAGAACTTTTCAGCTGACTGCATTTGTTTTATCACCAAACATCAAAACACTGTGGCTTTTACACTGCAACCTGTTAACTAGTCTTTAAGGACAAAATGGAACTGTGGTAGAATTAATTCTAGTTTTGTGCTATATTGCACAGCAGCTATAAAAGGAACTGCGTTAATGCTTATTGTGTGTTTTGTGGTGTATTTAAGTGCTTGTTAACATTAGAAAACATCATATGTGTGCAAAGAAATTGCTGATTTAGGTAGATATATAATGTAGGTTGTTGGAGGGCTGCTTTTGCAATTTTCACTTCCTCCTTCACCCTACTAAAAATTGATAAGGTTGCCCCACAGGCTGAGATTTTCATGCAGCTGGCACACAGCCCTTTTTGTGAACTGAGAGAAATGGGAACAGCGGGAATGTTCCACCAGCAGACAATGACCAGGGCTCCCAGGAACTCAGTTTTGGAATGGCATTCAAACCAGCAAACCACCAGCTGTGACTTAGTAATGTCAAACTTGAGGGGCTCCTTATTGCATCCTCTGCACCTAGAGGGACTCTGGCATGACTCTGCTGCCTTGTTCCTGCCACTGCTGATGGGGGGGACAGCTACATGAGCCATGACTGAATAAAAGGTGGTTACTAATTAAAGACATTGTGGGAGTTTTTGTAAAGGTTGAAGGTGGTTTTTCTGCATTTCAGAGAGAATTCCAATGTTATTGAAAAGTTCTCAGTTTTCTTTCTAGTTATCTGACAGGTAAAGACTGACAAAAAACAAGACAAAACAAAACTATTTTAAAAATTATATTTTATTTAAAATATTATTTTAGATTAAAAGAATTTGTTAGTTCTTTGCTGCAATAATTTTACGAAAGAAAGGTGGAAGGAGGAGGGGGAGGATTCAGGCAGAAATGAAAGGAAGTGAAGCTGTATTTATGTGCATAAAGACGCAGAGTTTTCAGGTCAGTAAAAAAAACTTTAATGTTCTTTCAAGAAGATGTCATTTTGAAAATAGATGTTCAGTGGAGAAAATAAGCAAGCACCCATTATTGTGCTAAGAAGTTTGGTGTACTTCTGTATTAACCCTTTTCTTAAAGCTCTCTCTGATCTACAATAACAGAATAAACATAATTTTTTTAAACCTATATATGCAGGCTCAGTTCCTAAATTAGAAGAAAGACTACAGGCAGATGACTAGTTTATATGAATTATAATTTCAAAATTATTTATCTGAATTGTGAACTGTGAAATTTAGGACCAGAGAGGCCAATTCCCCTTAACTTACTTTCTGTTAACATCAGCTGTGGGTTTGTCTGATGAAAAAGAGGATCAGTTCACAAATTCTTCTCTATAAAGAAAAGATGATAAACTCCTAACGGCTTTCACTTGGAAAGAGCAGCTCTTCTGTGTTTTTCATAGCCTTCGAACACAGATCACAATCCTTATTTCATCACTACTATTTTCTCATAAGATCGTACCCCTCAGATACCACAATCTAGGGAGAAGTAGTGGCAGGAGGTCTCTTACAAGAAAAGGAAGAAGAAAGTAAGAGAAAAGAAAGATGTAAACCTAGAACTTGTAAGATTTACCAACAAAATGTTATCAGGTAAGTATTTCCAGATCTTGTGGGGTTGAGTATTAATTGGTATGGTATAATTTTTTTTCATTTCTTAGTTCACTTTACCTAATAGTGTGCTCCAATAAGACAAAAACACCTCCAATAACCAAACAAAGCTCGTTATAATAAAATAAAAAGTTAAAAATAATTATAAGAATAGAAGAAGTGTCTGGTTTTCAGGAAAAAAAAAAAGCATCTTTGTGGGAAATACAGTAGATGCAAAGGTGAAATTTATCCACAGCCCAGTTCAAGAAACACTTTTAACACTGTATTTATATTGACAGGTTCCAAGAGCCATTCTTTTCCGAGCTGAAGTAGGAAAGTCAAAGATTACAAAGAAACAAAATGGTCTGTTTCTCTGATTTAGGTTTTCTCTGATTTGCATGCAGAACAGCTATTCCATTTAATGAGACTCACACCTTGCAAGATGCCTTGTTTCTTGCCCTCAATGGCATGTTGACCTGAAGATGAGGATGACTTCTTTGGAACAGCTAATCAACAGTTGAATACAATAATTCTGCCTCCAAAAAGAGTGCATCCTTTGTATTCCAGTCTTTCATGGGTAGGCTTGATATCTGTGAGTTAGATCATTTATCCAAGTTACCATTTCTTCTTGTAGGTGCTGGTTTACAGAAAACCAGAACAGAGCTCAACTGCTAAGTGAGAAATTTTTGTAAATTGCTGTGTTGTTTTTCCTGGAAAACAGAGTTGGGAAGCGTGAGTTTATTCTGAACAGCAAATTTTAGCTTCTAGTGTGACATGTTACAGAGTCAACATATTACTGTATGAGTGGATTTTTACTCCACCGAAGCAACCCAACACAAGTGTAAAAACATCTTGGAGTGTATCAGAGATTGCTTCAGCCTTCTTTTCCTTCCACCTTTAGGATTTTGACCTTCCAGTACCTAAAGGAGGCTATAAGAAAGGTGGAGAAAGAATTTTTATGAGGGTGTTTAGTGACAGGACAAGGGGGAAGGGCTTCAAACTGAGATATAGTAGGTTTAAACTAGATATCAGGAAAAAGTTATATTGAGAGTTGTGAGACACGGGAAGAGTTTTCCCAAAT